>NW_017728943.1:28958218-29044496 GCF_001723895.1 Crocodylus porosus | reverse complement strand
GACTAGATGATCTGCTCAGGTCCCTTCTGACCCTAGAAACTATGAAACTATCAAGCACCGAACCGCACTAATTTCATCACCAGAAGCAAACTTCCTACGGCTCAAAACACACTGAGTACATCCAGACCATATCATGACAAGAAATGCAAAACCTGCCAACATTATCTCCACCACCCCTACAATTACTGCACCCCACAACAGAGCCATCAACATTCCTGGATCTTACAGCTGCACCTCCAGAAATGTAAGAACAAGGACAACTAGTGAACCAAAAGATGTGGAGGGGGTTATTTGTGTTTCAAGTCATCCATTTGAGTAACCTGGTTGCAAAAAAGAAAAAAAAAAGTGCTTTAAAGAAAGATATTTATGTTAATAGATTGATCTTGAACCTTCCAAAGATGTTTCACAACAATAACAGTTATAGTGTTTGATAGTGAGGTGTGGGATAGAGGCTACCTCAATACATGGTCCATAATATCAGTCACTTGTTATTTCTTCTTAATGTCCTACAGACAATGATTGACTGATGGCAGTCTCCTGCTCACTGGTGCTAATTGGTGGTTATATTTTCTACATTTGGACCCACTATTGCTGAACTCAAGTATTTTAAAAAGAAAAAATACTAATGGAATTCCCTCCTGACCCCAAAAAGATTGACTTTAATAATCAGAGTGTAACAGGGTCTCCATTGAGACCCTATTGCTAAGGGAACGGGGGCAGCTGGAAATAATTACCCAGCAGGGGAGGTGGGCCCCGGCCCTTAAGAAGCCAATGGCGACCAGACTCCGGGGATAAGAAGAAGAGAAGGAGAAGGAGGGATGCCTTCGGGCATCACAAGAAAAGAGGAAGAGAAGTGGTTGGAGCGAGGCTCCAGGAAGGTAGATTGGGGAGAGGAAAGCTCGGGACCCAACCCAGTTTGAATTTACCCAGAGGCTACCAGGACAACAGTGAATGCTGGGAGAAGGGGAGCCAAGCCGCAGGCTGGAGCCTTAGCTAGCATGAAGAAATGGGTTGACTATATAAAGTTGACAGGATGGTGGGGGCAATGACTCCTTCCCTTCCCTGAAGAAAGGGGAAGAAACACCAAGGACAGAGAGGGTCAGCCTGATCATGAAGGAGCTGCGGAGCCTATATGCTGGCTCTGCCGAGAAAAGCTGTAGGCGGCGGCTGTAACAAGCCGCTAATTGAATAATTATCGGCAATGATGGGTGTCGCAGGGTACTGAAGTGCCTGCTTCCATACAAGGACAGGTGCTGGTTGCCGGGGCAACCACAGGGGTCAGCTGACCAGGAGGGGGCAGGGCCTGGCGTATATAAACAAGCCAGGCTGAGACCAGGGTCAGCTCTCCTCTGGCAGCCGATGGAGTAAGAGCTCTGTTGAAGCATGGCAGCCTACAGAAGCCGAGGGCCTGAATCAGGTCCCGAGTGAGAAGACCGGGTGAAGGAAACCCTGGTAGGGATTTTGAGAGGATAAGCTACCAGATGGTTTGGGGTCGCGTTTGAGCCAGGAGGCTTTGTTTGAGTTGTAGCCAGTTGGCTCGTGTCATTCTGTTTGTTTGTCGTTTGTTATTACACCGGAGGACTGGGTGAGGCTATAAGGGGTTGAAGGAGGCCTCATAGGAGCTCCCCAGTAGCGTGGGGGGGTTCCTGGTGCCAGAAACGGCACAGTAGTCAGGTGCCAGAGAGGGCACAGTAGTCTGGGGGCCAGGCACGGCTACGGCCACCTGAGCCCCAATTGCGGAAAGCTCCAGTGGGGCGTAGGACCCAGAAAAGGGGTCTGGGGGCCAGGTAAGGTCGAGGCCGCCTGAGCCCAATTGTGGGAGGCCCCAGAAGGCGTGAGCACACAGAGAAGCCCGGAGAGGGCGAACGTACGGAGAGGCCCCGGAGAGGGCGCAAGCTTGGAGAGAGGCCCCGGAGAGGGCGTGAGCTCGGAGAGAGGCGGGCCCGGAGGACATCCGTAAGGGCGCGGACAATAGTTAGTTGACCCAACAACATCCGGTACACCTGAGAGGCTTGGGGCGTGGTATAAGGGGTGGTAGGAGCCACGCATAGCCCATAGGGCTGGGTGCACCAAAATCACTCTTCACATAACAGGGACCAGAATAAATAAGAGCACCGTATCCAGGGGGACAAGAAAGCAGTCTCCCTTAGAATACATATACCATCAAAGATGTGGCAGGCGAGAACAAGGGTGCTTGACAGACAACTTGGCACGGTAGGGTCACCAGGAGAGATCACGGCCACTCCTGGGTCCCCGCCCTGTGACAATGGGACTGACGGCAGCCGTAACAAGCTGCTAATAGGTTAAGTAGCGAGATGTGGCACAGCATCCATTTACTGTATCACTAGAATGGGGCTGGCCAGGAGGCTGGAGACCCCAAGATTAATCCGTTGGACTGCAATCTCCCACAAGGCTAGTTTCCTATTAACAACAGAGAGCCATTGAATAAAAGCACTAAACAGTAGATGTTATTCAGCATAGTACTTCCCGCGGGTAGTTCCGTAACAACCACTTCCTTTCTATTTCATTTCTTTAAGGTCCAAGTTGTGGCAGGCGGGAATTATGAGGATAGAGGGGGTACTTGGCGGACACACTGACACAGAGAAGTAAAAATTTAAAAAATGAACATTTCATGTGTTTATCATGTGCGTTCATGTTGCAGGCTTTTCTGCACAACTCTGAAGGCTACGAATTTTTGAAAAAGAGACATGAGATCCACAAGTGATTTCCTGGTTCCAGCATTTTCTATTTGAAGAAAATTTCTACCAAATAACATGAAATTTGAATCACAGGTGTTGGCAACCTTACAGCCACTGAGAAAATGCATAGTATTACAAAATGTATTTGTAACTACTTTCCAACTAACATTAACCAGAACAGCTAAGGGTAACTCTGCTGCAGGGTAGCCAAACCAAGAATTTTCATTTACTAGCAATCTGCAGACTTTTTACTGAAAGCCCAAGTTTTTTTAGTGATGTGTTTTACATATTGTAAATGTAACCATTCTGCTAGACCTTGGATGGGAATAACAAGGGACAGGCTAGGGGTTCTAAATCTGGCTTGAGCCCTTTCCCAGAATAATGTCTTACTTGATTGCAGCAGTTGTTTTACACTACGCTACCTCCATCCCAGAGATTACCTATTTACCCTCATCTAATACTCCAAACCACACTCTCCCAACCATACTCTGCACTAGGCCACCCCCAATCTTACCTCTGCGAGCCATGTTTCCCCCCATGCCAGCACAGACCTCCACCCATGACCTCTCCCCCTTCCACCCTGAAGCTGTGTCTCAATGGCACCATTCCACTCCCTGTCTCATCTGGTACATCAGAATGCCTCCAGTTCAAAGCCCTGCTTACCTTTGAGGTGGCCAGCCATTACAGACAGAAATGCCCAGGACTGTGGCAGCATGTGGCTGGGGAACAGGGGACTACAGAGGCTCCCATGGGTCACAAAGCCCTGACAGAGAGCTACCTGCAGGCCATCAAGATGCATTCACATTCAGACACAAGGGAGCGCTCCTTTGCTCTATCTATCAACATTTGCATCCAGAATCAATCAAGCTCATGGTTTCTTAGTATTTTATGGACATCTCAACATTTTTTACAGACTCTACAGACAAGTGTTTTGAGCCTTTTTTAATGAACTGTCCAAAAATTATAGATAGTTGACAACCCTGCTCTGCTTCTACTCCTTTCTTCTAGCAGAAGCAAGCAATGAGTCATCAGTCAGAGAAGATTTTATGCTATTTGGGAAGTAGTCGGTGAGGGATAAATTAGAAACATGGTCTCTGGTAGGGTGGCCATTGGTCCTGTTTTATATCAGACCATCTTGTTTTTAAACCCTTTGTCCCCTGTCCATTTCTAAATGATGAACAGACTGTAAAAGGTCCAGCTTTTCAGTTAATTAGTGGAAATACATGTTATTCACTTCATAGATTCATAGATGATAGGGTCAGAAATGACGTCAACAGATCATCGAGTCTGACCCCCTGCCTGGGCAGGAAAGAGTGCTGGGGTCAGATGACCCCAGCCAGATGCCTATCCAGCCTTCTCTTAAAGATTCCCAAGATAGAGGAGAGCACCGCCTCCCTTGGAAGCCCATTCCAAATTTTGGCCACCCTTACCATGAAGAAGTTTTTCCTGATATCTAGCCTAAATCTGCTCTCTGTCAGTTTGTGACCATTGTTCCTTGTTACCCCAAGAGGTGCCCTGGTGAACAGAGCATCTCTAATTCCTTGCTGCGTCCTAATAAATTTGTAGGGAGCCACAAGATCACCTTTCAGCCTTCTCTTGCGGAGGTCCCTCAGTCTCTCCTGATAGGGCTTGTCCTGTAAGTGGCCCTCCTCTGGACCCTTGAGTCTATCAACAGCCTTCTCGAAGTGTGGCACCCAAAACTGGAAGCAGTATTCTAACTGCAGTCTGATCAATGCCATATAGAGGGGAAGTATCACCTCCTTGGTTCTATTTGTCATGCATCTGCTGAAGCATTTGTTCTCACAATTCTATTGGCTATGCGTAGAGGTAGGGTGGTGCAGTGTCAGGAGGAGCAGGTTTCCCAGCTAGGGAGGGAGTAGCCTTTTTATGGTGGCCCACCCCCTTGCAGCTAATTGGTCAAGGAGGTGGCAGCCCCACTCCTTGCCACTGACTGGCTGAGGTAGCCTGCCCCTCACCAAGGGGGTGTCCTATATTTTGGAGATGCATCAGTGGCCACCCTTGTCTCTCCGCCCTGAGATAAGTGAAGTGTTTTAACACAGATGGGGAGGTTTTGTTGACCCCCACTGGGTGTTAGGACTCATAGTCTATGAAGTACCTATAGCACTTGGTATATCAGGAACTGTTTCTCCAAAACAGTTTGGTGCCACAGCACTCCAGAAACTCCATAAGGCAACCAAGATTACAGTAATAATGTGGGGTTTACTAACGTGATTGCAAACACAACTTTGAGCTTAGTAAAGATAAGGATAGTCATATATAAAAACATACTTGATGGCTATGATTAACCATAGAATCCCTCAAGGATTAGTTAACATATTTTCTACCATGTTACCTTTTTCTAGTACAGACAAGCCTGTGAAAGGAAAACCCAGCAAGGGGATTCTAGTGGTAATGCAGAACTCCCAATACAGTTAGGGGTATCCCATTCATTTACAGCAGCACTGAAGGATTCCATTCACTTATAGTGACATGTCTTCCACAAATTTCATTTTCAAACAATATCCTTTACCAAGCTCAAGCCATCCCTTTTCAATACTCCTGTTTCACATTCAGCATTTCTGATCAGATCATGCAAGCCCAGGCTTTGCTTGAAGAAGCACACTTTTTAATTATAGATACAAAATAGCTCTTAAGACATGCTTCAGACAATAAAAGAAATTCAGGCTGGTTGTAGAATGAAATATGGATTGTGCTACTGTACCCCAGTGCAGAATCAAAACTACAAAAAAAAGGCGGGGGGAAGTCAGCTATTCACTTTTTTTTTTGCCTTAGTTTTTAATTCTTTGCTGACATGAGTTTACATACTGTGTCAGGGTTTTTTTTATCATAGGAGTTGTTTGGAACTTACAGAAACTACCCCTTCTTGGAGATACCTCTGAGACATTATCATTTACAGCCTCTATACAGGTAAAACTTCAACAATAGTTCTGCTGGCATCAGGAATGGAGAAGAAAACCTAAGTAAAAATAATCTTTGATGAAAGACCAAAGTTAGAAGCTGTAAGATAGATCATTTCTTAATGTTGCCATTTGTTAAATAAAAATCTTTGGAGATATTGCACAGATGATTAAGCACAGGGCAGTAACATTTGCAAAAGTATTAAAGGCTTTGATGTTCCTAACAGTACACCCTAATATTCTTAGTTATCTTAGCCAGAAGCATAAAATAATACTATTATTTTAAATTTAGTATGCTAAATATGATCCTTCCCATAATTAATTAAGGTAGTCTCCACGTGAACTAAGCCACTGCTTGGTAACACCTCTCTTCTTCAGCAAAGATAGAAGGAAATGAGTATCTGTTGTAAGGTTTAGCCATGCTCTTAGCCAGTCAGTGAGAGTTCTGCCATTGACTTCAAATAATTTGCTGTGTGATTCAGGGAATTGTGTGTAAAATATATAAACTATTATATTTCCCTAGCTGTACACTATATTATTTAGATGACAAGGGAACGTCATTATTTTGAATGGTCCAAGTCAAGTGAAAAGGCCTGAGCTGTTATTAGCAGGGATCCTGGTTTTCTCTAATAAAAAAAATCCTGGAAAAAAATGTGGATTTGGAGCTACTTTTTTAAATCCAAAAATAGGGAATTTTTTTTTTTTTATCAGAGAAAACCAGGATCCCTGGTTATTAGGAATGCAGCTGGGATTGCTGAACGAACTTGGGACACAACTTCTTCTGAAGTCGACAGAAACTGGGTGCCTCTGTGGTGACTGTGCTTTGAAATATCCTCTAAAGTAATTGCATTTCATGAATGCATGTGTTTTAAAGGGAGCAGTGACCTCTCTGCTTAGGTTGCTTTCATGGAAGCCATTTATGATTGGTGTTTAACAAGCAAATATGAAGATAACCCCCTATTTGAACATTTTACCGTAAACATAGGAGAATGTCAGGGAAGGGAGTAGTTATAGCTGGTATATACCTTTTTAGGCATCTCATTTGAGTTTTTTTTATAACAGCATATCATGGTAGGTTCAGTATGCTTAATGAAATACATGTATTTCAAAGATGGAATTGAATGAGAAAAAAGGTGGGGGAATAGTGTATATCAAAGATTTCCAGGAGCACAGGACAGGATGGAGAAAGGCATGGGGTGTGGTTAGGAGGTAGCTATGTCAGAATCAAGAGATATAATAAATATTTCTTCATTCAAAGATCTCTATCACATAAAGTAATAACTAATAGCCTGAAAAATACCTTTCATATACCCCATATAGTTCTTCCAGGTTAAGATATGGGAATATGCCCCAAGTCAAATTCTACTTCTGTTTATACCTAAGCACCCCCAAGGAAAATCAATAGGGATTGTTCAGGTGCCACACTAGAATTTGGCTGAGACTCCAAGTACATTTTGTCCAAGTACATTTTCTCCCCAGAAATCCATCTCTTTTCTTCTTACCATCCTAACCCAGGTAATAACTTCCATTTCTTCTTCATCTTTCTCCAAAATGCAACAAGAACAACTACAAACACAGGGGTCCAGTAAAGCTATTAAAATTCAGTATATTAGGTAAAATGTCCACAGTTCAGATCAAAACTTATGTCTTATAGAATGGTTCATTCCCACAAGGAAAAAAAAAAAAGAGGTGGAGGAAACAGACATCACTTACATGTTCAGAACTGGTATGTGTTTGCAGAAGGAATTTTACAGCCCATTAAATATTAACTTTTCTATTTTTCTGTCTGTACAATTGATCTAATGAGACCAAGGCAACCTTGCTTTACAGCTGGGTGCATATGAAAAACAGGACCAGCAACGGTCTTTACAGCTCCACATTTTCTCTAAAATGTGGCAGCAGGGCTTGAAGAATCTCTTTCTGTCTCTGTCCACAGTGAGTAGAAAGCTTTTTCTATAACTGACATCAGCTTCTTCAGAATCTAGGGTTTAATAGACTTTCCTCACTGAGTTGAAGAAATACAACCTTAAAGTTTTTAAAGAAAACTTTCCAAATATGAACTGAGCATATGGTTGGATTTTCCCTGGTTATTGTCCATAGACAGAGAATCCTCCTGTCCTGGTTTAATTTTGGGGATATTTGGGGTCTGGTAAGTTTTTTTTTCCAGTCTGAAGTCTGAGCAAACCAACATAGGAGGAGAATATGAGCAAATTGTGGGGATGTAAATGAACATGGCATGGAGTTGGAGAGAGACTGACAAGTGACCTACTCTAAAAGGGAAAGAAAGATGCTGGTAAGAGAACAGTAATACAGGCAGAAAATACAGGGATGGATGACACAGAGAGCACTACATAAGAAAGAAAGGGAAGGTAAGGGAAGGTAAAGGAAGAGATGAAGAGAAGTTATGACAGGCACTGAAGCCAATGTAAAAAAAAAAAAAAAACCAGCACATTTTACTGCATGGAAAAGAAAAGCAGTGAAGTCAGAAGATGAGATAAAAAGGAACATGCAGTAAGCTCATTTTTCAATAATGTATTAAAGAATCAGGTGGTTGAAACTATCTGAAAGGCCCCAGGCACATGTTCAATTTAATGGTGCAATGGGATTTGAAAACCAGGTGCTCAAATACAGGTCCAACAAACAGCCGATTGTTGGCCCCAACCCCAGACAGTCTCAAGTCCAGTTCACCTGGGGCTGTCAGGGCAGGCAATCAGCTGATTTTAGGCCCTGGACACGCTTGGGTTTGAGAACCAAGGCTATCTGTGCCAAGGCCAATAATAAGCTGACTGCGAAAGCCCCATGCCCAACAGCACTGGCCAGGCTGCCTAGTGCTGGGAGGGGAGGAGGCAGAGGCTCCGGATGGGGGTAGCCTTTAACCCATGCAACAGGCAGCAGAGGTTCTCAGTGGTGGGGAGGAGAGACTTCCCACGCTAGGCACCTTAAAGCCTGCACTGGGCAGCTCTGGGCAGGTTGCCCAGCACAGAGGAGCAGAGGTCATTCCCCCTCACTGCCTCTCCTGGAGAGATTCCTTCAACTAGTGCACACAAAGTATTCTTGGCTTCTGGTACCATCATTGTAACTCCTTAGTGTTAATGATTTCCCCTCACTGGCTACAGGAAGGGAACATACATTCACCTAATAATTGAGCTAGAATCACTGGGCATTGGGAAATTTACTTTTAAAGATGCACACTGATGCCATATGGACAACCTAATCAAATATCTGTTTATACCCTTAGGAGAAAGACAACTATTAGCATTTGGAGGATTCTACAATTACATTTGTATGATCTTACATCTTAATGTGAATATATTTGAATGTTTTGGGGGTTATGCATACTAAAGAGCTGGTGGCTAAACTTAGCATCACTGCATTTGGATTAGACATTATAATTGATACTTACAGAACAGAACCCAGAAAAATTCATTTTTTGTTGCTTCAATTTTACTGGCTTAAATTAAGTGCCTATACTAAGGGCCTTCCTTGCTGGAAAAAGAATGGCATGATGGCATGTCTTTTTATGAGTAATAGTGATCATCTTCATTTCACACCTAGAAGCAGATGCCTTTGCGTTACAGCCCAGGTAAAGTCCCCCCTGCTGGGTACTCACCAGGCTACTGTGTTTTGATGCCTGCTATGATTGGTTCTTGTTTTCATAATCTTCCCTTGATCTAAGTAGGCTGAAGCACTGATGTTTTCCTGGCCTTTCTGGTACATTTCCAGGGGATAGGCTGCCTTTTACCTTTTTTGGAAATGGGGCTTCACAGCCCACCTGCTTTAGGCCCCTAGGCACAGTTTTGATCCCCTTAGCCATATTCCAGAGCTCCAGCCTTGTGGGCTCATGGTCCATTACTTTGAGACATTATAGTAGAAGCAAACAGGAACACAGGTTTTGCAAAGTATTAAAAAAAAAAAAATCTTTCTGAGTGTAATTAACCCAAGCAATGTACAGCTCTAGACAAAACAGCAAGACACCTGCCTGCATTTCCCCTGCCTGTTTCTGCAGTGCTCTTAAATATTCTTTGGACTTGTGACAGAGGCATTTAGTGACTCCAGGATTTCCTTATCTATACATAGCTTATTAACTTCTCTTCTGAATCAAGGATTCTCTTCCCTCAATCAAGTTTTTCTCCTTTCTCATCTTATCTCACAGTTAATTACAAAAGCATACTCTTTTGTCCAAGTTGCTTGTGTCTGTGTCCCTCTGAACTCCCTCAAGCTCTATGTTTTAAAGATCCTATATTAATAATTGATTGTACTGTTGAAGAGGTTTTCCAGTCTCCAAACCTCAGATCTGTGCAAACTTGTTGGTGAAAACTGGCTTGATCTAGCATCAGTCCTTTATTCTCCCCAGGTACAATTCACTCAGATGCATATAGCCTCTAATGATCAGTCTATTCATGGACAAACCTATTAGCACATTCCCCTCTCCCCAGCCCAAAGAAGCATGAGCAAATAAGGACACAGACAAATCATAAAAACTAATCCGGAACTCATAAATTGCCCACAGATAGCATCCCAATTTTACATTAGATTTAGAGGGAAATGTTCCCAAAGGTGTGGCAGGCATAATGTCAAAGCAATAAACTATATACATTCGGGATCATATTCCCAACTCATTTATATTTTACATACAAGTCTGGAGTATGCCAATAAAGTTAATGATGCTGTTCTATATTTACACCTCAGTATTTTATGTGAATTATTTATTGGAGCAAAGGTTGGAATCCAGGTATCTCCACTCCAAGTAAGCACCCTCACCACTAGAAATACTCCCTTTCTCTCTACCCAAACAAATGTATTTTTTCCATCCCAAGTGAATAAATTCAACAGCTTTTATACCCCACCCCAGAATAATCTGTAGTTTATCAGTTACAGCTGGCGGGGGAGTTGTAGATAAGAGACTCCTTTCATCAGAAGAAGGATTTGGACATGGTGTTTCTATATACAGGGGAAGGTTCTAACTGCTTTATAGCATATAAGGCTGCAGGTGCATTACCACCATTTTGTGGTTAAAGGCTATTTAAGGCACTTAACTCCATGGTTCGTGGTTACATATCAGGAGAGAAGGGTAATTAACTTTCTGAGAATAGTGAGCCTAAGCTGCAGCCCTCATCTTCCCTCAGTGTTTCCTATTGCCTAGCTTTCAGGGGTCCTTGCTCAGCATGCATGTTTTTTGCACATGCAGTTTTTAGGCAATTAACTCTTCCTATGCATTGGATAAGGAACCTAAGCATCTAACAGGAGGTGGTAGATTCAAGTAAGTAGCTAGACATATAAAATGTAGGCACTGCAATGTTGGGCATTGCATGTAGATACTTTGGTGACTCTAGCCTTGGGGGCCTAAGCCATTCTGGTGCTTTTGCTCATCTCAACCTTAGTTACTAAACAAAAGTCTTGCCTCTTTGTTGAGCTTTGTGTTTTATTATACTGTAATATGGCCCTGATTCATAATGAAATTGACCCCTTGTTCTATGGGAAAAGGGAAAGCAAGAATGAGACTTGTAGATCTGGAACAACTGAAGTCTTCCTGAAACCCCAGTGAAATAGCTGGTTGCTGGCTAATGAAAGCTATTCCAAGTGGCATTACATTTTTATTCTAGTGGCCTTTGGTCTAGCTAGCAGATGACATGTTACGAACACTCTACCCTAAAATTTCCTTATGAGGAATGTCATAATAAAGGAAGCTGCAATCATCAGTGGTTGAAGAAAGAAAAGATTTTGGGAGGGACTTCTTACTTAAAAACAAACAGACATGGGAAATTAAAAAAAAATGTGTACATATCCAGTCTCAGTTGACTAGGCCAGTCAATATTGCTTCATAAGCAGCTAGCAAATTTATTTAAAACAGTCAGTGGATTAGTGGGCTTGGATTTTTTTTGGTATTTACATGAAGAAAGTCTTAAATGAATTGTTGCAAACTATTGCCAATCTTTTCAAAGTTCCTAGTGATGTTAAATATCAGAATGCAGGTGCCCATTTTGAGGTACCTGAAAAAGGCCTGAATTTCAAAGGTAGGGGCTCCACACTTTATGAAAATCAAGCCCCTTCAATGTGTTTCAAATCAGACAGCCAGAAACTGAGATTCTCAGAAATTACTAATCATTTTAACATATTGGCCAGTTATGATTGCATTTGCAAGCAATAACCCAAGGGGCAGAGATCCACAAGTAGGAAATAAGCATCCTATCCTCATCTCAGCAACTTTAAAACCACTTCATTCTTTTGCCTTGTCTACTTAGAAAAGTTCATCTGAAATCAGCTTTTTTAAATGGAGTAAATAACCCCAAACACAAAAAAAATAGGGCAAGCCCCTGTTTGGATACACATTGGTTCATAATCAGCTTATACTGATTTAGCTTAAAGCAGCTTACATCTGATTTATACAGATTTAGCTTAAAGGAGAGCAGCACAGCACCAGATGAGCCATTCCAGAGATATTAATAAAGAAATTATTAATGGTTCATCTCAGCCTCTACCAGTTTCTGCATACCTCTTCAACTCAGCAAAGCAATGATACAGAAAGACATTTTTGGTCTGGATAATACTAAGGTTTTCTTTGCAGTATTTGAAACACTAATTTGAAAAAGAACCCAACTACCCAACTGTTGCTTTGCATCTTGTCACTCCATTGCCATGTCTTTCTGTTTTCCATACCTGTGTTCCCTTCATGATACAGTTACATTAACTAATAACTAATGCTGGAGAAGAATTTATGCTATATGAAGGACACTTGAAAAAAAATATTTTCTGTGCTGGAAAGAGATTGACAAAAGATGTTGCAAGGGCATCTTTACACATGCTCCAGGGTGTGGGTGGAGGGGATCTTTAATTAAAGCGGCTCTCAGGAGCCGCTCTAATTAAAGCACCCACCAGTCTCATGCATTCAGTGTCCTATGCTTCAAAATGGTGGTGGGGGCACTTTAACTAAAGCCTGCTCAACATTGCCATTTTGAAGCATGGGGAATACATTTGTTGAATACACTTGATGCTGAGGCTGCTGGAGTGTGCTAATTAGCATTAATTGAGTCTGTTCCAAATAATTAGCATGCATCAGAGCAGGTGTTGGGCATGCGTATAGGGTGACTCAAAGAACGTTCACCCCAACGATGTCCTCAAACTTGGTGTAAGACAGCAGCTCCTCATCCTGGACACCAGTGACACTGCAGCCGGCAGTGTCATAGCCAGCTGCAGCAGGGGCTATTTTTGCATCTTCCCCACCCCTTAGAGCAGGGGTGGGGAAAATACAGTCCGCAGGCCCAGTCTGGCCTGAGAAGCCATTCTATCCAGCCCACAGGGCCCCTCTAAAATTTACACAATTCTTACCTGCCAGTGGCTGCCAGTCTGAAAGCTGATAAGGTGCCATTGGCATGAGGTGCCAGCTGCAGCAGTAAGCAGCTTGGGCTCTAGCTGGAATGCATCCAACCCAACCCCAACCTAACCCAACCTACCCCGCTTCCACCCCAACCCCCCAGAAGCTTCTAGAGACTGGAAGCTTCTGGATAACAGAGCCTGGTGTCCCTGCAGCTGTTCTCCAGTCCTCGCTTGTCTGAGAGTTGAAATTCAGGTAAGAATGTGGGGGAGACGCACACCACAGCCAATCACAGAATCAATGGGCTGGAAAGGACCTGGGAGATCATCAAGTCCAGTCCCCTGCCATAGGCAGGGAGTTAATGAGCTCAAAGTAGCTCAGCGAGGTGCTTATCCAGCCTCTTCTTGAACACCTCCAAAGATGGCAACTGCACCACCTCTGCTGGGAGCATGTTCCAGGTTCTAGTTACCCTTATGGAGAAGAAGTTCTTCCTTATGTCCAGCCTAGAACTTTCCTTAGCTTGTGACCATTGGTCCTCATCCACCCCCAGGGGTGCTTTCCTGAAGAGTTGCTCCCCCAGATCTTGGTGCTCCCCCCGACATACTTGTAGGTAGCTAACAGGCCACCTCTCATCCTCTTCTCCTCATATAGCCTATTCTCCAGGCCCCATATCATGTGGGTGGCCCTTCTCTGTACCCTCTCAAGTTTATCTGCATCCTTCTTGAAGTGCAGTGCCCAAAACTGGGCACATTACTCCAGCTGCGGCCTCACCAAGACTGAGTAGAGAGGGAGAAGCACCTCCCTGGATCTTGTGGCAACGCATCAGCTGATGCACGCCAGAGTTCTATTTTCTCTGTTGGCAGCTTCATCACACTTTTGGCTCATATCCATCTTCTGGCCGATTGTGAACCTCAGGTCCTGTTCAGATGCTGTTCCAGCCAGTGGGCTACCACCTATCCTATAGAAGGTTCTTCCTACCCAAATGAAGGACCTGGCAGTTTTCCCTGTTGAACCTCATCTGATTCTGATTAGCCCATATGTCATGGGGTGGGGCGCAGGGGCAGCCGTAATCCCCCCTGCGCCCCCTTACCATGTCACATGGGTGACCTAGTACCCTCTTGTCTCGCCCGCCACGTCTTTGCTGTTATGGTTCTGTAAGGGAGGCTGCCTATGATTCCCTTGTCCACGGTAATATGCTGGCACTATTCCCCGTCCTTTATAGGGTGACTCGGTGCACCCCAGCCTTAAGGGCTATGCATGCCTCCAAACCTCCCCTTTAGCATGCCCCCAGCCTCGCCGTTGTTCCTGGACGTTCTTGGGTCCTTGCCCTTCAGCACCCCTCCTGGTGCCCCTGTGCTCGTCACGCACCGGCGCCTTACTCTGGCGCCTCTTTAGCGTCTCCACCCATGTGGAGCCCTCCAGGACCCTTTCCAGGTCCCGCCCCTGGTTGGGGCTCAGGTGGCCGCAGCCATGACTGGCCCCCTGGACCACCGTCTGGGTTGCTTGCCCAACTGCAGCTTCTCCCTAACTTGCCCCACCGGGCTTTGGTGCCCTACCTGGCTTCACCACCAGTGCCCACTGTCTGGGGCCTAAGCCGCGCTTCCTGCGCCCGTTGCCCTCTCCAGGGCCTATGCCATGCATCTCATGCTCGTTGCCCCTTCTGGGGCCTATGCCGCACCTCTCGTGCTCCCTCGTCCTCTCTGGGGCCTGTGCCACGCTCCTCACGCCTGGGGCTCAGGCGGCCCGTAGCCATGCCTGGTCCCCTGACCCTTCCTCTGGGTCGTACACCCTACTGGGCTTACGCCCTCTGGGGCCTATGCCGTGCTTCTCGCGCTCGTTGCCCCTTCTGGGGTCTATACCGTGCCTCTCGCGCCTTAGGGCTCAGGTGGCCATAGCTGTGCCTGGCCCCTTGCCCTTCTTCAGGACTGTTTCCCTGAGGGGCCAACTCCAACCTCAGGGTTGGGGTCTCTGCCCCCTCACACCGCGCCTCACTGGCACAAACAGCTATGCCTGCCCAGCACCACTCACTGTGCTGTCTGGGCACCAGAAACGCCCAGATTATTGGGGAGCTCCTGTGAGGCCTCCTCACACCCCTACAGCCTCACCCGGTCCTCCGGTGTACCAGTAACCGAACTAAACCACAAGCTTGCTGGCCGTAACATAACAATAAGCCTCCTGGCTAAAGCATCTATTCTAGGCCCACCTGGCTCTCACAAGGCCTTCTAATCAGAGTCCTCTCAACCCTCGCCATGGTGCAGCCCCTTAGGTGGTCAGGGTGCACCGCTCGCCTTTGCTCCGCTGGACTCTCCTGCAGAGCTCCTGCACCTCAAGCTGCCGGACAGGAACTGCCAGCTAGGCTTTGGCCTAGCTGTTTATAAGGGCCTGGCCCTGCCCCTTCTTGGTCATGTGACCAGCCTGGTTGCCCCAGCAATCCACATCTGTGCTGCTTCAGGGAGCTTCAGCAGCCCTATTCCTACTGCTAGTAGCAGGCACCCTGGTGCCCTGCTACACCATAGAACCAGTCTGTCTAGGTCATCCTGGATACTTACCCTATCCTCTGCTGTGCTTGCATTTCCCCACAAATTGGTATTGTCGGCAAACTTAATCATAAAGCATTCCACACCTTCACTGAAGTTATTAATAAATACATTAAAAGGCATGGGTTCAAGCATGGATCCCTGTGGGATACCATTGGAGACATCCCTCCAGGATGAGGACGTCTCATCAATTACAACTCTCTGGGACCAGCCTCTAAGCCAGTTATCCACCCACCTCACCATAGGCTGGTCCAGGCCAGTACCCTCCGGTTTAATTGAGCGAATTTCATGGGAGACATAGTCAAAGGCCTTACTGAAGTCTAGGTAAATGATGTATACTTCATATCCCTTGTCCAGCTGCTTAGTTACCTGGTCATAGAAGGACACCAGGTTTCTTAAGCATGATCTACCCTCCAGTAGAGCGAAAAACCATGCTGGTTGTTTCTTAATACCTTGTCAGCTACAAGCTTGTGATTGATGGCCTCCTTAACAATTTTTTCTAAAGTTTTTCTAAGGACTGAAGTCAGACTAACTGGTCTATAGTTTGCAGGTCATCCCTCCTCCCTTTCTTAAAGATGGGTACTATGTTGGCCCTCTTTTATCTTCTAGTCATCTGGGATCATTCCTGAGTTCCACAACTTTTTGAATATCTTCATGAAAGGCCCTGCTATGAGTTCAGCCAGTTCTTTTAGGACTCTTGAATGTAGATCATCTGGCTCAGTGAACTTGAAAATGTGCAATTGTGCTAAGAGGACCCTCACCTGGTCAGGGGTGATTTCATGTTGTCTGTTGACTTCCCCATATTTCCTGGACCTCTGGACAGGTGTGCAGCTCCCATTAGATTTCTGGAACACCAATGTGAAGTAACCATTTAGAAGTTCCACCTTTTCATAGAGATTTACTGTGGGCTGCCCTTCATATTTAGTAGGAGTCCTACAGTGGAACTTGATTTTTTTCTTGCTCCCCATGTACCTGTAGAAGGACTTTTTGTTTTCCTTAATTTTGGATGCTAGCTTGATTTCCATGCCTGCTTTGGCTTTCTGTATCTCATAACTGCAGACCCTGGTTATATTAGTGAACACTTCTCTGGTTGCTGATCCTTTTTTCCAATGCATATATGTGTCTTTTTTTCTTTTTCAAAAGTTCTCTAATATCTCTGTTGAGCCAGGTGGGTTTTGTGGCTCCTTTCCCGCTTTTAGATCTTATGGGAATGGCCTCTCTTTGAGCAAAGAGGATTGTTCCCTTAAGAAGGCACTATTGCTCCTGATCCCCCCAGATCCTCCAGTTATAGGGTAGCCATCTGTAACAGGTTGGCCTTATCAGGGCTGATTTCCCTGTGGCCTGCCCACCTGTTCCTGGGCTAACCACCCACCTTCTCACCTGCCATGCCTTGTTGTTAATTTATTAATTGTTGTTAATTAAGCAGACGGCTGCCCATTTCTTGCCCCAGTGCCAGGGGGCACTATCTACAGCTCTGTACCTCCCCTACACAGCAGCCCATGCCTTACAGATGGCATCCTCTGTTCTTACAGTCACTGGGCCTACTCTGGGCCCCAGAATCCTACTTTTAGAACCCCACCTGGATCCCTCCATTCAGGCAGCCTACTCCACCTTCATTCTAGGCTGCATAGCTCCCTGAGCTGCTTCCCCCTTATGGGTGTAGTTCCCCCAGGACCTTTGGCTACACTATCCCTGGCCCCACCCCCAGGCCAGTCAGAGCCCCAGGCCCTCAGCTCTGGGAGTCCCTTGCAGTGGGCCCCTGGCCCTTCGACCCTTCTGGTCGTGGCATCAGCATTGACCAGGATGTCAAGACAGGTTTTTTGAGTCTATGGCCCTCCACTCTTTCACTGGAGTCCACCTTCCAGACCCTACAAGGGGGTAAACCACCCAGTTGTGGAAGCTGGGGTTAAGGCGCCCTGACCCACCTTTCACCAGGGTGGTAACTGGCTTGGCATTTCCTGGAGGCTCCCGCACCACTGAGAGCTCCACCAGGCCACCCACTTCTGGCAGGGTGCAGTCTTAGGTCATGCCCAGGACCAGGAGCCTCCTGACCATCCCCTATAGCTCCTTCCTTACCTCCAGGGTGTTCCATGAAGCCTTGCAGCCAGGTGACGTTGCTGTGCCTCCAGCCAGCAGCAAAATGCCCTGTTTATATGGGCAGCCAGAGGTCTAAAATGGCCACCACAATTAAGCACCTGCTGGCTGCTTGGCCCCCGGTCTTAAAGTGGCAAGCACCAACAGTGTCCTGCCACACCATCATAGAGGACATTCCAGTTTTCTGTTACTCTGTCCTCTGTTAATATAAAACCCAGCGCCTTTATGTCCTCTATTTTTCCCTTGACGATTTTTCTCTTGAAGAGAAAAATAGAGGACATAATGTCGTCGGGTTTTGTATCAATAGAGGACAGAGGACAACCAGACTGTCCTCTATGATGGTCACCCTATCCAGTTGGTGGTTGCAAAGGGCCTTTCTAACTAGACTCCTGAGTTTGTTAAAGTTTGCCCTTCTGAAATTGAGGACTTCTGTTTTACTAGTTGAAATCCTAGCCTTCTGGTGGATGGTGAACCTAATCAGTAGGGCTGTGCGAAATTTCACCAAAGGTTTCATTTTAAAGCTGTTTCGACATGTTTTGAGTTCAAAACAGGGAAATTGCAACAAAACAAAAAGCTTCAAAACAGCTTCAAAATTAAATGAAGGCACTCAAAATGTTTTGAAAGTTTCAAAATGTTTCAAGTTTCAAAGCAGCCCAGTGGTGGGAGGCAAGGGACAGCTAGGGCTGTGCTCCAAGCAGCTTTGCAGCCCCGTGGAGTTCAGCCCAGTGGTGGGAGGTGAAGAATAGTCCTGCCTCTGCCTGCCTCCTGTCTCCATGGGGCTGTGGAGCCACTGGGAGCACAGCCCACCAGCAGGAGGTGGGGAAAGCCAGGGCTACGCTCCGACCAGCTCCACCAGCCCCACAAAGCTCAGGCTGGTGGTGGGAGGCAGGCAGAACCAGAGCTGCACTCTGCCTCCTACTGCTGGGCTGAGCTCCATGGGGCTGCAAAGCCACTCAGAGCGCAGCCCTGGCTCTCCCCTGCCTCCTGCCTCCTGCCACCAGGCTGGATGACAGGAGGCTACTGCTGCTGCCTGGGGCCAGTGGCAGCATCAGTCTTCCCTGGTGCTGGGTGTGGGCTGTGTCCAGCACCAGTCCCAGGCAGCAGTGGCAGCCTCCTGTCATCTGGCACAGATCCAGGGACCCAGGAGGAGTCTGGCACAGCTCTGCAGCTCTCCCAGGAGTGTGGGGCCCCAGTTATGCCTGCTGGATGACAGGAGGCTGCTGGCAAGTGTCATGAGTTTTGCTTTTTGCAGTTTGAAGTGCAGTTTCCAAGAAACCTCTGCACCTATCTCCTTGAAACTTGGCAGGCTTCATGCCCTCAGAAGGGGCTACTATCCCTGCAATTTTAATCAGAATCAGGCAAGACATGACAAGTTTTAGGCATTTTCATGATTCCACATTATAGCCTATGGGCGAAACATCAAAATGCGTCAAAACAGCGACACAGTTTTGACAAAATGAAATGGGACAGCACTTCAAAAAGAAACAAAACACTGTCCCTTCAAAATGGTGAAATGGATGTCAAAATGAAATGATGGTGTTTTGCACATCCCTACTAATCAGATCGTGGTCACTGTCACCCAGGATACCACCAATCCTCAGGTCCCTTACCATATCCTCCCCTTTGGTAAGCACTAAGTCCAGAGTGGTTTCCCCCCTAGTCAGTCCTTTGAAGACCTGTGACAGAAACAGGTCATCAATAGTTGCCAAGAAATTGGTTGACCTGCTAGAGCTGGCCAAGTGGTCCCCCCAACAGATGTCAGGGTAGTTGAACTCACCCATGACAAACAGGTCTTTAGTGCTGGCTGCCTCACCCAGTTCCCTGGAGAATGCCTGATTGTTCTCCTCTTCTTGGGAGGGGGGCCTGTAATAGGACCCCACCATTAGGTCTCCCTTTCCTGAATCCCCTTGTTCATCATCTTGACCCAGAGGGTCTCAAGGGATCTCTCTCTCTATCAAACTTGACCTGCAGGGAGTAGTGCCACTCTTTCACATAGATGGCCACCCCTTCTTCTTTCTTCCCAATGCAATCTTTCATGTAGCACCTATAGCCATCAATATCCACTGCCCAATTGCTTGTCATCCCACCAGGTCTTTGTCAACCTTATGAGATCAAATTCCTCATTTATCAGAAGGAGAGCCAGTTCTTCCTGTTTGTTGCCCATGCTTCTGGCATTCCCATAAAGGCACCTGAGTTCCCCTCCGCTCATTGCAGTTTTTCTGTCACTATGCAAGTATCTCAGGGCTTTGGTGCTCATCTGGGTGTTCACTACATCAATGCCCTCTCCTGGGTCATCATGGAAGGGGAATTCATGTACAGTAGTGGCTTCATGTACAACAGTGGAACTGCCCCCCTCTCTCCTCCCTCCTCTCTCTCATGGGGTTGGCAGAACTCTGGATCTGTGCTTCCATGTCCCGCTCTTGGCTAGAGTGCCAGGAACACCATGTGAAGGCATGGACCACAGGCAGGACTTCTCATGGCTCCTGGCACTCTAACACACTACTGGAGTGGGCTGGACAGCTCCATGCCATACTGTGTGGCCATGCAGCAGGGAACCACGTGCTGCAAGGATGGGCCGGGCTGGGCTGGGCTGGGTTGGCTCTGTATAGTGTAGAAAACACCTTTTGTAGGTGTTCCTTTTTTGTTCGCCTATGAACTTCACTTCATAAATCTACTGGGTACAAAAAAATCATGGACTAAATATAAACATTGGATTTATGGCACATTATAACCTGCCTGCCATCTGATAATAACCCCAGGTAGGCCCACTACATTTTACCAGCTACATTCTATCACCAGTTCAACATTCCCCACTTTTCCCCACACTTGCCTGTCTCACACCTATCGTCTCCCATTCCCTCTGATCCTCACAGCCACATATTTGCATTTTCACAGATCTGCATTTTGCATATTACTTCTATTCTAACCAGAAGAGCACACAAAACAACAACAAACTCTCCCTATGCCCGGAGAAGGGTGTTTGCGCCCAAAAGGTTGCAAAGAACAATTTTCTCAACTATTTAGTTGGTATAATAAAAGAGATCACATTTACCCAAAGAACCTTGACTAACTAGATGGACCAGCATTCTGAAACATGACAGCAGTTCCTAGGTTCTTTCTTCCAGATTAGTCTTTCATGGTATGATTTAAAAACAAATCGAACACCTTATTTACACATGTGATTACTGTGACCATGTGCACAAACAGAGCATTGGCATGTGGGATCCTAAGTGCCATTTCTTTCTACCTCTGTGCTATTTTAATGTAGAAAACAATTTCCTTGACTACACACAGAAAATATGTATACATGGTTTATGTAATTTCATGAGTATTCTTAACCTACTGAAAATCAGGCCCTATTTGTACTGTTTAGCAAAATAAAATGTTAAGAACCCAAAGTGATTCCCAAAATATCAATAGAAGTAAAAGAAAATCCCCAAAACATTTACTTTATATTAGTGCAATTCAATATTCTTCCTGGCAGTCTAATCAGGGAACAACTATTCAATATTGTCTCTCGCTTTCTACCTCAGAATGTACCTCTTCTCTTTCCCATTCATTCCCTTCTTCAACATCTAGTAGATTATTCCCTATTTAATATTCACTCTTTGTATGAGGATCATTAACTTAGGGAGAAAGTTGGAAGTGGGAAAAAAACATTTTCAGCCTTTCCAGGTGCTTTTCTTTTCTTTTTCTAACTATTAACCAGTATAAACTTGCCAAGATTTTTTTCAATAGGCAAGGGTTTTCTTTTAACAGGGAACAAATCAAAATCAATATTGAAAGCAACATAGATATTTATCTTAAGGCAATGCTGAGATCATAACATTCCAGCGTGTGAGGAATTCTGAAAATTACATTTTTCTCCTGAAACATTAATTGGTTTATATCACAAATCCTTTGTATTTCTTTGTATTCCAAATCTTTTTTGTGGTTAAGCACTCAAATGTCAGGAAACAACAGCGTTAAGTTTGCATGTGCCATCTTTTATTACCCAATCACAATCATTTTACTACCGTACAATATTTTCTAAAACTTTAGATACAAGAGTAGAATTGCAAAGATTTTTTCTACTGTTAGATACTTATTTGGTTGTCAAAATGCCTCAATATATCTAAATTGACATAAAGCCAAACCCAAAGAAAAAAAATAGGGTATGTTGGCACTGCTATTTAGGATCACTCTGCAGCCCACCATCTAGCTCAGGTGCAGGCAATTATTTCAAGTGGAGGGCTGCTTACTGCATTTTGGCAAGCCATCGAGGGCCACATGACAGGCAGTCAGGGGCAAATAAATATTAACTTTCTACAATTTTTAGGGGCCCCACAGACCAGATAGAACAGCCTGGCGGGCTGTATCTGGGACATGGGCTGCATCCAGCCCGTGGGCCACATTTTGCCCACCCCTGATAGCCGAAACCTCCCAAGGAAGTACAAAAAAGATCCCTTACCTTGTATACTAGCAGCAGACCAGTTCACCCCCTGAAGCTCTGCTGAACCCCAGAAACCAAAGTCAACCCTGTTCCTAGCATGGCCTTCCCTGCAGTGAAAGGCTGCAAGCACAGGAAGTCTAACAGCACCAATCCCACAATACTCTGTACCTGATTTCAGGTCCATCAATACTCCATTTCCTCTCTTGGTAATTACAGCCAGTCATGGGTGGAGAGACAATTAGTGAAGAGTAGGGCTGTGTGATGCTTCAGTTGCTGATTCAATTCAGTGGCTTAATCTCTCCAAATCAAATCAGAGTCCTCCGAATTGATTCAGAGAGATTCGGAGAGATTTGATGACTGGGACATAGACACAGCTTTAAATATTTTTCTACATACCTCAAGATACCAGGCAACATGTGAACACTGAGATGGTGGGGCAGATGGAGTGTCCCACGGGAGTGCGGGTGGGTCCCCAGTGTGCTTGGCGGTGGACTCGGAAGTAGACCAGAAGCACTTCCACTCCACTTCTGGGACCACCGCAGAGCATGCAGGGGACTCCTCCCTGTCTCCCAGCTTGGTGACTGGTAGCTCCTAGGTCTGGCAGGGCGCCTGTGGTCCCCCCATGGCCCATTTCCAAGCTGGGGGGGGCACAGGGGAGGTAGTACTTCTGGTCTATTTCTGGGCCCCCCGTGCTCCTGTGGAACACTCCATCCACCCCACCATCTCAGCATTCACGAGCCACACACGGTACCTCGAGGTATGTAGAAAAAACATTTAAAACTGAGTCTAGAGCTGATTCATTGATTCTCTGAATCAGCATCGAATCATCAGATCTGGATTCGGCGGAATGAAATTGGGACAGTGATCCGAATCAACAAATTGAATCTCTGTCCCACAGCTCAGGCCAAATCCAAATCCAAATCGAATACAGCCTGCTCTCTCCCTAGTAGAGAGTCTGATATTTACGAAAAGCTCTGCTCAAGATACAGGAGATTTCAACATGTAGCATCCACAAGATAATATAGATAGAGGGGAGGTTGCTCATGTGAAGGGCTAGTTGAGAGTGATCCTTAGATCCATCCACATGGGCGTGGATGTTTGGTTCCCTGGGGACAACTAGTGGTGGCACAGCTCGTGCCGCCACTGGTTGTTCCGTGGAACACCTCTGCCATGTGTGTGCTGTCATGTAGTAAGTTACCCTGGGTGGGGTAGGGCAAAATGGGACCAGCACTGGGCCTTACCTTGGGTCCTGGGGGCCTCCTGGGGCTGCAGCAGCAGCATGCTATTAACTCAGGTGTAGAAATGACTGACAGTAAAGTATTGGAGGCACTGTAAAGACACTCAAGAATACAAGGGTTCCTTATATGAACCTGAATAAAAGATGTAAATTTAACTGTAATGACTATAGGACTAATGAAACAAAATCTTTTGATTATTCTTTGCCTGGTTTGTTGTGTTTTTAAGTTTTATATATAACCTAGCAAATTTGTGCACATTCCAATAACTTTATATTTGTTTTTGCTTTGATTTTAAACTGAATAGTACAGCTCTATGCCCTTAGTATATTAGCAAATAATCTAGTTTCTGTTTAACTGGAGAAAAAATGTGTGTTGTTAAAGGTGATGATGTGTCATATTATCTTTTCCCCCACTTCCCAAAATCCTAGATCCGCCCATGACCACATACATTTTCTCCACAAGGGGAATGCTGTTCATGAAACTGCTTCCCTTTAGTTTAATTAAATGTTGCAGCTGCAAAACTTCTCATGTGGATAATAAAGGAAAAACTATGGAACGTTGCCCACTCTGGAACTTGGACCAGACCCGAGGGGGCTGCCTATCTTTGCAGAGGCTGCGCTGCTCCCGCACAGCGGGACCTGGGCCTGCAGTGGCCACCCCACCCCCACCCCATCCAGCTGTTCTGAGCACTCCTGCCCACTTCTAGAACTGCCCTGGAACTTCTTTGGGGCCCTGTGCCTACACCAACAACTGCCAGTGGCCAGAGATAGTGACCTGGCCCTGGAAGGTGAGCTGAATCAATGCCAGCTGAGTCTTGGGCAGCCTGGTCCCCCTCCCCTCCCTCAATGTTGCTCCTCACAGTAGGGTCCACCAAACACCTTCCTGGCTCCTTGGACCATGGGTCAGTGACTCCCACATGGCATATCGCCTGTTCTGGAGCTCCCCTGCACTCCAGGATCTCCCAATCAATACCCAGTGTGGAGCGTTCCCCCACAGCTGCCATCCAAGGCTCTCCCCCATGCCCTGGCATGTTGCCCTAGAAAGGAAGGAGTACCTATAGTGAGGTTTTCCATGCTGGGGATGGCTGGGAGGGAAATGGAGGGTAGCAGCCTGCCCCACCAATCCAGCCAAGGAGGGCACTGGCCTCCTTGTGGGAAGCGGTGCTGATGTCACTAAGGAGTGTCGTAGCTGGATCCTAAATGTTTTTTTGACCCTGCGCATAAACTCTTTATCCCTGCACTGAAACTCTCAGCTCTATAGTGACATGTGCAGCCTCCCTCAGTGAACAGCATTCTTCGACCTTTGCAGTGCTTTCCTGGGCTTGGGCGGCTTGTTCAAGTGCTGCAGCACTGAAGGTACAGGCAGTCACTAACCTGTCCATTCTAATGCCCAACATATAGTGTCCCTCTTAGTCCTCCTGTCACTGGCTCCAGCTGCGCACGTGTCTCTGGTACTCTGCAGGTGTCTAGGCAACCTTCCTGGATCCAGCATCTCAGGCTCCATGACCCAGCCTCCTGTGCACAAGTGAGGAGCCTGCAGACAAGGGAGACACCAAGGGACCTCTGATGAGTCCCTGTCCAGAACCTTTCCCTAGCTCCTTCTGTGAAGCAGAAGCCACACAGCTCCTCATGACCTGGTGCTGGCCATGCCACAGAGTGCCCATGTTCTGCCTCCCAGCCCAGGAAAATCTGGAAGCCTGGGTTTCATCTCTCTGCTGTGGGAGCCAGGCAGGCTGGGAATCCCAAGCATCAGGGCCCAGAGGGATGTGCTTTTTTAAGGTCCCAACAACAATAGGGGGGGCCAAGCCTAGCATCTCACCTTCATTCCTGGCCAGTGGCATGAGGACTGGAGGGGGAGAGAAATTATTTGAGAGGCACAAGGTCAGTGAGGAGCATCAATAAATCAGTATAATTAATCTTCCATGTGGACAATCATTAAACCAAGAACATGCTGAATATCAGAATAGGCAACCACAGCCTTCCCCATGAGCATACTCCAACTTACCAAATGGTCATATTAGGCCATTCCCTCACCTATAAACATCAAATTCAGAAGGTCAGTAGTAAAGTCTGTACAATGGGAAGCTTCTTTAAGATGTTCAGTCAGCATGGCATGGGATGCCAACTTCAAAGCTCATAGAACCACCACACTTGGAATGGCGTACACCCCAGCAGTTTCTCAGCCTCTTGTCAGCTTAGATCCAGTGCTCCTGTATGGTACTGAAGTCATCACATTAAAAAGCTGAAAACTGTGATTAACAGTGCACAGAGACTCATAACAAGCTGCACAACTTGCACACACACAAATGTATTCCCTGCCCTCTTGGTCATTAGACCAAGTGACATAAGAAGATAGAATCTAACCGCTCCCTGCTGGGCCTGTGGAGAGCCTGGCAGACTAGTACTGTGGTCTTGTGTGTTGCACTACATTTAGATAAAGGGAGGGTCATGGAAATGAAATGATCATTCAGAGTAATCCAGTCTGAAATCTATTCCTAAGTGTTTTATACCAACACCAAATGAGTCCCCCATTGGACACAACCTTGACAGAGAAGCATGGGTCAAGCTGAAAGACTGAGATCTGAGATACAGATGCTTCAAAACAACACTTTACAAGATGAACCTCTTGGGCAGGCCCCGTGTGAAGGCAGTGTCCAGCAGACATCACAGCACTTAATCAACAGCTGCAATCTTTACAAATGCCCAGACAGGGTAGATGGAATCTGCACATTGAATGATAATACCAGACAGCAGCTCATAGCTGGCCAGAGGGAACAAGCAGGGGGGTTGGGGTTGGAAATGGGGGCTTTGCTGCCTCAGATCACTGAGGGGTCAGGATCAGGGCCATCCCAGTGCTCAGGCAGAGAGGAGACAAGTTCTGGCCTGGGCTAGACAGCATCCCCATGGGAAGGCGGGAGGTGCAAAGCTCCATGGGATGTCAGCAGAATGCGACCTACCATGAGTTGCGATGGAATGTGGTACAGATGTTTGTTACAGCACTGTAACCTACACCACTGAAATCTGATTCTACACCCAACCTAGGTCATCTTAGAGCAGGATGTGCCATTTTTACAGCATTCTATGTGCCCTGTCTGTTTAGTTACGGCTGCAGCGTGCCTACAGCACAATTAGTCTATGTGCCTACAGCACAATAAGTGTAACTTCTGTACCTGGCCTCCAGTGCCACTCTGCCTAGGTTCTGAATATCAGTGGGGCTTAAGCAGAAACTACTTGTTCAAGGCAGCTGAGGTCAAAGTCTGTCCAGTGAACTTACATGCTCAGCCATGGCACCCTCAGGTATTCTGCACTGCTTTAGCTGAACTGTCTCCTGGGAGGCTAGAAAAGACAGTGTAGCCACCTCAGCATATTGGTATTTCAGGTGAGGGGCAGCCCATGCAAAACAGCATAGCATCCTTGAGGATGCTGCTGCTAAGCACAGTATGTTTACTGTGCTGACTTAACTATGGGGTATCATCCTCCTAAATGATATGCCTCAAGTCACAAAGCAAGTCTGTGGCAAAGCAGGGTCTTGAATCTGGGTATCTCAGCTCTTCATTGGTAATAGAACCAGTAGACCTTCCTTCATGCTGGATACAACTGCATCTTTTGCTGCATAAACTTTAACGCTGGCCAACTTAGGGCAGCCACAGCCCAATAAATATTTTCATTGGAATAAAAACAAAGCAACAAAAAATGTTTCCATAAAAACAGTGTTTAATTGAAATATAAAACACACAAGAGGCAGGCTGATGTCTTCAGTGTATACACAATGAAAAGTTAAAAAAGCATTCTGATAAATGAGATTACCCAGTAGCACTATAAATCAGGACTAACAAAGGACCTAGAACAGAGCCCTTGGGATTCCTGGAGACTGACTCTGCATAGCAGATGAAATGCAATTAACACCAGCACATTGCTCACCACCTTCCTCTGCAGATAAGAGCATAGCTAGTCTTAAGAAGGGCTGATCACTAGGGGTGTACAAAGCAGGCCCTATTCGATTCAGACTTGGATTCAGCCCAAATCAGGGACAGTGATTCGATTTGTTGATTCAGATCACTGTCCCCAATTTGATTCGGCCAAATCTGAAGATCTGAGGTTGATTTGAAGAATCAGCCATTCAGACACAGACACAGCTTTAAATGTTTTTGATACATACCTCGAAGTACAAGGCACAACTTGTGAATCCTGCAATGCTGGTGTGGATGGAGCGTCAGGGGGCCCAGGGGGCCCTCCACATGCTCAGCAGCAAATCCAGAAGTGAACCGGAAGTACTTCCGGTCCACTTCTGAGTCTGCTGGGGAGCACTTGGGGGACCCCTGTGTGCCTCCCCAGCTCGGTAATCAGCTGTGGGGGGACCCTAGGTGCCCCCCTAGACCGTGGAGGCACCAGTCGCTGAGCTGGGAGAATGAGGGGGGGAGCCCCCACCTGCTTCCCAGTGGACCCAGAAGTGGACTGGAAGTGCTTCTGGTCCACTTCTGGGGAGCCCCTCGCACTTCTGTCGGATACTTCACCTGCCCAAGCATTGCAGCACTCACTAGCCGCCTGCTACCTAGAGGTATGTAGAAAAAACATTTAAAGTTGTGTCTATGTCTGAATCGCTGAATCTTTCCGAATCTCTCCAAATTGATTTGGAGGGTTCTGATTTGATTCAGAGAGATTAAGGGGCCCTCTGATTTGATTTGGATTTGGAGATTCAGCCACCAAATCAGGCTGAATCTCTGCCAAATCAAATCAGGGACCGAAGCTTCTCACAGCCCTACTGATCACCTCCTGGTAGGTTTGAGGTGTGCACCACTCCCACTGTGGCCAAAAGGAAGTGAGAATAGCTCAGCACTTTGTAGGAATAGAGTTATCTGCAGACAAATTAATCTTTGTGGAGTAAATTACAGAAATGTAGGGACTGCACTAAGGTCATCCGGATAACGTCACTTACCTAACACCTAACCTAGTCAGTGTGCTAGAGACGATATAATTTATTATACCAAGTAGACAGTTGCAAAAAAATATTTTTCTTTATTTGCAAGCTTTTGGGCGCACACACCCTTCCTCAGGTATAGGAGAATGCAGAGATTGTAAAATTTCTCCCAGGTAGAAATGAAATTTGTATTGTACAGGAGAGCTGGAGGGGGGTATAATTTCTCCTGGTTGGAAAAGTTCATTTTATGCAAATTAGGCTCAGATAAAAGTTGGAGCAGTTGATTATGTCAGTGCCATCAGACATAATTGACTGATGTTTCTTGTTACGATGTTTCATATTTCACAGGAGAATTGGTGATGGAAAGGTTCTCCTGGGCAAGGAATTTCTGTTGTATGCAAATCTGGCTTTTAACAGAAGGCTGGAGCAGGGGTGTCAGCTTCCAGGTCTCAAGGTGTTGACTTCTGCTTCCTTTCTGTAAAATTATGAAGTTTTCATTTCAAAATGGCTAATTATGATATCTTCCATGTTTCAGGAATAAAGGTAGCCTTATTACTACCTAACATTATTTAAAACTGTAGTTCTCAACCTTTTTTGTACCAGGACCCATTTGCAAAGATCAATGGCTTGTCCCGACCCACACCCCCCTGGCCCTGCCAGTGCCAAACCCACAGTGCCCCACCCCTTGCTATGCCACAGCCTTGGTGCCCAGCCACTTCGCCACCTTCCGCCAGTGTCAGCAGGCACTTGTCCCCCCACCCCACACACACCCCTATCCTCCACACACATGCATACACTGTCCCCCACCCCAACAGGCCCCAAGCTCTGGCCCTCCAACCCCTGCTCCCTATATACTTACCTTCATCTGACTGTGGGAGCTGCTCCCACAACCCTGCCTGGCTGCATGCTGGCTATGTCCAAAACAGTCCCTTGCAGGCTGGATCGTTGCCAGCCTGCAACAGGAAACCCATGATTTCGTGCATTTTTCTGGCGCTTGCTTGCAACTGTTTGAAATATTCTTGTGACCCACTTGTGGGATGTAACCCGCAGGTTGAGAAATGCTGATTTTAAACAGACTGCTCTTGTGACTCCTGAGCCAGTGAGAACTGAGTGTCTCTGGTCTAGTGCACAGAAAATTGGTAAAGCGGGGGGAAAAAGGGAAAAGCATATAGGTTTGGAGGCATCATGGGTTATATAACTAAGTATCAGGTCTGGCTTGTTACCTACCTTATGCACAATGAATTACTTCTGCTAGCCTACTTTCTGAGTGATTTCCCTTTAGAACTCAGCTCCCAGTCATGCTGGTGAAAATATATTATACCTGGTGACATTACTAAAAAGGTAAAGTATGGAAGTGGAGAGAATGCACTCATATATTCATAGCATTCTATTTCTATGGGACTCTGCCTTGGCACTTATTTCAATCAAACTCCAGTCAATTCTAATTTTATAATGCTGTCTGTGCTCACTCTACATTCCCTGGCTTTTGCACGCTCTGTAACAGTGGCTTATGGAAAAGGATTCATTAAAAAGGAGAAAGTTAAAAGAAAGAAATAGAGCTCTAACCTGAAATAAATAAATGCACCATTTAGATGACCTGCTCAATTTAGTCCTACCAGTGAGAAGTCAAATTGAAGTTGGAAGGACATACATCTTTTTTTGCAACGTGAGCAGGTAAGGTAATTACAGTTATACAAGAACTTTAATTTTAGATTTGTTTAGCTGTATAGTGTTACTCTGCATAAGGAAGAAGGGCTGGCTGGATTATATTTGAAAGCACGGGGTTTGTCAGCTGTGGTAATAGCTGGAGGAAGGTCTAGAGGAGATAGTTGGTGTTTACCAGCTTTAATTTCTACAATCCATGAGCTAACCAAAAAAAGATACAGTAAATTAAAATACCTCCCACCCCACAGAAGACTTCAGATCTTGTGGTTTGTTGGGCATCATTTAAAGCTATGTATTACTGTTGTATATATATTTATGTGTATGAGCAGTAAACAATAAATGCATCATTTAGAAATGTATTTTCAGGAATGGTTTCATCAATGTCAAGTTGCGTCCTTGCCTTGCAGATAGGAAAAAGAAACAGAAATCATCACTAACATTTGTTAATATTGTTTTTATGTTTGTACTCTTAGATGGGAATGTCCAATTTTCTTCTTGCAGGGAACTAGATTACTTACTTTTCTTGCAGATTTGTGATTATATTCTTTTGTATACAATATGTTGACTTATACAAAGGAATACTGCATTAGAGAAACATTACACTTCAAACTCAAACATTAAAGCATTAGGAAATGCTAGAATCAAGTTTGCCTGGATAGGTTTAATTTGTCAGCCTTTTGCATATGCATTATCATAGGCAGTATTATAAAAGGTAGTGTCAGTGACCTTACTATAGGCAGCACAAGCAATTCTGCTTACATGGGGCCTGATTCTTCACACAGACAGCTCCTGATTCAGCAGTTCATCTCTATTCAAAATGCTTATGTCTCATTTGCTTTACAGAACTCAAAGCGGAAATTAAGTGCATGTCTGAAGTTAAGTATTAGCATACATAATCTTCTGAATAGGCAGATCAATACTTTGCTGAGCTGGGGCCACAGAATAATACTTTGCTCACCCTAGTGGTTCCAGCAGGACTGTTCTTTGAGAAAAATACAAGTTAGCATGAATAAGAGTGGTAAAATTTGGTGGTTAGTGTATTAAGTATGGATGGTAATTTTTGCTTTTATAGAAATTGATAAATATGATATACCTAATCTACTGACTATACTATCCTCTCCCTTTCTGTTGTTATATTTTGACTTATTAACCCATACCCTCAGCTTCTGTACAACGTGGTAGGCTGGCAAAAGTCAATGGAGTTATGACGGTTTGAACGTCCTGAGGCTCAGGCCCACAAAAAGTATCATTTCCAGGTGGCTGCTTATGTCATTTAGTATTTTTTGTGGGGTGGGAAAATATTTTCATTAAAAGTAACTTGGGAGTAAAAAGATGGCAAGGCTATTTATCTAAAGACTAGAACTTAAATTGCTAAATATTGAAAGTTATGTTCTATATTCCCTTGGGAATTTTTTTCCCCCAGCGCCCTGCAAGGATTTTATGTCCTCTTTTTATCAAAGTTTTGCTTCTGCACAGAAGATTACACAGAACACTGCAAAGCCAAATAGCCTGTTTGATTCAGTAATAGATTTAAATTTAGTAATTTTTTGATTGCAAATACCATTATTCATGTGCCCTTGCGCTAACTCCCAAGCTCCCTCAAGTTCTCTTGATAATAATACACAAGGCACATTAACACAGAGGTCAATGTGACAGGAAAGGTGTTATACAACTCTAAGGGATGAAGCCTCCAAGGAGAAGATTGAAGATAGGCACAAGAAATGAAGTCCTAATCAGGCTACAGCATCTGCTTGGTACTTGCATTCTTAAAATGTATATAATACACTCACTAGCTAACTTCTGAAACAAACTTTCCACTAAAAAGCTATCCTGACCTCTGGTCATAAGAAGCAGTGGTAGCAGGGTCTTGCAGTCTGAACTAGGGATGAAGCTGAGCTCTAACACGGACTCTGATGGTAACCTTGGTTAGGTTATAGAGGCCAACATTTTCAAAGTTAGGCACTTGACAGGAGATCTCTAAATACAGAGGGACTGAGCAACGAGCGTTTCAGGTCTTTTTAGCTGAAGTCTGCAAATTTGGATGAAGGTCCTTTGGGTAATTTAGATTAGGTCCATCTGTTGGACAAAATGAGCGTTAGCTACTCCACTTTTGTGGGGTGGGGGTTTATCATCTGACAAAGATGCCCAGAGATCAGGTGCACTGAGAGGCACAAACTTTCCTATATCATGGCTGCCACCATTCTCTGTGACATCTTTGAACCCTCACCATCCTGACCCTGAGAGATGGTCTGACCAGGCTGACCCAGAGAGAGACCCAGAAAACATCAATACCTCCTTCAGCTTTGGTTAAGTCAACCCTTGGAGTGTGAGATTTGAGTTCCTCACATCATATTGTCTTTCCCAAACTTTGATTTAATCTTTTTCCATCCTTCTGTTTTGTAAGAGCCTGGCTTAGCCAGACAAGAAAGTTTCTTCTCCAGAACTGCTGGGAATCTGTTACCAAAAAACAGTACTGTCACAAACTGAATAACACTGGGTACATCTACACATGCAATTAATGCGCAGGGATAAACTCCAGTTCTGTTTGAGCCAGAGAAAACCATTCCCAGGCTCATTGTCTACACTTGCACCTAGTACAGCAGCACTGAGCTGGAGCAGAGCAGCCCTGCGGCTAGCAGCAGTCTTGGAGGATCAGCCCCTGGCTCCAGGTGATGGTGTTGGATGGGGGAGGAGCTGGCTAGGGCATGAGGGTGCTAACAGCATGGAGCTGTGTAACTAAGTGGCAGGCAGCCCCCAGGCTTTAGCACCTTCATGCTCCAGCCAGCCCCTGTCACCATCTACATGTGTGTTTCATCACACTAATTACTCTGCCATAAGATAATACTATCCCTGACAATACTATTTTAAGACAGAGTTAATTAATTTACTGCACCCTAATGCTATCACATGTGTAGACAGTAACGCTTTACTGCAGAGCGAATTAGTCTACTCCACAGTAAAGAGCATGTGTAGATGTACCCACTGGTACTAGTTTGCTGGATCTCAGAGTAACTAATGAGAATGTGCTCTGAAGTCTGACTTTGTCCATCAATAGTTTTACAAATAAGAATCAATACTAGGGACAGGAATAAGTTGTTGGGGTTTGTTTTTTTTTTTTGGGGAGGGAGGAGGGTGTCCTGTTTTTGCTGTTATTTGTCTTCCTGATCTTGTTTTGCCTTCAAAAAAGGCAGGACCATATTAACATCAAGTCCAGCCTGTATTCAACTAATCATACCTTCCCCACCCAATCTTTGATGCCATTTAAGTGGCTGCCAAAAACAGGAAGTTTCCTTATCACAAATAAAAGGGAGAGAAAACAATGAAGGTTTACTTAATACTTAACATTGCAAGGACTTTAACTCCCCCACTTTTTTTTTTACTAAATATTTAATAGAAAGTTCAACAGATTTGCCACATGAGTAAGTAGACCTTGTTTAAGTCTTTAATGTTGTATGGTGGCAAGCTCAGGTTAACACCTTTGGCCCATTTCTTCCATCAAAATTCTCAGCAGAGGCTGGGACAAGTGAAATACACTGTAAAACGCTATATATTTCTCAGAACTCATCAGAGTATATATAAATTCCATCAGCAATGCTTATTCGGATGATTGTTGCTTGTCAAACTTCTAAATATTAACAGTTTGTCCAGACCTCCACAGAAGCCACTGGACCGTTTTTTTTTTCTGGTGCAAAATATAAGGAAGGGTAGAAACACATTTCATATTTATTATTGGTCTGTCAATGCTAAACATCACCTAAATCCTAACATAAGATCTGCTCTGCACATAAAAAAGATGATAGAATTAAAGTTATCATTATTGATACAACTACTGCCAGGCATGTCTACACCTGTATGCGCGTAAACTTAATGCACCTTTGCTTAAGGTGTGTTAAGGTGATTTAGGTGTGTGTCTACATGTGAACACATTAATGTGTGTTAAGGCACATTATATTTGGGTATGAATAGCTAAGTCACATTAGCTCACATGCAACTGTGATAATGCGCATTAATGCAGTGTGTCCATTGATGCACATTAGCGCATTGACGCATGTGCTAAAACTACTTAGCTGTTTGTCCCTAAATTTTATACCTGCTTTACACACATTAAGGGACATTTAAGGCGCTAAGGGCATATACTTAAAAATGGCAATTTTAGGCTAAGCCCACTTAAAAGAGGCATGTGTAGACATACCAACAGCGTAGATCAGTGTAAATTATTTTGGGCAGAGGGCCACTTACTGAGTTTTGGGAAAGCTGTTGAGGGCCATATGGGCAGCCCTGCCCCTTGACAGGTGTCCCACCCCCTGGTCGCCATCTTGTGACCGGAAGTTCTGTTCCCTGACCTTTGCCACTGGCAGCTCCTCCCCTTGTCCCTAGAAGTACTCCTTTCAGCCAGGGGTTTTGCCATCTCAGAACCAGAAAAATATCAAATTATATTCTAAAAATCAAACATCTATAACATTCATTAATCTGATTTCAAAAAATATTTTTGTCCTGATTTACATGCGTTTGGGTAGTGTACACAGAGGTGATTGCACCATAGCTTAAAATGAAGTCTTACTCTTGTAGATTGTAGGAGGTGGGTATAAGTTTGTGGGGGCTGTTGGTGTGTGGGTATGTGAGGTGAGGGATCATGTGGGTGTGTGTGTGGCTATGTGGGGTGTGGATGGGTATGGCGGGGAGGGTGGCTGGGGTTTGTGCATGGCAGTGTGAGGGTAGGTGTGGGTGCACATGTGTGTCTGGGGGGGTGTGCATGTGGGACTCACCCTATAAACACACCCACCCACTCTGCCCCCGTGCCTGCAGACACATGCATATGCATGCATAGACATGTACACACACGCGCGCGCATGCACATACACACACTGCCCTCCTTCACCCTACCAGTGCAGCCCCATGCTCTGAGGTTTGGGGATGCAGGTGGGAGCCACAGCCATGTGGTTCTGGACAGGGTGGGGGCAGGAAAGCAGGGAACTGGCTGGGGGTGGGTGGGGCTAGGCTGCTTATGCCTGCAAGCCTGCTGAGGGCTCCTGTTGGGTCCTACTGCCCCTGGCTCCTGTCAGATTTGGCAGGGAGCTGGGGCAAATAAATATTAATTTACTAAATATTTAGGGGCTCCACAGGCTGGATAGAATGGCCTGGTGGACTAGATCTGAACTGTGGGCCATATTTTGCCTTCCTCCCCCCGTGTAGATGTAGTTAGCTTAGTATAAAGTGCTTATATTAGTATGGCTTGATCCCATTAAGAAAAAAGAATCAGCTATACCTGATATAACTGAATCTATTTTAGAGATTAGTCAGGGCAGAGATGCATCCAATAGACAAGGGAGGACCAGCCTTTTTGTTAGGCATGCCACAAATTAGCCATGCATCCTCCTTGGATGTATCTACACATTTATTAATGCACTGTAGTTACCATGCATTGTTTAGTACTTATATAACCAAGTACTAAATCAATGCACAGTAACTGGTGATACCACACAGTAGTGCTAGCACATGGCTTTTTAGTGATGCTAACAGCACAGCAGCTTAATAGTATTGCGCAGTAGCAAATTAGCATGGGTTTTGCCTGGCACGCTACTGCACAGTTTTATTAGGCTACTGTGCAGCTAGCATCTCATGTAAATGTACCCTTTAAATGCCACTCTGATCCCCTTTCTCTGCCCCATATACTACTCTGCTTTCTGTTCCCTGCCCAGTCTATGGCTCTGCTTTCTGCTTCCTGTAATATATGCCTCTTGTTCTGCTTGACTACAGAAAAACTACCTTCTCTGTGTGTGTGTGTGTGTGTGTGTGTGTGTGTGTGTGTGTGTGTGTGTGTGTGTGTGTAGGCAGAGAACAAGTAGCACTACAAATTGTCAGAATCTACATTAACTCTAGCTAGGTGGTTAGCTATTAGCTGAATGTATTCAGCATGCATTTACAATGTTTGTAATTGCATAACTGTCAAGAGAATCCCCCTAACTCCCTTTCTTGTGATCTTACTTGGGTGCTGTACACATCCCCAGTAACCTTTCATTACGGAGGCAGGTGGCTCATAAAACAAAGCAAAAAGATTGGGAGTCAGGAGACTTTGGATCCTGGCTTCTGCACTAACTTTCTGGGTGACCTTGTGAGTCTCCCTTCTTCACTGGACCTCAGTTCCCCATTCCATCCTCATCTCTTATCATATGTACATACAGTGCCTAGCACTAGGGGGTCATTATCTTGCTTTGGGTTGCAGTCATTAAGACTAAAAACAATTAATTATTAGTCATCAAAAATGGGTTGGTTTTGGAATAGGCCTAAATCAGTTTGTGCTTAGATTTACAAAGGCCAGGTCTGCATGAGACACTGACTGCACAATCATTACCGCAGAGTCATTTAGTACTTTTATAAACAAGTACTAAATGACTGTGCAGTCACCAGAGGTACTTGGGTCCCTAATCTGATTCGGCAGAAATTTGACCCGATTTGGTGATTGAATTTCCGAATCGAATCAGGAGACCCTTTAATCTCTCTGAATTGAATTGGAACCCTCCAAATCGATTTGGAGAGATTCGGCAATCTGGATATACAGACAGCTTTAAATTTTTTTTTCTATATACCTCTAGGCAGTAGGGGCTCATGAATGCCGCGATGTTGTGGTGCATGGAATGTCCCACAGAAGCACGGGTGGCTCTCCAGGATGCTTGGCAGCAGACCCAGAAGTGGACCAGAAGCACTTGTTGTCCACTTCTAGGTCCACCAGGGAGCACATGGGGGGGGGCCCCCCAAGTCCCCTGGCTTGGTGACTGGTGGCTCCTGGGTCTGAGGCAGCACCCGAGGTCCCCCTGTGTCTGATCACCAAGCTGGGCAGGTGTGGGGGGGGGGCGGTGCATACTCCCTGGCAGACCTGATATTGGACCAGAAGTACTTCCGGTCCACTGCCGGGTTCACCACCAAGCAGATGGAGGGCTCCCCCGCACTTCTGTGGGATGCTTCATGTGCCCCAGCATTACAGCAGTCACAAGCCACGCTTGCTACCTCAAGGTATGTAGACACAGCTTTTAAAGTTTTTTCTGTGTCTGAATCGTTGATTCTCCAAATCAGCATCGAATCTTCAGATTTGGATTCGGCCGAAACATATCAGGGACAGTGATCTCAATCAATGAATCAAATCACTGTCTCTGATTTGGTCTGACTCTGAATTGAAATTGAATAGGACCTGCTTCATACCCCCTACTGCACAGAAGCACCAAGAAACAACTTTTTTGTGATGCTGACTGTGCAGTAGCCCAAGACTACTGCACAGTAACATTACATCACACTTTCTGCCACACGATGTTACTGAGCAGTAGTCACAGGCTACTGTGCAGTCAGAGTCTCATGCAGATGTGGCCAGAAAGTATTTATTAGAGCTCCATCTTTCCAGCTTGGAATATTCCTGTCATGTGTATTTAGAGATTATAAAGCTTCCAGAGACTGGGGCTGAGCAACGATTCCAACTCGCATCACTGCTGTAGAGTTATCTGAGGCTCTTGCCCAGATAGTCACTAAATCCTGTCTCATTAGGGCTAGGGATAGAAAATGCACACATACCAGTATAAGTGATTGGAAAGCAGTTCAAATCTGTAACATAACAGAAATTCACTGCACATAAACTGCTCTCAAAATGGTCAGAACCAGTTTAAGGTTGGATGTAGTATCAGACTTAACCGATTTAGGTTAAATTGGTTTACTGAACTTCTGTCCCAGATTCCCTCCAGTTTCAAGCTGCCTGCTCCAGCTGAGTAGGGAGGTATGCTCTAGCACCCCCTGGCTTCTGGCCTGGGCCACTGCAGGCATGTGGCTGCATTTCTGGAATCAAAAGCGAATGTCTGTTCATTTGTTTATTGGTTCCATCTACGCAGCTTATACTAATCTGTGAAGACTGAAGTAATTCAGCCTTGGGCTATTGACTGTCTGTACTTAGCTTAGGTTTGCAGGTGCTTTCAACTCAGGCTGACTGGTACATGGGGTGGGGCAAGGGGGGAGTTGGAGCCCAGGTTCTGCTTTTACTCTGCCAGGTAACTTGATAGCTTTGGGGCAAATGTAGTTGAGTGCTGGTAGTTGGGCGGGGGCCAGGCTGTTTCTTCTACAGTTCAGTAGAAAATAATCAGAATGGCTCAGTTTACTGCAGTGCTAAGAACCCAGGGATATGTCTCTAAGAACACCAATATGAAACACATGACAGTGTAATTCAGCACCAGTGAGTTCATTGCAGTTTAGATAGTGCTGTGCAGGGTGGCAGCTTACCCCTAAGGTAGGCCAACCTGTCTGTCAATCAGTGAAGTCATATCCAAGTAAGCTGAGTATTTGCTTAAATTGAAGTCCAGTTTATGACTACAGTTCCTACTGATGTACCCAAGCTAGCCTGCTTACTAATAAGCCTATAGCTGCAGGAGTACAAAGCTCTGTCAGCTGTAAAACACACCTGAGAATCTAGGTAAATACTCTGGCAGTTAGACTGTGGTGAGCTTTGAGCTGTTGTTAGCAGCGCACTTTAAAGCTTACTTGGGTGTGTCAGCCCAAGCTGCAGTCACATCTCTGAGTGCCGCACAGATATAGCATCAGACTGTAATGGGAACTGAGGAAGCTACTAAGTAGTGATAAGCAAGAAGGACAGGATTTGTATTTTGTTTTGCTTTCAGACTACATTAAAAGATCACCCTTCAACTTTCCCCCTCACTTTGCAAAATAGATGCAAAACATTACTAATTAATTGACCGAGGTATCAAACATATGGCCTATAGGCCAAATCCAGCCTGAGGAGCTCCAAAAACCAGCCCCTGTTGCTGCCCTGTTGACCTACACACGGTGTCAAACCACCCCCATGAGCAGCTGCTGGGGCTGAGCCCCAGGCTGTACTACCCATGGTGCCAACTTGGATTGGTGTACCATATGCATGAATCAAGCATGTTGGATCTGGCCTGTGGCCCAGCCCTGTGCCATTCATCTGGCCTGCAAAGCCAGATGAGCTTGATACTCCTGCATTAAGGTAACAATGGTGCAATCAATGTACAAAGGACCAAGACCAGGAACCCTCCTCTTAAAAGAGAAGCTTGCTATAATGGTATAAGACTTAAAGTAATCTAACAATGTAAAGGGATACAAATATGAAAAGCTAGGATTCTCCTTGGTATCTAGGGAAGGTAAGTGTTCAGCTGCCACTGGAAATTAGCAAGAGCTGGATCATGAAAATCCAGAACCAAAGAACTATACCTATTTTTTTTCTTTTCAAAGGATTTCCAGTTGAAGTGTAAAGCATTCCAATTCCTTCTGCAGATCTTCCTTTCAATGAAGAATGAAAAAAGTGTGAGCACTATCGAAAAGTTTTACCTTCACACCAAATTATTGGGAGTTGTGTAGGTACACATCCTCTTATGTAAAAGAACAGACCCCACATACATTGATTTACCCTTGCATTTCTGATTGTAACAAATGCAATTTTAATCTAACCAAATAAGAAAACTGGCCCAATGATAAAATAATTCCTTCTTTGCAACAGTATTAAAAAGGCTGGTTTTATTCAAAGAGCTTGAGTTTTCCACTGATTAGATTTCCAGGTCAGACTTATTTGAAGTTCAAATTAATCTACTGAAATGGAAGCCTGTACTAAAACACATAGTGGGATTTGTGTCTGCTTGTAATTTGACTGAATGATTCAGGGCCAGTCATACAGGAATAAAAGAAGAAAAGACAGACAGGGCAGTATTCTACTCTATCCAAGGCCTTTTCCCGCCCCATGTTGCTTCAACAACCCCATTGCAGCTGGCTGTTTCTGCTAAAAGTGATCAATCCTGAAACAATTATCAACAATGGCACTAAGGCCTCTGGCAGATGTTCAATTAAAGAAGTGATGGGATCTGAGCTGTGATCCCAACAATTGCCTTCCCTGCCATGACACATGCTCACCCACTTCCTCTGCATTGGCAGTTAGCAAACAAAGTGCCTGATGTGCCCAATGTGGAGTGCCAGGCAGCTAGGCTAGGGACAGACATTACATATCAACTGGTTTAAGTGATCAGAAATTGGTTTAAACCTGTAACAGAACATACATTCAGTGCACATAAACCAGCTTCAAAATGGGGTTTGAGATAAACCTGGCTGAATACAATATTCGACTTAACTGATTTGGGCCAAACCAGTTTATGCAATTTCTGTCCCAGACCCCTTTCTGGTTTACATTAAACCAGAGTCCCCCAGCATCCCAGCATGCTGTGGCTATGCTCTCTGCTCCAGCCAAACAGAGCTGGTCCCACCCCTCTGCTCCCCAGCTGAGCAGGGACACAGTCATAGGCGGGGGCCTGGCCAGATGCTGGCCCCGGAAGGGAGCAGGGAAGAGGTTCATTCCCCCTCTCCCTCGCTTGTCCCACCAACACAGACCTGAATTTCCCTGCTGCCTGCTCCAGCGGCAGGGACGTGGCCAGTCCCCACAGTAGCTTGAAGTTTACTATCCAGGGAGGGAGTTGAATTCCCTGCTCCCCGTCCCATAGACCCAAGTTGGCATCTGCTGGGCTCTCCCCCATTGCTGTTGCAGCGTTGGGAACTCAGCCAGAAACCGACCAGCATATCCCCCTTTGGTCCTCTTCCACGTCTGGCCGTGCCCTGCCCCTGCTGCTGCAGCGGTGAGGGGGAAGTGACCGTGACGGGGCAGCAGCCTCTGTCACAGTGTCCTGAAGGGTGAGCCTCTTCCCAGCAGGGGAGCCACACCGCATGGCATGCAAAGCTTCTGCGGACTATGTGGGAAAAGTGGTGGCGCTAGGTGGGTTTGGGGGGCGATGGCCCCTCCTGAGCCCTGGTGCCGCCGCTCTCCTCACACAGTCCATGGAAGCTCTGTCCCCCTGCTCATGCCCCCCCCCCACCAGAAAGAGGCTCGTGCTCCCTGGACACGAGGAGGGTCCCTGCTGTCTCCATCACGGTCACTCCCCCCATGCTGCTCCAGCCCTTAGGTTGGGGGGCAGGGAGGGGTATTATTCCCCACTCCCTCCAGCATCTGGTGGAGGGGACAGGAGGAGGCTTAACCCACCACTTGCCCTGTGCAGGGAGTGAGTGGCAGCAGTCAGGGTGGGCAGACCTAGCTGCGTAACCCCCCTCCCTGCCCCTTCTGCCTCAGGGGGCCATGGTGGACAGTGTCTGGTCATGCCCCTGCCACTGCAGCAGCAAAGGGGAAGCACCTGACAGACCCCAGCTTGGGTCCATGGGACAAGGAGCAGGGAATTAAACTGCCTCCCTGACCAGTTCATGCCAAGCCACTGCTGGGCCTGGACAGGTTCCCTGCAGCCCTGTGCATGCTTTAGCACCCCCTGGCTCCTGTGCTGAGTGGCTGCAGGCATATGCCTGCATTTCCTCAGTCCAGAGGGAATGTCTGTTCAGTTTCAAATTGGTTCAGTGTAGGCAGGTTAGACAAAGATTGAACCAATTCAGGCTCCAGCTTCTTGAATGTCTGTCCCTAGTCCTAATGAACACTCCCAGCCTCAGAAGTGCATCAGAGCCCTTCAAGGCTCTGGTGCACTCCGGAAGCTGGGAAGACTGATCCCTAGCCATAGCAATACACCAGAGCAAAGGACTCTGATGTCCTCCCATGGCTAGAACCACCCATCCGTGTGATTGTTGCTCCCGGCCTTGAAAATGCATTGGGGTCTTTAAGGACTCCAGTGTGCTCCTGAGGCTGGGAGCATGATCAGCTGACTGCTCCTCCCAGCCTCAGGAGTGCCCAGGATCCCTTTAAGACTCCAGTGAGTCTTGTAAAACCCTCTACTTCACTGGGCCTCAGTTGCCCATTCCATCTTTGTCTCCTATCTTATTTCTATACAGTGCCTAGCACTATGGGGCCATTGTCTTGGTTTAAGTTTGTAAAATTTGCAGCTAATATAGAGCAATGTTTTTGAAGCATCTAAATATCTGTGAAACTTGTAGTACTTTTTCAAAATATACTGCATTCAAATCAAATGGCTGAGGACACCTGGCATTTTGTTTTCTTGACTGTTAAGATTATGACACATATTTCTGCAGATAAAATAAGCCTTCGAGTAACTTTTCAGAAGGCTGATGTCCCATTGATTTGCTACCAGACCTGGCCTCATAGGTCATATTTGACAAAAGGATTGTGTTGCTTTTGAATTTTTTTTATCATTTACTGTTCAGTTTCTCAAGAAAAGCTGCATTTAGCATGACATTTTTTAAATAAATGCAAAGAAAAAGCCATAACAACCAATGTTTATGAGTTCTGAGCACCTACAGCTCCCTGTGAAGTCAAGGACTTTCTCGGTTGCCTCAAACACCTCTGGGGGTGGGGAAAAATCCCCAAGCCTTTCAAGTAGCTCAAGGTGCTAATTTTCCTCACCAACAAATTGCATTATGTAGATCCCACAAATGCAGCAAGCTAGCTTTGCTGAACTGTAACTATTTTGCTAGAGAAAATTGCAAGAGGGACTGGGCAACTAACTAAATAAAGCCTGTGACTCAGCAGTAAGATGCAACACTAAAAGCAAAAGACAAAAAAAAAAATGCTGTAAACCACTTTAGAGGATAATAAAGCCAGACTTCCACCCTATCAACATTTCTGTGCTGAAAGGGGAGGCTACAGATACCTCTAAGTTTGCAGCCTTCACTTAAGTGTATTTTCTTGAGAAATATTTTATAACAGATTCATGTAGCTCTTTAAATCTGCCTTCAAAAAGGCACAGTACTGTTATCACTGCAGCACAGTTAACCTAACAAAGCCTTCTGTGGGAATAGGAAGACACTTCTATCTTGCCCAGTCAACCATAGACATAGATTTAGTTTAGCCACTATTCAAAGGGTATTGCTCTGCTCTTCTGCTATTGCATTCCTCAATCCTCCATCTTCAGTCAGTTAAGAAGCGTTTTCTTATAATCAAAGAGTGTCTCTGTCATCAGAGCTCTGTCAAGAAATAGCCAAGACAGATCTGTTTGCCATACATACTATAAAATCACACACTGGTACCAAGAGCCCTCCTTCCCTCCCCTGAAACTAGCAAGAAAGCTAGCTGAAGGCAAAAGAAAGTGGCCTAGTATGTATACTACTCCAGTCATGCACAACACATTCACAAAATATTCTGTGACTAGGTACAGCAAAAAAGCTAAAGCAATAGCACTGTTTTCTGAATCAGCCTACTAGCCTTGCAAAAAAGAAAAAAAATCCTGGCCCACCCTGTCCAAGGAGTTACATTCTCACCAGCCCAAAAAGACAGAAAATGACTTTCCCAATGGCAAATGAGCCACATTCTTTAGCCCACCGGGGTAATTTTTGCTATCTATACTCACACTGAGAGTTGTTCATTGATTCCTACAGTGTTTATGAAAAGGCTAGCAGAACCTACCTTTAAAGAAATACAGGTAACCCCCGTATTCATGCACCCCATCCACACAATGAAGCCTTTTCAGTCAAGGTGGCTGGTTGTATGAGCAAGCTAAGTAAGTTAAAATAGGGCAGGTTAGGCCATGGGCATTCCTTGAAGGCAAATCCTGCTCCAGCTGAAGTCACTGATCAAATCCCCGTATTTAATAGGAAGGGGACTTGCCCTGAAAGGTGCATCTAAAATTAAAAACTGCTGAGGGCAGGAATTGTTCCTTCTTGCATTTGCTCGTGAAGCACTCTGAATAGCAATGGCAATGGGTAACAAAATACTAAGTTATAATGTTGACTTCCTGATGGTGTATCTATTGGTTGGTATTATGATTTTGTTCAGTGTTTGATCACCTGGTATCACTCCTTCTCAGGCCTACTTCATTACAATTGTTTTCACCCCACTGTACAACATGCTCACTATGACTTCCTATGAAGACTTCCTCACTATGAAGAAGCCTTTACCACAGCTCCAGCATCAGTCAGTGCTTTGGGAAGAGAAATTATATTTGCAGGCCCGCCCACCCCCCCTCCCAAAAAGATGAAGAAAGCTGATTAGATTTACGCAAGAATTTGACTGCATCTTAGCCCATAATTCTTCTCAGACACTGCAGTTCTGATCAACTTACAGATGCCTACCAATGAATTAACAAATGCACCCATCATCACTCTAGTTATTCAGATGATTGTCCTGCATTATGAAACAGCAAAGCAAAAGAGAAACTCCCTCTACGCAGTGATGGTAAACATTCCTAACTAATAAACAGCACAGAAATGCATAATGCAGCTACCAGGTTACAGTGAGCATTTGGTAGAGAAATAAGAGATGTGTGGGGTATTTATTTCTTTGCCTTGAAAATGTGTTACTAAGCTACACTACAAAAATTAACCTTCTGTAAATGATTATGCCTGAAATAACATATCAGCCTGGGTTAATAGTGTAATAGTAGCTTTTTGAAAAATTTCTGCTTGAAAATTTTTCAAACAAGTCTTTAACTCCTGCATGTTTTCTCTCATTTGGAAATAAAATATTGGCTGAAGTGCTAATTCTGTTTTACGCTACTGAAAAAAGAATGGAAAGACTATATATTGTGGAAAACAGCAACATTCTGCAGTGTTTCTAAATCAGTGATAATGCTAAGGTGGCTTCCCACTTGCTGGCTCTGATGAAGGCTTTATTTCAAAACACTGGTATCACTGCCACTGGAACAACATTCAGTTCAGTAGGAATAGGGCATTTTAGGGCATATACTTGTCTAACTCCCTTCAGAAACTGCTTATAGCATATTGCTTCTAGTGCCATACTTGGCTAATGGTACCATAGACTTTCTTTGCAGAGGAAAGATAATATGTCTCAAATCCATTAGTGAATAGCACTTTCTTAGTTCAAGATTTTACTCCTGTGGCCTTCCTGCAGTCTTAACTTGGTGGGCTGTAATATAGTCTTTCCCTGGGGTACCTTAAGCCCCAAGGAGGCCTGCTATCTTCTTTTTTTTCCCTTCAAAAATACAGACCTAGTTTCTCTAAACTATTTCCCTTTACAGCTATGATCTTTGTATTCATTCCCACTCCAATTGCTCTCTTGTACACCTTGATTTCTATAATAGTCTTATTACATAAGAGACCCAGAACTACACATCTTATTTATCAAACCCTGTATGCCCTCACTTTCTCCCAGGACAGCACAAAAATAATCTGCCAAGTTTGGATTTAATACCATTTGTTCACTGCAGCACACCACTCCCTTTAAGATGGAGTATGTACCCACCACAGCTCTGACAAGGATGCCCCCTGCAAATAATACGGTAAATTTTAACCATGAAGTTACTTTATTAAGTTTCTTATCAGTTGCCTGGCTCCATAACAGAATCAAACAAATTGACGGTTAGAAATCTAGTATCTTCTCACAGGAGACACGTTGGAGTACCCAGGAGAAGGACAAAGTCCAGCAAAATTCAGGAGGTTTACTTCATGGGATTTGACAAATTGCTGTCATCACCCTAGAAGGTTGGAACCTCTGTGGGACATCAACATGTCCTTGAGAGCTATGGTACCATTGGCCAACCCCCAACACACCTGCACCTTCTCTGTGACATGGGGACACTATATGGCAGGAGCTAATGTTGCTCTCAGTAGCTTTCCTTCCAGCTCCTCCACCCCTCTGGGAGTATTTCCTATTGTTTCAGAGAAGCTTTGTAACACAGCTGCTCCCACACCCCTGATTCCACTTCCTTGGCATTCCCAGAGCTGAGACCATGTGGCATTGCTGCTGAACCTTCTACATAGACTGCTCAGAACGAAGAGTTTATGGCAAGTCCTGCCACTGTTTATAGATGTTTTGCTCCAGTCATTATAATATAGGCAACCAACACTGATGAAGAATCCAAGGTATTGCCTTGACAACACCATGCATCGTAGGCTCCCCAATCCTCCTTTTTGAACCCGATTCAAAACCCACAACACTAAAAAGAGTTTTCCACTGACTTCAGTTGGCTTTAGATCCGGCCCTGTGTGTTTTTCCATTGATCAGCTCTTCCTACCTTTACACACAAAGGTAGTTACATGTTACATTTAGATCATACTAAGGGCACTTAAAACACAAGCATCTGCACCTGAAAGCTCATTAAATCATGCTAAGTGCCCTCTGAGCATCTCTAAGTTATTCCACTTCAGATGACATTTAACTCTGGGCTGCGCTACTTAGCTTGTGTTACAGGAATTCAGTCTTTTCTGTGGAGATAAAATGAGCAAATTTGAAGTCTGCCAGCATCCCAGAATGCACTGTTCCCCAGGCCCACCTCTATCCAGAGCAGGGGTAAAGCCCAGGTATCCTGGCTCACCTCTCCTCACCAGCTCTCTAGTCATTGGTGACGCGTAGGGAGTGCATGTGGTCATGCACCCCCTGGAAGCACTAGCTGCAAAACTGGAAGTGCACTTTTAGTTTCGCCACTGGCTCTGTGATTGGCTGCTGGGGGACCCCCCTCTTCCCTGTCAGTGATCTGGTGCCCACCCCCCCCCCGACTCGGGAGGCACCAGTTGCCCATGCCTCTAGTGACAAGTCAGAGCTGTGCAGGAAGCTGTGCAGGAAACCCTTATCATGTGACTGCTCACCACACATTTTAACTTTAACATCACTTAACATTTCACAGATTTAGTGTGGTCTAAGTGTAACATGTAACTTCACCCAAGGCTAGGAATTTAAGTACTCTGTTCCCACTGATGCCATTGGGGAAACTGTCATGAATTTGAATGGGCAGAGGTGGGAAGACACTGAACACTTGAGAACCAGTCTAAATATTTCATTTTAATCCACGCCCTGTTTTGAAGGAATGTATAGCTAAAAAGCTAGGGGAATTATTATATGAAGTTTTACATCTCTGCATGAAATAACTGCACTTTAATTGAATTTCTAAGCTCTAAACATAAAACTAGTTATTCTAATTCTCTGTGTGTTTCTGTTGTATTTAGAAAACAGTAGGGAGCCTTCAGCAGGAGTTACATTAACCCTGTGATTCCCATACGTCTTAGCATCAGATTGTTACCAGATTTAATATAAGACTTTAGGCAGTGGCACTGAATTCATAAATGCTTGAACTAGAATAGTGCATTCTCTGAAGAGAGCATTTATTGAGCACAACAATTCTCAACTTCAAGCATACGACAAAGAACAACAGAAAACTTCACCTAAGCTAAGATACAGCCCAGTAAGACACAGTGACAATACACACAATTTGGTCTAATTTAAAATACAATATAATAAACCTAAAGACAACAGAAAGCCTTTGCATGAGCCTTACATAGTCCCATGGGCAAAGTGTCTCCTTACAGCCAGGGACTCAAAACAGTCCTTCTGGGAATTTGCAGGTCTTCTTAGGCATTGGAGTATGGATTCCACAGGCCTCATCTTTGCCTGTGTTTTTATAGGCAAATCTGCATGTCTTTCTCTCCCTTGGGGGACTTGACCATAGTCACGTATAGCTTGCCCTGCACATATAGTATGCCCCTCATGCATTCAGTGTATTTTAGTCTCACTTCTTACAGGTTCTGCTTTGAAATGTAGTCTTCTGCTTTCTTTGGTCACACCAGCCCAAGCAATTCCCTACTTCCTTAGTTCTGTCTCCAACATACACATGTGATGATTGTATCAAGTCTTTTGCCAACAAGATGTCTGTCTTTACAGATCTCTGAGCATGTACCAACAAGATTTACAGCTGCAAGATGTTGGCCTCCATGGCCCTCATGATTTACCTCTAAAAGGTTAGGATGTTATTTCTTGTGTTGTGTCAGGGTTGATTGTGCAGTTTTGCTAAGAGGTTATACTGGATTTGTATAGAATGGTTTGGACAGGGATGATCCGGCCTCAGGCAGAGAGTTGGACTAGATGACCAACAGAGGTCCTTTCCAGCCCTTCTCTATAATTCTATGAATTCAAATTATATGTGGGTCCTAACTTGTGTCACATGCCAGCTGGCGATTAAATTGTTCATTTCTTGCTAATGCAGTTATGTTGGATGTTTATATTCATAGTCTATTGTTTTTCCTAATCTCAATATCTTGATGCATTATAAGGAAAGAACTTACAACAAGCAATGGATCGGAGGGAAACTAACAACTGCATTCCCATAATCAAAACCTGAGTTAATGCTAAAGATTGTCATTGCATTATCACGCTCACCTGTGCTAAAGTCTGCAGATGGCAAGGATGGACACTATTCTAACAACTGAAGTCCATGAGGTGGTTCAATGAAATGAAACATTATGGAGCTTCCCTTGCACTCCTTCCAGCAGCAAGAACATTTGGAAAGAATATGCTATCCAAATGTCAATGGTTCCCAGTGAATCTGTCTCCTTTTCCATGCTTTTTCTCTCAGAGACTACTCCTTTAGGTTATCTTTTGCCTGTTTTTCCTGAGGCAGCACTTTTGCTGCAAAGTGTAGTTGGTGCAGAGAAGACCCTGCAGTGAGGAAGTTTTGTTGTTGAATTCAGGCATAGGCCCACTTCTGAAATGCCCACATGTATTGAAGGCCATAGGACTATATAGGGCTTTAAGAAGACTATGCATGATGCAAAGTTTGGCCCATGTTTAAAAGCCTTGCAGATTGAAACATCATAGGTGGGAGGTATCATCATAGCAGGATCATGCAGCCATTATGAGCCTGCAGCACTTTAAGCTGTTGATTTACGGAGCTCCTGAAAAGAATATTCTTAGTATATATTAGATAAATATTTCGACCCTGGGAAACACAGCATAGCATAATAGGGCTTGATTTGTTATTAGAAACAGGTTTATTAAGTAGTATGTATTGGGCTCTTTTACTAGGTGCTTTGGTCAAAAAAAATTTATGAATAGCTCAGCACTATTGTCTCCTTCCAGATACCACACGTATGTGTGCCTGTAAATGCTCATCATAAAGTTAAACAAAATATATTGCACTAGGGCTGGGAGCAGCCTCCCAGTGACAGATACTTTCTCCAGAATTTAGCCATTGCTTCCACCTGCTTCTTGCCTATTGCCTAAGAAACACTGCGCTCTAGTTCATGCCAAGCGAGCTCTGCCTGGTTTAAGCTGTAGACCATCCTGATTGATTTTATTAGGAGGAAAGTCACTTCAACAGGAGCAGAGCTGGGTCAGTGCTGGAAGATCTTAAAAATCTCACCCTGTGAACACCGGATTTCTGTAGTGTTCTGTTAAGAGTTGGAGTCTCCTTGTAATACCCACAAGCCAGCATCTAGATGACTTTGGGACAGGTTCTAGGATGAACGGCATGTGCCCCTGGTGGCTTAGGGGGCATGGCTGCGCTGGCGGTGGGAGCCTGGCAGCAGTAAACTGGGAGCTCTTACAGACGCTGCTGGCAGCCAGGGCGGGGGGGTTGAGCGCTGACCAGGGGTCAGCAACGACCCACAGGTGCTGCTGGCAGCAGTGATGGTGGCCGGGGTGATCGTAGACCACCCCTAGGTGCCACTGACACTGTCAGCAGCACCTTTTTGTAGGGGGTGCACTGCCATGCTCAGGGGTTGCACATGTACCTGCGTGCACCCCCTACGTGTCACCCCTGGGTTCGGTTCCACCTGTTAAAGGTCTAAGTGAACTTAGGCGCTTCAAATGCAATTCTTTTCCACTCTGCTTAAATCCTGAAAATTCACTAATGCATATACTTTTGTGGCATACCACCATCTTACCTACCCATTTTTTCTATTAACACAGACAAGCGCACAGATGAGCACTTTTTTCTTTTAACAGTTTTTCAGGGATTTGAGCAGGATGAAATACAATTCTCTTCTGCACATAAGAAGTAGAATAGAATGTGGCTCTTTGAGGCTTTCCACTATTTCACCAACTTCCTTGTCCCATCTACACTGGGGATATTTCTTCAAAATATTCAAATTTGCACTGGTAAAAAAAACCCAAAAAACTATTGAAGGAAACTAAATCGCTGCACATTATTAGATCTTTGCTGAGAAGACTCTTCTTTGTCTGCCATTACAAACATGGAGTACTACCTCCCTCAATTGTTTCAGGAGATAGAAGGTGGAAATATTTTCTACTTCCTAGAGTCACCTCTTAAAAACCTCCTGAATTGTTTCTAGTTGCCTCCATTTTTTAATTTCTTCCCGCATTTTGCTTTTTCCTGTTTTTAGGCACTAAATACTTTTGAATGACATCACTGAAAAAAGTTCTCAGACAATTGCTGTATTAAAAACAAGTACATAAGGACCTTCCACAAGGCTTCTTAGTTTTATTATTAGCTTATGCCCCAGCAGCAGCTTGTAGTTGTAATCAGTAAGTGTGAACTTAAAAATGTAATGCTACCTGATGTCGTCACTACATAATTCTTGTTATAATAACGCTTAATTTTCATGTGACCTTTTGAAGTCAGCAGATTCAATTACTTGGTTGCAGTAACTGAAGATCCTCTGGAGTTTTCACCTATAAATTATGCTGTATTCTACAAATAGACATGATAACACTAATCAGCAAATTAAATGACACTCATCACCCCTGCACAGATGCTTAATGTTTGATTGTTCCAATACACATTGGAACACTGTAGTATACTATTATGGTACTTGATGTGCTGCTCCCCGACATAGGAATTGTGAGGTTTGCAAGGATGGGGTCAGGATTACTTTTCACTTTTGCCAACAAAACAAAATATCCACTCATGACCTGCCATCCACTCAGGACACCAATTCATCTAGATGACAATGATTCTGTCTCTTAAGATTCAGGACAATACCCCTAATAAAGAGCATTTCCGGTAACCCAGGTTTACAGAATCAGTTCCAGATTTGCTCAGGCTGGCAGAGAAAGGTATAACAGTGACACTTCAGCACCCTGTGGATGATCCATTCTATTGAGGGACTAATAGACTTATTGTCACAGCCAGACTTTGCCTCAGACTTTGCCCACACTGGAAAGGGCAGTTTTACTTTGTCTTTGAATCTACATAGGAACCCTATCAGTTATGGTAAAACCAGAGCCACCCTGGATGGCCAGATAATATTCCTTTCCCAGCTGATGCTGTTTACTTTTGGGGCATTCATTGGTACCTGATGCTACTTTACACCCTGGTGAAAGGCTTCACCGAGTGCATCTACATATGTGATTATGGTACCTGAATAAAGTGCAGAGCTTATTGCTCTGGAGTTAATTACTCCTGGGTGTACCATTTGAATGTGTGCCTGGGCACAATTAACTCCAGAGCAATAATCTCTGCACTTTATTCAGGTGCAGCATGTGGTGCCTGGCACAGCAGTCCTAGCTAGCAGGGGACCCTGGGGGCCAGCCTATCAGCCTGAGACTGTTCCCTCCAGCTCAATGTGCTGGGGAGAGCCTGGCAGGAGCATGAGGGAGCAGTGCTGTAGCAAGGTGTGGGTGAGTGGGGCAACCACCCTAGGTGCCAAAGCAAAGGGATGCCACCAGACACTGCCCAGCTGAGGCAGGATGTGGAACAGGGCTAGGAGAGGCTCACTTGGGGGGAGAGGGTGTGGGGATGGGGAAAGGGCCAATCCTACCACTGCGTGCAGAAGGGTAGGGCTAACAGGGCTCAGCCCCCCAAGCACAGGGCAGTGGGTAGGGCTTCAAGGTAGCCCGGCTGTCGGCTCTGGGTGACTGCAGCAAGCGTGGGAAGGGGTGCACTTGCAACCAGGACCACAGCCCGGTGTGTGGATCACTGGTTGCCCAGCACAGCAGGCAAGTACCAGTCTACTCTGTAAAAGGGAAGGGGCCTGTGTTGGGGGGCAGATCAAGGCCTCTGCGGTGAGGGAGGGAGGGAGTGGAGCAGAGGCAGGGGCAGAAGCTGGCTTGAAAGGCCCTGCCCAGGCTGGGTCATAGGACAATTGGAGCCCGGGCAGCTTGTCCAGGAGTGTGGGGGGACTTCCGTTGCTGTGCATACCCCATTGGAGGCCTGGGGGCATGAGCCACCTGATCTGTGTGCAGGGCAGAGGTGGCTGCCACTGTACACTGCGTTCAGTGCCCCGTCACTGCTGCCTTGAGAGCCACGTGACACTATGTGTCTTCTGTTGCTGGGCTGCACTGAGCCCTCTGCCCGTCCAGCGATGGGATGCACATGGTGTCACACAGCTCTCAAGGCAGCAGCAGTGGGGCGCAGAACCCAGAGCGCAGTGGCAGCCACCTCTACCCCATGCACAGATCAGGAGGCACGTACCCTTGGGCCTCCATTGAGGTGTGCACAGTGGTGGGATCCCACCCCGCCATGCCTCTGGACCAGTGGCCTGGATTCCAATTGTTCTACCATCCAGTCAGGTCCATCTACCCGAGCCCCTGCCTCCAAGGTCTCAATCTGCCCCCCACAACCCTCCCCTGCTTCTTCCCACACAGACTTACCTGCTGGGGGGGGTGCATGCCCAGCCCCACCAGATTAATTTTTGTTCCTCTGCCTATGGGAAGGGTGGCTCCTGCTGCTGTGTCCGCTCCCATCAAGCAAGGGGGCGGGGTGTGCGCCTGGATCTTTGCCCAGGGCGAGGGTGGGCTGCCACTGTGGGCTTTGCCCTGGATGCCAAACTTCTTTGATACAGCACTGTGAGGGAGCTTTAGTATGGGGCTAGCTGGCAGGCAGCTTCCCACACTGAAGCACCCTCATGCCCCAGCCAGCTGGGGCACCTTGCATCTGTAATTAGCCAGCTAGGGCACCTAGTATCTGTAATTATATCTTGTGTCTTTTTCACTCTGCAGCAGGATAATACCTTGTATTTGTAATTAGTCAACTGCACAATAAATGTCTTATATAGATGCACTCAGTGTATCCTAGGGTGTATTGGTCTCCCTGTTTCAGCCATGACCCATGGCTCAGAGGGAGTCATTGACTGATATCAAGAAATGCCTGCTGGCAGAGACAGGATGTTAAAACTTATTTGCATCACTATGAGAGGCCTACTGGAGAAAGCAGGTCTTGGCTGGGGAACCTTTTAGGATTGAGAATTAATCTCCAAACCAAATGAAGGAGGAAATGCCATACAGGCCCTGGGAAGATAGCTCTGCTGGGGTGAACCTCATGCATAAAGAGTAGCACAGGAAAGACTGATAAAAAGAGATCTATGCACATGGGATAGCTTGAATTGCAAAAGATTAATAGATGCTGGAAACAAGACATTAGCAACCTGTGGGCTCATTTCTGGATGGGAGTGTAGGCTGTACTCATGGGCAGATCCAGGATTTTGTGAAGGAGGTGTGAGAGTAGTTGTGGCTGCACCCCTGCTCTCAACTTTCCCCTTTCCACTCCTCCCCCACTGCCCCTGTACCCTTAGATGGGCCGAATATGCCAAAGGAGCAGCAGCTGGGATTTTCTTTATAAGTCAGCTAAGAAACCTGCCCCTGCCCTCTCCTGTTCCAGTCCCTGCAGCTCTGAGTGCTTCCTCTTTGTCCTCAGCAGCACAGCCCCCCCCCCCGGGACTCTTACCCGATTTTGGGTCTCAAAAGAAGTCCGTGCTGCTGCTTCCCTGGTGAATCCGAAAGGAGAACGGGTCCACGCCACTGTACCTTATCTGGATCTGCCTCCGGCTGGTCACATTAGAAAACTGAGACTTGTGTTTGGTTATTATGTTAATCAAACCAGATTCCAAGAGGAAGGACCTGCTTTGGAATGTGGTCATTTGCATTTGATCTTTTTCATTAAATCACAGTGCTAAAGGAAGGGAAGTGTGGCCTGGGCGTTTCTGGAGAGGTAGAGCCTCATCCTTTAGCTTATCCTTTGCATCAAGAGACATACATCTGGGTGCACCCAAATAACCTTGTCTGCCTTTGTCCTTAGACCAACATGGCTACAACCTGCACCCCTGTGGTAGTTCAGCATTTGTGATGCCTTGGATATTTTCTGATATATATTTTAGGTTTTTGATGTAATGATTTAGCCCCACATGAAATCTGTTGTTTTTCCTGAGCTGTTTATAGAAAGGGAGAGGGAAGCTGTGGGAAAGCAATGACTGGGCAGGAGAAGGAGACAAAGGTGATGTGGCCATTAATACTGTTTTCTGCAGAAGGCCTCATCTCCCAAAAACTTAAGTACCCACTACTGGGTTAAACTTTCTGAAAAAGCTCTGCCCCCACTGAGGTCCTCTTATTGGAAGTGGCATACTTTGTCAAGATGCCACCTATTTTGTTTAGGTGCTTATTTAGGGATCTGGTTACTTAGTCAGGTGGCTGAATGGGAGCTACTGGAAGCCTGTCCCTGTGCTTTCATTCTTTGTGTGCATGCACAGATCCCATGGTTTTTAACAGACTGTTGGATCTGCAAGTAAATCAGACATGAACTCTTTGTCTTGCCTTCCAGCTAAGATAATTCCACCCTAACCAACAACATGCCCTGGGCTTGTGGCCCCTGCAGAGAAGGTATTCCCTTTTGTAGGGTAAGTTACCCTTCTCCTTGTGACTTTGGGTAAAATGGTACTATATAACAGGCATCCATAGAGTATTAACAGGAGGGAAAGGACAAGAAAAGGTGGGGGAGGATAAAAATGAGGCAAGAAGAATGAGCAGCCCAGGCTCTCTTACACCCTATAGTCTGGTATATTCTGGGGTAGTGAAAAGAAGGTGCATAATCCAGCAGATGGTAAAGTGTTATTTTGACAGCTGAATTACTGATCTACAGACGTGACTCTCCAGGAAGTGTAACAGAAGAAATAAATAGAGTAAAATCATCCGCTTCACAATATGCCAGCTTTCACTGAGGGGGAAAAAAAAACCAGGCAGACAGACAACTAAAAAATATGTGAGGATATGGGTAGCGACTCGGAAAGAAGTCGATGTTTTAGCTAACCATACGGTTAACATCTAGATCCCCACTACAAAACTGATATTGCTTTTCATAGCAAGGGCTATGTAAGACCCGATGAATATCAGGTCAGTAACTTGTTAGCAGATAGAGGGTAAGAAACTGTATACTGTAAAGAAACTATCCCCAACACAGGCATTGTCTTTCTTTCCAGAGTAAGGAGGTAATAGGCAAGCCTTGCCTGAATGATGACTCTTATCAAAATGAGAGTGTAATAGGACTAGTTAACCAGGCACAGACTTTAATTTTCTTTGATCCTGTTCACACAAAGTAATATGCCACCCCCCAATGTATTGCAAACACTGTTGTCTCTCATCATTCATAGTGGCATGAAGTACTTGTGTGAACTGTCTTAGCAAAGAAAAGGTTGTCACATCCCTGTTTTGTTTGTTTTAAATTGGCTACATGCCAGGACTTTGGTAAGGGGCTTTGCAAACAGAGTCCCATTTCTTTGTCTAAGTGTGTCTCATTCTGAATAAAAATATAATACTCTAGAACTATTCAAGCGGACAGCTTGAAATTATTGCATACCACTGCTCTCCAAGTGCTACTCAATACCTTAAATGTTTGTAGGTTGAAACACTGGACTCCAAAATGTATTTGCAGTGCTTAATAGCAAAACTTTATTGAAACTAACTTGTGAAGAATGCTACATGTTTATATATGCCAGTAGGTGGTGCTCTTTTTATTGACTACCTACATATGTACATATATGAAGTAGGGCTGTGCAAAGCTTTGGTCCCTGAATCGATTTGGTGGAGATTTGGCCCGATTCAGTAGCCAAATCTCTAAATCTGAATAGAATCAGGAGACCCCTTAATTTCTCTGAATCAAATGGGAACCCTCTGAATCAATTCAGAAAGATTTGGTGATTCAGATATAGACACAGCTTTAAATGTTTTTTCTACTTCCTCAAGGTACCAGGGGGCTCATGGATGCTGCAATGGTGGGGCTCATGGAGCATCCCACAGGAGTGTGGGGGGCTCCTCAGTGAGCTCAGCAGCAGACCCACAAGTGGACCAGAAACACTTCCGATCCACTTCCAGGTTCACCGCGAGCATGCGGGGGACTCCCCCCGTGCTCCTGTGGGATGCTCCATCAGCCCCAGCATCGCAGCATTCATGAACCATGACTGGTACCTCAAAGTATGTTTAAAAACATTTAAAGCTCTGTCTATGGCTGAATCGCTGATTCTCTAAATCAGCATCAAATCTTCAGATTCAGATTCAGCCGAATTGAATTGGGGACAGTGAATCGAATTGCTGTCCCCAATTTGTGCTGAATCTGAATTGAATAGCACCTGTTTTGCACACCCCTAATATGAAGATACATGCAGATGCATGCTCTCTCTCTCTCAGCACTCCCCTCAGCATATGGAAAGAAAACACAAGATGGACACAAACTCTGAAGCAGTATTTTCATTTATACACTCGATTAACTTCTGTGCCAGCATTTGCTCAGGAATGACAACTTACAAAGCAAAACAAAATGTTTTGAAATTGCATGTATATTAAGGAGTGGTACAGAAAAGATACTTGTCAAGCTTAGTTGTGGCTTGAAAATTGACAGTAACATTCAATCTTTTTTGCCTGACAGCAGAGCTCCTGAAAAGTTTGGATTTTATATGTAAATTATTAGTGCAAAACATTCTTATGGTTGCTTTTCTTCTAGACTACACTTTGCAAATTGGCTGCTGAGGAAAAAAATATATCTGCCTGAACTGTTCTATGCCAGTTGGCAGAAGTTCAATAAATGGCTTCATTCTGTTGAGGGAAAGTGTTTGAGGACTCTGCTATGCACCTGACACTTAATGGTGTTCTCATGAGAGTGCTCTCACAGCAAAAGGGGAAGATGTTGATCTGAGGAGTTGCATCAAGATGTGCATTCTTGCTGCAAGGCTTCTAGAAGTTTTAAGATCCATAAAAAATAGCTTATTTAATCCCTTGCTTCCACTTACAAGCCAATAACTCTGTCAAATGGCTCCCTGGGAAAATAGGATGCAAAACTGAGTTCCTCTAGTGCACATAAAGATCCTGCAGCCTGCAGAGCTGGCAACTCAGTTTGTGTTGTTTTACACTTAGTCAGGGATATGCCATCTTGTTTGTGTTGCTATTTTATTGCCATCTGCTTTAGCAGTGGGATATGGACTAGTTTAAGCATAAGTTTGATTTCTGGTGCAAGTTAGTTGAATTCTTGTCCGATTCAGTGACTATACATTTTAAAACTATAGTATACAGGAAGAACCAACAAAATATAGCCTGCAGGCTGCATCTGGCCTGCCAGGCCACTCTATCCAGCCCATGAGGCCCCTAAAAAATTTAGAAAATTAATATTTATCTGCTCCTGGCTGCCTGTCAAAGATGACAAGAGCCAGGGGCAGCAGGACCCAGGGGAAGCCATCAGCCCCAGCATCGCAGCATTCATGAACCATGACTGGTACCTCAAAGTATGTTTAAAAACATTTAAAGCAGGATTAAGCAGCTCAGCAGCATAGCCTACCTGGCCCTACCCCACAACCAGAAATCTCTGCCTAAAAGGCTTCTGGCCTAGGACTGTGGGGCTGTTCCCTGCCTCCTTTGGCCAGAGAGAGAAACTCAGATAACAATGTTGCCACTCTCCCTTGCCCATAGCTGCCATTTCCCTGCTTTTCTGTCTGCTGGCTGCATTGCAGTCCTGCTGCATTGCTGGACTGCAGGAGCATGGGGCCCAAGCTAGCATCCTGGGGCCAGGAGTGTGTGTGTACGCATGCACATGGGCACAAGAAGGGATGGCCAGAATGTGAGTGTGTGCAGGGAGGGCAAGAGGGACTCTGTGTGCACATGCATGCGTGCGTGCGTGGAAGGAGGGAGGGATAGAGTGTGTGTGTGTTTGTAGGGTGAGTCCCACATGCACCCCCCCCCACACTGCCATGCACACAGACCCACACACCCCAGCCATTCCCATACACCCCAGCCACCCCCATACAGTCTTCCCCACAAACCCCATACCCACCCGTACCTCATATATCCACACACACCCCCACAAGCTCCCTTCACCCCACCTCCTCCCCATCCCCCCACAAACCTATACTACCCCCATGTTCCCCACCCCCCAGAATATACAAGTGTAAGACTTCATTTTAAGCTGTTGTTCAATCACCTCTATGTACACTACACAAACACATGTAAATCAGGAGAAACATATTTTTTTAAAATAAAATTAATAAACATTGTAGATGTTCAATTTTTAGAATATAATTTAGTATTTTTCTGGTTCCAAGATGGCAAAACCCCTTATTGAAAGAAGTACTTCCAGGGGCAAGAGGAGGGACTTCTGGTGGCAAGGGTCAGGGGCTGGGTGGTGGGACTTTTGGTCAAAAGCCGGTGACCAAGGGGTGGGGCACCTGTCAAGGGGTAGGGCTACCCATGCAGCCTGACAGCTTGCCAGAGCTTGGTAAGTGACCCTCCACCTGAAATAACTGCCTACCCCTGGTATGCAGGCCACTTTAGGTTTGTGAGGATTTGCTGATCCCTGATTTTTTTTTTTTTTTTTCAGTTGGTCAAATAAAATTTAGAGATTCAGGTTTGCACATATTGCACTCCAAAAGGAAACTGCAAAATCCTGGACATGGAGCCCTAGACACTGAAAGAGGAAGGAAAAATACCTACTTATTGTAATCTTTTCTCATGGTTCCAGAAGATACTGGGTGATGTTCTAATCTTTCCTTGTCATTTTAGTGTCCAGATTTAGTTGTCTACATGGTCATTAAGTGCCAAAGAATGCCACTGATGCATGGATTGGACCTCTGTTCTTGCCAATATAGCCTTGCCTGCATGGACAGCTACATAGATGCCCAGGGCATATGCACTTATAAACGTGAGAAAAACCTTCCATTTTTTCCCCCACAGTAGCTCAGTGGCTAGAATCAATCTCCAGGAAAGCTGGAGGTCCTGGATTCTGGGCCTCTCTCACCTGAGTGAGGTTTAAACGGAGAGGACTCTCTGACTTTTCCATACAACACTTTCACCATGCCACAAATTAGGTGCTATCCAGTGCACCTTTTGAATCTGGCTCCCTGAGCAGCCATAAGAGGGAGGTATTCTATAGAAGGTATATGGGGCCAAGAAGACAAGAGCAAGCCAAAGGATGTATGGCTTAGTGAGGTAGCTTCCCTGGAAGGAAGGGGCGCTGGATTCTAGCTGGGGCTTTTGCTTAGTGATACCACAGTGCCCTAGTTTCAAAAAGGGGCATGCTGGTATGCTCAGCTGTCTGAGATCCAGTCTTAACTGAGTATGCTAGAGAATGGGGAGTGAAGGTGGGGGGAGGAATGTAGGGAGTAAAACAGGCCAGTTTTTGCTGGGACAGTCCCATTTTAAATGCCAATCTTAGGTCTCCTGCTGAAAATTGGACAAAAGCATTCATTTGACCAAATCAATAGCAAGCTAGAGACAGGTGTTTAAAATGGGCTATATGGTTACCCTATCTTTGCTCCCAATGAGGCAGAAGCTTCCTCCTGCACTGCTTTCCATCCTTTTTACCTGCAAAGATTATGTTATAGGCTGAACTTCAAAGGGAGCAGCAGGGAAGGAGCTGAATAATATGCAATGGTTAGAATGCTGTGATGGGAAGTCAGGGACAGCAACATTCATCCCTCCCTCCCCCCCTGGAACCCACTACCTCTAGCTTCCTGTGAGCTGAGGAAGGAACAAACTCTTTCCTATACCTGAGGCTAAGCCAGTTGTCATGAGTTTTGGCCAGTTTGTGGAGTCTGAGGCCACTGCACATTAATAAGAGGTGCACATACGTGTCTCAGCTATGTACCATGTGGAATTGCTACATGGTCATAGCAAGCTACCTTTCCAGGAATAGAATGCTAACCAGCACTTAAGTGGCATTTTTGGCACTTAGTTTACCAAAAATGTTATTCAGATGATCAAATCTGGGTGCTTAGCAGACCAGAAGGGGGACAAAATATCACCCACTTTGTATTGTATAATGAAACTTGGGTAAGAATGGAAGCTGCATTTTTAAACATGGGTAGAAGGAAACATTGTGCCTAACCTTTAGGAGCACTAGAGGCTGAAATACCCAACTAGTCATTGGTCCAAAACAGACAGGGAGAGGGATTCTGTAGTTTGGTGATAAGGTTATTTCCCCTGGGAAACCAAGGTTCCCATCACTGCTCCAATGACTGTTTGACATAATACTAGGGCTGTGCAAAATGGCACTGTTTCATGTTGCCTTGAGTTTTGCTGGTTTGACAGAACAGCGTTTTGTCTTGAATTTCATTACTAGTCGAAACAGCTGTTCTGTTCCATCAAAACATAGAGGCTGTTTTGACGCTGTTTAAAGTTTTGCTGGGGATCTCCAGCATGCTGGGGGTGGGAGGCAGCCCAGTGGGCTGCTTCCCAGTCCCTCGCACTAGATCATGCCAGGGCAGCAGGCAGCCCACCTGGGCTGCTTTCCCATCCCCAGCACTAGATTGCACCGGCTGGGCTGCCTAGCATGGGGACTGGTAAGCAGCCCAGCTGGGCTGCCTCCCTCCCCCTACTGGATCTTGTGCTGGGGATGGGAAGTCAGCCCAGCTGAACTGACTTCCCATCACTAGCCCATGGTCAAAACATTTCAACTTTTGAAACGTTTCGACCAGCTGGTGAAATTTTGCACAGCCCTACATAATACTTCATTGCCCTAGTGATTAGAACACTCATGTGGAAGATGTAATTTGAAATTTCTCCTCTGTCTGATTTGAATATGGATCTCCCTCCTCCAGGTGAATGTTGTAACTCTAGAGTATGAGGTATAATGAGGCCAACTCCTGAGGTTTCTTTTGTCAATAAATGACTGACTTGACTGTGGGACACTAATTGCAGGACAGGGTCCACAGCTGTAACTAATATGGGGTGGATATACCTCCATTCAACCCAGATTTAGGTACCCAATTCCCCAAGAAGGGAAAGACTAACCTCCACTGCACTTCTCGTTAGCATGCAGAACGGCAAATAGACTCCAGGTGGTTGCTCTGTATTGGTGGTAAGAGAGGCAACTGGAGACAATTTGAAGAGCAAGAGGGTCTACATTACTAGATACACACTGAGGTTCAGGGATTATATTTATTAACAGACATTGACTGAAACAGCCATCTCATCTATGAGGAGGATGCTGTGTTGTCTACCCTAACTTCTATCATGAATGGTGGACTCAGAAACAGCTGATAGAACCTGACATGCCAGGCTAGCACTTTTTTAAAAGGTATGATCCTGCTCTCCAACATTTCAGCAGTTTTAAAATACCCTCTAGTGGCCACAATGATGGCAAAATCCTGACAAGTATAACTTTAACCAGTGCCAAGAGGAGTCTGTAGAAAGTCTAAAATAGTGGTGAGTACTATAATTTGGGGATGAGTGTCTTTTGGGTGACATGACCACTCTGCCTCCTAGAGAAGAAAGGACAAAACTCATGGGCACATTCAAGCCACAGAGAGCTAATACCAAGGAACCAAGGAGTATACATAACCATTGGGGTGAGTGAAGCGGGCCGTATTCAATTCAGATTTGGATTTGGGACGACGATTCAATTCATTGATATGGATCACTGCCTCCAATTCAATTCAGCTGAATCCAAACCTGAAGGTTTGATGCCGATTCGGAGAATCAGTGATTTGGCCATAGACACAGCTATAAATAATTTTTCTACATACCTTGAGGTACCAGGCATGGCTCGTGAATGCTGCAATGCTGGGGCAGATGAAGCGTCCCAAAGGAGCGCGGGGGAGGGCACGTGCTCAGTGGCAAACCTGGAAGTGGACCAGAATACAGAATGTGGACCATGTAACGGAGCTACTCTGATAGGGTGCCAACAATATCTAGTATAAGATAGTCTAACCATTGTGTGGTCAAGGGCCACAGGCCATGCATCACAAACTGTGGGTGTACCCACACACCCCAAAATCCTTCCCTGCACCCAGGTCAAACTAGTGGCACACAGCTCTCCATGCCCTCCCCTGCTACATGGCAATGGGAAAGGCAACTTCAGGGGCCTGTGGGCTGCCATTTTGATTATCCTGGTCTACTAGATATTGCAGCCTGGTACTCAGAACATCTGGGCTTTGACCTGTTGATAGGCTAAGCACCAGTGGAGTGCTTACCATGGAGTGTAGGCTATAACAGGTGGGAGGAGTGCCTGTATGGAAGACAGCCTAGAGACACCCTGAGGCATCAGTTTTAGCGGGGAGGTGTGTGGCAGAGCACCAGTGGCATGCTTGCTACTTTAGGACTATCGCAGGCTCTGGGAAAGCCTTCCTTGCTAAACACTGTAAGTGGAAAGGTGGGCGTCAGAGCACCTTAACTGCTCTGCCACTTTAAGATCTGGATCAGGCAGTAGACAGATGCAGCCCAGTCCTGATGAGTGGCCATCCTACGCCCTAGACCAGCAGGGCTGGAGGCAGCAGTTTGCTGCAAGACACTGTGGGTGCAACATCTCTTGGAGGAGCTGTTTCTCTGAGAATAACTAGGAGGTAAGAGAGGAGCTTCTGGGGATGGTTTGGAGGCTCCTGGTCCTGGGTATGACTTAAAACTGCACCCTGCTGGGACAGACAGGCCTGGTGGTCCTGCCTCTGGCAGGGCAGGGCAACTTAAATGCCAGGTTTGAGTACCATTCTGGTGCAAGGTGGGTTGGGGCGCCTAAAACTGCACCCTGCTTCTACCATCTGATGGGTTATGGTGTTAACAACAGAGAGGTAGTGGGGCCAAAGACTTCCATAAAGGACCCCTGAGCCCACTGGGGGGCGGTGCAAGACCCTGAAGGGGAGTAGTGAAGGCCAGGTTAGCTTTGAGAAGTGCCTGAGCCTGAAGGGGTGAAAGACCCCATGAGAGGAGTAGTTAGTGTAGCCAGCAGGTTAGAAATTTTATCACTAATAGATCTAGTAAGCAATAAAGTATATGAATGTAGTATATATGACTAACAAAGAAGCAGCTGATGACATGAAGAAAATGGAACAGATAAGAAAAAACAGAAGTTGTAGTATCAGCAACTAGAAGCAGGCCATTGAAGGCCAAATGCATGTGCAACATCCTTGGCAGGAAGACCAGTTCAGGCTACACTGGAAAATCTTTCTATGTGACAACCAAACAGCACATGCCTTGGAAAAAGGGTTCGAGAAACCTTGCCCAGGAACATAAACTGTATAAAAGGGGGCAAGAGAAAGGATGACATGAGGAAGAACCTGCCTCACCACTGGAGCCCATGCTTGTGCATGCCAGGTTAGATACCCTGCTCTATCAATGGGTGGGGACTGGCCATCCCTATCTGCAACACCCTTGGGATTGATTATGTAAGTGTGTCACCTGTGAAAATGTATGCATGTATAAGTGTGTGTGTGGTAGGTTAATGCAGTTTCTAATAAGCTAACAGTCTCTAATAAGTGTATAACTTTCTGGTACCCTTAGTAATAAACTACCCCACTGAAAAGAAACTGACTTTTGTCATTAGTCTAATTTTTGAGTAACAATTAAGACACTGAGAGAGGTCACCAGCAATTGAGGCTCCTGGTGAGAGGGGGTGAGTTGTGGGCCAGGCATACCGGTGAGCAGCATCTGAGTCTGTGGGCAGGGGAAGAGGGTGGGGGTTTGACCCCACAATATGGGACAGAGTAGAGAGTGGCAGTTCTGAAGCCCAGTGAGTGAGAGGCATAAGCTGGGGCCCTGAGGGCAGGGGCTTGAGTGGAGGCCCTGCTAGCACGGGGGCCCGGAGTTAGGTCCAGGAAAGCTTGTGGGTGCCTGAGGATGCAGGTGGGCTGGAGGCTGATTGGAGGGTGGCAGAGGAGGAGCCGTGAGGAGAACAGGGGGCGAGCCATCAGCCACTTGATGGACAGCAGCTGGGGGAGTTACCTGGCTATGAGACCAGGGGCAGTCAGCACAGCATTTTGTGAACTGCCCAGTGCTCGCTCAGATGAGGGTAGCGGAAGATGCCCAAAAGGCTGCGTGCTTGCTGGCTGGGGAATGAAGAGTAACAAGCTTGAGGACCCTACATGTGAAGCCAGGGTGAATGTGGTCCCTGGGACAGAAAGGATGGTCTGTGTGGGGCCCAGGAAGGGCGGGATGAAAAAGACTGGGTGAGAGTCGGTGAAGAGTGAGAGGCCTCTGTGAAAGGGAGGCAGTATGAGTGTTGCCCTAGCAGGGCAGAGGGAAAGAGACTTAATGCTGTGATGGGTTGGGCCAGAGCTCAGCACAGCTGTGAGCAACATCTGTGAGGCATAAGACATGTTAAGGGGTGGTAAAAGCATGTACTTTTGGCCCTTAGATATCAAGGCCCTCTAAGGGCAGCCTCCTGCCTAATTACCAACCAATTACTTAACAGCAAGGTGTGGCAGATGAGAGAGGTGGGCAGCATGCCCAGAGGCAGTGGGAGACCAGCACTGTGGTTGGCTGGGGAAATCCCACTTTGCCACATGCACCTATCACACAGTGGGTGCATCTACATGAGATGTTTACTGTGGAGTTGGCTAATTAGCTCTGCAGCATAGTCTCTGTGTCTATGTGTATAGCCCTATTAGGCCATAGGAAACTAATAAATGCTGCCATAGGTTAGTACTTGTAAATATAAATACTATCCTGTGGCAGCATTATTTACTGCACAGCAGCACGTGTGTAGATGCCGGCCAGCTATCCTTGCACTAAAGCACCCTTGTGCCCCAGCTAGTGCCTCCACAGCACGTTGAACCGGGTCAGAGTAGCCTCAAACTGGCAGGCTGACCCCCTGGGGCCCCTGCCAGCAAGGCCTCCTTTGATCCAGCTCAGTGTGTTATGGTTATATGCAAAAATGTAAACAGGACCCTTGGGAACAATGTACTCTGCAATAAACTCCAGAGTTTATTGATTTGCTTTAACTCTACACATGTAGATGTATCCAGTGAAATGCTGGGCTGAGTTTTCATCCTTCTGTGCCTTTGTTTCTTCTCAAAAAGAAGATTGGAGGACATTTTGGGACAAGGACTAAGCCTAAGTGGGTGTACAGTGTTAACCACAATGTGGCTTAACTCTCAGCTGGGGGCTGTAGTAAAAGTAACAAGTAATATAAACTTAAGATTTCAGAGAATCAAATAGGGTCAACTACAGACATTCTCTCCCTCCTTACCCACCATCAGGTATTACAGAGATTTTTTTGCTTGCATCTGGGAATGCTTAAAAAAATCTCAAGGTATGATATTTTTTTTTAAAATCGCAAAGTGCCACAGCAGATGACCAATGCAGCTTTGTAAATAATTAAAAACCATTACTGAATGTTTTGGATGACAAAAGTCTGACTTCAGTCAGGGCATTAGCTCTGTAAAATGTTTAATTTTAAAGTAAAGCATGGAATGCTTTGATTCTTAACTTGCTGCAGTTACCCTAAAAACATTCCATGCCTGCATAAATAAGTCCCCATGACCTCTGCTTCCTCACAACACACATATATACACACTGGGTTGATTGCCCAGGTATTGAAGTGAAGTCATCCTGCTGCTGAATACCCATAATGAGACAGTTGGGCATATTTTAGGTAGGTGAAATTCTTTTATGACTTTTGCCTGACCAACACTTCCCAGTTAGATGCACCTGTATACCACTTACCAAAACCTGTCATTCACTCCACAGAAATATTTGGTCATTTACTGAAAATCATTTCATTGGTTTAAATATTCCCGAAGGAAAATGGAACAGTCAAGTTTGCTGAGCTATGATATCTGCCTTCACTCTTTCTTATGGGAAATGTTTTGTTACAGGAAAGTCATCACAGATTCACATTTAGAAATTTTCCAGACTATTAAATATTAATGCACTTTCAAGGGCCTTGTGAAATCTGTCATTTTTAGACATGGAGAGTGGAATTGTAATATTTTGCTGTGAACTCCCCAAACTGGTCTTCCTCAGAACTTAGAAGTAATGCAGAAAGTGTTCAATTCAAACACTAATCAGTTCCTAATGAAATACAGCTGCATCAACTTTTCATCTCGATCATTTTGTCAAGATACAGCCACATGGCCATTAGCTCATTAAGAGCTGATCTTGTATTTGTCTCAAAAACACACCACATTACCTGTTATCATTTAGCTTGGCCTTAAAGACCAGTTATTTATTTTAGCTGCAACTTCTGTGATCTATTGAAACTGCTATTTAGCTGCCATTGAAACCTGCTTTGATATTTGCAGAGTAAATCTCACATAATCTTTAGCAATTAAGATGGGGAAAAGAGAATGTGTGTGTGCTTTTTTTTTTTTTTTTTTTACTGGAATTGGGATGGAGTTATTTTTGTATTCCCATCTAAGCCTTCCCCAACAAACACTTACTCGTTAGGAGTGGCCATGGAGTTAAAGTCATCCCCCACATGAACTTCAGTGATACTAGAATTGGGGATCTGAAGTATTGGGATGCCTTTCTTCCACCTCCTATGTTCAGATCTACTTAAAAAAGCAATGAGGGAACATTGTATTTTTCCTGTTATTACTTATAGTAGCAACATAGTATCTAGTTATCTCAGTTAGCAATCAAGTCTGCACTGTGCTATGCACTTTACAAAGAAGGCAAGCAAAGACAGTCCCTCCCCTAAATATCTCAGTATCAACCTTTCTTCCTTTCAAACCAGCATCACTGTTATTAACACACAGCAATAAACTCTGGTGCAAATCGTGTCAGAGGTTATTGCTCCTGGGTGCTGTGTTTGAACATGCACCCAGGACTGCAGCATGTTGAGCAGGGGCAGAGCAGCCCTGGCTGTCAGGGGGCCTGAAGGGTCAGTTCGCTAGCCCGGGGCTGCTTTGACCTGGCTCACCAGGCTCCGGAGGGGCTGCCTGGGGCAGAAGGGTGCTCCAGTGCAGGGGCAGCTGGCAGACAGCCTGTGCACTGAAGCACTCTCGTGCTCCAGGCAGCCCTGTCAATATCTACATATGCACTGCAGCAGAGTGAAAAGCTCTGCTGTAAGATAATACTTGAGTTTACAAGTTACGTATAGATACAGAGACTTTTACTGCAGAGCTAATTAGGTACTAAACGTATTGTGTAGATGCACCCACTATGTAGTAAAATTATGTTATCACCGTACCTTGTTCAAACACCGATTTATCTTTAAGCTCTGAATAAAAGTACATCTCAAAACACAGAGGCAGACTGGTTGCATAAAATTTACCTGATATTTATGCAGAGATGAAATCAGAAGTGCCAAAGAATACTACAATATGCAATTCTGAACAGTAATTTGTTATGCAAATTGTTTTTTATTTGCTGCAGTAGAGGAAGCTGTAGATCCATTATTTCACCTATTAAATGATTAAAATTATCCTTTAACCATGCATGCTAATATTTGGTGCAAACGATTATGTAGTAATAATGCACCTCTTAGAAGAGCTAGGTTTGACATTGCATCAGGACATTCACTCAGCTTTCTATGCAAGTCAAGTCTCAGGAAGCAAGTACATAGATCTGGTTTGAATTTCTCAGCAGGATTACTAAGCAGGTTTACTAAAGAACCAAATCTCAGCAAGAACAAAAAGGGTCCTATTCTGCCAATAAGCCCCCCTGGGGAGTAGAGGTAGAAAGGTGACACACAAGCAAACTGACATCATCGGGTGCTTGTACATGTGGCAGGGGTTCTCCTTAAATTGAAATGGTGGGGTAAATTGCATGGATTAAGAACCCAGCATTTCAATTTAGGGACTTGCATCACTGTGACAGACCAGTGACAGCCCCTGTAGCCTGACACCCCTCACCCCTCTGTCACAGGCAGGATCCACTGAAGAAAAAACAAAAATGCCGTAAGAGACCCTAAGCTGCAGCGGGTGCCAGTCCTTCCTTCCCCAGTGGCAGCGCCCCTCAGGAAGCACCCACCTGCTAGTAGCCTGCCTGGGTATTCCTGGGGGGTGCCACCACCACAGAGGGAAGGACTCTCAGCTCTGGGGCTGCACAACCCCGCGACAGGCTCCATTGAGGGAAAAAAAAAAATAGTAAAGTGGGACGTGGCTTGATCTTTTTTTTTTTCCCCCCCTCCTGGAGCCTGCCCATGTTTCCTACAGCTGGGAAATGAGCTGCCAGTGGGCCAAGAAGCCCCTGAGCTGCGGGGGACCCTGGTGCTTCCTCACACCCATGGTGGCTCCCCCTGGGACTAACTGGGTGGGGAGCCACCTGGGGGGCACTGATACCATGGAGGGAAGCACCAGGGCCTCCCACAGCTCAGGGATTGCTCAGCCTCCTGGCAACTTGTTGCCTGACTGCGGGAGACATGGGCAGGCTCTGGCGCAGGGCAGGGAAGTGGGTCCTCCACTGTATTTTTGTTCGTTTCCTTGGCAGAGCCTGCCCACGTGTGCCGCTGCCAGGTTGCACAGTGCCCTGAGCTGCAAAGAGGCCTGATGCTTCCCTCAGTGGCAGCAGTGGCCTCCAGGGTTGGCCAGGCAGGATGTGTAAGTGCTGCCCCAGTGCACAGGCAGCTCCTGCCAGATCCAGTGGTGCATGGGGCACTGGAAGGCCAGGCATGCTCGGGGAAGCTGAGGCTTGGCAGGCTTCCAGCTCCCCACACACCATCTCTGCTGCCATCTCCAGATGTATCGCTGTAATTTGTTATGCCGCAAACTAAAATACATTGGGTGCGTTTTACTTTGCTATGTAAAAAAGTCAGTTAAGTTGAAATACAACACTGAAAGTGTACACTGTTACAAAATTTAATCACAATATGCCGCTGCACATGTACACTGTCATGCAATTAAATCACTAAAAAGTGCAATTAAAATACTAAAAGGGGCAATTTTGTCATGTGTACCAGGGCCCTTCATCATGTGTACAAAGGCCCATTTGTTGTAAGTTAGCCTAGTCCTATCCCCATCAGATTTCAATGGGACTGTTGTACTAGATTCCTGGTAATGCAAAAGAGTGTCACTCTATTCTCACTGGAACATCAGAAGGGGATAAAAAGATGAAAGACATCCAGCTCAAGGGTTCAGGATACAACAGGAGAGGGATTGTTTTAAATGTTGTGCTCTTTTGTTGATTGCTTTTCTTACTACAGTGCTGATCTAGGTACCTTGAGGACTGTCGTTCCTGTAATTTTGAGTGTTACTGAGTTCTGGCGGGGGGGAAAATCACCATTTGGGGTTTTTCTTCAAAGCCAGCCCATGGAGTCATATGATCAGAATTCATTTAACTTTTATTCACCCTCTCTCAGCCTCATGTTTCCAGAGAAAAGCTTCTATTGGTTACAAACACAGACAACAAAAAACCCATGACTCTTATGATCATTAAAAGAAAAATCTTATGATTTTGGAGCCAAGTTAATCTTTTCTGAGAGCTGTCTCAGACTTCTGAATGCTATGAGTTGACAACAGTAAGCACCCAAGCAGCCTCAGCCCGTCTAACCCAGCTTTGTACAAAATGCATCCACATATGTCATGTTGACACATTCACTCACACTACTCCATGACGGAGGGCCTATTTCTCTGAATAGTGTGGCCAGTGACCATCTGAGTCACCAGTACTTGCCCTATAATGTTTGTAGATCACCAGCATTCATCCTATTTTGTCTCATGACAAATTTGGAAATATTTGGGAAAAGAGCAGTTTGAACTAATTAGGCCTCTTTGGGGGTGTGGGCCAAACGCACATTATCCTTGTGCTACCTTCTGGGGAAAGAAGGGAGATCTACTGTCAAATGTAGGGAGCATAAAATGACAATTAGCTTTGGAAGGAATAATTTATGCCCTTGAGCCCATCTCAGATCATTCAGCTAAATTAGACATCAAAAGACAAAACCTAGTTCTCTGGAACATTGTGGGTTAGTAATGCACCCAAGAGGCCTTGGACTCCAGAAATGAAGGAGATTATTCTGATCCATCAGTGTAGTTTTGTCATCTGTGACAGCCAGTCAGTTAGTCCTGAGGCTGCACCTTCTGCTGAGGCACCTTTGATGTAGCAATAACTTTCCTCCGGTCTTCTTGGTCTTTTGCAATCCTTGTACAATCAGTCAGTTTTAATCCCATCCTGTCTTTGATGCTGGTGGTCTAGCTTGTCCATTGCACCCTTCAGGATGGTGCTGGCAAGGGTGCTGGGGCTTCTTGCTAGATGTCCAAACCACTGCATCTTTCTTTTTATTATGATTTCAAGTAAGGGTTTATATCTGCTGACTTCTTGTCTGATCTCTTCTTTCGCAGATTCGTTTGTTCTATGTGCGGTGTAGGATATGTGTAGAAGTCTTCAGAAGCACTGCGTTTCAAAGCTCACAATTTGCTTTTCCAGTGCCTTAGTGAGTGTCCTGGTCTTGCAGCCATAGAGAGTTGCTGAATTGACAATAGCATATGGCAGGTGGAGTATTTTGGGTTTTTTTCATTGTGATGCTCCTGCTAGTCCATATTTTCTTCAGCTTTGTTAGTTGTGCAATTGTGATGGCTATTCTTTTTACCCTTTTTTTTCCTGATGTAGCATCTTCTGTGATGGTTGCTCCAAGATGTTTAACGTGTGTTACTTTTTCTCGTTTCAGTGTAGTTTTGTCATCTTTGACAGATTCAGTAATATTTTTTGTTTCTTGGATGGTTTCGCAACAACTACCCGTGGGTCTCAGACTGGCCTCAAGCATCGCATGCCTCATGTGCTGGTCTTGACCCTCTACATTGCATGTGGTATTCAGGGCTGGTCCAAGGAGTGGTCTGCATGCGGTGCTTGCGCTGGACTAATCCTGCAGCCAGAGCTTGGAGCTGGTCTGCAGATGCAATCCAGCTTGCAGACTGGCCCCACACCCCCTCATTTAGCTTACGGGGCTGGATGAGTTTGATGCCACTGGCTTAGCCTAATGCAGAATAAGAGAAGGGATACGGACTGTTTTATTGCAATGAGATTTGATTATACTTAATGCCTTAATGCTGCTAGTGTCTTTAGGTCAGCTCTGAGCTTCTTTTTTCCACAGTTTAGGAAAGGAAGCACAACCATGGAGACTGATGGGTTTATGGATACCAAAGCCAGAGAAGACAGCCCCTCCCTATGCCCTGTACACATAGATAGCTATGTCCAGAAGTTGGATCAAAAAGTGCTTTTTATAAAAGAAGTTGTATAAATCTAAGCTGACAGACTAAGCTAGAGTGAGTCAACCTTCTTCCGCTTAGACCTCACTTTGTAAACTTTTCTACCTTCTTTTTTTTTTTTTGGCCTTTGTAACAGGGAACCAGCCCCAGTCCCTCTTCCAGCTGAGGAACACTGTTGGGATGGGGTTGGGGGACAAGCTTACGCTGAAGGATCCCACATGGCTGAACAGCCACTGGAGCAGCCAAAGAAAAAATCTGTATGCGGGCTGTATGTGTTGAAGAAGCCAAACCCTGGCTGCACGTGGTCACACGCTGAGGGAGTGAGTCCTCACTGGTTTGTGGGAGATCCAGCAGACTAGAAAGGAGCCGGCACACTCAAAGCACGGAGAGAGAAATGCACAGCAAACAGAGAATGCCATGCAAGTCATATAGAGATGCAGAGCTGGGCTCTCCTCAGCTGCAGCACAGGGACACAGTGGCGTTGCCTGGTAAGATGGGGAAGACTTGAAAGCGGACAGTGAGTGAAGAGGAACTCAACTAGAAGAAAGAAGCAGCAAGATTTCTCTGGGGGTAATGGATTAAGTGTGTCCCCAGACTGCTGTTAAAGTGCTAGTGCAGTCTTACAAGCCTCACCCCTAATTAGGAATGGGGGTAATCAATTGAATTTGTATAAAGAATAGACACTGAGAGGTCAGAGGATGGTTAACTGATCTTCGGGGAGTGAAAGGGAATCCAGGGGATGCATTAATGGTAATTAGGATAGTATGATTCAAGAGAGGCTGTCAGAAGTACTGATAATGATTGCTCTTCTACCAACCCAGTGAGATGGTAGAGGCTCATAACAACTGATGAATCTTCCATGAATTAAAGGAGACTGTGGAATTAGCTGGTAATTGATCCCACTTTCATGAATTAAGAAAGACAGTGTAATTCACTGATAACTGATTACCCTTTTTGAAATTGAGAGACTGTGGAATTCATTTATAAACAGGCCCCCTTATATGAATCAGGAGGATTTTTAAATTAATTGAACTTCTCTGACATCATAAAAAAAACTAGCTGGGGGCCAATGTTCCTGACTAGACCAAGAACTGATTGCGTCACACCAGGAAAGGCCCAAAAGAGATGCTAGGTTGGAGTTCATAAGGGAAGATACGGAAGTGAGTGTGTCCAGGCACATGGACAATGGCTAGATCATAAGAGGCCAGTTGGCAATGACTACCTGAAGGACACGGTAGTCCCAAATTAAGGCCACAGATTTGGAAGATGTGGCCAAGATTGGTAAGGAGAAGGGTGTAGAGACAGGAGGAGCCCTGTGAAGAGGAGAGGCCTCAATCAGGCAGTTCTTTGCTCTTCCCTAAATGACTAACTTCCCTTTAGTTTCTTAACAATAAGAAATGGCAGGCAAGAATGAAAAGGAGTGGACGCCAGTAGACCTGGACAAAAGAGGCAGTCCCTTGTGGAAGTAATGCTTGCCCCCCCCCCCCCTTTTTTTTTTTAAGAACCAAAAAAAAAAAAGGCTTCTCATCATCATGTTTGCCCAATATGGGCCATGATAGGAACCCTTTTTTATGGGTTTTTAAAAAAAAAAATGGGCAAGTATTACCTCCACAAAGAACTGATACTAGGCTTGGAGGTTCTGCCATACCAGACCAGCACTGGGAGAGCCAGCATCAACCCCAACACCCTCCACTTGGTGGCAAAAATGCTTGATCTTACCAAAAAAAGACTAAGATGTTGATGGGAACCTACCATAAAAATAAATTAGTGCAACCCATCTGAACAACATATATGGTAGTGCCCATTGAGCACTGTCTCTTTTTAGTGTCATGGTGAGCATGAGTCATTACATACATTTCAACTTCCTCTTCACTCCCATAGCAAAGCTATATCTTTCAATGATTCCTGTTTCTTCACCAGCTTTAAATGTCTAGCTAATGTTACCAAACAGGACCCCAAACAGTTCACCCAGAATCTCTCTGCCACACCCTCTCTCAGCTTGTCACATATGATTATTGTGGACCTACCCTCCATGAGGTCAAGCTAGGTTGTCCTGCACCTCATTTGCATATAAATTTTTGGAGGATCCCAGGGCTCATGACAAAAACACCCAGTTCCAGTCATGAAGTGGGGCTAATTAGCATGTGCATCTTTTGTGCGAGGTGTCTGGAGTACACACACACATACTGAGTAGTGTGAGCTGTGGAGTTGCCATAGCTTGAAATGCTGTTAACTCTGCTGGGGCCCAGCCCAATGAACTATGTGGTAAATCATGAGCCTTTTGGCTTTAGACTAATATATACATAATACAAATTAGGCATTCCATTAACACATTTTTAAGTAGCACTTTGGAATCTACATAATGCATATGCTAAAACTTGCAGCAGTTTCAGAAAGGATAAAATGCATCATTTCTGGATAAACTAAATCTATGGGTACTATAGCAAATGACTACAGCTATGTTTATTTTGAGATCAGTTATTTCAAATTTACTTCTCACTTCCAAGTGCTCAGAGAGATCAGGGTCTGACAGTAAGGAGTGGGGGGGAAAGAGATACAGAGGGCATCCAGATTTATTTTTCCTTAGTCTAGCAGTGGGAAGGGGACAAACTCAAGACAAACCTCCAATAATTAGATTCTGTACCTGAAAAGTTATAACAAATTTATACATTTTCCATATATAGAACCTAATTATTGTGGGGAGGGGTCTATTTTATATCCAGGGTTATCTTCTATTTGAGTAAATGTGGTATTTAAATTTGGTTTTGAAACTGAGTAACTCAGTTTGCAAAAAGGGGCAATTTTGTCATGTATACTAGGGCCCTTCATCCACAATTTGCAAAAGTTATGGAGGGATGCCTCAAGTTCAAAAAGGGGTGCTTTGAGTCCAAAAAAGTTGAGAACCACTGTTCTGGTTGGTACTTCCTTTTTTTAAATCCACAGAACATTATCTTTCTTTTGCTATAGTTGCACTGACAGCTCATGGTGAGACAATTATTCACAAACAGCCCAAAGCCCTCCACCAGTTCACTGGCCTCCAAGACAGACCCACCCATTGTGTAGGTATATACTGCATTGTTAGTTCCCACAGGCATCACTATGCACATCTGTGTTAAATAGACATTTTTGTCGGACTGTGATCACTGAATCAGGTGTTTCAATTTGCAGTTTCAAATTCCTCTGAAATAATAACTTGTTCTCCTTGTTGTTTAACCCTCCTCCTCAGTCCTGAGGCATATTCCTAAGTGCCCAGCTCTGGTTAGAGAGGACTGGGAACAGAGAGATGTTCAGCCCTTCTTTGAAGTATGACTAGACCCCATCTCCATAGTAGAAGACTATGGATCCCAGGGCAACAGGAAGCAAGGGGCAGTGTGTATTGAGGAACCAGGGGAAAAGCTTTCTACTGTGGGAAACAAGGCCCAGTGGTAATCTCATGCCATCTCCTGACCAGCAATCTGCAATTACTCTTTCCTAAGCACTGAGAGGCAACTTGTGGGGAAGAGGCTTTGGAGAATTCAGCAGAGATGCTCCAGGGCAGCAGGATACAATCACAGATATACACCCAGCCTGGTGTAGATCAGTTAAATCTTTTGTAAATTGATTGTTGTAGAGCTATGCCAATCTGCATGGCAGGTTCTGGTGTGTAGTAAGTATTATAGGCACAAGGTCAAGCACCAGATATGGAATATGCATTTTTCCAGGGTACATGCTGATGAAAGCTAGCTAAGAGCTTTTCAGAGCACAACAGAGAAAAAGCTTAGTTACAAGATTAAAGAGAGAGATGATACAGTACATCCCATTCTTCCTGGAATTCAGGGCATTCAGTTATTGAAGGTCCTATAGGCACCACAATACTTAGAGACACAGAGCAACATAGTAGGTTCTGACTGCTTAGATTGCTTCTAAACTGGGTGAGTCTACATGGGATGCTTTACTGTGCATTAAACTCATCTAATGTGCAGTAAAGCATTACTGTCTACACATGCACAGCAGTTACTGCAGAGTAGATAATTTAAAGTGTCATTTGCTTACTAGAAAAGGGAGCTTTAAACTAATGTGCCAAAGCTCACATGAAGTGCAAATTGCTCCCAGCAAGCTTAGGCAGTTGGGGGCCATGTCAGCAGCTCCTTGCCAGCCATGGAGAAATTGCAGGAGATGGGGCATGGGGGAGGAGAGCTATCTCAGCACAGATCAGGGCCCACTGAGCCAAGACAGCTCCCCGTCCCTTGGGGCCAGCCCAATCTCTCCACAGCTAGCAGAGAGCTGCCCACCAAGCTGGGATGGCTCTTCCCCTGCCCCACCACCCCTGTGCAGATTGGGGCAGCCCCAAAGCCAGGGCAGTAAGGGGCTGACCTCCAGGGGAGCCTGGAGCTCCCCCTAGCTGCTGCAGGGAGTCAGAGCAGGGCAGGAGCAGCCCTGAACTGGGCTGCTCCTGTCAGGTGCAATTTGCTTCTGATGCAGGTACATAAAATTTTCTGTGAAGAACGTTCAGGCACATGAGTTGCCCACGTAGATGCACCCACTGACTCCCTGACCATGCTTAGTACCCCCTTGCCCTCTGTCACTACTGCACTGTCAACTGCCCAAACTGTGCTAACTAGCCATTTTTAACAGTTCTCTGTGCAGTCACGCTAGAGCTCTGAACCTCTATGCTTTGCACAGTCTCTGGACTGTCTGCCTGTATTTCCCAGAGTATACTGAGACAATCAAGTCTAGACAGCACAATTGGTATAGAGGCACAGATACCTTTAACACATGACTGTTTTTCAAATTCCTGCACGGGGATACAACTTAATTGCATTATTGTAACTGGGTCAGATGGGGCCACCATGACCTGGTTTGAAAAACTTGATTGTTAACAGTCTAAGGAAGACCCAAGAAAGGGCAGTGAAGGAAACCTGGGACTGAGCCCCAGGGGTGGCCATGACCACCCCTCCCCCCTGGTGGCCATGCAACTCCTGCCTTGCTCTCCAGGTACACTCCCTCCACACACCTTTTTGCTTTCTTAACTGCCACACTTTGCTGATATTATTTTACTGGGAGAAACGGAGGCTGTCCCAGGGTCTCAGAGTGAGCCCTTGTCTACTATCAGTCTGTGGGTTCCACCCAAACTCTGCTAATCCCCAACCTGCCCTCAGGTGCTAGATGAGGCCCTCCCAGCTCTAGCACATTAACTGCCCTAAGGACTAAATTTATGGTTTCCAACCTCCCCTGTATCCATGCCCATGCCACACAGATGTTACTGTTTAATCACTGTAGTAGGCACCTTGCTCCCAAGACAATATTAGGCCTCCTCAGGTCTCCAAGCTCTCATTGGGGCCTTGGCCTTCTCAGACTCCACCCATTGCCTCTACCTGGGCCCTTAAATCTAGGCCCGCTACACTGGACCTGGCTTCCAGACTTCCTAAATCTGCTCCTCTCAGGCTGTGGACCCTAGGCCCTTATTCTGCCCTTCTTGGGCTCTGGGCCCCTGGCCCTGGTCTCTGCACCTCTTGGACCCTGGCCCTTAGCCCTCCCAGCTTCAGGCCACCTCTATCATCTTTATAGCCCAGACATTGGCCCTTTCAACCACAGCCTGCCTTTCCCTTGGGCACCCCTGTGGTTTGCATCCCTGCCCATAGAGGGCATAAGCCCTTATGTGCCTTCTGGCTCCCCCACCCCCCAGCAGCCACACCCAGTCCTGTGGTTAAGCTTAAACAAAAATGTGTCGGAACATTGGATACAACTAAACTTTTTAAGCCCACTGGTGTTTAGTGGTATTTCATTTTGATCACAGAAAAATGTGGATTTTGGGTTATTTTTTTAAATAAAATAATTGGAGATTTTTTTTTTTAAATCAGAGAAAAGATTTTTAATCTTGCTGCAGAGCTCTTCTCCTTGCTGCCTGCAGGGCTGGGCTGACTACCTGGTCTCAGCCACTGGTTTTATGTGCCTCCCAATCCCCGTCCCCTTTCAGTCAGGTGACTCTTCAGTCACCCACAGAGGTTTCCATTCTGGGCTTGATGACCAGTCTGCTTTCCATGCTGTGGTTTAGCTCAGCTGTTGAGGTGATGCCAGCAGAACAATTCTGATTGTATATAAGATTTCAGTCATGTGGGATGTGACAAGAATTATCTGGAGCAAGAGCAAATTGCTTCTTCCTCTTTCAAGTATCTGACAACATAGGTTGTTGCCTGCCACACTTCTCTGCCTTTTGTAGGGGTGCACTGATATATCAGTTGTATATTGGACTGGCACCAATAAGAGGGAAATTTACATTACTGGCTATCAGCTTTTTTTGGCTGGGGTAGCTGATAATGTTCACTGATAAATATAATTATGCTTTCTGGCCAGGGCCCCCAGATGTTACATGTATGTGTGTGGCCACACACATGCACATGGCCAGGAACACAGCTGTGAAGTGTGGAAAGTAGCTCCCTGCAGGTAAGCCTGTGGAGGGGAATGGGCATGGGGCCCCCACAGTGACAGAGGGAGTGGGGCAGGGGCAGAGGCTGGGGACACTGCCCAGCCAGGGTCATGAATGGGACCCGAGGCCATGGCAGGGAGCAGGAGAGCCATGGGAAGCTTGTCCAGGGATCATGGGGGGAAGGGGTGACTCCCTGCCACTGCATGAACCCTTTGGGGGAGGTATGGGGGGACATGTGCCCTCCCAGATTGGTGCAAAGAGTGGATGCAGGCTACTCAGTGAGAGCTTGGGGCTCTTTGCTCTGCTGCCTTTGCCTCAGGAGCCCCATGCTAGCCTTGTACCTCCTGACCACCCAGCAGCAGTGGGGACAGTGAGTTGTGCCACCCACTGCTGAGTTGGCAGGGGGCAAGCAGCTGGTGCGGGGCTCCCAGGGCAAAGGCATCAGGGCGGAGAGCCCTGAGGCCACAGTGGGCAGCCTGCATCTGCTCTTGCCCAACTCAGCTCTGCCTTGGTTAAAAGCATCCTCACACTTAAGAATGGTGGCAGTGGTGCTTGAACTAAAGCTCATTCAATGAATTTTAGCTCAAGCACCCCCACCACCATTTTTAAGCATCAGGATACTGATCCCTTGGATGAGCCGCCTGTGGCTCTGTCCCACTCCCCACCCCGGGTCCCATTCACTGCCCTGGGTGGGTAGCGTCCCCAGTCCCAGCCCCTCCCCACTCCTTCCCTCACTGTGGGGGCCTACATCTGCCCCTCACCATGCCCCTTCCCTCCCCAACACCCTTTCCCTCCACAGACTTACCTGCAGGGGAGTTGCTCTCCATGCTGGCATTCCTGTAAATTGGTTATTTGATCGGTATTGGCTCATATGGGCTGTTCATAAGTGGCTATTAGTATCAGCTAAGAAAATCTTCATTGGTGCACCCCTAGCCTGCCTAATTTAAGACTAACATATCTCTCCTCTCATAATGGTAACAGTTATTTCTATGAGGGGATGGCAGTGTTAAGAGCAAAGGAGTTAATGGATCTCATCAACCTAAAATAGCTATTTCCCCTGAGCCACTAGGCACCTAACTCCACCCTTGTGAATCCAGCCTTTTGGAAACCTTTTTTTAAAATCAGCACAGTCACTATATTTAGTCAACCAAGCCAAAAATATATCCAATTTATATAGTCAATTTATCATCCAAATGGGAAATATTCTGCAAGGCCCTAGGCGTTCATTAACTATTTGCACCAGGAAGACAACTTTGCTAGAAAACTCACACTGGAAACCAGTTTAGCATGAGGCATATTAGAGCATGAGATTCAGTCAGAGACACATTAGATACTAAAGCATTTTAGCAGAAAAGCACTGGGATATTGTATTGGGAGACCATGATCCAGTTCCACAAAAAGGGTTAGCAGCTAGAGGATCTGAAACCATAGACCTAATCCACCCTAATAAGAAATTGCAAATGGCACCTATCTGCTACAAGGGAGGATGATGTTTCTCAAGGGGGAGGTGACTAGTATTTGCATCACAGCCTTCCCCGGGAGACAGCATCTTTGCTAGAACTATATGGGGCTCTATGGTGAAGCAACCCTGATAGGCTAGCAAGTCCCATTCACCACAACTTTCTCATATTGGTGGATTTGCTGTATAGCTCCTTTTGGATGAGACCTTCATTCTCTGGGGATTCAATACCTTTGGTTATACTTAAAGAAGACAGCATAACAAAGATTGAATCTAGCCCTGAAAGCACTGTGGGCTCTAGAGCAGCAAACTCAATGTGTACAATTCAAGGAGCAAGATGTAATGAAAGTTCTCTACCATGGACTGGTCCACAAAAAATATGCAGTCAGATGCAGAATGGAAGCAGCCCCTGAAACATTTGCAGTCTAGCTTCTGCTTAGGACCTTTGATGATCGATTCTTCTTAAAATAAAACGTCTAAATAGTACAGAATTCCCCAAAGGACTGAGAGACCTCCAAGAACATTTCTGCAGTATCTAGGGAGATTATGTTCTCAAGATATATTTATCTCACACAATAGCTTCCCCCCACCCTCCCCCCGACAGACACCAGTCATTGAAGGAATTTGTATCTGAGAATCTCCACAAAATAGGACTGAGTTTTTTACTGTATGGTGTACCTACCCTAAAATCAATATTAACAACAATTTGGAAAATTCAGGCACTTAACGAAAACCATCTTGAGAGACAAAAAATAGTAATACCTTGTTCAGAAATAATGCAAGGAACAAGAGCATATATTGCCAGAGATATATTACAAACATCTTAGTATAAGCAATTTATTTACAGAACACAGTAGCACAGACAGACAAGCAGTCACATATAAACTTTCTGTAGTTCACTGTATGAATAGTACCAATGAGTTGATGAAAGTCAGAGCCAGGAGTAAATTTAGTTCAGTGGAAACATGACTGTCCAGAAAAGGGAGTAGTTGTCTGCCCCCATAAGATCAAAAGGAGGCTTAGGTACCCCTAAGCAAAAAAGAAGGGCAGAATTTTACTTAAGGCACTGGACCAAGACATAAGAGTCATGCTCTAACTAACAGCTCTGCTATTGATTTCCTGTGTGACTTTGGGCACAACAGTTCTCTGCAACTTGGTTTCCCCAACTGAAAAAAATGGAGCTAATAATCTTCACTCTTCCTGTTTAGACTGCAGTCTCTTTGGGAAGGAATTGTCCCCATAAGCATGTCCAGAGTGCAGCACAATGGAACCCTGATTGGGACTGAGAGCCTCCAAGTACTGTTTTAAAGGATTATGCTGAAGGTTTGACAGAAACATTGCATAAGGGTGTTCTTCTCAAGTGCATGGACAAACCCATATACATTCTAGAGTTCCACTTTTCAGGAAACACAAGTCTCCGAAGAACGCTAAGGGCACGTCCAATAATGGAACAGGGTGGGTGGTATGGCGCAGATCTGCAAATTTGGCTGTGCTGTATATGTACAGTAAACTCTGAGATCACTGCCTGGTCAGCATGGATTCCTGCTGGATCTGTGCTTGAGCAGTGAGCTTTGAACTTACTAGCTGATTGGGGCTGAATCTGGCCAGAGCCCCTCTTCTGCACAGCTCAGGAGCTCAGAAGGTGAATTCTGTTCTTCCTTCTTCTCCATCCTGAATTCAGCAGCAGGGAAAAGGAGAGGACCACTCATTCCCTCCATTGCCCTGCTGCAGGGGCTCTGGCCAGACCCTGTGCCAAGAGCTCATGTATGATACAGTCGAAGTGAGATACTATTGCAACCCTTCAGGAACCTCCCCTGGGCATATTTGCAAAGCACAGAAGGGCAGTGGGAACTGCAACCATGAAGATATGTCCCAGGTACTTGGTCCTACTCTGCATGTGCTGCATGGTGATCAGATGTCACATAACCACCTTTAGAGCAGTGTTCTGCATGCTTATTATTTTATGAGCATGCCCAAGACTGAAAACCTAAGCACAGCACAGGCTATACCCTGGGTATGCACTGAGAAGCGAGTATGTGGTGGTTTTTTGGCATTTAGTACACTCATATATACCCCATTTGTAAAACCAGCTCTTTGTTTCAACTCTCATTCCAAGGTAGTCATACAGTTAGTGGAGCTAATTTTACTACAGATAGAGATCAAATTATACATGGAATCACAGATAAACTGGAATGAACACCTAACAGGGTTTTCACATGCTTTAGGATCAGGAAAGTGCAGTAGCAAATCAGTTTGACAGAAGTGGAAAAGAAAGTCCTGCTCTTATTCACAGACTAGGAGTACTACAAATAATAGTCTTCTCAGCTATGCCTGCCAATGTAATAAAACATGTTCTGGAAAGACTAACTTTCAATGCAAGTAATATAATTTCCATACTTGGTCCAGCCTCGGTTTTTGATGAGGCAAGGGTGTTAGCTAGTGCTAATGAAATAAAAAGGTTTTAAAGATGGGTAAATGACAGGTGAAAGACTGGAACTTGCCTGGGGTAAACAACATTTAGCATGGTTCCTCTCATATATTTCAAGTGCATTCTTACATGCACCTATTTTTATTTTAAAGGGGGTTTTATTTCCAAATCAAAACTACCAATTTGCTGTGATACCTACAGTGTCAGTAAACAACAGCCCAAAATAGCCAACTATGAAGACACTGAAGTAGGACTTGGTGGGCACATCTACACGTGCAATTAAAGTGAAGTAATAAACTCCAGAGTTTGTATGTCTGCATGGGACAGCAGCATGTTGAGCTGGGTCAGAGCAGCCCCGGCTGGGAGGCGTCTCTGGGGGTCAGCCTTCTACCCTGGGGCTGCTCCTCGCTTGCTCAATGTGCTGTGGAGGGGCTGGCTGGTACTCCAGGGAGGGGCTAGTCAGCAGGCAGCCCCTGCACGGAAGCACCCTTGTGCCCCAGCCAGCCGCATCAGCATCTACACACGTGCTGCTGCAAAGCAAAAGACTCTGCAGCAGGATCATGCTTGTAAATTTACTAGTACTTGTATTTACAAGTACAGTCCTGCTGCAGAGTTAATTAGTTTACTCCAGCCTAATTGCCCTGCACATATAGATGCCAAAATGTTTATCATGGAGCTAATTAGTCAACTCTGCACTAAGTGTCTCATATAGACGTGCCTGGTAACTGCTACTCAAGTCAAATATCATTATAAACAACCCAAATGAAGGCAGTTGGTCTATTTAGGGTAGTGGTTCTCAACCTTTTGAGTCAAGGTACTCCTTTGTAACTTCTGCGAATTGAGCAGCACCCCATTTCAAAAACGACAGTATTTATTACACTACTTCTTTCCTTGCGGAGGGGACAGGCAGTGTGGGCAGTGGAGCAGTCAGATAGGGAGAGCCCGATCCTGGCTTTATCTACTTTTCTCCTCACACCTTGATCCTGATTTTATCTTTATCTCACTTACCTCCTCACACTTCCTGTGGCACAGTGTTACAAAGGATTTTGTGGCACCCTAGGGAGCCCTGGCACCCTGGTTGAGAGCCACCAATTTAGGGAGTATATTACAACCCAATAAAAGGCCAAACATTGTAAATCTTCCCTATAGATCCCAAACCCACCTTGTGATCAGTATGAGCCCATACAGAGTCCCACTTTTTAAACCAATGCTCCTCAGGCACCCAACTCTCCAATACTCCTCTTAACATGCCAAAGATTTAGTTTTCTACTGCAGGTCCTTACCTCAGCAACTCAAGTAGAGTTGATAATAGAAATGTTTCTATAGCAAGTCAGATAAAAAATAAATTATCAGTTATTCTGACACCCAGAAGTTATCATAGCTCCCTGATCTGCCACTAGGAGGATGGAAGGGGAATTAATTAAGCTGCAGTTATGATTTTTAAGCCACAAAAACTGAAGGAACGTTGCCTTTTGCAAAATGACTCTGGCACAGAGGGAGAGAGTGAGCATATGTGTGAATAAGCCAGCATGCTCTGAATTGGATTTCCTCAGGGAAAACGAAGCAATTATTTCATTGTTATCAAGCAGATACCTGGATGTTTTCTTCCAATTTGTAGGACTCATTTAATATAATGAAGTAAAAAACAAATAGAATCCAGTTCCATGAATTATAAAAGGGGTGGGGGGTGAAGGTGCTGGTGCAAACAGGTACAACTCCATTAAAATGAATGGGCCTGCATCCACCACCACCACCAGGGGTGATGCATAGGGGGTGCATGCAGGTGCATGTGCATCCCCCGAGTGTGGTGGTGCACCCCCTACAAAAAGGCAGTCGTCACTGGCCACCCCTCACTCCCCCTGCCGCCAACATCGCCGGTGGCGTCTGTGGGCAGTCAGTGATCTGATGCTGCTGGTACTGTCTGTGGGGTGGTTGCTGACCCTTGGTCAGAGCTCGCCACCTCCCCACTGCTGACAGCAGAGTTGGTATCTATGGGAGCTCCCACTTACTGCCGCCATGCCCCCTGAGCCGCGGGGGGCACGCATCATGTTCAGCACTGGCAAATTTAGCCCCGGGGATATATCTGGTATGAATAACTACACAGGTCTAGGAATGACAGTCATGACTCACATCTTTCAAAGACTGGTGACAGTAAACCAAAGAGGAGGAAAACGACAAGTACTTGCCTAGAGTGTAAGTGGAACCTGAAATTCAGCACTTAACTATGGTGATACAGAGCTAGTGATCTCCATACGTGGAGCTGGAAATACTTTCCTTCAGTGGTTTTTGGCAACAGCTGAGTTTTTACTTTCCTCTAGAGAAGGCATGTCAAAGATATGGCTTTCAGGCCAGGTATGGCCCATGGATCCACCACCCAGCCCCCTGGTACCGGCTCTGCTCAGGGCCAGTCAGGGATACACCCGACCCGACAAGTGCTGGATTCAGGGCCCTTGGTGCCTGCTCTGTCCAATCCAGAACTGGACACTGCACCCACTCTGGCTGGTCTGGGACAGGTTCTGGAGTGGGTGCCACATGCAGCATAGTCTGAGACTGGTCAGAGCGGGTGCTCCAGGCCCTGGATCTGGCATATATGAGGGTGTGGGGAGGAGTGTGGGTCTGGTTTAGCCCATGAAGCTAGCCCCATGTCATTCATCCAGCCCATGGACTGGTCCCAGGACACTTATTAGGCTTGTGGAGCTAGATGAATTTGACACCCAGCATAGATGCCCAATTTCTGAGTGGCTGGGAGCTGTAGGCTCCCCATTCATATGCTTTGTAGGCTGCATGCCATGTCCATATGGCAGGCCCCAAGCCACTTCCCCCACTGCACCATGCCAGTGCCTCTGCACCCACAAGAGGTGGGGGCAGGAAATTGAAGCTGGAGGAGAGAGGGGGAGCCCAGAGATGCAAGCAACAGCAGCAGAAAAGTGATAGGGGGAGAGAGGAGCCCAGGAGCCACTAATTAACCCCTCAGGGGCCATATGTGGCCTGTAAGCCTCCAGTTGGACAGCGCTGCTCTAGAGCACCAAATATAGATCAGCTGGTAGGCAGCTTTCTGAAAATATACAGGGTTACCAGTGCTTCTTCTCTGCTTGTTTTGGTGGGCAAGAAGGTGAGAATACTAGCAAATGTTAAGGGGGTTTCGGACACTTCTTCATAAAGCCTGATTAGCTTCTTACAAAGAAGCTAAGGTATGTGACTTTCCTGGCTGAGGTCTTTTGAGAGCCAGATATAAATTGGTTCCTATTCACTACTTCGCCACTTCCTACAACAGGGATCAGCAGCCTATGGTCCTTGGGCTGGATCTAGCATATGAAAAGACTGCATACAGCCCTTGGCAGCTCAGGGGCTCAGCCACAAGCTCCAGCAAGAGCTACAGAGGTGTCCCAAAGGTCACCTATTGCCTGCTGCATTCAGTTTAGTCTCTCTGCTATAGCAGAGGAGACACCCCTAGCACCTGCCTTTTCTTATCCATTCCCCTTGCAGTATCTACTCATCACCAGTAGGGAACTGGTGGGAGGGAAGGGGCTGACTGGTGCAGGCCTGCTGGGGCTGGATTTTAAATAGTGGCCCATAGTGGTAAGCAGTTGCCAAATCCTGTTCTACAATACCATTCAAAGGGAGATCTGAAAAATTATTTTTCTGACTTTGTTTATATATGGTAGAGTTGAGGTTCCCCATTTCCTCACCCACCAAGGGCTGCAAAGAAGCTGACACTTGGAACACATCTAAATTACAAATGCAGGAAATGCCATATTTCACCATACACTAATAAGAAAACATCACCTACACACCAGTAGCTCCTCCTGGTTAGTCATGCATTTCATGTTCAGTGCCAGAGAACAGAGTTTGTCTTAAAAAAATAATGCATATCTTGAATAGATGTGACATGTTCAGTATGAAAACAGACTATTCCTATACAGAACCCAATGCTGGCTGCCTGTCAATACTTCCCCTGGCTTATGCTTGAGTTACCAAATACTTTCCAGGAAATGATTTCCTTGAATTTCCCTGCAGATAAGCATATTCTTCCTCCACAGAACAATATATAGGCCAAATAATTACCACAGGCAGGCTCTGCCTGACAAAGGCTAGGAGTTAGGACCTAGGGTTGTTTGCCTGAGAACCCCTAGGTATGAAGATATCCCTAAATTTGAATGAGAGGCAATCCATGATGAATCCCCTCTGTCTTCATGCTTTTCAACCTCATCACAACATTGGCAACATAGAACACGCATCTCCCAGTGTTAGATCCCATCCTATGGCACATCTGCATTTTAATGAACAAGGGTGAATGTTGCAGAGTGTGAAGGAGAAGTTAGTGCTGCTTTCAGCAGCATTATTTGATCTTCACTTATTTTACTCCCAAGAAAACATTCATTTTATCCAGCTTGTCTCCAGATATGCCCTGTAACCTCCAGATGTCTGCATTTTTATTTATACAAAGAAGTAAATGTAGGGGTCTCCAATTGCTCCTCTGACTGATGAGAAAGCTCCCTAACAAACACAGTAATAGCATGGGGAGTGAATGTTTCAAGGAAAAAGGTACTTAAAAATTGAAAAGAGCTTTCATGCTGTAGTGGAAGCAATTGAAGGTAAAGCAGGACTTCTTGTTAACAAAAAGGTAAAAGTGCCTAAAAAGATTCTCTCAGAAACAGCAAATTTGGCTTCTCCTCCCCCGCCATCAGTTGCGGGGGGGCGGGGAAGCAGGCTCAAGCTCTCAAAGCAAGAAAGCCAAAATAAACATTTCAGTGTGGTCATCTACTCTGATGGAAATCATAGCAGCCACTGGGAACATCCAGGACCTCAGGCTTATTGACAGTCCTAGATATACTCAAGTTTCCTTTCAGCCTGGGCTTCTGTTGAGAGTGATTTATAGCTGAGGCTCCAGCCCTGATGGGCAATGGTTGGACTGTTGGAGACCCTTCTGATCACCAATTTTATTTAGAGTCAGGGAGAAACCAGAAGTTCCACTTGGCTGGTTGGGAGCCACAGCATTGATTTCTAATGCTCCTGAGATACCATGGTTTTTCAGGTTTACATTCTCTGCATAGAGGGGCTTCTCATCAGAGAGGCACCTTGAAGTTTAAACTTCTGGACCACACTCAGGATTATTGCGTATCCTTGCCAATTAAAAGGCAATCACTGGGCCTGAGTTACAGAATCATGGATGCCTGGATGATCACATTTGAAGTGCTCTATTGGGAAAGGCCTCCATTCTGACAGACAAAACCCTTCTGAAAAAGATTCATAGCATTTAAGGTGCAAAGGAACAATCATATCATCAGTTCAGTCGCTCATCCTCTATGACTTCTACATCCTCTGAAACATTGATTTCCATGTGTGAGGGAGTGGGGCCTAGGAGCGGCCGTGAACTCCCTAGCGCCCCCTACCGTCACGTTAGGGTGGACTCAGCACCCTCAGAATCTCGCCCACCACGACTTTGATGACAAATAAGTTGTATGGGAGGCTGCCTCTGTTCCCCTAGTTGACGGTACC
>NW_017728943.1:28846186-28957908 GCF_001723895.1 Crocodylus porosus | reverse complement strand
CCTCTCTAGGGCAGACACCGAGCGCCTCGCGCTCTTTCTCTGCCCCGCTCTGGGGCTTCGCCCTCTCAGGGGCCGCTACCGCGCTCCACACGCTAGGAGCGCAGGCTATTGCCGCCATGCCTGTCCCCTTGACTCTTCTCTGGGTCTGGTTGCCCCACTGGGCAAAACACCGCCCTTATGGGCTGGGGCCTGCAATCCCGCACACCGCGCCTCCCTAGCGCAATATAGTGCCTCTCTGGCACAGACAATAGTGCCCCGCTGGCGCTGTGCCCCTACTGGGCACCGGGAACCCCCAAGCTGTTGGGGAGCCCTGCTGAGGCCTCCTCACTCCCCTACAGCCTCACCCAGTCCTCCGGTGCAAACTGTAACATAAGCTCAAGCCACCCGGCTGTAACATAAACCACACAGACTCTCCCTGCTCCGAACGTAACACAAGCCCCACCAAGGCTCTCAAGCCTACCTCCCTTTAGGGCATTCTTGTTCCCCGCATCATCGCAGCCGGTTAGCGTAGTAAGGCTGCAACTACTAACTTGAGCCACTCAGCCGCAGAGCTCCTACAGCAACCAGAAGGGAACTGCAAGGCAGGCTCCGGCCTAAGCTGTTTATAAAGGCCCAGCCCTGCCCCCTTCTGGCCATGTGACCCACCTGGTTGCCCTGGTAACCGGCACCTGAGCTGCCTGGGTGATTGGCAGCTCTGCCAATCACACTCACAGTCACGGAGTACTTACGTGACTCTGTGACACCATGATGCAGTCCCCCATTCAGTACACCTGGCCTGTATTTCTTTTATCTAGGTATAATGCTTAGCATTTGGCTGTATAAAAATATTTCATCTGAGGGGGCCCAGCTCACCCAGCCAAATTAGGTCATTCTGCTACAGCCTTATCCTCTTTCTTTACAATTTAACCAATCTTTGTTTTACCTGCAAATTTTATTTAATATTATTTAATGGTGCTTCCAGATGATAGAAATGTTGAACAAGCTTATGTCTTGTATTCATCTTGATGGAATAATATTAAAACCATTCCATTTGGCAATATTCCTCATTAATGATTATTGAGATATCATTTAGCCAGCTCTTAATGCACTTACGTGTTTTATTGACATTTTGTCATGCTACTTTTATTAATCAAACCCTTCTGTGCTATTAAGTCGAACACCTTACAAACACCCATCATGTATATGCAGACTTCTTTATCAACCAGACTTAGAATCACTTGAAATAAAAGTTTTATTGAAGATAGAACTTGTCAAGCAAACCTATAGTTAGATGCATTGATTATATTCTAATCCTTTATCAACTGAATCTCATTAAATGTTGTATTATTTTGCCCAGGATTGATGTTGGGCCTATAGTAGCCTATGGGTACTTGAGTCACCCTGTTTGCTGTTTTTTGAATACTGGCTAATGTTCATACTCTTCTGGAATTTCCTAGATATTCTAAGATTTATTAAAAATCATCAGTAGTTCAGAGATATCCTGAGCGAGCTCTTTTAATGCCACAGAGTTTTCTGGGCTTGCTTCTTAAAGGCATTTAATTACTTTATTTTCAACTGCAGTAAAATGTACTTCAACTTTTTCATGTGATGCAAGTACATCATCCTGCTTCTTTCCAAATATTAAACAGATACTACTTATTGTATACTTTTTTTTCTGAATTATTTGCAATTTACCTTCTCCACGTAGTAATTGGCTATATCATTGCCAGGCTTTCTCTTTCTCTTGCTCTTAATATAGTAGAAAACATACTCTTTTTCTTGATCTGCCAGCCTTACATTTTTTCTTTAACATCATTAGCTTTCCTTATCAATCTTCTACATAGCTTCTAATTTATATTGATTATTCCTCCTCCTCCTTTTGCTTCTTTTCCTCTCTAATTACTGCTTTTTTTCCCATTGAGCTATTTGCCAGAGCCAAATCTTTGATTGTGGAATTACTGCTTTTAGCCATATAATATTCTTAAAGAATTCCCATTTTGGTTATAGTTTTCTGTCTATGTCTTTCCTCCTAGTTCATTTTGCTCAAAAATTTTTCTTAGCTTTGGAAAATTAGCCCTTTCAAGGCACCAAATATATATTTCTGGGTAGGATAATCCTCTGCCCATAATACATGTAGCAGGTCATCATCATCAAATTCCAGGGTACTGATTAATCGATCTTTGTCATGAAGAGATGCGTTTCCAATAGTTTCTGTATTAGAAAAAACTGTCTTTTTGAAACGCTAATAATATGTTGCTATTGGCTATGTAAGGCCTCCAATTTTGTATTCCCAAAATTGAAGTCCCTCACAGTACCTCCTTTTTTCTTTTCATACATTGCAAACTGGTGCTTATGGAGTGACTCCCCGTGTCCTCTAATTTGATGCAGCAGTCTATAACATACCCCCTAGCAGTATGTTTTCCTGGCCTTTGTTAGTTAGCACATTGATTGATATGCCTTCAGGCAGCTGTTGTCTCAAGTTATCAATAACTCATAGAATGATGTCTTTGATGCAGAGAGCTACCTCTCACTTCTCTTTCACTGACTTTATATTTCTTCAACAGGTTATTTTAACATTGTAGTCATCCCACCAGGTTTCAGTTAATGCTAATTGTACCTAATCCTTTTTTGTCAGCAGGACTTTTCAATTCCTTTTGCTTTCCTATCCAGACTCCTGGCATTGACACACAAATAATTGAAAACTACTTCTTGTCATATCCTTTGCCATGTCAGTTAAGGTTGTTCATAACACACCAAATCTCAGTAGACTTAGTCCCCACACCTTTCATTAGTAGTTTAATGTTCCCCTGGCAGCACCAGTTTGTTGCCACCCAAAAAGATTAGCCTCATACCTGTAAAATGTAGGCCATGCCATTCAGACAGTTCTTTGTCTCACTGGAACGTAAGCTAATACTCCTCAACTTGTTCATCTTCGGTATCTCCTGTCTTCTCTCACTTGAGGGGTCATAGGGTCCTTTGTATTTCTAGCTTGTCTCTCTTGAAAACTCTTTAAAGGCTTTTGCAATGGCTCACTATTTGTCACTGTTCTAAGTTATAACTAGGCTAACAACTGGGACCTAAAACAAAGGTCAGATTTTTTTTTTTTGCAGGGGAGGAGACAGGGGGAAATGGCATAGAGACTAGAAACATCCCCATTCCTAGGTGTATTATCTCTGATATTTCACTTCTCTCCTACTAACTTGCCCTTCTCTTTATAAGAACAATGCTTTTCTTAAGTTGGCCCTTTACATTTGACAGAGACAAGTAGCCATTGTATAATGTGCTTGTTGATGCTCAGATCTCCAGTTCCAGCAAATAAATATTCTTAACCCAGACCACAGGTTACTATTCCCTCACTTGGACTTAGTAAATGTCCTCCAGAGGAAGAAAAAAAGAAAGCCTTAGGGTGCCTTCTAATGAGTGGCTAATTACTTCCATTCGAGATCGAGTGAATTCTCCTGTGGCTGAGCAAGAAAGGGTCTAAGCCTTGTGAGGAAAGCCAAGGAGAAAGACGCACAGCCTTGCCCTCAACTCCTATTATCCTCTCTCTCAAGGAGTGACACCTCCCATAGAGATGCAGTCTAACCGGGCACTGAAATGCCCTCTGTAAAGGCTAACTCACCACAGGCCTTCCCAATTATAGTTGGTAAAACCTGGATCACTCCATTTGCTGCTGTTTTGAGTTTCAGTGACAGACACTTCTAGCTTCTTACTGGTGGGAGGCAGGCCAATAACTAACAGTCTGCATCTCCACAAAGAGAATGCCCATTGGGTTGGCAGGATTTCTGGGCACCTTTATGAAGGAAAATGACTGTTTTGGATCTGTCCTGTTTTATGTTGCTATGATCTCAAAGGGGACTACCTGGGGCTCTGGTCTGAATGCTTTTTCAGGTAGCAGGGGTATAGGTTGTAGCTGTGTTGGTCTAAGGACATAGGCAGACAAGGTTCTTTGGGTGAATCTGATCTCTTTTCTTTACTACTCATTAAATCCAGGAAGAGCACACGCCAACCGCAGAGACTTCCTCAGCCTGACAAAGGTTTTTAAACCTGAAAGCTTGCTAATTCCCCCCCCCCCAACTACTTAAGCTGGTCTAATAAAAGATATCAGATTCACCCAAAGAGCCTTGTCTTTTCAGGTAGCTACTAGTAAAGTGGCTAGAAAGCTCCCTGCATCTTCTTCCATTAAAACCAAAGTGCAGTGGTGGCTAATAGCTTCAGACTGAAGTGTCTTCTGGGTCCAGCCTATAAGTCACCCCAGAAGTCTTGGTAGGCAGGTTACCAGCTTGGCTGGTGCTTATTCAACATGACAGCAACTGCCAGCACACTTTTCCTGGCTTCTTGATGTTCTTGAGAATATCACCAGGATCAGTGGGAGCATCCAGCTCCATGTTCCTGAAGCCTGCCTGGCTGCCTAGCTGCAGAGCCCCAAGATGCATAATGGCATGCATCTCGGATCCTACTGCCTGTCCCGAGCAGCCGTTATCTCTCCTCTTCCTCCGCTACCTGGATGCTGTCCCCCACCCAAGCCTCGTTTTGTCTTCAGGCCATTCTCTTCTTACCTCATTGTCATCGACTGCTCCTACTTCCCATTGTGCTTTCCCAGTCTTGTCCCTATTCTGTTTCTGTACTGGTGGCACTACCTCCTCCCTTCTCTCTCCACCTACTCTTTTGATACCTTTCCAAACCCAGACTCCATCCTTCATTCATCCTCTCCTTTTTCGTCAAAGTTTCATGTCTACTCATTTGGGTACTCTCCCTGCTTACCTGGATTCCCGTTTGGCACTCTCTCTGCTAACCTGTATTCCTACCTTCTACACACCCTTTTTCTCTTGAATTCCTACTCCATATCAGGAAACTCTCCAGCAGCAGCTTCTCAGGCACATTCACACTGGCTGCTCTCTCCTGCTCAGTAGTGTTGTTGGCAAGCAAGTCTCTTCCTCTTGATCCTGTCTTTATAAAGCATAGCTTTGTTTCTGGTCTCTTGCTCTCTTTCTCCCTGAAGTTCTTGTCTCTGAGCCACCATTTGCTTTTATGCCACGTTGCTAGCACTTTGCTTCCCCAGTGATATAATTTATTCATTACTTTCCGGCTGTTTATGCCCTATTCTTATTCCCTTATGTCAGTCCAGTTCAGTGATTTCCCCTCACACTCTGCACCACTCGCATAATTTTGTATCTCCTCTGTATCCCAACCTTGTTTCCCCAAACACTTGCTAGCAAAGCAATTTCAATCTAATTCCTTTGGGAACTATTTCTTTTAAATAAGATATAGGCCTTTTGTAAACTGGATTAATATACCTGCTTATCTCATTCCCTAGGGATATATATTTTTTGGTATTAAAAGGCAAATAAATAAGAACAGGATGAATGAAAGCCACTTTAATGGGCTTCTGTTTCAGAGCTCTCAGTGAAAATTACTTGCAGATCCACAGTGAAAGATATCCATTTTAACATAATTTGCAGGACAGTTGTTGGGGGGGGAACCTGGTGACATCTAAATCATCCATGTGATTTTCAGGATTAACTGAAACACATAGGCACACAGGGAGGACTGAAAAAAATTAAACTTTTGCATTATGTAATAACTTCTAGAAAAGCCTATGAAATGACTTCATATCTTTCTATGCCGATAGACGATTGCAAAACATCCTTCCTTTTATTTTAAAATGTTTTTCTGCTTAAAAAAATAGCAAAACCCATATTCTTTTTCTGGTGTGTGCAATTCCCTTTTCTCAGTGCTGTAAAGAGAGCACTGAGAACCTGCAGGAAGATTCACTGTTCATTTCTCAAGCTATTGCCCTTCCGGTCACCAAATGGCTTGGTAGTTGGAAGTAAATCCTTTGAGCCAGTAAATAAACAAACATGTATAACTGTCTTGTGTTAAGAAATTTTTTTATTTGTCCTTTGGATCTGTGATGAAAGCACGTAAAATTACAAGTGGAAGAAACATCATGCCACAAAATTGCATAGAATTTTTACAAAAATGTGAATTATGCATCTGAAACAATCTGAGATTGAGAAACCAAAATATGTACATGTTAACTGAAATATTTTGTCCTACTTTTTTTGAAAGCAAATCACCAAAGTCCAATCAATCACATACACTATTAGTACAATGTACAAGAGCAACATTGATTTCAAAGAAAGGCAAGCAATGTCCCTTTAGTTATCTTTTAATGAATGTTCAACTAATACATGGGTATTAATTAACATAATTATGAACATGTTAAATCCAAAATGTCCGGCATTTCATTAGAATTTTTAAAATTCTGTTTATACTGCCAAAAACCAAGCTATTTTTCAGTAGTGTAAAGATATTTGAAGTGCACAATCTAGTTTAATATAGAGCGCTCTATTCTATACAACAGAAAGGTCCACAGTACGGCATTTCCACATTTTCAACACATAACAAGGCAAATACATAAAAGGCACAAGACTTGCACATCATAAAGACCCTTTTTCATTATCTTACTCTAGTTCAAGTAATATTAATATTAAATGGTATTTGTATCACTGCAATAGTTTGAATAATGCAAGATGTACAGTATTACACACTACCCTACAACTGCAAAAAGTGGCACTGTACAGATATAAAAAAATGTGAGTACAGAAATGGGCAAATACAAACATATTGTAAAATGACTACAGCTGATAGTATATTGAATCCAACTAGTAACTTCTTAAATATAAATAAAAGAGTAGTTGGGGTTTTCCCAAGTCTGTCTGAAGACTAAGGGTGGAGCCCTGGCTTCACTGAAGTCCATGGGAATTTTGACACACTGAGCTTCACTGAAGCCAGGATTTTACCATAAAGCTCTGCAGTATACTACCATGTTTGTAATGCAATAGTCTTCAGTTTTGTTGTGAACACTGCTATTAGTACATTCTCTCTAATTTAAATAGCCTGGTTAATTTTTGCTCTATAAAATGCAGCATTACATTTTGACCATTTTAGGTTTTTACCAACTGATTAATGTGGATCCCAAAAGTGCAAAACAATGATTACTGAGGATTCACTTGTTCTAAAATCAAGAGGAAGGTCAGACATTTGAGTCTTCTGTTCACTACATGAGGTTCATTATCAATTAGAGTAGTTTAATCCAAAATATGCTATCCAAACAATGTGCAATTTTTCTTTCCACCTGCTCTACATTTAAAAAAGGAACATCAAAATACTGCTTGTTTTCTATGGTTTGAACTTGTATATATATATATATATATATATATATATATATATATATATATACACACCCCCCCCCACATGTGTTGTTTAAATCAAAATTTAAGCTTGATCTATATTTATTGCTTAAATTTAAATAAAATAAGTTACTACAAATACTACATCCTGAGGGAAAGGAAATAAAGTAACTTTAATGCTATCATGTATTAAAATGCCTTGCTATATTTCTAGTAGACAATTTCAGGTTTACTTTTTTAAAATACAAATTAAGGCTCAGATCTTGCAAACACATGATATAAGCACGGTTATCCAAAGTGGTTCCAGGGAGTTTAGCAGCCCTCTTTACATGTCTAAAGGCACTCACGTGTTTGCAGGATCAGACATAAGCATGAAAAATCTACATTTTGAGCCAGTTGTTTTTTTACACTGTTCTGGCAGTGCAAAGTAGTCTTAGTAGTATAATTTGGCCATGTGTAGGTTTTCATAATTCATATTTTCTTGAAGACGGGACGCTAGAGAATGTATTTTCCCTTTTCCAATATCCTGGCTTTTATAGACTCACTATTATTTCATATACATTTCTGATAAAATGCAGGTTCTCCCCCCTCGTGCATGTGATGCAGTACATAAACTCTGTTCGGATTTTAAGGTGTGGTTAAACCAATTAACACATATTTTAAGTAACAATGATAAGGTTTTTAAATCTGCTTTTCAATTTCAGACCTTAGTAAAATTTGAACCTCAGTCTTAAAAATTATGGAAGATACTGCTAAATGTCAAATACTGTAGTCCTAAACATTTTAATAGTCCTATCAAATTCAGTAAGCTTAAAATATGATACGTAAAATCAATACTTTTGAGTCTGCAAAATATATATCAAATTTATATTCTAAAACTACTTCAATTTACAACACCAACACCACAAAAAGAATCTTCTGATTTAATGATTATTTAATATCAATATAACTCAGATATAATCCATAAAAGTTCTCTATTCATATATCCCTGAAACGTTTCATTTTGCCGTGAGATCAGACCACCTCCAAAACGCATACATGCTGTGTGTGTATATAAATTTATGTATGCGCACATGTATATATGTGCACAAACATATATGTACTCACACAAGTATATAACATACACATACACACGCACAGACCGACATACTTTAGACAAACAAAGTTCATCTCTGTTTTAAACTTGCTCTAATAACCACAGTTCCAACAAAGGAATTTTGAGCAGCAAATATATTTCTTTTCATATGATAAACCTAATATCGAGAGAGCAAGCCACCAGTGCCTGCAAAGCTAAAAAGGGTTAAATGTTTCAGTGCAAATGTAAAATGATGGTACAGCTGTCAAGGTGCAGTTAGAAAATAGGACACAAAATGATGACGTATTGTTATATAATTCGGTAGGATCTGTATTAGTTTGGAACACTTTGCACTGGCACTTCAAAAGGAAATCTGTGCACATTAGTCTTTGTACAATGCACTGGTCTTCATTAAACATTCTTAACAGTACACATGGCCTGAAAATTACCCATTGTAAGTTGGCCAGAAAAAAATAAGATGGTTAACACATTAATTTCCCCATTATAACTGCACTAAGCTTTAGCATAATAATAAAAACGAAGAATGAGAATGAAGACCTTTGCACAATACTGTTATAAAACGTTCCTTTGGGAACGTGCATTTGAATACAGATTCCTCCTGTCTTTAGGAGCTGTTCTATGGCAGCTTACAACAGGAAAATAGAGAGTGGGCAGCACAAGCGTGGCGTGCCCTGGCACAGTAATCGCTGCCTGTAGCCTGACTTGGGGAGCTAAAAAGGAGTATCAAATACTTTTTCTGGATGATCATCTTCCAATTCCTCTTCATTTTGCAGAGGTTTATGGTTCAATTTTCCACTGTCAGATGCCAGAGAGGAAGGGGCAGAACTGTGGTCTCCATCTTCACTGATTTTCCCTTTCATTGCTTCCTGTACAAACTCCAGAATCTCCAGAGGGAGTCTCTTGAATTTGTCTTGGTATTCCTGATCGAGTTCAACCTGCAACTGAAACAAAACATGCAAAAAGTTATCTTAACTTGTTTCTAATACAATCCATGTGTAGAGCATGGACATACCAGAAGCAGAAAGGGGGGTTGGGGGTGGGGGGAATTATTTTGAATTTTTAGTATGAGTACTGTACACATAATTAATTATCATGCACCTATTAATTATCATACATCCATTGCCAAGTTGAAGATAAATGTAACCCTTTTTGCTTAAGGCTTTTGTCCTGCTAACCTACTTTTAGGCACATAAAAATCCTGAAAACACGCATGCGCTTAACTATACTTGTTTGAACAGTCCCGCCAGTTCCAAGAAGACTATTTATTTGAGGGTAGTTAAGCACATGGATAGGTCCTTAGTGAAGCAAGGCCTTAATTAGCTCTTAGCTAGAAAATCAAATTCTGTGAATGCTTTTTAGCTTCAAAATGACAAACATATTGTCCTGGGAATAATAGAAAGACTTTTGCCAGCTAATTATGGTTGGAGAAATGTAAGGAAAACCTCAATAAGCTTGCCACCTGGATTAAAAGAAAAATAAGTTATTCAATATTTTATGGCAATAATTTATATTCTAGTGATATAAAATTTTGTATAATCAGAGTACTGCAGTATGTGCTTTGGACAAAAACTGGGGGGAAAAGTATCATTTTATTATGGGATATAAGCCATAAAGCAAGGAGATTGATGGAAATATGGCTCTCCAACTGCACAATGTTCTGCAATCTCTTGCAGTATTTAGGTGGATGATCTCTTTTAGTGCCTTTCTAGGATCTGTATGCTCCATACCATTATAAACAGCAATATACACTAAGACTGAAGCTGGAGAGAAAAGCCAGGCTTTTCAGCATGGCCAAGACTTGGTCTACAATGTTATGTTAAGGATATGAAAAGATCACCCTCTCTTCCTTCCGGGTGACACAGCTCGCCTGGAAAGCCTCACTCCATGACAATATGGACGAGGCTACGCTGGAGGCTATGAGGACACCTATTGGCATATCTACTGCTATTCCAGGAAATGGTATAGCAAAGTCAACATAAAAAACTCAGGTCTCTTGTAATACTCCAAATGTTTTCCATGGCACTGAACGCATTAATCAAAAGATTGGAAGATAATGGGTTCTGCTGCCATATTTCTGCTGGCTCTGGTGGCAGTAGCAGCCCTGTAATATAAACAAGCTCCAAATCTGATGGGCAGAAAGGGTTAAAAGCAGGTCGTAAAACCAAGAACATCTCAGGGACAACCAAGGGCCTTAGTATATGGTTATTTTGAGTGGCTCCTGGAACTATTAACCCCTGGATTGTCTGCATGTTAACACCTGAAACTAGTTTTAAGCACCCCTTAGGCAGCTTATAGTTGAATCCAGGGCAGGATTCTCTATTATCCATATTACCAGCTCATGACACATTAAGCTGTAGCCAATCTAGGCTATGCCTTTGTGTAAGCGACCCACCCACATCTCCTCCCCTGCTGGCTGGGATTGGGCCCACTGCCTCCCCTGCCTACCAGCAGCCCAGATCCCTGCTCACCAGCTCCATCCTGCCCTGTTCACTAGCCCAGAGAAGAGCAGCAGCCCAACAATGTTGGTGGGGCCTGGGCAAGCAGGTTAACCCTTCTCTGCCTGCTCCCCTGGGACAGATAGTATGGACAGTCACAAATAAGTGGAGGCGGGGAAGGAAGAGGGGAACTCCTAGGGGCAGGAGGGAGCCCTGCAAGTGGAGGAAACCAGGGGAGCTCCTAAGGGCAGGAGGGAGGCCCAGAGTGGGAGGGAGGAGGATTCTTACCTTTCAGTTCTCCAGACCCCCGCTGGTCTGAAGTATGACTGCTCCAAACTTGAGCTAGTGCTAATACCTACCAACACATGTGCGGCTCATAGCGTAACATGTAACAAGGCCTTAAGTTAGCACTGAACTTACCTGTCTCTTTTTGAAATAAGGGATTCTGTCATGAGCACTCTGCTAACTGTAGCTGCAGCAGCTTTTAAGTAATCATACATTAAGATTTTGAGGTAATCTACAATTAGTCTTAAGTAGTCACAATCCGTTTGTTTTTCTTTTTTCAGGGTTCTTATAAAAGATGTTGCCAGTTTTCCTCTTCCATCTCTGTCTTTGAACCCATCCAATTTGGCTTCAGGTCCCATTCCCTGCTTTGAAAGACCTCTCAAAGTTCAACAAATTCTTTCTACCCAGATCCAGATATCCTCATCTTCTTGACTGCTCTACAGTTTTTGATATTGTCATCACAAGCTTTCTCAACATCACACCCATTTTTTCCATGCCTGTTTCTTCCCTGTTGTGTTGGCCATCCCTTCAGCATATTTTTGCTGAGTACTTTTCCTGCTACTTGCATGGAAGAACTTAAGTCTACTCTTCTTCTAGTTCTTCAAATCTCCATTCCTTACCTGGCTTCAGCTCCCAATTATGAATGAAGAGATCAGAAATCTATTCCATTTTTCTTGACTTGCTCCCTCCTGTCCCACCTCTTAGCCTATCTTGTGGGTCTCTGTTTTGCACTGCCTCACCACTAGTCACCAAGACCCACACTGGGCTTTTTCCTTCCAAATCTTCATTCACTCCTCTCCATTTTCTGTTGCTGTTCTGTTGCCCTCCCCCATTCGTCACTGCTCACTACTGCAGGTATCCATCTTAAACACTTCCATTCCCATCATTCCCAACAGAAGCTCAACAAAAGATTCACTTGAGCCAGGTGGCCCATCAGGCTAACATGGCTAAGACACACCAGTTTCTACAACCACACAGGTCCCTTGTGTACTATCACTACAACTGTCTGCCTCCTGCTCCCCTGTCCTAGTGACCAGCTACACATTTACATCTGGGTTGACCAGGGACAAAATTGGGAATGAGGCTCAAATTCACTGTGATGCCCACCCCACAAAAACTGTATCAAAATCCTGCAGCTTCTTCCTCCTCAGTATACAAGTGTCCTTTGGTCTCTATCGCTGTTACTAAAATCATTGTTGGACTCTCATAACCCATCTTAACAATAGTAATCTCTTCTACTGTGGCCTCCCCAATCACTATGTTGCCCACCTAACTGGTACTGATAAGTTGTGGCACAAAATGGCAACAGTTTATATACCACAGTTTTAAAATACATATTTAAGACGCCCTTACTTTGCCATGACACAGCCAATTGCCACTTTATCTGCTCTTCTATGCCTGTCTTCCCCTTCTTCTCTCATCCCTTCCCCCATCCTCTTTCTCTCTAGATGGAAAGTATTCAAGGCACACTCCTTTCTGTTGTGTTTTGAGAGATGTGTGGATACTACAAGTATAAGTAAACACAAACAGCAGCAATGGAGTACACACCAATGCATTGAAATCCCACCTGGAAACTTAATGAAAACCAGTGCAGATTACTGAGCCCTAGTGGGGTATGTTCTCTGTCTCATGTATGACTCGGCACCTGGGAGGATGGATTCTCCATCTCAGAATGATCATAAGATACAGTGCTAGGTAGGCTGTATTGCTGCATTCTGCTCTGGAGGTGACCAAGGGGTAAAAGACTTACAGCAAGGTCCATGTCTGAGAGAAAGGGCAAAGAAAGCCACTGAAAGAGGTGGCTACCCAGTACTTAAAATAGACCAAAATTTAATAAAACTGCGAAATTAACAACTTGTGTTGCAAGTGGCAGATGCTCTCACGCAATCAGGGGTGCCAATTTTTTTATTTGCTTCCTCTAGCCTACCAACATCCTCTTAGTCTTCATGACAACTAACCCTTCATTCCTCCTACAGTTTCAAACATCCTCTGGATCATTTCTTCATCTCTACCAACCCAGATCAATGCGACAGAGCTGTAGAGCTAGGTACAGTATCACAGCATATGCCTCTTCATTAAACCTCATAATAATACCTTTCTCTGTACCCTGAAGATAGTGAAATAAACCCAAGCAGAAACCTGCAGGAGGGAACCATCTTGCAGAAAAATGACTGGCTAACACTAGTACTCCAATCAAAGTGGACTTGCTTTAACCAACTTCATCCAGGCCCTCTAGGAGTTCCAGCTGTGACAACTAAGCCCTATGATTTGAACTATAAATGACAGCTGGTACCTAAAACAATCAGTACAGATGCTTCACATCTATCCAGCATGAGGTGATCATTTACTAATTCAACCAGTGAAAGCCATTCCTTATCTAGGTCAACAATGCAGCAGACTGGACACAAAGTGATTGGAGGACTCCGGAACCACTGGAGTTTCTGTCAGAAACGTTACTCCTATAATAAGCTGACAGTCCCCAAAGCTAAGTGAATACTTTGCAAGACTGAAAAATCAAACAATCAGCCCACCATTCTGGTTTTATATAAATGTTCAAAGATGTTTAGAAGACAATTTTTCTTGCAGTTACTCTCAGCTCTAGGTGGTAGTTCCCAGGCATGGAAATAAATAGCAGGCATTAATACATTATTTTATTGTAAGCTCAGTGCACTGGAATCCATCCTGTTAATAATCACTGTGTTTTTCTAAACAACAAGATGTGGAGAATGCCGTTTTTTACCTAGTCTGATTGCAATTTGCTCCCTTCTATTGCATGATGCAGGATAACACCAATACCCATGATAGTATACTTCACAGTCATTAATAGACTCCCTGCACGATGCTGGCCAAGTCTCTTAAGCTGAAGTTGTTAAAGGTAAGTATTGATTATTCTGGAAAATCCCAAACCCCACACTTTGGGGGAACTGACTTAGACCATGAGCCAAAAGATCAAGGGAAGTGATTATTCCTCTCTATTCAGCACTGGTGAGGCCAGATCCTCAGTACTGTGTCCAGTTTTGGGCCCCCCAGTACAGAAAGGATATGGACAAATTGGAGAGACTACAGCAGAAGGCAACAAAAATAGTTAGGGGGCTGAGGCATATGATGTATGAGGAGACACTGAGGGAACTGGGCTTACTTAGTCTGGAGAAGAGGAGATTGAGGGGAGATTTAATAGCAGCCTTCAACTACCTGAAGGGGGGTTCGAAAGAGGATGGAGCTAGACTGTTCTCAGTGGGTGCATCTACACGAGCTGCTATGTTGCCATAGTGATGAGCTATGGCAACGTGAAGTAGCTTGTCGCTACAGTGACAGTGTTGGCAGATGCAAATCGTGACACTGCTGCTACTGCGTAGTAGCTCACTGCAGCTGCGCAGAAGGGTCGGAAACGACCCATGTGGCAATGGACTGTGCAGTGCCAGTGGTTACTGCACAGTCATTTAATACTTGCTAACGACTGCACAGTTGGGCACACACGCAGATGCACCCAATGGTGGCAGATGACAGAACAAGGAGCAATGGTCTCAAGTTGCAACAAGGGAAGTTTAGGTTAGTTATCAGGAAAAACTCTCTCACAAGGAGGGTAATAAAGCACTGAAAGAGGTTACATGGAGAGGTTGTGGAATTTCCATCCTTAGAGGTTTTTAAGACCCAGCTAGATAAAGCTTTGGCTGGGATGATCTAGCTGGGAATGGTCCTGCTTTGAGTAGGGGGTTGTACTAGATGGTTTCCTGAGGTCCTTCCAACCCTAATTTTGTGATTCCATGATCTCTCCATGCCTCAGTTTTCCCATCTGTAAAATGGAGATGACTGTGCTTCCTGTCCTCACAAAGGCATGGTTGTGTCCATATGGCACACATACTATTGTCAACAGCAGCTTCCTCAAGCACATTAGGCTGCTTCAAGAAGGCTGTTTCCTAAATGGGAAGCAATATTCCAGTGTTCACAGGGGTAAACTACTCAGCTTGGGTGTATGCTAATCAGCCATGTCACTCCGCAGTGCTAATTAGTGCCTTGAAATTGCCTGAATACCATAAGCTTACTGTATAGCCATAGCCTACATTGTTTAATTTACTGAAGCTCAATGATACTTCCTCTACTAGGTAGGCTGTCATGTATGGCTGTTTTATCACTCACTGATTACCCAGCAAGGCATTGACTCTGGGATCATCACTGGGTGAGAAAGCCCTAAACAGTTCACCTTGCACTGTAATGGAGACAAGTGTTCTTTTTTTGCTGTTTGTTTTTACCATTACATTTGCCTGGCTGTGAAAAGTCACACTGCTTGCAATCATTCCAGTTACTCTGCAGTAAAGGCTGGGGACAGTGAGGGGTAAGGGAAAGGCAGGGAGCCTGTCTCCTCAACCGAAGCAGAATCATTCCAGTTTCTTAACTCTATTGCTAGGAAACTGGCAAGAGGCAGCATTGCAGATAAAAGTCCGAATAGAAAATAGCACTTTTCCACAGAGAGAAACACATCAGGAATTGTCGCTGGAGTGACTGGTTTATTCCCTCTTGCATTTTAAAATTAATATCCACTCTATTTATTTATTTTATTATGATTCAAGAACTGAAATAAACCTGCTCCTTTGAGCTCAACCCCTTGGCAAATGAATCATGCCCTCGATTTCATGCTGGAGATAAGTCATCCCTTTTTAATCTTTATGATCTCCTAAGTAAGATCCTTAGGTTGCAGGCTAATGGCAACCTTAGTCCTTAATGGAACAAATCTTGCAGTCGCAGCTCAATGTGGGGTGAACAAAGAGACCATTAATAAGGTCTAACACACACCAGGAAATATGAGGGGAAACTAAGTCATGCTGTCTCCTTCTTGGCCAGCTCGAAATTTGGAAAAGCAAATCATACTCTTGTTTCAGAAAGAAGGCAAGGCAGAGTGGTACCTTAGGGCAGACGTGATGGGAGGCTGCTCCAATTCTTTGTAATTACAGGGCATCAGAGCAGACTCACTTAATCAAGTCTGCTGGAGCATGGTAACTAGCAGGCTCCAACCAGCCTCCACACCTCCTGTATCAACATCTCCAGGCTTCAAAATGGTGGTGAGGGCACTTTAAATAAAGCTCATCAAATGAGCTTTAGTTAAAATGCCCCTCCCACCATTTTGAAGTGCAAGGATGTTGATACAGGAGATGCAGTGGGTGCTTTAATTAGAGCAGCGCTTGAAGCCTGCCCCACCCTGAGCATGTGCTAAAAATGCCCTTAAAGACTTATTAGATTTTTCCAGTTATTTCAGGAAGGACTGCCCCACCACCAGTTTCAAAGAGTAGAGGCCAGGCCAGCAGTAAATGATTGCTTTGAATCAACCCTCCATAAACTGTCATCTGCAGAGATAAAGGCAGGTCTTACCAAGGCTGCAAGCTGGTACCCGAGGGGTCCAGTTGCATTGCAGGTTCAGCCTACAGTGTAGTTAACATAATGCATCAGTAGGGGAGCATCACCAAAACATTCCTCTCTCCTTCCCACTTATAACTGACTAAGATCAAATGTCAGTCCAGAGCTGCTGCCACTTTCTAAGGATGGACTGAGCCCATGGTTGATCACTATCAGTGTTGCAATGCACACAGTGCACTGCCTCTGCAGGGTGCTGCTACCTTTCAGCTCTCCTCATGAGGACACATGTATCACCCATGAGCAGTTGGAGAAGTCCCTGGCCCCTAAGGAAGTGATGTATATATGGCTCTCTGCCATCTCTCCCATATACATGGCCTGAAAGAAGGTATGACTTGGTTCTTGAAGTTTAGTTTGCTCTCAGTTAAAACTGTTCTGTGTTTGGGTTACTTCCCTTTACTACATTATCAGGAATCCAGCAATCCAGGTTATGGCTGAGATGTTCTCTGTAACTGCTATACAAAGTGACCTGCAGTTGCTTTTGGGTTTGGAGAAAGAGACAAGACTAGGAAGAACAGGGAAGGAAAGATTCTTATCTGCACCATTAACACACAGTGACCCTGTCCCCTCTCTTATCTCTTGCTACCTTCTTTTCCATCCTCCATGTGTTCTCTCTTTCTCTTCACCCTCTTACCCCCCCTCTCCTCAAACCTATTGATTAACATCACCTTTCTAAGCATCCCAAAGTCATGCCTCTTTAAAGTGTCTCAGATTGAACATCCCAGTGTTGGAGCTGTACTTGAAATTTGTGGCTTCATGTTTTCTTTTAGCTAAAGGCAAAGAATCCATGTTTTAAAATTCATGGTCATCATTGTGTGCCCACAGGAGGGTGCTTAGGGAGGGGACATTAATCACTAGTTATTGTGACCATATATTTTTATCTTCCGAGATATTTTATCATCTTGTAAAGATTTTCCTACCAGTGTTATACATTTGGAAAATATTAATAATCCTCACAAGAGCCTTGTGAGACAGGAAACTGTAAGTATTATTAGCCCCACTTTACAGATGGAGGCAGAGAGATTAGGTCCTTTTCTTTCCTTTTTCATGTCCTTGTGGCAAAGTATTTAGCACAATTTTCAGATTCACTGGAATATGACAGGGCCATGCCATGAGCACTTCTGCTGTTGCCTTGGGAGGTTAGGTGACTTGCTCCAAATGACACATCAAGTCTACATCAAAATAGGCACCAAAATCAGGATGTCCTGGCTTTTAGGAGACAAGGTTCTTTGGGTAAATCTGATATCTTTTATTAGAAAATTAGAAAAATTTTTCTTTGCAAACTTTCAGGTACAAACACCCTTCTTCAGGTACAGCAAGAGTCTGCAGTTGTTATGTGCTCTTCCTGGGTGGCGTAGAATAGAAGCCAGAGACCAGTATGCAAGAACACCAGTCAACAAAAATGGAAATTGTGGCAGATGGACTTAGGTCGCAGAAAAAAGTTCCATTTGTCGTGTTATCAGACCCTTGAAAGCACTCTACAGCTGTGCCCCATACAGAAGTACAAAGCTCCAGAGCACTTTAAAAGTGCCTGATTACATGACAGTTTCAACCCTTATTACATGAGGGTCCAGATGCAGGTGCTCCAAAGCAGAGCACCTTCATTAACTTCTGTCAGTACGCATTGGGAGCAAGGCTGGGTTGATGAAGCCCAGCCCCACCCCTGTGCTGTCTTCAGAATGGGAGAGGGAAGAAGGAAGGGGAGGGAGTTTCATCTGGGGTTTGCCCAACCTGCACTGGATGGTGGGGCAGGTGGATTGGAGCCCCCCCATGCCTTGGGTGGGGGCTCCAATCCACCTGCCCCAGCCTGCAGCGCAGCAGATATGCAGCAGAGTCATAGATTCATAGATGTTAGGGTCAGAAAGGACTCAATAGATCATCAAGTCTGACCTCCTGCACAGACAGGAAAGAGTGCTGGGTTCAGATGACCCCAGCCAGATACCCATCTAACCTCCTCTTGAAGACCCCCAGGATAGGGGAGAGCACCACTTCCCTTGGGAGCCCATTCCAGACCTCGGCCACTCTAACTGTGAAGAAGTTCCTCCTAATATCCAGTCTAAATCTGCTCTCTGCTAGCTTATGGCCATTATTTCTTCTGACCCCCAGAGGCACCTTGGTGAGTAGAGCCTCACCAATTCCCTTCTGCACCCCCATGATGAATTTATAGGCAGCCATAAGGTCGCCTCTCAACCTTCTCTTGCGGAGGCTGAAGAGGTCCAGGTGCCCTAGTCTCTCCTCGTAGGGCTTGGCCTGCAAGCCCTTAACCATTTAGTGGCCCTTCTCTGGACCCTCTCCAGGTTATCCACATCTCTCTTGAAGTGTGGTGCCCAAAACTGCATGCAATACTCCAACTGGGGTCTGACCAGTGCCCGATATAGGGGAAGTATCACCTCCTTGGTGCTGTTTATCATGCATCTGCTGATGCATGATAAAGTGCAGTTAGCTTTGCTGATGAATTCATCACACTGACGACTCATGTTCATCTTGGAGTCTACTAGGACTCCAAGATCCCTTTCTGCTTCTGTGCTGCCGAGCAGGCAATTTCCTAGGCAGTAGGTGTGCTGGACATTTTTCCTCCCTAGGAATAGATATGCAGCAGATATGCCTCAGCCTCCAGGGGCTGCAGATATACAACTGCTCCAGACTGGAACTCAAGCCCCCAAACCCCCAGATCCAACAGTGAACATCTGTTGTGTCAGGGGAATGCTGCAGCTCATGGTGCTTCCTGAGAAACACCATGAGTTAAAACTGGAAGCTGCACATATGTCAGCATCCTTAATCTCTTGGCCCAAACTCTTTCTCAGTCCAAAGTAGAGGCCTACGGAGGTCCTTGTTTCAAATAACTTTTTGTAGAGTTTCCTTAGGAAGAGACACTTCTGACTGGCACTTCCTGGGAACATGGTAGGGAGTACCATTAACATGGTCATTCATTCAAAATAAGGAAAAAGCATTAAGTGAAGAAGACAAATGCAATGATTTATAGTACTTATAACATTTACATCACTAATACCTAAAAGCTATTATTAAACCTACTAAAAAAGAATGTATGTTAAAACAGCAACCAGAATCTTAAATTTAGCCCACCATGCTCCATAAAAAATACAAAGCAAGGCAGCAGAAAGTGTGGTTTCAAACAGATTCTGACCAAGCTCTTTAGACCTCTACATACTTTCAGTATGATCTAACAAACTTCTGCTTCCATCAATAACAAAAATAATATGATCACATGAAAACTCCAGTGTGCTGCCAAAACAAATTACCCGAAGGCCTGCAGTTCACACAGAGTATTATTGGGATTAGAAAAAAAGCTGAATCTCCTTAATGTTGAATAAGATCAATCTGTGGTGCTTAATATTATGTGTGTGGTTTTCTTACTGAGTTTAAGATAAGAATAGTGGATTCCTTTCCTTAGCACCTTTATCTCACCACATCCACTGAATCCTCTTGCTAAAACTTTTTTTTCCCCACTTTAGGGTCTCTTTAAAGATAAGCGTAAAAAAGATTGACCTTTTCTAGTTACTGGAATCAGATCATCAAATAATAAACTTCTGTAGTTCTGTGAAGTACTAACAGAATTAAGAAAAGCTCAGCCACAGCAGCTTAGAAACATGGCAGCAGATCTATAGTTGCATATATGAACACCAGATATAAGATGTTATTGGAAAATATTAAAAACATGGTTATTTGTGTAGCTTTGTAGAGTTGGGAGACAATAAAGAACCCTGTGCATGGTAGATATACGGATATGTAGTTGGTCTATATTAAAACAAGGTAAGATCTGCAGTTAAGTTATGAAGCCTACATTAGCCACGGTTAAAGGCTTAACATGTTCCAATGCAATGCTATGGGAAAAGGAGAAACAAGACCACTTGCATAGTACTGTCATTGGTACAGAGCTGTAAGACACTGTTAGACAATGGTTTTAGCATGTGGTATACAATTATTGGGGTGGATTTATGATCGTTATGACAGCTTCTGATGAAATAAGCTGTTGCCTATGAAAGCCCATGCCTCTCTGAACCAGCTATAGGTACAACTGTGGTCAGAAACACCCTAAATGAACCCTGAGCTCCTGATCCTGAAGGAATACTACATGCAGTTAACTATTCAGAACTGAAGAAGACATCTTTAGCAGGTATAGCTGGGGCTGTGTTTTGCTGGCTGACCATTTGCAAAGCTATCACAAAGTCAACTTAAATGGTTACCTGAAGACCATAGGGAAACCCCAGGGTGACAGTCATGTGTGATGAATCCCATCTCAGCTCGTGGTATGGTCATTTGGCCAAGACAGAGGGCTTGAAGACATTATGTCTGGCTGATCCTTCTACACACTGCCATAACAGTATCTTCAGATCTCTTACCATGAGTTATGAAGATACTGTATGACCTTAGACCTGCCAGCCAGGGAGAGGTGGCTATATACTTTTCTTCTGTCCCCCTTTCCGAGTTGTATGAAGTCCTTAGTCTTGGTAATCTGACCTGCTAACATCACCTGGCCCAGGCGCTGGGGAATAATATAGGAAGGTAGCTATTATACTACACGGTGCCTCTTTGTCTTTGCACAGGGACTGGGACCTTCCCGTTTTAAATAGGAAAAAGAAAAAAAAAACCGTAGCTCCAGTGAACTCAAAATAAACGATGAATACTTCTTTAAAAAGAATCCAAAGAATTCACCTCAAGGCAGAAGCCCAGCATGGAAAATCTAAGCTCTGAAGTCAAGCATTTTGAAAAGCTGCCTCTAGAGCTGGTCAAAGATTTTTGGGCAAAAAAATGCAGTTGGATGAAGAAATTCAGTCCAGTAAATTTTCCTCAAACTTTTTGAGGACTTTTTGGAGTAATCTGAAATAAAAATATATTTGTATTTCATGTTGAATTTCCTGTATTTCATTTAGAGTTTTCTGGTTTGTGCTGAGGTTAGGTATCTTATCTTGAGATTTCCATTTCTTTTTGATGTTCCTTTCAGTCTGCCACATGCTGTTCTATCTGCAGACATCTAGCCTCCCTCTCCACGTCCTTCCTTGCCCAGAATGATGCTGTGAAAACAGTGGCAAAAGTGGAGGAAATGTCGTGTTTCAACAATGCTGATACAGGATAAACAGTAAAGCAAAGCATTTAGAGTGGACATTTCCTATCTTAGGATATGTTTCATTTTGCCATTTTCCATATGGCAAACACTTCATTGAGAGGTCTGCCAAAGGATACTTTTCCAGCATTTTCCTTCTGTGAAAAAATTCAAATTTCAATACTCTTTGCTGCCAATTTGGGACAAAACAATATTAAAAAAATTCATGATCTTTTTTTCCTCAAGGGAAATTCCGCTTTTCAGCCAGCTCTTGTTTGAACCTCTTCTTAAATCAATAAATAGTGTGACACTAACTACTCAGCACAGTACTTAATTATATATGAATATTGCTGTCTTCCTCTTGTTTTACTGATGAAAGAAACAATTAAGCCCATCTCTTCTATTCTTTTGTGGGAATATAGCAAACCTGTTTTGAATGCAGATGGTACATTTCCTCTTTATAGCAGTGATTATACCATTTATTAATAAAAGCTGAATTACCATGTGAGGTGGGTATAAGAATTCAGTGGTGGCCGCTGAGCATTTTAAGTTCATATTTTTAATTTTCACATGCCAGTGGAAACAACCGTTTTTTTCCTCAGTGCTAATAAGGGAAAGCTGCAGATCAGGAAAGCATATGGCTGTAATAGAAATACTGTGTCTGAAACTGAGTTTTATTTCTCTCCCCACACCCTCCTCTGAGCCTGCTAAAGCTCTACATACTTATTTTTATGCCTGCAAATGGTTGACCTACGTGCCCCAAGATAGTTTTTGAATAGAGGATTTGGGGCTTTTATGACTGCATCAAACAACAAATATGCACTATGTCAGTAACCCCAATTTAGCTTCCAAATTAGTGCATGCAGGTCTCTCAGATTAAGTGTACAGAGAGCAAGCAAGCGGCTGTTCTGCTGCTTTTCATTTTCAGAGCTTACTTCATTAGATAGCTGTTCTGGAGGGATGAGGAATTAAAGAATATGTAAGCAGCAAAAATTGTTACAAGCTGATGGAGGCTCAATAGCAGTGAGAGTGAAATTGAGGAACACAGCTGAGGGATCAAGTGATTTAGGAGCAGCAAATTTTTTTTGTCTTTAATTTGAAACAAGAGTTTCTTACTAAGGACCACATTGTTCCTTCCACCAAGCAGATAGATTTCTGATGGGGCATATCATCACAGCAGCATTATTTTCCTTGCTCCCCCTACTTGATACATCTGCGAACCATCTGCAGGATATGGGGCATCATAATACACCCTAGAGCAGTGGTTCTCAAACCTTTGTAGACAAACAGCACTCATTTGAAAATGCCAGCTGTTAGTTTTCACTCTTTTTTCATTACCTTATCAGTAATGAAAGCACGGGTGAAAACTAAGAGCTGGCATTTTCCAATGGGTGCTGTGAGTCTAAAAAGTATAATAATAGAGCAGTTTTTTCCATTGCAAAGAGCTCTGAAAGACCACAACTATGGTTCTCTATTTGAAATGTCTGGGTTTATCTTGTGAATCACATATGTAAAACTAACATTGCTAACATTGTGTGGCATTCTTGAAAGGCTCTCAAGGCACCCCACTCAACCTGTGCCACCTTTGTTGAGAATCACTGCCCTAGAGCAGGGATTTTCCACCTTTTTTAGTAAGTGTACCCCTGGGGGCTGGACCCAGACTGGGAAGGGGATGGGGGGGTGGTGCGCAGTGGGACGCCGAGCTGGGGGAGGCAGGTAGAGCGTGGCCACACATGGAGCAGCGACAGCACAGGGTGGTAGGTGGCAACGGCGGTGCACCGCTGCCCTTGCCCCGCCCAGGCCCTGCTCCTGGGAGGCGGCAGCGTGGGGTGCTGGGTGGCAGCACTCCATCCCTTCCTACGCGTACTCCTTAGAGCCTTCCCAAGTATCCCCGGGGGTACGTGTACCCCCAGCTGACAACCCCTACCCTAGAGTGAGAGTTAGAAGGAGTGAGGCTTGAGTGTGCACTGAAGAATCTTACCCAACAACCCTGTTGAACTTTAGCACTTCATCAAGGACACTTCTATCTGCATTACCTTATCCCAGAGATTCTCAAGTACAGTGCTGGTGCTGGGGCCGTGTGCACTGGGATACTGCCAAATCCTTTGAAGCGTGAGGAGATAAGCAGATTAGGACAGGCTCAGGTTTGCCTCTGCCTGGACGATTCCCCACCCCCAATGCCCAGACGCTCCGAAAAAAGGTAAGCACTATAATATATACATTAGTTTTTCAAACTGGGTGCCACTCAATTTACAAAGTTAAGGAGGGGTGCCAGAGGTAGTAGTTGGGCAATACAGATCCACCAGGAGTCATGAGATCAACGAGGCTGGAAAGGGGAAAAATGAGATTGGAGGTAGTGTGGAGTCCTAGACCTCTGCACTGACAACCTCTGAGGATCTCAAGAGAATCAATGGGGGTGAGGGAGTTAAATCTCTTGCCCACAAGGTAAGGTGGCAAAGCAAAATTTGAGGTTGTAAAACTTTCCACCTTGGCTTATGACCTTAAAGAAGGAATTACTTTCTTCTTATTTTGTATTTTGGGTACATGTTTCTCCCTTTTTCAAAAGAAGTATGTGTAGACATAAGTAGGCAGAAGGCAAGACAGAGGTGGACATTATAGACTAGTGATATCAGAGAAACATAAGCTTTTGTGAACCTGAAGTTACTTCTTCAGATGCTGTGAAGGAACACTGATGCTGTCTTTCCACAGCATCTGATGAACTGAGTTTGGGATCACAAAAGCATATACATCTCTGATATAATTAGTCATGAGCAGGGATTCTGGTTTTCCATTTCCCACAGAAAAACAGAGAAAACCACAGATTTCCTCTTTTTATCAGAGAAAATGTGGATTTCTTCTTTTAGCAGAGAAACCCATAGATTCCCTGCTTTTGCAAACAGCTCTGCAGGCTGGTTGAGCTCCAGCCTGCAAGAGCTGTTTGCAAACAGGGCGGGAAACCCCCAGCCCTGCCTGGAGGGGAAGGGGGAGTGGGAAGGGTGAGGCCTCAGACTCTCAGTCAGCCAGGGCTCTGCTCAGCTCAGCTCAGCTTCACTCTTCACTCCTGAAGCCTGAGGTAATTGGGGATTGCAGGGGGGTAGGGGCCTCTCTGGCAGGGCTGGGGGGTTGCGGGTCATGACTGGGGAGCACCAGCAGGGCTGGCGGGGCCAGAAGCCAGCCCTGCCCCCACCTGAGCAGGCACAGCAGTGGGGGAGCCAGCTCCATGCTGCTTCTGCTGCAGCTGCCTACTGCTGGGGGCAGGGAGCTACAGGCTTGGGGCCCTGGCCCCATAGCTCTAGCAGCTGGGCACCCCTCCAGCAGGGCTGGAGGAAGGTACTGTGGGCGAGAGCAAGAGGCACGAGTAGGGTGGGGGGCTGTTGTGGGGGCAATGAGGGGTACCAGCAGGGTTGGGATGGTTTTGGGGGTGAGTGAGGGGCACCAGCAGGGCTAGGGGGAGCTGCAGGGGGATTTTAATTTTAATAACAGATTTGGGGATTTTTATCAGAGAATTTGCAATTTTTTTATCAGAAAAAACCAGCATGCCTGATCATGAGGTGCATCTCTACCCTACTTTTTGCCTGACTTGAGACTGACTTGGTTAACTTCCTTTCTGTACTGATAGCCATAATTAGACAAGAGTGGAAGAGCACACCAGTTAAAATAAGAGTTTTATTTATTTAAGTGAATGGAAACAAGAGCAGGTGGGAATGTGGCCCACAGGAGAAGGTTTGGTCTTGACCAGTTAAACCAGTGCACTAAACTAGATGGTTAGACAACAGCCATCTTCTGAGGGAAAATCTTTTCTGTTTAGTTTAACTAACTAGTCTGTTTAATTAAACAGAAAAGATTCTCCCTCAGAAGATGGCTATTGTCTGACAAGGACACCCCATCTCAGCAGATGCGCTTAAAAAATAACACTTATTGTCATGGGAAATAAGTGAGCCAAGGGCACTCTACTATGGAAGCAGCAACAAGGGTGGCAGAGAGAGGGACTTATATGTTCCAGTTGTCCCCATGGGTCAGTCTCCAGCTACCTGGAGACCTGGCTCCTGGTATCACAATCCTCCCATCATCAGCTGCAGGGCTCTTTGAGGGGTACCATGAAAAGGTCCAACTCTCTTGGAACATTTTTGCTCAACTGCCCTAGGGAAGAGAGAAAGACCTGCTAGACCAGACTCCACCTTGTAGTCCCACTAGGTCAATGTCTGCAACTTCAGATACCAAAACCTATTCTTCTATTCCATATATATATATTCTATATATATAGGATGAGATGAGAGTGACAGAAGCTCCAAGTCCTTTCCAGCTCCAGCCTTTAAAGTTTCCACTGCTCCTAGTAAAGTTTCATTCAGCAGCACCAGAGTCCACTTTCACTGCAAGCTGCACCCTGGTAACATTCTCAGAGCCATTTTATCAGCAATTCCCACCCACATAGCAAGAGCTTAAATTGGCTGCAGTTCCTTAAACTAAACAGAAAAGAATCTCTCTCAGATTATGCCTGTTATCTGATAAGGTCACCCCATCCCAGCAGATTCCCTTAAGAGTAACATTTATTGTCATGGGAAGCAAGCAGGCCAAAGGCACCCCACTACAAAAGCAGGAGCAAGAAGCATGGCTGCAACAAGAGAGCAACATGTTCTCTTGGAGTCCAGCAGAGTTCTCACTGCCATTAGTTGATCCATCCACAGCACTCTGATGCCAGTCCTGCTGGATTTCACGTTCTACCCTAACAGCTGCAATTGTCTTCAGTACTCCCTCTTCCTCTGATCCATTTCAGCCTATTCACCACTACTACCTTACTTCCCGTGGACTCTACCACCTCACGAATCTCCTCAAATTGGTTCCTAGTCAAATGAGATAAAGGGTAGGAAAAAAACCCCCCAAAACGCAAAACACCCATTTCATTTGTCATTTAGACTTTGCTTTATAAACTACATAAAATCATACTTTTAAAAACCCATAACAAATGCCACCAAGTTTCACAAGGCCAGGAAACCCCAAAATCTTATGATACCCCATTCTTACTTTCTCTTAAGCTTCCAAATCCTTTTCTTTTGTCTTCTCTCATTCATGACATCTCACTTTCTTTGCTTCCTTGTGCAGTGAATATTTTTACCATTGACTTAAAAGGGCACAGGATTATATCCTTAAGCCTCAATGCTGCAAATACTTAGACGCATGCTTAACTTTATGCACAAACATTCCTGATCTGAATGGTACATGTGAATAAGGTAAAACATGTACATTGATGATTATAGGACCAAGGCTTTATATTCTAAGTGCAAGGCCTTCATCCTCTGTGCTACACTAGTCCAAAGCTGGGGTAACCCCAGTTAAATTAATGCATTTGCAGAGAACTAGATCCTTAGGCTTTTAAATTTAGAGAAGAAACTTTCCATTTCCTTTAGAGAAGGAACTGCCCCTTCTTTCTGTTAGAAAAATGCTACTTATTTCAAGTAATAAGAAATAAATAATGAGATTGATGAAATGCACATGCCCATTGATGGGTACCTAGACCCAAGTTTATGTATATATATCTCCTTTATGATTTCCTGGATGAAATCAGTTGTCTTTCAGCAGCCAGGCAGTGTGTAAACATCATTCACTATTTATATTTGACAATAATTTGTATTTTCCTTAAATGGATGGATTAAACTGAACTCTATGGGGACTTTCTGTATAATCAATTAATGTTTTTATTTCTCTAAAAGTGCCACAGTTTATTTTTATGCACAGTCCTCCTGTGCATCTCATAAGCTGTATATCTGGAACCACTCTTTTTTCTGATGACTATTTTACATACTCATAGTTTATGGCTAAGTACAGACAGTCAAAAAGACTGAGGTTGAATTGATTCAGTCTTTACAGGTTAGCTTAACCTACAAAGATTGAACCAATAAGCAAATGAACAGATATTCACTCTTGATCCACTTTCGATTCAGGAATATGACAGCTCCACAAGCTCCCTTAACATCACTGAGCTTTGCCAAAGAGCAGGAAATGCTTGATGTTTGATAGGGTCTGACCACATCATTCCATAGTGTCATCAGGATGTAATCATCATACATCTCATTCAGCCAAATTTCTCAGGGGCACTGGATATAAGAGCTCTTAGAGCAGATTCTATTCCACTTATTAGGCACATAAGTTGACTTACACACTGAAGTGTGGTTCTATTACACCCTACTCAAATCCCTGAAAAAATGTATGCATAAAGTGTATGAGTCCTCTTTTTCCTCACTGTTTTTTCTGACACTTAGCTTTAAGCCTAAGATAATGGTGTATTACAAAAGCAGACACATTAATGGATATTTGAGACTTGAACACAGTGGCATAGAATCACACTTAGGCATGTAAATCTACTTAGATGCCCAATAAGTGGAATCTATCCATTAGGTAGATCTAGTCCTATTTGTGTCTTCAAGTTCATCCTTTTAGGGGTGTATGGGATGGGGGGAGGAGGGGGAACACCAGCCACAGCGTCTGTTTGGTATAACTTTTATATACCTATTACTGTTAGCAAATTGCATGGGGGTGCTAGCTTAGTGTTGATATTACTGATAACTCTGCTGAAAAACCCTATCCAGCTCTGAAGTTTACCCTACTTAGTAGCAACTTGAGCCCTTCTTCACAACTCTACCTGTCCACATCATAAAGACAACTCTGCAGCACTGAATTTCTTTGAAAAGTCTGCTCTACAAATTACTGAGGCGACCTTCTGTTAATATCGTTAAAATATGAATGTTTTCAGACTAGAAAGCAACCGCTCACTGAATAAAGATCAAAGCCATGAAAGTTTCTTTGAAAAAGCTTTCCAAACAGCTACAGTTCTGTAACCCTTTGTTCTGAAATGTTTCCCAACTCTCTTACTAACAACATAAGCCTAGCTTTCCCTTAGGTCTAAGCAGAGTTTCTACACTGCATTTTACCGGAGGGAGCTCTTGGTATGTGGCAGTGGAGCAATGCACAGTTTCCTCACTCAGTAGCCTACTGAGAAATTCTATTCATTGCATTGATAACTGTGGTCTCCAAGACGTAGATATTAACGAAGCAGAGGTGCATAGAATAATTACACTGGGTAGAGCTACAAGCAGATACTCACGGCACGCATCTACACGTGATATTAATGTACCTGAATAAACTTTGGCATAGTTCACACCTGACTCAGCTGCTCCCAGGCCAGTGTCTTCACATGCACCCAAGACTGCAGCAGTTTGAGCCAGAGTGGTCTTAGATGCACAAGAAAATGGTGCACCTGGGAGCACGTAACCCAAAGCAGGGAGCCTGGAGGGTTAGCCCTGGGCTTTGTGTGGTGGCGTCGGATGGTGGAGGTGCTGGCTGGGGCACATGGGTGTTACGGTGTGGGGCTAGCCAGCAGGAAAGTTTGAGCGCATGTAAGTTTGCAGCTATAGGATAGTACTTGTGTCGGGCAGTACTATGCTACAGCAGAGTTAATTAGTTTACTGTGCCCTAATATGGGTGCAAGTGTAGACTGTGATGCTTTACAGTGGAGTTAATTAGTCAGCTCCACAATAAAGCATTTGTAGATGCACGTGTTTCATAGTTGTTAAGGTTGGAAGGGACCTCAATAGATCAAGTCTGACCCCCTGCGCTGGGCAGGAAAGAGCACTGGGGTCAGATGACCCCAGCCAGGTGCTTGTCCAGTCTCCTCTTAAAGACCCATAAGGTAGGGGAGAGCACCACCTCCCTTGGAAGCTCACTTCAGATTCTGGCAACCTTTACCATAAAGAAGTTCTTCCTGATATTCAACCTAAATCTGCTCTCTGTCAGTTTCTGGCCATTGTTCCTGGTTATTGCAAGGGGTGCCCTGGTAAACAGAGCAACTCCTATTCCTTGCTGCGCCCCCCACCCCACAATGAATTTGTAAACAGCCACAAGATCCCCTCTCCACCTTCTTTTGCAGAAGCTGAAGAGATCCAAGTACCTCAGTCTCTCCTTGTAGGGCCTTACCTGCAGGCCTGTAACAATACGTGTGGCCCTCCTCTGGACCCTCTCCAGGTTATCCACATCCCTCTTGAAGTGTGGCGCCCAGAACTGGACAGAGTACTCCAACTGTGGCCTAACCAGTGCCACTTAGAGGGGAAGTGTTAGGGCTGTGCAAAACAACAGTGTACCATTTTGACCAGTGTTTTGACATTTTGATGGAACAGCGTTTCATTTCGAATTTTGCTTTGATTTGAAACAGCTCTTCTATTTTGTTCTGTCGAAACAGGGTCGAAACAGTGAAACTGTTTTGAAGTTTCACCCATTGGATATAATAGGGAAGGACAAAACAGCCTATAATGTTGTCATTTCTGGCTTGATTTGGATGAAACTTGCAGGCATGCTAGTCCCTACTGAGGCCACAAAGCCTTCCAAGTTTCAAGGAGATAGGTGCAGGGTTTGGGGGAAACTGTACCTCAAGCTGAGGACAAGCAAAACTTGTGACATGGGTGACACGGTGTGTGTTAAGGTGCAGCAGGGTGAAAGCTGCAGGGATGGTAGCCCCTGCTGAGGCCACAAAACCTGCCAGCTGTCAAGGAGAGAGGTGCAGGGGCTTCTGGGCGTCAGAGCCAAAGTTAAAGGTGCTGCTGACACCAGGTTAAATGACACCAAGTTAAGAGAAAAGTTAAGAGAGACAAGTACCGACATGCAGGCAGACAGACAGTTCTGAAAGTAAGCGTGCATGTTCAGACCCGCATCACATACAGGGCCAGTAAGTGATCAATAAGGTATTCAATTTGACAGAGCGCGCATGCCCAGTCATATGCTAGCAAATAGCCATGACATAATCAACTAGAACTTTCCACAAAAGGCGTCGTGTGATTGGCTATTTAAAAAGTATTTAAGCCAACACAATTTCCGCCCAGACAGAGACCCCGGGAGACCAGCCCAGAGACTCTCAGAGACCTGCAGAGACTCTCAGAGACCAGAGACCCGCTGACACCTTGGGCTAGTTCACAGGCTGGCCACCTGTGAACCCTGTCTCTGCGCCACCGATATTCCCAGCATACCCCGTCCCTGCATGCTCGTGATTTAGTTGACTCGTTTCCGTCAGCTGCTGTTCTGCTCCGCCTTGTTCTATTCTACTCGTTCTCCGCTTCATTCTCTGCTTCGTTCCACCATTCTACGATTACTCCGCTTAGTTCTGATCTACTTTGTTTTGTTTATTAGTTCAGTCAGTTAGTTGTTATTTCAACTTAGGGTTCAGTCAATCTAACAACTGAAAGTTTGCATCTGTAACTTACGCTCCCAACAAGTGTAAGTAATAAAACTACATTGCAACCACCAAGCGTCAGTACTGCCTCTGCCCCGCTAGCCCCCGCCTGTTCGTCTGAGCTCGTTACCGTTAGACCAGCGCTCAGGACTGCCACACTGGGTTCTGGGGCCCTGCACCTCTAACTGCTGACAGGCAAAACTTGTGTCGTGGGTGTTTGTGCAACCGTGTGTCTTGGGGCATTGCGGGGGGGGCGTGGAGAAACTATGCAGGCCTGGCTGTTAGGCCCTTTTGCAGCCACAAAGCCTGCCAGCTGTTAAGGAGATAGGTGCAGGTGGTTCTGGGACCCTGCACCCTTAGCTGCTGACAGGCAAAACTTGTGTCGTGGGTGTTTGTGCAACCGTGTGTCTTGGGGCATTGCGGGGGGGGCGTGGAGAAACTATGCAGGCCTGGCTGTTAGGCCCTTTTGCAGCCACAAAGCCTGCCAGCTGTTAAGGAGATAGGTGCAGGTGGTTCTGGGACCCTGCACCCTTAGCTGCTGACAGGCAAAACTCGTGACATGGGTGCTTGTACAAGTGACCGTCTCTGTTTTGAGGCAGAAGCAGTTCCCAGCTCTGTATTGATTCTTTCCTCTCCTTAGTCTGTGGTTCTGTAGGTGTTAATCCTTGCTCATTACCTACTGTGTACTGAGCTGGTCCCTGAGTGAATCATGATTGATTGGTAACACAGTAGCTAGCAAGGATAATGAGTTAATGAGCAAGGATTAATGCCTACCAAAACCACAAACTAAGGAGAAGAAAGAATCAGTACAGATGCCAGGAACTGCTTCTGCTCCAAGATAGAGACAGTCAGTTGCACAAGTACCCATGTCACGAGTTTTGCCTGTCAGCAGCTAGGAGTATGGGGCCCCTGAACCCCCCTGCACCGATCTCCTTGAAACCTGGCAGGCTTTGTGGCCTGAGCAGGGGCCAGCATGCTTGCAGTTTTGACCCCACTGTGGCTTAACACATACACGTGACACAAGTTTTGCTTTCAAAATTTTGGGGTGCAGTTTCCCCAAACCCCCTGCACCTATCTCCTTGAAACTTGGCAAGCTTCATGCTCTGAGAATGGGCTAGTGTTTCTGTATGTTTCATCTAAATCAGACCAAAAATGACCATGTTATAGGCTGTTTTGTCCTTCTGCATTATAGCCTATGGGTGAAACAGTGTCAAAACAGCAAAACATTTCAACTTGCCTTGTTTTTTCAAGGCTGTTTCAACTATATCTGTTCCATTTCAATTTTGCTGTTTTGACCTCGAAATGGGTCAAAACAGCCTGGAAACCAAACTGGCAGCAAAATTTTGCACAACTCTAGGAAGTAGCACCTTCTTGGACCTGTTTGTGATGCACCTGCTAATGCATGATGTGTAGATTGCTGTTTATATATGTGACAGCTTTCTAGGTTTCATCTGGACTACAGCTGTCACTATATACACATGGATATCTGTAGTCCAGATTAACATTGGCTCCAGTCCAGATTAACTAATACTCACGGAATGAGGATTAAAATAAATCCAGACTAGGGCAGTCTGATTAGACAATTTAATCTGTATTAATTAACATGTATAGACAAGTCCTTAGGAACCTGGCAGATAAGCATTGCAATCCCCACAAGGGCAACTCAGTTGGGTTTCTGTAACACAACAGTGGCTATCAGGCACAAAGTAACAACTTTACAAAGTCAAATGTGCCAACAAGGCCTCACCCTGACTAAGTATCAATTGTAGGTCAATTGCACCCATTACAGCTCCTGGAACAACACTTCAGATAAACTGTCAGAAGGATTGCAACAATGTAGCAGTGGTTAAACATGTTTATTATTACCTCCTAATTACTTCCAAGCATAAGTCCACACACAGTGGCTGTGAATTAGGTCTTTTAATTGAAATTTGTTTTGAACTGTGTAATACAAAAAAGTTAACATGCTTTAGAAAATGGTGAGCACATCTACATACAGTCCATGTGTCCTTTATAATCATTATTGTCTTCCATCTTTTCAATAAAATTGCAAACAGCCAAAAGACTATGTTAACTTCTGCAAACTATGGAAAATGTTCCCTGAATCTACATCAAGCCATAACAATCATCTGCTTGAGCTGAATTACCCATTGGACTAATATGGTTAAAGCACCTGGTTCCAGCTTCTATATTCAACAGACACAAGAGAGGAATCAGACATGTCAGATGGCTTTTAAGTCCTCTGCCTACATAGCGAGATTGATCATTTACAGATGGGTCAACTGATGGCAACCTTTTGTACAAGTCTAACACAGGGCTCAGACTTGCAACTCAGGAAACTGCAGCAAGATGCTTTAATTGCTCAGCTACCCTATGCCAGCTTACTGCCACATACCCATACCTGTAAGCAATGCATGGACCAGAAAAGTCCTTAACATATTCATGAGCTTTATTTTTAAGCAGATTCCTTATGACTTAGTTTTTCACTAATGAATTTTCATATTAGAAGTAAAAAATAACATTCTAAAACATCATTGTGCATTAAACGTCACAACACCCTACTCTAGGAAGGCATGCAGTTGTCTGCTGTTTGGAATACTTTGAAATTTTTTTCACTCGAGTGTTTTTTTTTCAATCAAATGACATTAAAAACCTAAGATATGCTTTGCCTATCACAAAAGAACACACTGAGTCATCATCCAACAACAAAAAAGCAGTGCCTGGCAACACTAAGCAACTGGTTGGAACAGGAAAATTATGGATGTCAAGTAATATTTTTGAAAGTGTCTAAGTGATTCAGGAGTTTAAGTCCCATTTTTCTTCAACAGTAATTTAGGGGCTTGCAATGACTCTTCAGCTCCCAAGATGCTTTTGAAAATAAGACCTAGGCTTTTTAATCACTTTGGCACTTTTGGGGGTGGAGGTTGTTTGAAAAAAAATGTTGAATGCAATTGTGTAGGTTTTAAAACCTCTGAAGCAGCCAGAGGCTTAGGCAGGTGCTGATCAACTAGTTCTGCATGCTAGTACAGTGTCTTCACTGGCTGACAGTACAATGGGATTTTTATTTTTTAAAGCAGTCAGAATGCAATTACCTAAATTGGAATGTGTCCAAGACAATTAGCTCACATGTTTCCCTGGTTGCCTGGCTCCCCTACAGTCTGGCTAGGTTCAGGAGTTCAGATGAAAATCACCTGAGGCGACAACCCAAGAAAACCGCAGGAATAACAGTGAACTTTCTGCCTGGAGGCATGCCCCCATTTTATTGCAATGGTTCATCACATGACTTCTTTTTGATAGTGGGGTGGGGGTAAATAGTTTATTTCCAAAATATATCATTCTGGGGGGGGAGAAGGGGGTGTTCCCCACTCTTTCTCTGCGGACAGTTGCCAGGTCTGGTCACCTTTAGGCAGAATGTCTATAACTCAGCATACCTACAACCACAAGGGGGTTCCAGCTCATGCAGTCTGTAGCTCTGCTACCTTACTAGTGTTTCATATATGGCCTATGTTTTGCAAGTGCTCTGCAGACTGCACTGACTTAATTCACGACTGTTGCACTTCAAAGGGTTATTTAGGACACATTTTGCTGGCTCAGACGGTGGGTATTTTGAAGCATGTCTACACTACCTCTGGGCCATCCCGGAATGCTATCAAGAGTGTGGTACTGAGTGTTCACCCAGAGTCATTCTGAGGTTCTCTGGCTCTGGTTATACTCGCTGATGTACAACCAGCACGAGAGTTAAAGGCAGCAGCTACATGGCCTCATTCCTGGGATCTGATGCACAGAGAGCAGGAGCATGCTTCATGGAAGTGAGCCCATGTATAACAGTGTAGACCTGTTCTTAGTGACCAGTAAGTGTTATCTGAAGTCAACTAGTGCGCTCAGGGAATTTAGTTGTTGGTAGAGGGCTCTGGCATTCTGGACCTACTGCAAAGTCTATTTAATCAATTGCTTTCTGATGAGATGGGCTCAGATAAAGGGATTTGGGTTTTCCTTTCTTTTTCTCCCTCTTTTCAATCATCTCTAAAGGGTCTTTTTTTTGGGGGGGGGGGGTTTGTTTTGGAGTTTTTTTAACAGGATAGTCACCTTATGCTTGGACATATGGGTCTGCTCTGGGTTTGGGGCCATAGATTGGGTTTGGGATACCAATCAAGTAGTAAAATAAATACAAGTTACCATACTCAAAGTTTTCAAAAGCATTCCTTACTGTCTAGCTGCGCTCCCCAGTAAAGAAAGCAAGTTTCACCATGGACTTTGACACCAAAGTTGTTACTGGATTTCCCTTTACTAAAAATAAAATGTTCCTACCTCTTGATGGGACTGTTTGGGAACTCACAAGTTTAATAAACAGGAAAAGTTTGCACCCCATTCACATTGAAGGTGCAAGGAACAACAAAAGCAAGAAGAATAACCATAATTATTAAGGGTAGATAGGTTTTCATAGTTTGCATTTTGGTCTATAATAATGTCAATATTTATTCTTATTTATAGGCCAACTTTCTTTCTATTATGACACATTGAGTTACTTATGATTTTTGGTTATTAGGTTTTAGAAGCAAAGTTAGTGCACAGTTTTTTACTGCAGCTCTTAAGAACTTTATCATTTCATGTGTGAGTTAATTGTAACACTGCCTAAGGCTCAAACTAATTAAAGATAGCCTGAAGGTTTTTCTCCACCAATAGCACAGTGAAAAATAACATCTTTTCCTTTCTGAAAGTCACACTGGATTAAGGAGTATTAAAAAGTGGGAGGTTAACAGAGTCATCCTCATGATCAAGTTCAAGGGATTAACATTTCAGTTTAGCTTTTTAAAAAAAAAACACATTTTATCAAAGATCATCTTTATACTGACTGTTGCACAATCAGACAGGAAGCTGTCTAATTGTCCCATAAACTTAAACAAACCTCTCAGAAATTTCACCTTAAACTAGTTTAAGCAACATAAAAATGGAGCTTCTTATGTAACCTTGCAACACAGGTAAATATCGCACAAGCCTTCATACTGCCATGCAGAGAGGCTGGAAGTAGTGCAAAACAGGGGCCTTGTCCATAGTGCATTGTGGTCAATAGAAAAAAATCCCATACTTTGTTGGGTTTATCATATTTCCAATTTAAAAAAGGACACGTGTGTGTGTGCGTGTGTGTGTAAATATGATTATGGAGGGGCAGTGATATGTTCATGCCCTGCCCCTGCCCCCCCCCGGACCATGCTGCTACCCCTCACTCCCGACCCACAGCCCCCTGGCCCTGGCTGTGCCCTGCGCTCCCAATGCATGGTCCCCCACCCCCATGGTGCCCTTCACTGCCAAGCCACAGCACCCCCCCAGCCCTGATTCACAGTCCCCTGCCCCCGCCAACCCTGCTGCCCACGCAGCTCCCTGCTGCCCCTGAAAAACCTTCCCACCCCCTTCCCCAGCTAGAGGAGTAGGCACCTCCCCACCTTGCTGCAGCAGACACCTGCCCCCCTCATGTGCGCACACACACACTCTCCAAATGTCCCCCTCATGCACTGGCTTTACCTGCTTGCAGCTGCCAGGGCTTGCGAGCAGATGCATATGATGTCCCTCCCCTGCTTCCCCCACCCCAAGCAGCTCCTTGCTGATGCAAACCAGGATGTGCTGGGAAACCAGAGACAGAGAAAAATCCCAAACATCTGCTGATATTTTAGAAAACTGCCTGGACAGAGATGGGAGGACCCAAAAAGAGGACATGTCACTGGAAATGGGGGATCAGTAGCCACTGGAAATGGGGGACCAGGTCACAGCTACAAACCCACTTGTATGGTAACCCTAGTTTTGGATCCAGAACTATCTGAAGCTAGCTATGTGCAAAAAGGCTGCAGATCACAATAAGGAAAAAACAACCCATCTGGTTCACTTTGCATGACAGAACCATGCCTTCACAGCACAAGGTCAAACCTAAGCTGCATCTGACAGAAGATTCATGCAAATTTACTTCCCTTCCTCCTACAGCAGAGCCTTGGTATCATCAGTTCCTGATGTCCAACCTCAACCTGCTCTCTGTCAGTTTGTGGCTCTCATTCTTTCCACTGCCATTAGTGTAGAGTCCTCTCTACCATGGACATTTCTTTAGGGCCATCCCTCCCTACAAAGTGCATTTGTTTTCTCAACACCTTTGGCCGGCATTCTCATTAAACTTCTTCCAAGTCACTGATTCTTGGTCAACCAGGGATGCCCCATACAGAAAGTCGTTCTTAATATTGCCCTCAATGACATTCTCAACTGAACAGTTTAGCTGAGCTGTCAAACCATTTTTTTTTGGAAAACTGGAGAGGCATTCCATAGCTGCTGGAAATGAGGGATCAAATCACAGCTACAGAGGACAGAAGCACCTTTTCACTAGGGTGGATTTTACATCTATCTAGTCACTGAAATGTAGGTTCCCCTGAGACCCTATCTCCAAAGGGATGTGATCCAGCATTTCTTGAAGTAGAGAGATCTTTTCTTTGGGCCTGTGTGCATTTAATAAAGATATGTCTCTATTCAGATTTTTGAAAGACCCCTGCCAAATTCATTTTCAGAAGAATTTTAGTTTAGATAGCAGATATTTATGTCCTTCTATTATAGGCAGCCACAGATGACACTACAAAGCATCTTTTACACAAGTTGTGAGTTCCATCAAGCCCATCAAAGTGGTTTGAAAGGCAGTTGAAAAACTGTGCCTGAAGGAATGTCAGACTGCTCCACAGGGCTTAGAACTGGAATCTGCTGCCATTAACATCTGCTTTACACTGGGCTCATGCCACCAACCTGAATGGAGCATTGCTTGCTTTACAGCACCATAAGTGAGATCACCACCAAACCTTTAGAATTTGCATTCCTTCAGCAAGCTTTTGAATATTTTAGTTCTAGACAGTACATGGATAAAAGGGCTAACAAACAATGTCACTCTACCTTCTGCTTTATCAATGTAAAAAGCAAATGGAAATTTTACCAAGCATTTAAAATTAATTTTAAAACCTGTATAATAATACATTCCTTCTCTCATAAAGTCAAATCAAGAGAAATCATACATTATTTACTATGAAGGGATTATGGTAATTTCCTTACATTAATCTAAATTCTGCAGGTTTAGTGTTAGTTTTTGAAAGGGAATTATTCCTTTGAAACAAATCTCAGTAAACTTATTCTATCCAGTGATGGATTTCAAATACAAGAAGAGCGAGTGAGCTAACCTACAGTATCCTCACACACCTCCCCCCTCCCCCTAAGGGAGTCAGAGCATCCTGCCCTACATAAATGTTAACTACACAGTGGGTGCATCTACATGAGACGGTAACTGCACAGTAGCCAAATAATACTGTGCAACAGCGTGTCACACCACCAATAGTGCTAACACACTACTATTATTACTATTATTAGGCTATTGTGCAGTAGCATCACTCAACAGGTATTCATTGGTGGTACTGCGCAGTAACTCCAGTTACTACGCATTCATTTAATACTTGATTATACCAAGTACTAAAATAAATGTGCAGTAACCACTGCACAGTATCGTCTCATGTAGATGTGCCCAGTGTAGCCCTTACTTGTTTTATTTCTACTATTGTTCATGCTTAACAGCCCCAGTAGAATTAGGTATAAGTGCCTTCAGAAAACCATCCTTGGAAAGAATATCCAAGTATTGGCAATGCTACACTGCTGATTTTGGCTCAAAGATGTCATTGAAGTTGTATTTGCTTCCACAAGATTGCACTTAGTGAGATTTAGAGTTAATTCTCTAGGTAGTCATTCTGTACTCCAGAGTTGTCCCACGGGTGGCCCACAGGGTGCATGCAGCCCCTGGGCTTCTGACCAGCTGCTGCTGCCTCCACCCTCTCCTGGCTTCTGCTTCTTGCCTCCACCCCTGGGGTTGGGGTGTGATGGAGCTGGGTGGTGGGAGAGTGCTGCATGTGTCAGAGGGGAATACTTGGGCTGCCTGCAAGAGAGGAGCCAAAGAATCATAGAAATTAAGGGCTAGAAGGGACCTTGAAAGATCATATAGTTCAACCCCATTGCTCTGGGTAGGAATACTGCTGAGATCAAACGATCCCAGCAAGGTGTCTGTCCAGTCTCCTCTTGAAGACTTCCAAGGTTGGCGACTGCACCACCTCCCTGGGAAGTCTATTCCAGATTGTGGTCACCCTTACCGTAAAGGAATTCTTCCTTACATACAACCTGAAGCCATCCTCTAACACTTTATGGCCATTGATCCTTGTCCTCTCCTGGGGCACCCTAGTGAACAGTTTTTTTCTACCAGCTCCTGATATTCACCCCTTACATTCTTATAGATGAGCACCAAGTCTCCCTCATTCTTCTCTTCCCCAGGCTAAACAGTCCCAGATCCCTTAGTCTTTCCTTATAAAGTTTGTCCTCCAGGCCCTTAAACATTGTTGTGGCCCTTCTTTGTACCCTTTCAAGATTCTTCACGTCTTTTTTGAAGTTTGGCACCCAGAACTGGACACAGTACTCCAGCTGGGGTCTCACCAGGGCTGAGTAGAGGGGAAGTATCACTTCCTTGGTCTTGTTTATGATGCATCAGCTAATGCATCCTAGTATGCTATTAGCTTTGTTGACTAAAGCATCACACTAGCAGCTCATGTTCCATCCTCTGATCAACCATAACACTGAGGTCCCTTTCAGTCATCTTGCTGGCTAACCTATCTCCTCCTAACCTGTATTCATATTACCGGTTACTTCTTCCCAGATGAAGCACTCTGCTTTTATCCCTATTGAACTGCATCCAGTTCTGCTCCACCCACCTTTCCAGCTTGTCCAGGTCTGCTTGGATCCGCATGCTATACCCTAGTGCAGGGGTTCTTAACCTTTTTTGTGCCATGGACCCCTTTGGCAGTCTGGTGAAGACTATGGACCCCTTCTCAGAATAATGAGCGTCTGTAGACAGGAAGACTGTGATCATGTACGATCTAGCGGCAGGTCTAACAACTACCGTAATTTCATAGTAGTGATGAGTGTAAACGATATTTCAAGATATCTGCAACAACTGTAATGTGATATGAAAATATCTGTGATTTCTATTGGTGACAAAGTCACAGGTACTGCTAATACTACTGTAGTTTGTTGCCTACATTCATAATTGAAGGAAATGCTAAATTTCAGTTAGAGGTTAGTGAAAATAAAGATGTAATTTTTTTCCCATCCAAGTTCATGGACCCCCTGAAATCTATCCACAGACCCCTTGGGGGTCCATGGACCCCAGGTTAAGAACCCCTGCCCTAGCGTGACCACTTTTCCCCATAACTTAGTATCGTCTGCAAACCTGGCTAGCGTGCTTTCCACATCTATATCTAAATTGCTGATAAAGATGTTGAACAGCACAGGGCCAAGAACTAAACCCTGCGGGACATGACTGGGCACCTCCCATCAAGATGATATAGACCTGTCCACTAGCACTCTCCAGGTTTGTACCCTTATCCAGTTCCCAACCCATCTAACTGTGGACTCTGCCAGCCCACAATCCCCCAGTTTCTTTTTAAGAGTGTAATGGGAGACCATATCGAAGGCCATTTTAAAATCCAAATACATGACATCAATCACATCTCCCACATCTAAGCGGTTCACTATCTGATCATAAAAGAAGATGAAGTTGGCCAGACATGACCAGTCTGCAACAAAACCATGTTGGCTATCCTTCAGCATTATGTCTTCTGTCAGTCTCCCACAAATGGACTTCTTGATAATTTTTTCCAAAATTTTACCTGATATTGAGGTTAAACTGACCAGCCTATAGTTTCTGAGATCCTCCCTCTTCCGTTTCTTAAAGACTGGGACCACATTGGCCCTTTTCTAGCTTTCTGGGACATCTCCCAAGTACCATGAGTCTTCAAATACCTTTGCCAATGGTTCTCCAATGATTCCAGCCATTTCTCTTAGCACTCTCAGGTGTAGTCCAACCAGTCTGCTGATTTGCAAACATTCAGCTATTCTAAGTGCTCCCTCACCAGTTTGACACTGGCCATTGGTTGGCAGCTTCCCTTCCCCCACCCCCGCATCTATCCAGTATCCGACCACGTGAGTGACCACCATTTGTATGCAGAAACACCAACGTAAAGTATTCATTAAAGAGTTTAGCTTTCTTCTGACTGCCTATCCCATCCCATTCTGCAAGGGCCCCACATTTCCCTTGTTCTTCCTCTTGCTCCCTATATGCCATAAGAAGGACTTCTTATTGTCCTTGACTTTGGTTGCCAATCTGATCTCGGTTGCCGCCTTTGCCTTTCTTATCCTCTCCCTACAGATAAGGGCTCTACTTGTATTTCTCCTTGGTGACTACCCCTTCTTTCCCTGTCTATAAGCCTCCTTTTTCTTTTTTAAGCACTCCTTGATTCCTATAGTAAGCCAAGAAGGTTTCCTGGCTCCTTGACCACCTTTCCTGCATACAAAAACAAACCTTTTCTGTGCTCCGAGGACCATTTCTTTGAGAAACAACCACCCTTCCTGAACTCCCTTCCCCTCCAGTACATCTTCTCATAGGGTCTCTCCTACTATTGTCCTAAGCTCATTGAAGTCAGCCTCCTTGAAATCAAGCACGTCTGCCCTACTGGCTGACTTCTCTGCCCTACGATGGATAGTGAATTCTATCATCTCATGAACACTGTCTCTCAGATTACCTTCAGTCCTCAGATCTCCCATTATATCATCTCCCTTGGCTAGAACCAAATCTGACAAAACCTTGCCCCTGGTTGGCCCATTCACTTCCTGTACTAAATAAAGTTCTTCCACACGGGTCAAAAACCTACATGACCATGCAAAAGAGGAGCCATGCATTCACAGCTGAGAATGAGTCTACACTTCTTGTGCTACCTGAGTGACAGGGAGGGAGCCCTGGGGTTCTGCAGCCAACATGATATGTATGCAAGTGGGGAGAGGCCCCTGCCATCCAGAAGATGGACACTCCTGCTGTAACCAAAGCAAACAATCTTCACCACCAGGTTAACACCTGGAAGAAGGTAGCTACACTGTGACTAAATATGAGATGGCATGTGTTTATATGAAGCCTGAATCTTGTACCACTATCTCTAATGGGGTTTCAATCCAACTCTTGTGGCCCCTCTACTACAGAACAAGTGTGTGCATGGTACTGCCCTAAAAAAGGCTCTGCTGTAGTGATCCGTCAGTCAGTTATAGGATGAGCTGCCCTGGGAAATGATAGTTAGTAGAACATAGCATAATGTTTAACAGAACACAGGATCATGGAAGGCTGGCAGTAAGTGTCTCCAGAATGGTGGGTGGGTTAAAATTCAATAGGGATATTACATAGGTAGACGGTCTCTGTCTCTCACACACACACACGTAGCATATTTACATATTCATGTTTCAGTAACTTACCTTCATTTTCCTCTCTGCCACCTCCATGCCCAGTTATGGACCCCTGGCCTTTGTTTAGGCTGTAAGATTTTTGAGGTAACTACAGTTTTTGACTGATTTAGTTATATAGCAACCAGCATGGTGAAATGCTGCTTTCAATCAAAAGCTACTGTTATCCCAAACTTTTAATGACTACCTAACAATAAACAACACTAATTGCTAACAAGACCTCATGCTTCATAGACAGAGAATGCTGAAACAACAGGCAGGGGGAAGGGGACTGACAGCGAGGGGCATGGCAGGATGAAAGGAAGTCCCTTTATGTGCAGGGAGATTCTTTGAAGATTCTTAGTTGAAGAGTTGCATTTTGAACTTCTTTCTTAATTGTTCAGTGATTTAAGGTGAGACTAGCTGACTGTTCTCACTGCAAGAAAGTCAGATCCCTAAATAATGCACATTAGTTTGCAGATTATTCTCACAGGAGCTGCAGAAGTGTAACTGTTTTAGGGCAAGTGACATCTTGCACTTTGTTTCCTGAAGCAACAAAAATTAGAACAGGCCAGGTAGGGCAAAATATAAGCTGTTCAAGATGTTTGTCAGATAAACCCCAAATGAGCAGGCTAAGTATTATCTCCACTTTGTCTACAGTTGAAGTGCTTCTCATATTTTCTTTAAAACATTTTTTTTAGGACTTGATGTCCATATGACCCAGGAAGATTCAAAAGCTGAAACCCCCCTCCCCCCACCCCACTGAAGACGATACCAAATAGTTTTCAATATAGCCCCAATGTTGTAGCTTCAGATTTATATACCAGGAAAGGTGATAATCAGATGCACACACCAGAATTTCAGAGAGGTAGCTGTAGGGGACCTCCAATTACCCTTTTCTCTCTCTTTTCTATTATGTGTATAGATGAGCAGAGAAAAATAAAATGAAGTGGGAGGGAAGCCCCTGACTGAGTGAAAAGGAGTGGGCTGACTATAAGGTATCCCTTCCCCCACATTGCTTGCACGCCTATATTAAATCTGCCTGCTCCCTGCTCAGCAGCTTACAGGTATGGAGGTAGAGCAGTTGTACCAGGGAACAGGGTGGAGAAGATGCACATGCTTTGCTTGGCATGCTCCTCTCTCCAACCAGCAACATATCTGAAAGGATGAAGTCACTGCTTGGTATTGCTTCCTTCTGCTCCAAGCCAACCACTCCACCCTTGACTGGGAGAAGAGCTTGGTCAAGAACCGCAGGGTCCTAAGATAAAGAGAACAGTTGCTGGAAGGGGTTGAGGCATATACTTAACCAGGAACTGTACTATATCACTGGAACCTTCTTCCTCCAAGATTACAATGACCCCCTGGGGTTTAGAGGCCATCACTCCTGCCTTCTTGATCCTGGCACTTGGAGGACACCCTAGGAGAGATCTCAAACTGGCCCCTGATCCCAAACCCATTGAAATCAATAGGTCTTTCCATTATTTTCACTGGGTAATAGATTTGATCCCGGCTATAAATCTGAAATGTTTACACTGAAGTCAAGGTCATTATGCCCTAAGGATTTGGCCTCATGTGAGGTGAACCCAAACCCTCTGTCTGCTTCCTCCAGTGAGTACCATAGGAGGGTAGCATGTAGTTCCTAGGACTTTTCTTTTTCTTTTCATCTGACCTAATTTCTATTTGTCACTATTGGTAACTTCAAATTCTTTAAGTACTGCTCTAAGCAAAAGTTTTTTATTTTGAAATAAACTGTTAGAACTGATCCATTTTTTTCAAAACTGCAAGAATGTCTGTCTTAAGGAACATTTATTTTGTTAGAGTGCTGTCACTGTTTTATTACTGTTATAGCACTTGACATCTCCCAATTGCATTGAAAGAGTCTTCTGAATTCATGCAACTTTTAAATGAATTCTCTGATGGCAATTTGGATCAAAATCTATTTGGAGACAAATTTTACAGACACTTGTAAAAATACAGACTGCCATGATAAACAATCAAGGTATTTTGAGAAGTGATAGTATACTTTTAATACATCGGTTTCTTAGTCTGAAGTTCTTTTTGAAACATAATCTGGACTGCACAGTGTTATTTAGGATACTATATATTCATCATGGTAACTGTCAGCTCAAATCCTGATAAGGAATAAGACAAGTCAGGTTATGAATTAAAACAAAAAGTTCTCCCTTTTTGTTTGCAAAAATGTTTTTTGGCTAAATTTAATCTATCCCCACCCACCCATGGAGATGTACTTAGAAATATGGAAATAAAGACAGGCAATATCAGAACTAATAATTATGACTGAACAATTAATTACTTCCCTGCTTTATACAACTGTAATAAGATTTTTCTGAATTACTTACAGAAGTCATTTCTATAATTTCCTATCACTGTTATGTTATTTAAACTTTCTTACATATCAATTAGTTTGAAATAATAAGTCTTTAGGCTATCTATTAATTGCTACACTGTAGACAGGATCTGTATTTAAAGTTATGCAATGAAAATTAAGCTGAAGCACCAAGCAGTCTTGGCTAACAGAAAAGGCTTCTTCAGCCCTTTGGATAAGAAAGAAAAGATAATGGGGGCAATGAATACACAAGAGACTCTCTCAGTTTACTATTCTCTGCTGTTACATATTAATACAGATTGCTGGAGCTCTGAGTTTTCTATTTTTTCCTGTAGGTGTTTTGCTCACATCATGGTATTTTCACAGGGCTCTTTTTTTCTGATTATATCGTGCAGCTGTTTTCAGATCAAGCAGAACTAAAGTTATCATTAATACTAAGGAAAGGCCAACCACATGAATACCTCCAAGGGTACTGAGTATTGGAGTAATATTTGGAAGTTCTCACAATAAATAGGCAATGTAAGTGTGGCTGAGGAAGTTTTAAATAACATAGTTGGTACTCTCGAATATCCTTTAGATAATACGGACGGGTTTATTGGAAAGAAGGCTTGTCTGTGCACCTGCAGAATTTACAGGTGTTGGTTTCTATCTTCTTGGGGTTGTGACCCAGGCCTCACTCAAGGAGGAGGTTTCAGACTGATTGATTAAGTCTTGATGCTTTTGTAAAATAGTTCTCTTTTCCAGCCATCTTTCAGCTTTGGGATGGGCGGAAGCCACCAGCTAGCATTTGTGGCATCCCAACTAGTTTCATGCTGGCAGCTTTCATGTCACACAGAGTGGACTGTCACATCAGTCAGCAGGAGCTTGCTGCTTACAGGCTGCTCTTTTGAGTGACTTTAATGACAGTAAAAAAAATCCAACTATTTAATTGACAGAGGAGATTCCTCTGTGCCCACAGGGTCAATGCTGGGTCACAGTAAACATCCAGGCCACTAACGCAGAGATCTTGGAATTGATGGTTTCCCATCATTACCAATAAGACTGAAACACCAATTTTGCATATATATTCTATGTTGGAAAGTATGCCTGATGGAAGTGGTTCTTTAAAGCCATACAGGCCCAAAGGCTTCTTTTTCTCAGTATGCTATACCACTGACAATTTCTTTACTGCTTACTGTATCCTCATTTGTATTTGCTAGAAAAAGAAAGAACATTGTGGAATTGCTGTACTGGATGTAAGACGATTTTTCATTCCTCAAGACAGTAACAAGTTTACATCTTCGTGCAAAAATGATCAAAATCCCATTAACATTCAGACTGAGCATGGCCCTTTCAATTTCCTCATACTAACCCCCTGAATTGGATAAAGTGATGTAACTTTTATAGAAGTCATGCCAAAAAGTGTGTGTATTTGTGTGCGAAACACAGGGTTTCCTGTGGCTATCTATAAAAGGTTTTAAGCAAATGTATCTTTGTACTAGCTTAGAAATCTAAGTGACTATAGAGAGCATGTCTAAAACATATAATAGAGCATTATACAAATAATGAAACAACACTCATCCCAGTTGTTTGAATGACACACTGATCTTAGAGCCTTCTGGGACTCATACTGTCATTGTGTTATACCTGGTGCATCTACACATACTATTAAAGTGATGTGATAAACTCTGGCAAAATTTGCACTGGAACCAGCTTCTCCTGGGCACAGTGTCTACACATGTGCCTGGGACCATAGCAGCTCGAGCTGGGGCAGAGCAGCCTCAGACTGGCAGCAGGCTCAGGGGTTCAGCTTTGGCTCCTGGTAGCAGCATCACGTAGCAGAGTGGCTGGCTGGGGCATGAGAGTGCTAAAGTGCAGAGCTGTGCAGCAGGCAGGCCCCTCATGCACCAGCCAGCCCATCACTGTCTACATGTGTGTTTTGATGCAGCAAATGACTCTGCCATAAGACAGTACTGTCATCGAAAGTACTATCTTACAGCAGAGTTAATTTACTGTGCCCTAATACTAGTGCATATGGAGATGGTGACAGTGACGGTGTGTATGGCCTTGGTTAGAATGACCATTATTCTGTTGCATGCTGTGAAAATAAGGGACAATGGGTTATTCTCAGGAGCTTCAAAGCCTTCTGCTTCACTGGGCATTATAGACCGATTTATCCAATATGTTATAATGGCCTTTATTGCAGCAGCATCCATTATAGGTAATACTCAGAGAATAATGGAAGATTTGATTCTCACAAACATTATTAGTTTTAAAAGGAGTACTGACTGTACACTCCAAAAATGTTGCCTTGAAAATGTAGCCTTCCTAGCTTTCAAACTAGAAGGACTGTTTTAAAGAGCAAGCATATTAAATAGTGAATTCACTGGATCCTAGACCATATCTTAAGTGTTTGTACTACACTATCACAAAAAGAAACTCTGAACCTGATTGGTGCTGCTGTGATATAAATATTTAATCAATAGGAGAACAATAAGCTGTAATCTCTTCTATATATTAATACATCCTGAAAATACTGAAGTTCAATATCAGCTGTTTACAAAACAATCTATTCTACGTATTTCATGGCATGTGTTTTATTTATGTATTTTAACACCTACTTTATGAAAATAAAGATGTCAAAATGTGGGCTGCCAAGCTCAATACAATTCCCATAAGCCGTGCAACAATCAGATAGAGAAGCTACCACTACACCCAGCATAGTTCAGTTCCACAAAACAGTCTGCAGCCCTGGCTTAGGAAAGCATCCTGATTCAGGACAGCACTTAAACATGAGCCGAAGGCCTGCTTGGGCCCTATGTATGTTGCAAGGCAATATTGTACCAAGGCACCATGCTAGCTGTGTGACTATTTGCCCCTGAACCAGAAGTACTATAGCTGTATTAGTGCGGCACTGGGCAGGGGCCAACAAGGTTGGCGTATGCTGCACTGTACTCTGTAGCATATTATGCTACTGTGCTATACTGGACGCATCTACACATGATGCTATGTCACTGTAGCAACATGCTATGGCGATGTAACATCCATGGGCAAAACCCATGATGTCACAGCTACATCGCTGTAGCAATGCACTCCCCCATTATAGCGTGTTGCTACAGCAACGTAGTGCCTAAAAATAACCACGTGCAGTGCTCACAGCACAGACTGCTCTATCTTTTAGTACTTCCAAAAGGAAGCACTAAATGACAGTGCAGTAACAGTGGTGTCAGAGTGGCATGTGTAGACATGCCCACTGTGTAGTGCATGTTGATACTGCTTCTGGTTCAGATACTTCCTTGGCACACAGACATACCCAATGAAGGACCTTTGCATGTGCTGAAGCTTTCCTGAATGAGAGCTTTTGGTATGTGTAGGTATTGGCAGTAACTTTTTCGTTCCTAGTGCAAAGATTCATAGAACATAGTTCTGTTTAGCCTTTCCCCTACTCAGCCAAAAGTCCTGCTAGAAGGAATAGCTATTTTGCCCAAATAAAGAAGGGCCACGTGCTGAACAGGCTGGTGACTATATGTCCTCCTGTTCTTTAAAATTTGTATCTCAGCCTTCTGAGTACTGTCAAGCAATCACAATATCTTTAACTGAAGGAAAGAAAATCTGTCCCTTCCCCTCCCCTGCAAATAATCTGTGCACCAGATTACAGTAATAACATGACCCAGTGAATCCCTGCATGAAATAGTGCAAATAGATCTTGTGGTTACTGCATAACTACTATCAATACTACAGTAGTGTTGTTGTAGCCCTGATGGCTTAGGGAATGTGCAAGGAAGATTTATTTTATTGGAACACCCATGGCCTGCAGGTGAGGTGGGGGGCAGGTGTGACCCATGGGTGGGGTAGATGGAGCAGGGGTGGGCTGGGGCGCCAGACATGTCCCACGGGTGGTGTAGAGGGGGCAGAGGGGACCCACAGGTGGGGCAGGAGCTAGGCGTGACCTGCGGGGGGGGCAGGTGTGACCCACAAGCGGGGGATGTTGTGGGGGGGGATGTTCCCCCTCAGCAAACCTACACTCTCATCCCTCCCAACCCTTTCCCCACCGGGACTTACTTGCTTGTCTCTGGCAGTGGTGAACACTGACAAAAACAGCTGCACCCAGAGCAACTTGTTGGATGGGGGTTGAGAGTGCTGGCTGGGAGGGGAGCAATGGGTTGCAGGGGGGCAAAAAAAAAACCAGCGAGGGGGAAGGGGGCAGTAAAAAGAGCAGCCCCAGAGTTACAGCCAGTAGCTGGGGTTTTCCAGCCCTGGGGCTGCACAGGGGAAGTGGGCAGAAGTTTCATGTATCAGTTTGACCTAAATTGAATGAGTCTGATACTACGTTGATCCAGGTTTATCTTAATACCAGTTTATGTGTATATGGAACTTCTATACAGTTACAAGTTTAGACTGATTGCCTGCTGGTCACTGAGACCAGGTCTGTAAGTATAAGGTTGGCACCAGGGCATGCTGCATTTAAATCGGGTGGCCATTTTGAACCCAATTTAGCCCTGTTTTGTTACAGATTTGAACAGTTTTCAATCACTTATACCGATTTATATGTCATTTCTGTCCCTTCCCATGTTGTTTAAAACCTGAGGGGCTTATATGTCTGTATGTGGGGAAATGGAGTTCACACTAGTATTTCTAGCTTTCTAAATATCAGTTGAATTGTTTCAAAAGGACTGAGTTCCATTCTACATCTTCAGACATAAATATCCTGAGGACACTTGTGTACAAATAATAATAATAAAACAATATTTGCTCCTTAGCAAACTGGCGTCAATTTAGTACTGCAGTCTCTGGCAAATCAGCCTGATGGTATCTTAATGGTATGCAGAAAGGACAAGATATTCACCATGCTCTTAAAGCATAATTCCACTAGTTTGCTATTGGTTTCCATAAGTGAACCCCAGCACCCACAAAAACAAGTACACGCCTAATTTTGCTGCTCTGAGAGAAGATGAATGAAGCGCTATTTCGAGTAAAAATATTTTTGCGTGCGACAGGTTTGTTTTTTTCTGTGCAAGATATAAAAGTACTAAGACATCATAAGCAGGCAATGAAGACTATGTTAGGGTCCATATGGACAGAAGGCAGGTGATACCCACCAAAAAAATGAAGGAGCTTAAAACATCACTTTAAAAGTCAATATAAAATATAACATCTTATTCATATTACAGTTCAGCCTAGAGGCCAGTGCTGTTTTGTATAAAACATAAAGGAGAGAGACTGTAAGCACTTTGGGGCAGGAACTAAGCATGCATATATGGAAAAACGTTGCTATAACAGTACATGGAGGAACATGAGGAAGCGGCGAAAAAATATTGACCTGAATTAAACACAGAAGTCACAGCAAACAAGCTGTCTATCTGTGATGGACGCTGTTGTAGGCATCTCAGCAGACAGGACTGAGATTAACTCTAAAAGGAGATTGGGTATGATTTTATGCTACCAATGCTAAAGGTTGTGAATTACTAGAAGAGAGGTTCATAAGACTGTGTTAAATGTATTGAGGGGAACTGCAGTAAATTTAGGCTTTTTTGCTACCATTACAGTCAACACAGTTCTGCATCAGACACCATACCTCTCTCTCTGACCCAGCCTCCCCTGTTTGTACCAGTGGCCACATCCTTTGAGATAGGAGTTTGGGGACCCTTACTCATCCAAACGTTTGCAATCACCATTCAAGTTTCCTGTACCCTCAAAGCTTATGGGCTGAACCACTGGTTTGTCATAGTCCAACCTGTTGCTGAACTGTGGGAGACCAGAAAATGGACTGTGAGTCAGGGTCAGTATCTGCCTTCTATTTCTTCTCCTTGCTGAAGACTTTTATCTGCCACAAACTGCTTCCCTTGGCATGCTGCAGATGGAAACACACCATGACTTCACTTGTTTCCCCTCTCACTCCTATTTACCTCTGCAGGAGGAACCCTTTGCAAGACCACTCTCCTTAACCCTTGCAAGAGTGCATGAAATGGGTCACAGCCTGATCCTAAGGCACTGAAGAATAAAAGTCATATGCAAGAAAATATGAGCATCTGCTCAGTGATTAACTGCAATCTTTCACCAGCAGGAAGATATAGTTTGTCACAATAGTTTCCACCTTGCCAACCCCCTGACTACAGGAACCTGTTCTTATTCCAGCAGATGCATGAAGCAAGTTAACACATTCTGATAGGTAGCAGCAGCATAGTAATACAAAAGAAAAGGAAGAAAACTGCACAAAGCAAACAAAAATAACAATTCAATACTCAAAGCAACTTCTTCCTGTCCCCAACGAGAATGAGGAATTCCTGTTTACAACCACATCAACCACAATATATTCCAAACCCCCATCCTCCAGAGTCATACCCCTGCTGTCTAGTGACATACACAGTTAAGCACTTGTGCACTTTGCTAGAACAACCCATCCATAAAGCAAGCAACTTTATTTTATATTTTTAACTTGACTCTCATCCTCCCTTCAGGTCTGCTTGTCTTTCCCCCCATCATCTTCACTTTCTCCCTCAGAATAACTCCTCCCTTTTATCTCAAAATCTTTCCTCTCCTGTCACCGCCATAAATTCACATTTATTGCCTTCAAATACTCCTTACCTGGTTGGTCTCCTAGTTGCCCCTCTCTCCTTCTGCTCCCCATGCCCTGTTGACCTGATGTCCCCTTCTAAACTCTGTTAGTGCCCTTTCCAGTATACTGCTTATGCAATATTAATTCTGCAATGATAGCTCAAATTCTTCCCCCGTCCTTCAAGCCACTGCAGCCTTCAGAGTGCCACTCTCCCTTGCTTTTTGCCAGTGGTCCCTTTCCCGCCCTCCCCTGATGCTTCCAATCTTTGATGCCTTCATACCCTCCTTTCTTCTGCTCACTCAGAGCTCCTTTACTTCTTCAGGGTACGCTCCAGAAGATGAACACGGTTTTAATTCCAACCTGTTGTAGGTGGGGTGGGTCGAGAGTGCTGCAGCTACTGTGAGCAGAGTACAGGAGAAGCTCAGATAACCCAAAGAGCAATACAAGTATCTATCTGAATGGCTCAAATACTCAGGCTGTTGCATGCAGCTCCTGACCACTGCACTGGAGTGGGGCAAACATAGCAATAAATAAAACACGCAAGCAGGCAGAGAGGTGCAGTGTGATTTAAAGAAGCCACTAGATGCTCTCCCAGACTACTGAGAATGTAATGGCTGGTGGAAGCATCTATTATGCAGCCAGCAGATAATATTAGGGCTAAAAAGTGTCAGGGATTTCAGGTATCCAGTGAACCAGCAGGCAGTAAGCTGTTGACCCCCTAGCTCAAGTTCTGACATGTAAAATAAAAACAAACATTAGAGTTACTAGATAAGAAGGGGAACATTTCACTCACTTTCACTATAGTTTCACATTCCATTTCTACTTCTTTGTTTCCTCTACTTCTTGTTCTTCTATGCTCTTTAAAACAAAACCAAGGATCATTTCAATTTTAGGTGATTAACAAATACTCTAAACTGAAATGACATACGTTTGTGCAATACTGTAAAGTCACATCTCTTTTGCCAGAAAAATTACTCCATGCTTCTGGCCCATTAATATTTGACTAGTTGGCTGGAACCTGTTAGGCAGTGAAATCAATCTATTCATCACTACCTGTCACTCCAGATTAATGGAGAACAACATTTCAGCATGCTGCTGCTGTATGGGTGATCCAAGCTTGGGTGAAGCTGAAATTAAGGCACATCCCAGAAAGGGATACTTCCTCCATGAAAGAAGCACATTTTTTCCATGGGAAAAAGAATTACACCTCCACAAGGATAATGCCAATCAGTCGTGCTACCTGTGGTATGAGTTTTGGACACTGCAGTTACATGGCTGCTAATTGTGATCACGCCAGATCTCATACGGGAAACATGACTGGGCGTTATCGATTGTTACATAGAAGATCTTCAAGGACAATCCAGAATGCTTCAGAACGTTGTCAGTGATTTAATAGATGACATTAAGTCAGTCCTGAACCAATGCCTGAACAAAGGGACTTATAGAACATGCTGCGGCTAAAGGTGGGGTTTTTGAGACTTAATGTAAGATGAAGATTCTGATCACCTGCAGCCAAAGAACACTTCTTTCCCATTTTTATTCGATTATTAAGAGAGAGTTGTCTTTTTATTCAAATACTTATTTGGATAATTGTAAAGAGCACCAGCATTTTCATCAGATGAAGAGGTTACTGGGTAACATGAGTGAGGAGTGCAGAGTCTGGTTCTTTTTGCAGGAGCAATTAGCTCATGGCTGTTTTGGGGATACATTAGGTGCCATTAAATTTTAATATCTTCCACATCATGTTTTGATGGTACTCAATATATTCAGAATGGGTTGTGTCCCTGACTGTTTAAACTATTCTGAGTCAGGATCTTAATGGCATCCAGGGTAACATGGGGACACCAAGTCAAAGTTAGCCCTGGACTTGATATTAATTCATTGAAATCAGCTGCATTTGGTCCTAGTTGTTCTCTATCAAGATTGTTATAGAACTCTCTTAAAAATGAAATAGAAATGAATGAGCAGCAGGATGTTAAGAGTTTTCATATTCTAGTCTATACTAATATTAAAGAAGTTTAAAGGTTAAATTCTGTTTCACCTTCAATGCCTAAATGGCATGTGCAAAGTCACATAAAGGCAAAGGTTGGATTCCTATTTCCATCTGTGGTGGAATAGGATTCCCGTCTCTTGAAGCTGGTTCACTGGGCAGCCAAGACTGGAAGATGTATGGAGAAGGAGACTATCCCAGAAGGAGAATGGCTCTGAGGGGGGAGGAGGGTCCCAGGTTCTAAGCTTGGGTCCCTTCTTGTAATAGGGCAGGGGTTTTCAATTGAGCTGTGCAAAGCTTCAGTTGCTGATTCGATCTGGTGGAGATTCAGTCCGATTCAGTGGCTGAATCTCTGAATCCATACTGGATCAGGAGACCCTTCAATTTCTCCGAATCGAATTGGAAGCCTCTGAATTGACTGGGAGAGATTCAGAAAGATTTGATGATCCAGACATAGGCACAACTTTAAAAGTTTTTTCTGCATACCTCAAGATAGTAGGCGGCTCATGAATGCTGAAATGGTGGGTGGGATGAAGTGTCCCACAGGAGCACAGAGGGGTTCGCAGTGCACTCGGGAGCAGACTCAGAAGTTCACCTCAAGTACTTCTGGTGCACTTTCAGGTTTGCCACCAAGCAAGCAGGGGACCCTCCCCCCCCCCTATGGGATGCTCAATCCATCCCAGCATTGCAGCGCTTACAAGCCACACTTGGTACCTTGAAGTATGTAGAAAAAACATTTAAACCTGTGCTATGGCCGAATCGTTGATTCTCCGAATCAGCATCGAATCTTTGGATTCAGCCAAACCAAATCGGGGACAGTGATCTGAATCAACAAATCAAATCACTGTCCCCAATCTGGGCTGAATCCGAATCGAATATGGCCCATTTCGCACACCCCTAGTTTTCAACCTTTTTGCATCTGTGGACTCTTAAAATATTTCAAATGGTGCTGTGGACCCCTGTGAACTGTAAGTGTGGGTATTCATGTATTTTCGATTGATCATAGTAATCTTTCATGGACCCCTTAGATATAGTCTGTGGACACCCGCGGTGCACGGCCCAGAGGCTGAAACCCACTGCAGTAGGGCAATAACTACTCCAGTGCTGTTTATCCATTTTATCCCATTACTACTAAATGCCAGGTGCAATGGGCCAGCTTCAAAAGAGGCATTAGAGCAGTGGTTACAGCACCAAGCTGAGAAGCAAGAGATGCAGATTCAAAGCTCCTTTAGGGTGATGGGGGTCTAGAGCCTGCACCCCTGTTCCCTAAACAAATGCCTTAAATGTTCAACTAAAGGGTGGGAGTGATCATCTCTGTCTATGAACGGCTTTTCTGTGACTAGATTTGAGACTTGCCTGACAGCATGCATGTGCCTGGATGATTCTACACTCACCCTTGGCAGATACATGGCCAGACGGCAGCTGGTTGAGCATATGCAGTCAGGAAATACAGGAAGTATGGAAACCCAAACTACACTTAAGCACTCAAAACTGCGACCATGTGGCTGTGTAAGTGCCACTTAGGTAGGTGAAGGTGAAATAACTTCTTTAGCCCAAAACATCTTGATATCTGCAGTAATACTGAAATTTGTCCTGAAGTGCTTTCTTTCAAAGCATTTTCATACACTGATCTTAAATACTGAGGTAATGGTAAAGAAGCAGAGCAGTGTATTTTGGGCATTATGTGTTCATTGTATCTTTACTTAGATTTGTAAATGGGGAGGAAAAACAGGATAACTAACTTAGAACAATGGGATTTAGTGAAATTAGCACATAGGGGAACTTATGCTCTTCCCTCATACCATACTGCAATGATTGAAAGAAGTCACTTTATTTCTTTGCCCCTTGAACTCTCTATCACCTTGCAAGCGGTGGGCTGCAAAGCTATGACATTAGCAGTGACATAAATGGTGCTAAATTAAAGTTACATGTTGGCTCTAAGTTGGTCAGAAGCTGGGTGCCAAGGATAGTGTATAGCTTGCACCATTTCAACATGCAAAGTGGATCGAAAATATATGCTGTGGGAGCAAAAGGTAAGGGCTGTAGCAGAAACAAAATATAGCAGCAAGATGGGAAAAAGTGAAGTGGAAATGGGAACACTGATTTCTCTTGCACACTTCTGCTGTTATTTTTCCTTACGCCCCTCAGTTTTCTGCCCATTTAGCTTAGAAATTACACTTGTTCTGCACTCCCACTAGGTGACGAATCAGTTGAAGGTTCACTGCTTTAGCACTTGCATTTATTTTATGACAAATTTACATGTGAGGTTAAAGTTACACAACCACTTTGTCACCACAGATTTTGACCCAGTTACCTCTGTGAGAGCTGCACTTGCTAATACCAGATCTGAAATGAGCCCCTACACATTCCTGAAAATGACTTTGGAAAACACTAACTACATTCACTTGTTCAGTTTGTTTAACAACTCTATTGCTCTTTACTGTAAGGGTCTGAGTTGTTTTAGGTTGACTACCTGGAAAGCAAACATTTGCATTTGTGACAATGCACATCTACTTTATGTGCCAGTGGGCCCGTCAACCCGTGCACTTCAATGCGCAATAGCCTATTTTACTGTGCATTAAAGTGTTACATAAAAAACTGCCATTACGCTAACTCAGTAAAATAGGCTACTGCACATTAAACATCACTTAAAAACTACTATGTGCATTTGTTACTGTGCATTAAGGCAGCCTAATGTGCGTTTGTTTAGTACCTCAGATACTAAATGTAATGTGTATTAGGAAGAGTGCCTTAATGCACGTGTAGATGTGCCCAGTGATTCCAATTTTCCTCCCTTGCAGAGATAGATGGAAATTCATTTAGCCCTGTGTTCAGTCAGGAATTTGTGACTGCACATTGTCATCAATATGTGCAAAGTAGGTGTACATTTACAAACATGCAAATCTCACCTACCTGGAGGTGGAAAAATCAGGTCAAAGTGGCTAAACACTTCAGAAAAGCAACTTCCAAAAGGGGCAAGAAAAAATAATCCTTCCTACCACACTTAGGCTTTTCACCTTAATAATTAACAAGTGCTCAAAACACAGTCAATCAAACATAACAGAGATATCTAGATAGCAGCAGTAGCTATTTGATAGCATGAATTCCACAGTGATATAAGGTCACAAGTTCTATAATCCTGTTTATAATTAAGGTGCATATAATTCAAATTTTCCAGTATTTACACAGCTTTCAAAGATATAGTTTGTGCACTGCCACTACTGGTATTCTCTTGATCCAATTAGCATTAGTGTATCAGGCATTACACACACACATATTTACCACAGAGTGCTTGCATATTATGACGTCCCAGTCAGCACACAGGATTATCTTGCAGCATAAGAAAGAAAGAGTCAGGAAGAAATACAAGCATTAAAATGATAACTGAATTTGAAGCTTGTTTGACTTCAGTTAGTAGAAATGTGTTTATGTTACCGTAATTTATATGGATTTTATTTGTAAAAATCAGCAATTCCTCGACTCTAGTAACAAATTGATTTTGGCTGCCTTTGTGCCTCCACATCTGTCATATTAAGGGACATTTTTGGTGAACTAGCTATAGAAAATGACTGCAACAGGCAAAATGTATCTTTCCCAAACCATAATGATGCAGCTGAATAGCTATTAGTCACATTAATGTTAAGTCCTAGAGAGAAGATGCCATGCTGCTTTGGCTAGATTTTAGGAGAACACTAATGATACAGTGAAATGATGATAAATTTATTATCCCTCATTGCCATGTCATACATTTTCAATATGTATATGGAGAATCCCTCTCACTTAAGAAGATTCAGAAGTTATTTGATGCAAATTAAGCACTTAAAATGTGAATGTATGGACCATATTTCATTATGTTGATAGCACGTACTGTTTACTGAAAAAGGAATGTATTTTACGTAGTCATTAGGGGCTAGAATCTCTTCTCACTTACAGTGCTGTAAACAGAGTAATACCACTAGAATAAATCATATATATCCTTATATATAACAGCAGGATCTAGCCCTAAGTACTATAAATATGAAATTTATATCAGCAAACTTTGCTTGAGTTTGCTCATTTCCTTTTCTTCTTTTTTACGATTATCCTTGATGGGCACTTGCAAAATCAAAAGACCACGGGAAATAGAAAAGGAATGATGTTTACTGCAAAGGCTCTCTCACAGCAGTCCACCTTCTGATTCTGTCTGTGCTGTTCCTGACAATTCAGACCTTCCTCCATTGTCAACCAGCTAGGAACCTATTTGTGCAATTGCTAGCCCTGCCTGTTGCTTAGAGGAAGACTTCTATGGTGGCTGTGTGGTCTGTGATAATGTTTCCTTGTCTGAGAGAGAAGGGGAAATTTTCCAAAGCACTCAAGCAAGTTAGGAACAGAATTCTATGAGAATCCCCAAACCCTTGGGCACTTGTTAAGTTCTGCCCCTGCATTCCTTTTTATTTGCAATTCTTTTCGTGCTTGCCCTCAGATGTGTTATAGAATTTACCTTCAAATTTTAGACCAAGGGTGTTAAATGGTGCAGGACTGGTCCATGAGCTGGATGAATGGCAAAGGGCTGACCCTGCAGGTCAGATAAGACCCACAAAACCTCTGTTACACCCCTGCATGTTGAATCCAGTGGCCATGATGGGTGCTTCAGCTGGTCTGCACCAGTTAGAGTGGGTGCCGTGTATGGCACGGTCCAACACCAGCCCGAGCAGCCACTGTGGGCTCTGGGTCCAGCATGCAGGGGGACTGACCCTATGTGTGTGGCATGTGTCCTAGACTGGCTGGGGTGGAAGCTGCACATATGGTGTGTTGATCAACGCGAGACCCCAGGGTATCAATGAGGGCTGAATGATGGGGTTCCATGACTGTATCCAACCCACAGCATTTATCTTTTACACCCATGCATTAGACCAGTGGTCTCCAACCTTTTTAAGTATGAAATCACTTTTTTAATTAAAGTGCAACCCAGGATCTACCGCTCACCACCCTGCCCAGCAGATCAGTCTGTGGGGGAGGGAAGGGGTGGAGGAGGGTCGTGGATTGCACTTTAATTTAAGTGATCTCACTGCCCCCATAGTGAGGGAGGGCATGGGGCAGAGGCAGGAGCAGGGGTGAGTGGGGCACTGGCTTGGCTGGGTGATGGGAGCACTGGAGCCTGGGCAGCTTGTCCAGGCACACAGTGTCTCCCACCACTGCATGCACTCCGGCAGAGGCCTGGGAGACACGTGCCCCCCCGATCTGTGCATGGGACAGAGATGGTTGCTCCTGTGTTTTGTGCCTCCAGCCCCACTGTAGCTGGCTCGGGGGCAGTCCCACACTATGTGTGTCCTACTGGTCCTGGGACAGCTGCATCAGAGCTCAGGGCATGAAGCACAGTGCACAGCAGCAGCTCGGCCCTGTACACAGATGGGGGGGCCTTTGTCAGGGTGCACACAGTGGCGGAAGCCCCCCTCAGGTGCTCCTGGATGAGCCAATCCCAGCACCCAGTCAGGATGGGGCCCGATGCCACATGCATCCCACAACTGGGCTGTTCCTGGGCCAGCTCCCAGGCTCAAGGTGCAAAGCACAGTGTGCAATGGCAGCTGCCTCCACCACACGCATAAATAGGGGGGGGGCATGTGTCCCCAGGCCTCTGTCGGGGTGCACACAGTGGCAGAAGCCCCCTGTGCCCCTGGACAAATGGCCTGGGCTCTGATTCTCTCACCACCCATCCCAGTCAGGGCCTCACTCACGTCAACCCCTGCTCCTGCCTATGCTGCATTCCCCCTCTCACCGCAGGGGCCTTGATCAGGCCCTCTCCCCTTCCCTCCCCCACAGACTGACCTGCTGGACTATGGGGGGAAAGGAGAGTGTGCACATGCGCTCAGCCCCCCCCCAGCCTCAGATACACTTCCAGAGGTTCTGCAGTCGACCAACTGGTTGGTGACCGCTGCTTTAGACAAAACGTTCATTATGCAAATATCTACAAGCATGAAGATAAATCACACAACAGAGGAGGAAAAGATAAATGAGGTGATAGATGGAGTCAAACTCCCACAATAAACTTCATTGGACTCTGCTGGATGGTGCTAAGAGCATAATCTTGCTCACAATAACGTGATCTATATCTTAGTGCAAGCATTGGAGATACCAAACTAGGGACCGCAAACAGGGAAGAATTGGTGGGGAATGTAGTTGTAGATGGCAATTAGTATAGCAGCAACCATGAGTTGATTGAGTTTGGGATTCTGAGGGAAGGAAAGAAGGAGAACAGCAGAGTAAGGACACCAGACTTTAGAAGGGAAGACTTTGACTCACTCAGGGAATTGATGAGCAGGATCCCCTGAGAAGCCAGTCTGAGGGGGAAAGGAGTCCAGTAAAGGTGGCTGAATTTTAAAGAAAGCTTACTCAGGGCTCAGGAAAGAATCATCCTGATGTGCAGGAAGGCTTGCATAAATGGCGGAAGACCAGCTTGGCTTAGCAGGGAACTCTGCAATGAGCTAAAACACAAAAAGGAAGTTTACAAGAAGTGAAGACTTGGGCAAATAATTAGGGAGAAGTATAGGAGTATTGCTCAGGTATGCAGGGATGAAATCAGGAAGGCCAAAGCACAACTTGAGTTGTAGCTAGCAAGGGATGTGAAGGGTAACAAGAAGGGTTTCCACAAGTATGTCAGCAATAAGAGGAAGATCAAGGAAAGTGTGGGTCCCTCACTGAATGGGGGAGGCAACCTAATGAGAGATGATGCAGAAAAGGCTGAAGTGCTCAATGTCTTTTTTACCTCAGTCTTCACAGGCAAGGTCAGCTCCCAGACTACTGCACTGGGCAAAACAATTTGGAGGAGGAGGTGTGCAGCCAACAGTGGTGAAAGAACAGGTTAGAGACTGTTTAGAAAAGCTGGATGTGTAGAAGTCCATGGGGCTGGAGACGATGCACCCAACGGTACTGAAGGGGTAACTGTAAAACCACTAGCTATTATCTTTGAAAACTCATGGTGCTCGTGAGAGGTCCCAGATGACTGGAAATGGGCAAATATAATGCCCATCTTTAAGAAAGGGAATACAGAGGATCTGGGGAACTATGGACCAGTCAGCCTTACCTCAGTTCCCAGAAAAATTGTGGAGCAGGAAATAACCCAGTTCTAAGCACTTGGAGAAGAAGAAGTTGATTAGAAACAGTCAACATAGATTCATCAAGGGCAAGTCATGCCTGACTGACCTGATTGCCTTCTGTGATGAGATGACTGAATCCGTCAATACAGGGAGAGTGGTAGAGATGGTATACCTTGACTTCAGCAACACTTTCAATGTGCTCTCCCACAGCACTTTTGCAAGCAAGATGAGGAACTGTATGAATGGATTATAAAGTGGATAGAAAACTGGCTGGATTATCAGGCTCGAATCAATTGTTTGATGTCTAGTTGGCAGCGTGTATCATGTAAAGGACCTCAGTGTCAGTCCAGGGGCTGGCTTTGTTCAATATCTTCATCAGTGATCTGCAAGATGAGATGGAGTGTACCCTCATCAAGTTTACAGAAGACACTAAGCTGGGGGGAGAAGTAGATATGCTGGAATGTAGGGCTAGGATTCAGCAAGACCTTGATAAATTGGAAGATTGGACGCAAAAAAATCTCATTAGGTTCAATAAGGACAAATGCAAAGTCCTGAACTTAGGACAGAACAATCCCATGCACCACTCCAGGCTGCAGACTAACTGGGTAAGCAACAGCTCTGCAGAAAAGGACCTGCAGGTTACGATGGACAATAAGCTGAACCTGAGCCAACAGTTTGCCCTTGCTACCAAGAAGGCTAAATGGCATACTGGGCTGTATTAGTAGGAGTGTTGCCAGCAGATCAAGGGAAGTGATTATTCTCCTCTATTTGGTATGGGTGAGGCCACATCTGGAGTACTGTGCCCAGTTTTTGACCCCCCACTACAGAAAGAATGTGGACAAATTGGAGAGAGTCTAGCAGAGGGCAGTGAAAATGGTGAGGGGGCTGGGGCACATGACTTATGATGAGAGGCTAAGGGAACTGCGCTTATTTATTCTGGAGAAGAGAAGAGTGAGGGGGGATTTAATAGCAGCCTTCAACTACCTGAAGGGTGGTTGCAAAGAGGATGAAGCTAAACTGTTCTTAGTAGTGGCAGATGACAGAACAAGGAACAATGGTTTCAAGTTGCGGTGGGGGACGTTTAGGTTAGAAATTTATAAAAAATCTCTCACTAGAAGGGTAGCAGGAGCACTGGAACAGGTTACCCAGGGAGGCTGTAGAATCTCCATCCTTGCAGGTTTTTAAGACCTGGCTAGACCTGGTCTTAAAAAGGGTTTTGAAGCTCTGGGTAGGTTTTTAAGCCTTGGATGGGATGATCTAGTTGGGGCTGGTTCTGCTTTGAGCAGGGGGTTGGACTAGATGATCTGCTAAGGTCCCTTCTAGCCCTAATTTTCCATGACTTTGTGATTCTGTCTTAAGAGTTCTAACTCTGCCTACAATACTGAGAAATTGCATAAACCAAAACAGCAAATACAGATTTGTTATCAAACTTTGAAGCCTTCAGATCTCTCAGTCTCCACAGCATTAATGCATATTTGTTGACATCTCTGAGACAGATTAATTCCTAGCAAAGTTATGACAAAGACAGAGGACTTGTAGTTTTCTTTTTCATTTGATGACCTATGACAGAGTAACAGATTTCATAAGCATTTCACAGAAGATATCTTCAATCAAGGAAGATGGAAATGTAGGAGACTAAGAGTTCTCATTTTACTCATGCAGTTTAAATCAGGACTAACTGCTAAAGTCAATGCAATTACATTGGTTCCAAACAAATAGAAAGGAAATTGTTTAACCCAGGGGTGTCAAACTTGTTGGGCATCATGGGCTCAATTAAGACTGCAGAGCTTCCTGCAGGATGGACAATCTGTGAGCAGTATAACATTAGTCCCCATGATTGCCAGAACAGCTATTTTGGCATGGCTCTAGCCACCAGGGAGTTAATGCAGCTGTTGCTTGGCCCCCTTTTCCTGATTTTAGTTGCTAGGGTTGGCTAAGAATCCTGATTTTGCCAGAGGAATTACACCTGTGCAGCTTGACTGAAGGCAAAACTTTGCTGCCTCTTATTTCTATTTCTGGATGAAACCCACTTTTTTTTCAGGTTGTCTTGATTATTTTACTCATACCATTTTTTCAAATTAACTTATGGTTACTAATATTAGGTAGTAATTCCAGACAGGACAAGAGGCAAGGGTGGAACATGAGCTTCTTAGCATCAAAGGTCCTTCTGAACACCTTCTATGCAACTTATTTTTTTTAAAGTAGAATTGAATTAGTATAGGTAGACACACACACACCACACACACAGAGTAGTTTTATCTGTCTTTATACATAATTAAACCTCTTAGCTAGACTGACAGAGTGTATTTATTTTGATAAATAAATTAACATAACATAATATGAAAGTTGAATTCATAAAATCCATTTTAGAATTTTTTTACACATCCATAGATACATATAGCCCACAGAATCCTTGTTCAGGTGCTCAAGTATGAACGGTCAATATATTGCTGTACTGAGATCAATTAGACTCCATGAAAGTGTCATGGTTGCCTGCTAAGACTCCCAATAACCTATTCATTTAGGTCTTGATCTTGTTCTAATGAAGTTAATTTGATTTTTCTTTTTGCTGCTAATTACAATCAGTGTAGTTTTCAAACCTCACTGAATGACTAATTTTGGTAAAAGATTCATTTGATGATGTGCAGTTTGTAGACAATACATGTGGGTCAACTGATTACCAAATTTTAAAAAGATTCATCATACTTAAAAAAAATAAAAACAGGTAGGCAAATCAACTTTATTACCACGAGCGAACAGCAGTAGTTTTTTATGATTGTATTTTTCGGGATAAATCAAAACAATGTAAAAGAATAACTTTTTGCACATTCAAATCCTGTCAATTAAATGACAGGACAAGAAAAAGAATCAAAGAAAGAAGAAAGTTTAAACTTCAATAGGAGTGGGAGAAGCAGAAATAAGTATGTCTATTTTAATTTGATTTAAGTACATTGAAGCTATTTGTAAAAGTCTTCAGAAACTGATCCAATCAATTTGAACAGTTATAAAACTGGAAAATATTACCTGTTTTTAACTGACATTTGGGTGGATTATTCATTGTTTTATTTTATTTTCAGTCGCAATTGACATGGCACTAAACTGACTGAAAAGAGTCCTGAGTTTGTTCATGAAGCTATAAGGTGGAATGATCTGATACATTCTGGAAATAATGGGTGCCATTCTTCCTGCCATTCAATGTAAATCTTTCTACTGATCCACGATCCCTTCATCTCTCAGACAGAAAGGTTCTTGTCTGAGATCTAAGGCTCTTATGACTGCTTCTACTAAGTTTATCTTCATCAGCTGCTTTTTCTAAACCAGGTTTCACAGCAGAAGGAGTGAACACATCTGACAAAAGAACTGAATGCACACCTTCATTGTTAAGCATATTTTTCTTTTTCCAGACATAATTTATATTGATTAGAAATGTGATTAGGCTTTTGTAATTCTGCTTTTGATATGAAGTACAGCTGAATCATTCTTATTACAGTCTGAGGCTGCAATATTATAAAGACTTATACAAATGAATGTGTTTATTATCGAGCAAAATGAGCACATCGTGCTTGCAGTTGGGCATGCTCATGCTGAGGCTGACGTCTGACACAGTGTTTCAGGCGACCTCACTTTTCTTTCGGTCCAACTTTGAATTACTTGAAAGTGGAAGAGTGCAGTAGAAGTTTTCAATGAAAATTGCCCATTTTCCTAATGAGCTAAATGTATCTATTTATTTACTGAGTTTTTAAACATGGTATTTGGCATGCACTGGTTTCTCGCTCTTTGAACGCTTTAAAAAAACAACCACCAAACAACCAAATAAAGCCCTTTGGGCTAGGGACAGACATGACAAACTAGTTTAAGTGATCAGAAACTGGCTTAAGCCTGTAACAGAACAGATGTTCAGTGCACTCAAACCAATATAAAAATGGCTGAAACCGGTTTGGTCAAGTGTAGTATCAGACTTAACTGATTCAGCTCAAACCGGTTTATACAGTATCTGTCCCAGATCCCTGGCTGATTTAAATTAAATCGGACTCCTCCATCCCAGCATGTTCTCTGGGCTGGGCTGGGTGGGGCTGGGCGGGGCTCTATTTTCTACAGCAGGGCTGAATCCTCCCCTCTGCTGCCTGGTTGCAGCTCCCACAGTCTCTGCAGGCATCTGCCTGGATTCTTCTCCCCACCTGACTCATCCGCACTCTCTGCTAAGCAGGCATTCCCCCATCCCTCACAGACACCTCTCAGCATTAACTAGCAGACCACATACTGGCTACCTCTGAGCTGTGGCACATGGGACAAAGGCAGAATCAACATATAGCTGGTAATGTCCCTCTGCTGTTTTCTTAATAAGCTGATAAACACTGAGTTAGGGGTGATAAACGCTGGTCAGGAGGGCAGGGAACCCCTCCCTAATCAGAGGTCCTGCCAGGGCCTGGTCACACACCCCCTTAGCTCAGCCTTGTGGAAGGGGAGGGAGGGCTCCTCTAGCACCTCCCAGCTTCTGCGCTGAGCTACTGCAGGCATGTGCCTGTATTTCCGGGATATCTATCTGGTCGCTGATTTAGCCTAGCCAAATTAGACTAACCTGCAAAGATTGAATCTTCAGCCTCAGGTTGTTTGAATGTCTGTCCCTAGCTTTGAAGAAAGCATAGTGAACATTTCTGCACTGGGACAGAGATGCCTCATAATCTGCAAGAGGCAGAGTAGGGTAAACATGAGCCTGAGATGCACACAGCTCTCAAACTGCCTTCACCAACCACTGCCCCTGGTAATGCTTTCCATTAAAACATTAAGTATGTGTTCACAAATATTATCTTTGTTTTACAGAAATGAAAATAAATGAACTCAGAGAAGAACAGACATGCTTATGGTCACAGACCAAATTCTTGAGGAAGGCAGGTAAGCTTTAGAAGAGCTGCATTACAGGCTACATACTCCATGCAAGAAATGTATTACCCAGCAGTCCAATGATCTGGGCTGTGACACTATTTTGCTCTGATTTTCAGCAAGTCTTATCCCCTCTGCCAGCCTCAGTTTCCCTATCTGTAACACAGGCTCTGTAACTGGTTTAATTTTTATATTGCTTTATAAAACTTATAAGTAAAAGGTATCCATATACAACTGCACAAGACAAATTATGTAACTCAGGCCTTTATAAATCTTGGCTTTGTGTTTAATACCCCAGATCATGTAGCTCTGTTTTTGTAGGAGGAGACAGGGGAGAGAAGAAGGAAGAGTGGCTGTTTCTTCTGACAGAATGTTTAAAAAATAACACTGAAATTTTACACACAAGAGTCTTTAGGGAGTTTTTGAATGCCTTACTAAGCAAAATCTTAACTCCCCTGAAATTCAATTAACCATCAACATTTGATCGCTGTGAAATCACACAGCTCAAATTAAAAGAAAACCTTACATGCAAGGAAGTTTTCAGTAAATCATCATTAGTTATTTATATTTTGCAAGATTTAATGTATAAACCAATTATGATTTCCAAGGTGCCACATAGGGAAAGTCTCATCTCTCTCTACTCTATATTAAGCTAATTGCTTCATTTCTAAGAACACATTTTCAGCTGCATTATCAGCTGAACCAAAAGGTAGCCTCATACAGATAATATATTGAATAATATATTCTGTTAAGTGCAAAATGACTTAATATCAATTTGTAGAAAAGAAAATCCTGCTGATTTTGAACTAATTCAGTACAATAGTACATGTTTAAGATCAATTCACAATGAACAATTTTCTATTTACTGTCAATTTAGAATCTTGGATTTCCTGCTCCAAACAACATTTCATTCTAAATCAGTAGAGCAAGTTATAAAAATAGTTTCAATTAAATCAGCTAGTAGTATATAATTGTACATTTACAGTCTAGTTTCGCAGTTTGTAGAAACAGGAAATCTATACAATGTAATGGACAAACAGGGAAAACATCCAACCCACTTCTTAAAGTTACAGAATGACACAGATGTGATTTTACCTCCAGGCTGAAGAAGGTCATATTTCTTGTTAGCCTGGAACATGTGGTGCATCATGTTTGAACACCATTCTGCATGGCTACTCAACCTCCAATCCATCCCTACTTTGTATAGATTAATACACTGGTTATGGTACTGACAAGATATCTGTAGATTGAGAAGTGGCATTGTTGTTTGGCCCTCTCTTCCCATACTTTGTCTTCAGTTTCAAACAATAATCCCTTAACTCAAATGTGTCCATTCTTTCTTTTTGGTATTGTATATAAATAGGATCAAGAGGTAATGGAAAAGCAACCAGGAAGAACCCCAATATGAGTGGTAGTAAAGAAAAAAAAATGGCCTAGTGCTTTGAATGAGCTGAGTTTGAGCATTCATGCTTATGAGATGTACATCTCAATTTAAGCTCTATGTCTTAGGTAACCTTCAGGAAAGCAGTACCAATTAGAGCTACAAAAGGGCTCTTTTGTAGCATTAATCTTCCAAAGGTGGCATTAGGGCTGTACAGTCCCAATCATGCTAACTCCTTCCACTGTGTCTCAGCCCTAAAGGAAAACCTCTTAGAAACCCCTGTTTTTGATTGTTGGAAGGCAGAGTGCATAGGCAGGAGCAATATCTAAGTTAACTACTTTCATACATGAAGATTTTTTTTTCCTTTTCCAAGAATTTTGCACTTCATATTCCCACAACTGGAGGCAATGCACTATGCAAGAACGGATAAGCTAAGGAGATCTAGTCAATCCCAGTGTTGTCCTGTCAAAGAAGTCTGAGTCCCAGCTGAACAGGCAAAACGGTAAGGATGTACAAGTGCCCCAGTAGAACCGTGGGTAGTAGCTCTAGACATTTCTAAAATACAAAGATGCATTTTCCAAGCTTTTGGTACTCTAAGTAGTGTTCACAAATTTTATCTCTGAGGGAGGAAAAAGCCTCGGTTTATATGGAACCCTGCCTAACTCTGATAAAAGACAACTTGTGGTTAGATATTATGGTAGACCTACCTCAATTTGTCTATTGGCATAGGCATGAGTATGGGTATGTGTAGACTCAGTAATACTTCATGATATGGACAGAAAAGTTCTCTAATATCTGTAGCCAACCACATAAGTATTTACAAAAACAATGGGAACACAAAGCCCTTTTATAATGTAGGCTCCAACTGGTTAGTGTTGTGAACGAGCGCTTGGGCAGCTTTAATGAACAGTGCTACCTAGAAGTGCTCAAAGACCTGTAGGTATTTAGCCCATAAGTAGCAAGAGTCAGAAGAAAATTTGAACCAAAAGTATCCAAACAGGGAAAAGATGAGTCAGGCTCTAAACTCCTAACTGGAATCAATGGCAGCTATCAGTATTACATGCTTCCAAAAGTCAGCCTATTCTCCTTTGGAAGTATAGATAGATGTCATCACTGAACTCTAAGCACCTTAAAATGCTGGCGCTGGCTTTCATAAGGACAAAATACTCCATGTTCTACAAAATGAGACCTGTGTCTTGCCACCAGTTTAGTAATCAGATTTTAGAAAATGTCCCAATTCTTTACCTTGACACACTGCAAAATACTTTGTCACACTGCTTTTACAAAAAGGGCCTGGGGCAGTTTGGAACATCATCTCTTGTGAGGTCTACTACCTCCATTTGGTGCACTAACTGTTTGACTAATTGTTGCACTCCCTGTTTCACTGAAGGAGGGGACACATGATTCGTGCAAAGCCATTATGTCTCTGTGCATGAGGTTAGCACAGGCCTTTGAAATAATATTGCTCCATCTCAGCAGCAATAGCTGCCATGCTCCACTGCACTGCCCTAAGGCAAAGATTTTCACCTATCTTGGATGCAATGATCATTATGTCACTAATATGTCTTTTTATTTATCTCATTTTAAATCCAAGGACAAAGCTCATCCACTCCTCCCCTTTCCAAAAGCTATTTGAAAAAGCCACATTGCTCTTTCCAGAATAGGTGCCAGCATCTTACTCATTTATGCTGGCTTTCTTGGGATAAAGATTTAGTTTAAAAATTTAGTCTATCGCACTCTCTCATTTACTCATCTCTTTGTATTTCAAAATGGGTGCTGACAATAGGTCGTGGGTGTTTTAATCTAATAAAAGAGTACATATTGAGTAAGTAAAACCATATATAAATAATAAGTAAGGTTAATGATTATGCAGAATATAATCATGTTCTGCAGTGAAGTAAATAAGAACTGGTTTGTGTTTTCTGGCACAAGATAAATACCAAAAAATTCCACCAGTGATTGTTAGGGTGACAATATTTGGATCTTGGGGAGCACTGGATTTGCAGCTGAAACAAGGCTTTAATCTGTGGCCCAGCAAAAGCTGCTAACCACAAGGAAGAATGATGTATTAAAAAAAACATTGCAAACACTTAGGCAAGCAGTTTTCTAACAAGGTCATAGTGTTGTAAAGTATAGAGCTCAATGCGTAAGAAGAACAAGATTCAGCCCACTAGCTGTCATCAGGAGATAAAGCAGAAGTAAGACCTTGGAGGTGAAGAAAGAGTCAGCAAGAAACCAGAAAGAACCAGCAAGTGACCAGAGGACAAGGAGGCCCAAGTCTTCAGCATGCGCTCTTAGCAGAGGCATGTAAATGAATGAAATGCATAGGCAATTCCATGCTAATGAAGTAAACAGTAAACAGAGGCGAAGCTTGAGATAGGAGGAGATATGGGTGGAACAAAGGAGGAGTGAGGGTGGAGTGAATGTTAATAAGCGTGAACCAAGGTGTATAAAATGTGAAAAAAACTACTGCTCACAGCGGCTCCCCATGTTCACAGGCTGTGTGCCTGTGAGGGAGCTAGTCCAAAGCTGTCTCCATTCTGAATAAAGCTGTTGCAAGCAATGTGTGCTGGTGTTTGCTCCCTGCTTGCTCTGGCTAATGAGTAACAGGATCCATGAACGACTGGATTGTTGTCTCCCTAGTCATTGGGCGCCGCATGGAGTCAGGGTCTAACAGTGATTTTGTAAGACATCCAGCTAAGCAAAATGAGACAGAAGGTGTCTTTGTCTTAGCACAACATGCATTGGCTCTCTCACAGTTTGCAAGCTCTTGAGATGATAGTAAGATTTTGGGCCAGTTAAGGTCACTCTGCACCCAATGAGACCAGACAGAGACTTTTGGATGAATCCTCAAGCATCAGAGTAGCAGCCTCATAGGGCATGTGTAGGGGAAACAGGGGCCCTAAATCGAAGTGGTGGGTTTTTAAAAACACCACTTCAAGTTAGGGCCAATTAAATCCCCATGTTGTGCACATTTACCTGCCTCTCTGGCACCAGAGAGGGGAGGGCAAGCTGCCGGTGGACCGAATGGCTTCTGGGCTGCAAAGGCAGCTGGTACTTCCCTCCGTGGCACCGCACCCCACCCTCAGGTGGCACTTGCTCACAGGCTCCTGGCTCGGGTGGTCCCGGGGGGGTACTGCAGCCATGGAGGGAAGCACTGGGGCCCTGAGCAGCTCAGGCAGGCAGGTCTAAGGAGTTTTAGTTTGCTGCATCCCAAGTCATTTAAGGTGCATTACATCACTGAATTTGCTGCAGAGGCTGTAATTAATACACAATATGCTGCTGAGGCATGTAAACACCAACACCATTAAAGTGGTGCAAAAGCATTTAGCCTGCTTTAAAGTGTCATGCACACATGCCCCTAGTTTCGTCTACACACAGCCATAGGTGTATGTTTGTGTAATCTCATACTTCACGTATCCTCAGCTGGCTGAACAGCTCTATTAAAGCTATTACTACCTAGCTATATAAGTTAGAGCAATTTTCAGGCTGCTCTAAATTGCACGAGAGGCAAGTCACCTTCCACTCATGTAAAAGACTGGGGAAATACAGAGGTGATGAAGAGACATGTTATTAATGGTACAAATACAAACAAATCTTAGCAATAGTGTTTATTTCACTTGCACATCTTCAATAATGAGTGCAATTAAATTAAATGGAATAAGAAAAAAATAAAAATGTCAACTCATATTAGGGGGTTTATTTGTGCAAGTGGATCATCTCATGTGCTGAGAGCTTAAAATAGTGTGCATCATTCATCACTACCTTGTTTTTCAATGATAACTTATTTATTTAAAGTGGTGCCGAGGGAAAAACCTAATTTGGAAGGACATTTTCCAATTTAACTTTCTTAATTAAAAGTGAAAGTTAAACCCAACTGAATTGTAAATAGTATTATTTAAAACCACAAATGTCATAGCTTCTGGAAAGGGTCTAGAACAGAGGCAGAGAAACACTGCCAAATCTTATCCCCTTCACTCATTCCCCTCCTCCCTACAGCCCCAAAGCATTTAGGATTGTTTCCTTGAGTTCTCCACAGCTGATTTCTTTTTGCCATGTGCGGTTATCTTAGTGTCTTTTTCAGAACTATGCGGTCTGTGCAATATTTCCTTCACAAGTGACTGAGGAACAGCTTCTCCTTCTGACTTCAGAACAGAACAAGACGATGTGCTAAATTGCAAGCATGTGCGTAAATCCCATTGATTTAACTGAGATTTAAGTACGTATGTAAAATTAAGAAGATGGATACCTTCTTGAATGGGGGTGTAGGAGGGCAGTGCAGTGAGCCTGCTAGGCCTCTGCGAAGTGGCTAGTATTCACTACAGATTTGGATTTGGCCGATTCGGGGGACAGTTATTCAATTCAGTGATTCGAATCACTGTCTTGATTTGATTTGGCTGAATCTTCGAATTAGCCAGGCCCATCTCCTGCCTGCTTTCCCCAGCCTGGCAATGATTGCCACGCCCACCCCAGCTCCTAGGGACTTGGGGGGAAAAAAAGCCATGACTCAGCAGATGCTGTTGTGTGGGAGTATGATTCCCACTGCCCCCCACTGCATGGGAAACCCCCAAGTATTGCCCATCCCAGCCCCCACCCCCCTCACATAGCTGCCTTGCCCACCACAGCTCTGGCCCTTCAAGAAAAAAAAAAAAATGAGAAAACCCCCTAGACTCACTATTTCTGCCTCCTGCTGCCCCACATGATGTGCAAGGCTCTGCAAGAGCCCCCCCGAATCTCCAAGCAGGAGCTTGGCTGCAGGGGTGGTGAGTCCTGGGGCTTTTCTCGGCTTATTTTTTTCTTAAAGGGTCAGAGCTGGCCCAGGTGGGGCACCCATGTTGGGGGAGTGGGAGGGCGGTGGGTTGGTGGGGCTCATGGCAGGGCCCCCCATGCAGTGTGGGGGGCAGCAGGGATCATGCCCACCCCTCCCCCACCACCTGGCAGCACCTGGTGAGTGGGGTTTTTTCTTTTAAAGCATCAGGAGCTGGGGTGGGCAGGGCAGCCATGGGGGGCCTGGGGGAGCAGGCAGGGGTCCCCTCCCCCACCCCCTACTTACCAGCTCCAAGTCTGGCCATAGCTCCCTGCTGCAGCAGGTGGGGACTGTCCGAAACACTGAAGCTCTCTGAATCCTTTCCAAAGTTTCAGAGAGCTTCAAATCAATTTGAACCTTTTATTTGGTCCTCTGATTAGATTCAGATTTGGAGATTTGGTCACTAAATCAGGCTGAATCTCCTCCGAATTGAATCACCACCCAAAGCTTCACACAGCCGTAGTGCTGTTATTTTCCAGGCTCAAGCATCCTGAGAGGGCACTTGCAAATGGCAAAAAAGGCTAATGAGAGACTTGCCTAACCAGAAGAGGAGCTCTATAATCCCAGAGCCTGAATCGGTGAGAAGCTCCTGGTTGCAGGGCTCCTGAAGGAATCTCGATTTATCTAAACCAGTGGTTCCAGGTCTTTTTAGGCCGTGAACCAGAAGTGACTGCGGACCAGCATACTGCACATCGAAAGTGATCAGCATACTGTGGACCAGCAGCCAACCCATATACTGAGTATAAAAAAGGGCTGGCTGCCAGTCTGCAGTATGCCAGTCACTTCTGGACTTCTGGTCCAGCAGCCAACCCTCCTGTGGACTGGTAGCCAACCCTTTGTGGTCTGGTACTGGGGTGCGGCCTGGGGAGGGGGAACCTCTGATTTAAACAATTCTGCAGGCCTGGGAACAGAGGCAAGTTTCCTGGGTCAAGAAAGAATGGGTTTTACAGGCAAGTGGCCTTTGTTTATGTTGAACCCCTAAAATAGCATTTCTCAACCCATGGGCTACAACCCAAAAGTGGGTTGCAAGAATATATAAAAGGGTTGTGGACAAACTTTAAAAATGGATTCTCCTTTAAAGAAGAAAAACATGAGAAACTAGTTTTTCTCTTGCAGGCTGGCAGAGTTCTAGCCTTCAATGGGCTACTTGCCCCCCGCCCCCCAACCCCACACACTGGGGCCTGGGACCTGAGGGCTGTGGGTCAGGAGTGAGGGGCACTGGGTTGGGACTCACCATTGATGTTTACAAAAAGGTCTGGGTACAAAACAGTTTGAGAACCACTGCCCTAGAGGGTTTAAGGTGTCTACCAGAGGTGTAAGACGCTTCTTGTTTTATTTAAATTATACTGGAAGTTTAGCCTTGGGACCTGCTGTGGCAGGCTCAAGGTCTATTTAGAGAACCAGAAGCCCTCAGACTGAGGGTGGGGCCCAGAAGCCTAGGAAAAGGCTAAGACCTGGATCAGAGGGTCCATGTACCCAGGGGAGGCTAAGCCAGAATACGGAGTCTGAGAGCTCAGAGGAGGGGCTGCATGCAGGGCCAGGGGTCTAAGGACCCAAGAGGGCCGAGTGTACAAATAATTAACTTCAAAGAGAGAATACTCGTGAGGTTTAGGGCGTGGTGCAGGGAAGGAAATGGAGCCATGCATTGAGCCTTTAAGGCTACAGGGATACAGGCCAGCTGAGAGGGGCCACTGAGCTTAAGGTTTAAATAAAGGTTGCAAAATGGACTAAGGCTCCCTCTAAGGCCTGTGGACAGCCTCCCTTATTCAACTTCTAGTAAGAACAAGGTGTGGCGGGAGAGCAATTAAGGGAAGGCTGTAATAGAGACTGAGCTGGGCAGGAATCACACGGCTACCAGCAGGCATCACAGCTGCTCATGTCCCTGGGACATGAACCTGCCACAGGGGGTCTCTAGGGGATGTCCATGTTTGCATATGAACTTGTGTTATTATATAACTTTATATTTCTTCTATTGCTTCATAAGATTCAGTCATTCAAGGTGACATCTTGGAACAAGAGCACAATGCTCTTGTTTCAACAAGGCGTTGATTTAATCCTTGGGGTCCAAGCCAATTCTCACTGAAGTCGGGGGGCGTTTTTCACTTCACTTCTATGGGAGTTGAGTCAGACCCATTAACTATAGACCAGAAACAATGCTGCTAAGACTTGAGTGGCCAATCATTTGTCATGGAAAGCAAACAAAGAATTACATAAGTGAGCTCTTCACAAATAACCCAGACATTGAAATTTGGTCACAGACTGAAGGGTGAACAATTAAAAATGATGAATAATGAATAAATGTCTGTTTGCAAACCAACTACAAAAGTAAAATGGTCAGTTTCACTGGATAGTTCATTCCAAGTGATTAACCTGGTATAGAGAAACATTGTTTAGATAAATAAGTCAATTTAGAAACCTTGAATAAAGCAAAATATATAACAGCTTAAGGCCAATGCAACACAAACAAAAGATGGAGTAAGAGAGTCATTTTATATTTACTCTTTACATTTCCTTACTGAAAACAGCCCATGAATAATGCCTGGCTTTCTCTGACTCATGCCAGTAGTTTATCTGAATATATTTCTTAATGGTTTTAATAATGAAACAGATCTTTACTATTTCTGGTGGAAACAATAATTCCTTATGTTGACCACCAGTCAGAGCTGGTGTTAGGGAAAATGGCACCGTGGACGAACTTGTATTTTGGCGCTCCCCTCTAATGGTCCACCCTGCTCCAAAGCCAGCAGCACTTGCCTAAGGCTGAATTTCAGTTTCCATTCTAAGCTTTTTACTGCAATGTTCTCAAAACAAATCCTTTTTCAGCAGAACTTTTTGCTTGTTGGGTAAACATGTAAGAACAATTTAAATGAGTAAAATTGCTTCAATCACTTTTTAAATAGGAGAAGAATGCTTTCCCTCTGTATTTCAATTTAAATGCAATTATAATGCTAAAACACTTGAAATAGAAACTCTAAGCTGGCTTTGTTTTATTGCCATCAACGGAAAAGCAAAAACAATTCAGGTTTGAAAGCAATTAGCTCGCTGAATCTGAACATATATTTTAACACAACATATCACGTACATGGAACAAATTTGAATTCTGTTGTTGTGGCATTCTTCATAGTTTCATAGTTGGTAGGGTCGGAAGGGACCTGAGCAGATCACGGAGTCCGACCCCCTGCCATGGCAGGAAAGAGTACTGGGGTCAAACGACCCCAGCAAGGTGATTGTCAAGCCTTGTCTTAAAGCCCCCCAGGGTAGGAGATCTTCCTAATTAAGTGCATCAGAGGTTTGGGAAGGCTGAATGAAGGGAGTCTCAAAGCCTCTCTCTCTAAAGATGCTGTCATTGTTCAGGAAACATGAGCACAAAGTTGAAGTTCTTTGGTATAGGTTTATCAGAAATTGATAAATCCGCATCTCCTGGTTAGTTTCAACTTCAACGTTAAAAAAGAGGAAATTCTGACTTAATGTATTCATACATCCATCTAGTGAAAGGCTTAGTGATCCCAGTGAAATGTTATAAAGTCTGTCAGTTACCAGGCAGGACCAGGAGCCATGAGGAATGGGTTCCAGTTTGGTTACTGAAACTGAATCCTTTTGAAAGTCACTTAAGCCTAAAATTTCAAATATGGGCACCTAAAAACAGACAGTACAATACAAACTCACATCCCCATACCAGCAAAGTCCTTAACCACATGGATGCTGCTACAGTGTTGGAGCTGAAATCAATGTGCAGTCAATTTAGTTCTTAAAAGCACATTTTAAGATGAAAAAGATGAAAATGCCCAGTATTCTTAGATGTTCTGGACGTTTAAAAAAACTGAACAAAGTTTGCACCAGCTTTGAACTGACAGCATCATTTTGACTGACAAAAAGGTACTACAAGCTTTCTCTGGCTTCTGTAAAAAATTAGCAGTTTACGTTTCAAAGAGATGAGTCACTTCTTTTGATATCGTAAGCTCTTTCTTTAAGCTTATTCACATGTCAGTGTTCAAAAGAACAATGGTGTTCCCTCCACAACTCCTCTTACATAACACCTGAATCCCTCCCTCTATAACAGCAATCAAAACCACAGGGTAATTTTAATTTTATTTGGTTTCTTTATTCTCTTCATCTCTCTCAGATTTCAGTGAATCCCTAGGCTTTCCATGAAATTCATATTTATGACTAATTATTTAAAAGAGTGCCTGATTTTAAACTAAATACAATTATCAATGAAAAATAGCAGACTCTGTAACTGGCCCTGACAGGGCTGGCTGTACATCCTGAAGGCTTCCCAGATTTATAAAACATGCAATGCCATTTTTGATTTTACCCTTAAAATGTACTTGTGAATGCAGGTAACCCTCCTGTGGTCTCTGCTCAGTGGACCAATATTGTTACCAAGGTCACCTTTGCAGAGTTATATTTGCATCCAGATGACGTTGATTCATGTTGCCAGATGGCTAAGGACAAAGCATAGTCGTTCAACACAATGTGTGACCTACTTACATGCCTAACAATCTGCTGCTTAATACTTAGTAAAAGCATCTAAGGCTTTGATTAAAATTTTAATTTTGTTTCTTAGTTATCTCACATGTGGGATGTACAGTTTGCATACTAGCTGCATCTGTTCCAACAGGGCAAAGAAATTATGCTTCCAACTTATTTCTAAAGCAGGAGGATATGAATGCGTAAGTGTTACTTCCTTATTACCTAAAGGCTTTCTCAGAAGTAATTACAAGTTATTGGTGTACATACGGACATCTAACAAAGTGCCTCACACCCTTGTGCTGGAACATTATAAATAAATACTGATGACAATAAAGCATCATTTGTAGAAAAAAAGAGTAAACTCCTGACATAAGAAAAATTCTCAGCATTTCTTATCAAGCACAAGGAAAATTAGAGAGAAATTCTCAGCATACACCCAAAGGTTATAGCTGCATTATAGGACTACCAATTTTTGTGCAAAAAGAGACTATAACTATATAGAGAAGTAATAAAACTGGAGGTGACATTTGGTTATCATGGGGCAGGTTTTCAAAAGAGTTCAGGGCCATATAAGCACAGGTTCATCTAGGCCAGTCCCCTGCTCCCAACAGTGCCCAGTACTAGATGCTTCTGATGGGGATGCAGATGAGGATATGCTTCAAAGGACAGTCACAGGACAATATGCATGCCTCCACCCTCCCCCAAGAAAGTCTCATTCCAGGTTCTAATACAGTTTGGATTAAGCTTTAGAGCACGGGGCATGTCTACACGTGCATTAATGCACAGTAATTACTGCACATTTAATTTTAGTACCTGTAATAACAGGTACTAACTCAATGTGCACTAACTGGTGCTACTGCACAGTAGTGCTAGCACATACCTTTTTAAACTCTGTCCACTTGTCTTCTCTGGTTTCTGGAAAAGGAGACTAGGGAGTAAAGAGCTCTTATGCATGGGAAGTAACCTAATGGTACATTATAAATTATCATGCCGTGAATGGGAGAACTGGGAATATGTCAGGTCATGTAGAGATATTATGAAGAGAAATTTCATGGTAGAGATCCATATATAAAAAATAATGTAATCCCTACACATACGTTACTATAGGAGACAACTAGAAAATAAAATGAAGCCTATGGTTAAACACCTTGCTGGGGTTGTTTGACCCCAGTACTCTTTCCTGCCATGGCAGGGGGTTGGACTTGATCTGCTCAGGTTCCTTCCGACCCTACTAACTATGAAACTATGAAATATTAATTAAAGCAAAGTCTTTTTAGTATAGTTATTACTGAAAAAAGATTGGGGGAGGTAGACACAACGTACGGACACAATACATTTATGCCAGTGTAATTTACATTTATGTTATATACCTATGTAAACTGAACTGGAATTCACAGTGAACAAACTACCAGCTATTTCCAGATAGCTGCTTACAGAAGTGCAATTTGGTGATGTGGGGAGCAGGTAATAGTCCACCTGCCCTTGCAAATCGCGAATCTGGGATACCTGGACATATGATTCTTACACCAGTAAAATCTTCCCTGGTGTGGGGCCATTCATTGTATGTCAGCTTCTTCATCAGTGCAAATGTGTTGTATATCCAAGTCTATAGTATGCATACATTTTATTTTTCTCATGTGAAAACTACATGGTGGTGGTGGCTACTTACTACTTATTAAGTGAAGGAGTCAGTGCATACGATCATGCATGGAGGCTCTGTTCTCCATAAGACCTACAAATTCGCTTTTTTGTTGGAATGATATGAAGTACTGAGGGGAAGCCTGAAGGTTTCCAGTTTGCTATGGACATGACGTTGCTGCAACAAATACTAGCTTGGAGTAGACCTCTAGGGACAGGATAGAAGTAAGTAACTGATCATGCTTACATGTACCTGTGCTAGAGAAAACATAGTCTCTATTTTTGCTGTTAGGCTTGAATCAAAGGCATAGACAGGTTCATGGCTTTCCCTAGATTGGAGAGGAAGGGCTTAATTCTCTCTTATGTCTCTATGGAATGTCCTTTTCTTCAGCCGTGGGGCAAGAAGTTAATATTATACTGAGGTTTGAATCCTGACTTTGCAACTGTTCCTACACAAGGCTTTCCTGTCAACAGAACTGTCTGGGATAGCGTAGAGGGGAAGAGGAGGAACATGGTAGAAATGAAAACTTCCCCTTGTCCTTTGTCATATGGCCAGGGCAGAGAGGCTATTTCAACCAAGAGGCTGAAGTAACCAGTACTCCACGGGGCCAAAGTTTCCATAACTTAGGTGATGTGAAGAAGGCTGCGCTCCAGAATACTGGCTAAATGAAAACAGAGATTAAAACCAAAGTGCCTATGCAGCCTTAGACATAATGTTGTCTGCTGATCTTGTGATCATAAAATTAAAGAAAGGATTTGCCCTCTCTCGTTAACCTTTGTTTCAGCTCTGACATCACTGAAGATGGTGGAAAACAGGCACCTACAGAACTCATGAGAGAGATGAATGTCTATGAAGAAATAAATACTCACATCCATATATTAAAATCTGGTGACTTTGTTTAGGCAGTAGTTTCACCACACACAGAAGAAATGAATATTGTTCTGAAATTAGTAATAGAATCTAACCGCAGCTTTTCTTTAGCAGAGCAAATCTAAATATGTCAGGGGGTGGCTCTGTCCCCAGGGAGCCTAATCTCTGTTTCACTTGTTATACAGAATGTCTTAAATTATAGGCCTCAAACTTATTTGGTGGAGAGAACCAGTGAACCAGGTTACACATTTAAGGCTGCTTACTGCCCTTGACCTACTACAGAGCTCCTTCCACTATCAGTAGAAGGTCTGCACAAAAAGACAGGAGAGGACTTGTTTTTTACATAACATCTTTAGTGATGATCATTATTCATCCAACAGCTAGACATCAACCACAGGCAGGCACTTTAGTCAACCTTGCTTTGCTGCTTTGTGGTAAAATGCGCAAGTGTCTTGCCTTGACTAGGATTTTGCAATGTGATGCTTCATATGCTATCCTCTCTGCAAGAGGCCCAGGGCAGCTTAAAATAAAATAAAAGATCCAGACAAATCATAAAAACAGTGCCAGTACAGGCTCTAAAACACTTGACTAATGTGCTCCTGGTGACCCATCCCTGTCAGATGGTTTTTCGTTCCATTTTGCAGCAGCTGCAGCTTCTGGCTGTTCATCAAAAGCATTTTTACATGTGCTGGGGGGGGGGCGGGGAGGGGCAGGAGCCCACTGGCCCACAGTGTATCAGGATCCCCACTCAAAGAATAAGTTTTAGTTAAAGCACCCCTGCCACCATTTTGAAGCATGGGGAAGCTGATACACGAGACACAGAGCTGGCTGGACATTGGTCATTACCATGCTCCAGCAGACTCAGTTAATCAAGTCTGCTCCAACATGCTGTAATTACAGCGTGTTGGAACAGCCTCCTAGTTTGTGTACAGACACCCCAAGAGCAGCCCCACAGAGTGCACAACAGTAGTCTAGCCTTGAGGTTACAAAGGTATGGATAATGGTATGGTGGCCAGATCAGAGCATTAAGGAAAGGGGCTGAGAACACTGGATGGAGTTGGTGAAAGATGCTCCTTCCAAGTGCCACAACCTAAAATCCCAGGTACAGCAAAGTGAATATGAGTGGCAAGGAAGCTAAAACTCACTTATGATAAGTGTCCCTCTCTCTCCCAAGTCATGGCTTTGCCAAACAACATCACCTCTGTCTTGTCTAGATTCAGCAGCATTTGTTTCACTTGCATCCAGGCCCCATATGTAGCCAGGCACTGGGTAAAGCCTGAGACTGCAGAGCCTGGGTCAGATCAAAAAGAGAGAGCTAGGAGTCATTGCATACTGATAGCCTCTCACTCCAAATCTCCACCTGATCTCATCAAGTGGCCTCAGATACACACTGAACAGGAGGAACAAGAGGGGACCCTAAAGGGGCCCATGGGAAATGTCCGGAGGGGACAATATGTACATGTTAGGTATCTCACTTGAACACCTTTTAACTTTTCCTTGTTAGGAAATTCGTAGTCTTAATCTCATTCAGCACATTAAGAGGGTTTCATTTTTGCTGCTTAGCAGAAAGCATCTTTCTCCTTTGTTGATAAACACTCCCCCTCCCCCAGTATTTATCCAAATCCAAGATAATTTTGAATCTAAGATGACGCCCCAACTAGTTAGATTCTATGCATGGAGATTTTAAATGTGTTATAATTTTCCATGTATAGAACTGAATTAGTGGAACATCATCTTAAAACTGCCTCCCCCCGCCAAACAGTGGGGGCAATTGCCAACAGTGCTGTCATGGGGAAAGCAGCAACAGGGGGTGAGCCTCTTGCTCCCCTCAGCCTCTGTGTCTATCTCTCCCCTCACCATGCCTGCATTGCTTCTGCCTGCTCCTGCCATGCACCCCACTGCCCTGCCCGATGTCCGTGCCTTTTCCTAACCCTGCACTCCCTACCCCTTCATCCCCTGTTCCCTGCATCCCCACTTCCTGCTCCCCCCAGCAGCCTGCCTCCCCCACCCTCTGACCTTTGTGCCTGTGCCTCACTCCTGCTCCCACAGCCAAAAGCTGAAGCTGAGCCACTGCCAACACAAGGCAGGTACTTAAATCCAAAATGAGCCCCCCGCTTTCTCCCAAGCTGATTGAGGGGATAAAAACCAACCTGTCTTAGAATTGAGTAAATACACATACACACACATTTTCCATCTCAACAGGGAAAATGATGCCTGTTTAATTTGCTGTTGCAGAGGGAAGACACAAAGTGCCTGTGCAGGCTAAGATAACATTGGAAATGGTTTTGCTCCTAGCATGACCTGTACTGTCCAAATAAAGTTATAGTTAAAGAAACATAATTGATAAGTAGCTCCTTCAAAGAGAAGGAGATATAAAAGTTTTTTGATCCTAGTTTCAGTGTCCATTCCATTGATTCCTCCACCCAACTCCTCACTCTGCTTGGCTCCACTTAAAAATTAGTTATCTTTGCCAGAAAACACAAGTTATGTTATAGTAATGTTAGCAACTCTACAAAGGGAAAGTTTGGGCAAGTATTTTTCCACTCATGGAAATAAATTTTGTTAGTAAAAACTAGATTCTTAGTTTTCTTTGGTTCTCTTTTTTAAGGCATATGCAGCTGCTTTATGTGTATCATAATTTAACTTTTATTGAAGAGCCAGCCCTTGGATATGCTTCCTGTTACTGAATTGTTTGAATGGCCAACTGACTTCAGTGGGACTACTTGTGAAAGATTTTTTTTCAATATGATCAGAATCTGTCTGTAGGGACAACAATGACTACTAGGGCTGTGAGACGCTTCAGTGCCCGATGCGATTCGGCAAAGATTTAGGCTTATTTGGTGGCCGAATCTCCAAATCAAATCAGGAGACCCTTTTAACCTCTTCAAATCTAATCAGAACCTTCCAATCAATTTGGAGAGATTTGGAAACATTCGGAGATTCAGACATAGACACAGCTTTAAATGTTTTTTCTACATACCTCAAGGCACCAGGCAGCTCATGAATGCTGCGATGGTGGGGTGGATGAAGAATCCCACAGGAGCGTGGGGGACTCCCCAGTGTGCTCCCTGGTGGATCCAAAAGTGGACCGGAAGTACTTCTGGTCCACTTCCGGGTTCACTGCCAAGCATGCAGGGGGTCCCCCAACGCTCCTCTGAGATGCCCCATCTGCCCAAGCATTAGTACCTCGAGGTACGTAGAAAAAACATTTAAACCTGTGTCTATGGCCAAATTGCTGATTCTCTGAATCAACATCGAATCTTCAGATTCGGTTTCGGCCAAATCGAACTGGGGACAGTGATCTGAATCACGAATTGAATCACTGTGCCCAATTCGGGCTGAACCTAAATCCAAATTGAATATGGCTCTCTTTGCACACCCCTACTGACTACCTTTTCATGGTACCCCCTGTGAGTAGCTGGAAAGCAAAACTCAAAGTCACTACCAAGGTAGCCATGTGAGAGAGAGACGAGAGGGAGAATGTGTCTGTGAGGTAGGGATGTTTATATGGGTTTTGATCCTCGTCAGTCCCTCCTTGCAAGGCACTGAGTTCCTTCATCTGAAATGTAGGTGAGAGTATTCAGCACCTTGAAGGAAGCCTGGAATGCATGATGAAAGCCCAAATAAAAGTAAAATAAAAAAGTATTAACAAAATTATCACACAGGCACAAGACATCCATCATCATGGTGACCAGACTAGAGAAATAGAGATAAGAAAAATATTAATATTTTGTTCCCTTCCTCCACAGAGTATATAATTCTTCAGTTCCTTTAAAATTTTGCTACATTTAAGTTCAGATTCATCTTATTTTTATGAACATTCACAATGGATAAAAAATACGTGGATTAGATTAACAAGGTGCATTTGCTCGAATGGAACTGCTAGCAGTAAATGTTTGCTACCAATCATTATAGCAAATATCAAATGAAAAAATAAAAAAGCTGGCTTTGAATCTTTTTAAAAATGATTTTTAATAAATCTGCAGATGATTTAGCTGCTGCTTTGCCTTCTGTTCCATGAAACCCTGATCATTCATATTTATAACTCTACTTGCCTTTCGGATTAAAAATTGTAGTTCTGATTGCTCTTGATTGTTCTGTTTTTCAGTTATAACCACATTCAGAACATGGATAGGAATGACAGACATTTGATATCTTGATGGGTATTGGGCATTACAGTTTAATCATATACAGAAGTGCAAAATATCCCCCACACTATCATTAGCTTTACCATTGAGATATAGTTTGAAACAACCACTAGAAAATGACAAAAGAGAAAAATGTTTTAAACAGGGCAGAGTTAGGGTAAACTAGGAATAGCAACACAATATTGTGAGGTTCTTTTGTAAGAAGTGGATGGATTAGATTTAGAGTAGTTCTTTGTTTTAAGATTGGTGCTCATGTCATAAAAATAGACGCATAAATGTGTATAGTTGTACTTGAAAAGTATACACAATCAATCCAGAGTAGCTCAATTCCTATATCTAGGTATGGGCTACAATAGACAGCTTTTAAATGTGATCACTTAATATAGATATGGCCAAAGTCCAAAAGAAAGGAGTATTGAAGTGTCAGGGGAAGCACTAATACCATCATCTAAACTGGACTCCCCTTTATTTTCTGCAGTGCCTCCATTTGCAGACCATTTAAACAAAGTCACATGATGGAAAAATCTATGATATTGGAAACCTTTGAGCAGGGACATATTTAGTCGTATCACTTTGTTAATCACTTCAGAGCTGGGCAGAACAGTTCACCAGTTATTAATTTAGTCAACCTATTGCTTCAGAGCTGTCAACCTTGATGCCAACTCTTTTCATAATTGCTTTCTTGACCACCAGCCTGGATGTGCTTTTAGGGTTATAATGAAGAACAAGCACAAGGGGAAAAAAATAACCTCCCAAAACCCTAAAGTTCCATCACCGACTAGAAGGAATTTCAAACAGCTCCTGATTTGGAAGTAGCTGTGAGAAGAATGTCAATGCCAAATCAAAACTGGTCTCTGGAAGCAATAAACATGTGCCTGAAGCAAACCATAGTTTGGAAAGAATACCAAAAAAAAAGGTATGATAAAGGGAGGAGGGACCTTGTACTGAATAACAAAATACTGGAAAGGACAGTGTTTTTCCTTCTTCTCTCTCTCTCTTCAGAGTGTTTACACAGAGGGAATTCCAGGAATAAAAAGTATGGGCTTCCAATTGAATATTTTTACCTATTAAAGTTTGTAAGTCCCCAATACTTCTTTGAATGTCTAGGTCGTTTCCCCCCTTTGTTGACTAGAATGAAGATGTTGCCACAGGCATGGAAGTCCCGACATTGCTTACTAATGCAAATTCAGCCGAATTGACAGGCAGGTTTCACCTAGGTCACCCAGGTCCAAAACATTTTCCTCCTTTCTTCTACTCTGTCACTTACTGTCAGCTATAACCTCCGTTGATGTATTCGCTCTTCCAAGAAGTTTCACCACTTGTCATTTCATAGGGAACAGGGGTGACCTTCATTTGTCTCCCCTCTTCACTGAGTGCTGGGTGAACACAATGACCCTACTTGGATACTTCTGGTTAGTCCTGAGCTGTCCAATGTGCTGTCTCATTATCATAGAAGTGTTTATTGTTAATAAATGAACTCATTGCAATGAAAGGGAAATGGTACCTGACATGAGATGTAGGGGAGGGTCTAAAATCCCGGGTTCCCTGCAAATCTTCCCATAGCAAAACTCTGATTTTGGCTAAGGATTACCTGACAGGTAAGAATGCAGAGTGGATGCATAGTGTTACCTTACAAACCCACATGGAAGTGAAGCCCAACATGCAGAGGGTGAAGTGAAGCCCAACATTGCCAGCTGACTTATTTACTCGCGTTGAAAATCACCACCAACGCTTCCATGGATTTCAGTGGGACATGATCAGACACACAAGGGGGGCTGCTATTCTGTACAATGATACTTTACCCTTCTTCCCCTTTCAGCTAGTACCAGGACTTTCTGTAAATGCCTGGCTGCTATTGAGAAGGTCTCCTGTGGCTACCCAGGAACAGTTACAGGAACTTCACAGGAGTTAACACTGCTTATAGCTAATCACACCAATAGAGAAACATTTCTTATCCTAAAGTTGGGAGGAATGAGAAACAGCTGATTATACTTAGGCGACTCATCAGACCATATCTGAGTCCTGAAAAATCAACTCCTGACAATTGTGCATTAAAGCAGCATCCATATTGATTTAGACACTGAATTATTTTTTCAAAAGTGTGTAAAGTTCTCCTTTAGGACAGGGTTATTGCCACTGCTGAGATGACAGGCCAAAGCTGGAATTTGTATATCTTGTATGCTCTGCATGTGGACAGGAAAAAGACAGACACAATAGCACTGATAATTTTTCTGGTTTGCAAGAACATGTTCCTATCTAAGCCTTAAATAGTCACTCTTCGACTTCCCTAGATACAAAGCCTTATAGATCTTCAAAAAGCAATGAGGTATCCCAGCTCATCAATACATTTAGATACTCCCTGTTAATGAAATACAAAGGATATGATGAATATCAGGATGGCTTTTAGTGAGGCTGGCATAGGAACAAAATCATGACTTCCCAAATCTGTATTAGAAATCCAGGTTCAACTGTCTATCAGAAATGACTTTTAGATTAAGTACTATTTTGGGTAAAGGGTTCAGCTCCTAACTCAGAATATAAAAATCATCTTTTTATTCATATCTGGTTAAAAAAACCAAGAAAACAGACCCAAAATGTACTGTGATATTAGAGATGGGCATATTATCTCCCAATTTCACAAACAGGAAGGGCCAGCTAGCTGTGGATTCCAAGGAAGGGAAACAGCCTTCATTCTTAGTCCTCCAATGCCTTCTCACAATTCCTCCCATGCCAAAAAAGGAGATAAAAAGTTCTCTTACTGGATGAGAATTCTTAGAGCAGCTACACTTATTACAGCAAAAAGACCAGGAGATATGCCTGGAGGAGTCTCAGTGCCACATGAGTGAATGCAGTGCCACCGTGAATGTAGGAAACAAATGTTTTGTTGCAGGTTAGAAACTTTTATTCAACCTAAACTGACTAAAGATGAATAATGCACGTGTAGATAACTTGAATTAACTCTGCAGTTAGATAAACCCTAATATATTTACAATAGAGAAGCAGAGTTAGTCTTAACCTTATATTTCCTATGTACAGCTGATATTCCTGTGGGTCGAGTTTCAAAATTCAGCCAAACGTGGTACAACTCATGAATCTACAGGTGGTTATATAGTATATCTTGTATGCATCAGAAAACTTTGGCTATTTCGTCACTTCTCAGTGAAGACTAGTAAAAAAGTAAGCTTCAGTAATACACTATTTACTCTTATACCACACGTACTTTTTTCCAAAACTTGATCCCAAAAAATTGGGATGCATGTCTTAAGCAGGGAAGACGGTTTTCTGCCTGGAACAGAAGCTTTGATTCCTGCTCCACGACACAGCAGCAGTAGCATTACTATCCAGGCAGCTGAAGGAGTCAGTTGTCTTAAGGGTTCATTGCTCTTCACCCCATAGGCACTGGCAATCATCTCTCCTTTTTAATAGTCTTGATGTTCCACTAACCAAGCCAACCTTCCTTGGGCCAATTTTGCTGTATGCTTGCTGCTCCTGGTCTCTCTTCTCCTATTTCACAGCCCTGGAGATTCCTTAGCTCTTGTTTAAATCATAGGCACCAGTCTTTAGCTGCAGCTATGTTTGATCTTTTCCTTAAGTAGCAAAAGCAGGGCGAGTCAGCTGAAGATTAGACTCTGCTCCTACTCTAGGCAGTCATAACTCTGAAAAAATCTTTTCCCCACGCTTAATTCTGCCCTCCCAGGGGCAAAGTGCCTGTTTATTTCGGGGCATGTTATATGCATGAAAATATTGTACTACCTAATTATTTTAGCAAGGTAGCCTAGATACAAACAATCAGTGTGTTTTAGCTACAAGAGAAGTGTGAAATGTCAGTGCCATATTGTTACTAAGGCCAAAAATAAAATATTTAAGCCCAGCTGTCAATTTTTTTTTTAAAGCAGATATTTTAAAAATAAATTTTAACAAATTTCTCAAATTCATTTCAGATTTCAAAATTAGGTATTTTAATTGGAAAGAAGATAGTGTGTATGTTTACACACCGTAGCAGAGAGACAGAATACTTACTTTAAGTACAAAGCTAAACTCAGCCTTAACTACAGGACCCTAACCAATGATAGAGGATTGCTGAAGTTTCATTTTAAACTAACATACACAGGCATGTGCAACTATAGACTTAGACACCGACACTCAGTTCTGTGCATTTCGCCCTTAAACTGTCCAGTTATGGAAAACATCCCTGCCTCTTAGTTAATAGCTTAATATATATTTCCTTCCCAACAGCTACAGATATGTGAAAAAGCTTGAAAAAGTAGGGATACATTTCACCAACCTAGATGTTTTCATTTTATTTAAATAATCTGACTCAACTGGTGGCTACATTATTATTAGTCTGATTTACAAAATCCATTAGAAAAACAACGGATTAAGAGCAGTGCAAAGAAGTACAAACAGGCTAAAATACTCCCAGACAAAAACACCCCAATGCACTGCCTGTTAGCAATTTTGCACCGCACCACAACAAAAGCATTGCAGAATTATCTGGTGTACCCACATCTATCTGTATTTAATGTGGTCTGGAAATCACAAAAAGAATGAAATACTACCTGTCGGTTGATATATAATCAGGTTCAAATTATGTAATGGAAATTACCTTTCAGAAAGGATACTGGAAAAAAACCCCTTTAACTACTGGTACAAGAGCCAGGCAAAGAAACAAAAGGGTGACCTGCTATTGACATCCAAGTGACAAAGAATTCCCAAGGTAGAAAAGCAAGGGCGGTCTAAGGAAAGCCCTTAGAAATACACAACTATACTGATTTAGAGAGGACGGTAATGGCAGTAGGAGTGCAGCAAATAGTCAAAATGGCTAATGACATTCAGCAAAACAGAGGCAATAATAGTGCATATAGGTAGCTGGATCTTATTAAGGTAAAATTTTCAAACATGCAATATGTCCTTAAAGTGCTCCTGATTGCAAAGCATAACTACTACTATCTATTGTATGCCTGTTCAGTAGTTATAAGCAGCAAAACAAAATGCCACAAAAAGGTATAGACTATGTTACAAGAACACATAAAGAATATTATTAGCCATGACCACAAATTTAGCAATATGTGTTCAAAGTCAGGCTAAAGTCAAACTCTCTACCTAAATGACCTAGTAATCCCAAATATTTTCTACAGTACTGACAAATAGTTTGGGTTTTTTCTGAAGAATTATGGAATAAAATACTAAATGTAACATGCACAAATTGCACATATTCCAAGAATTTCACATAGGTTATAAAACACTAACAAAATAAAGTATGATACCAACTTGAAGACTGATGCTGTAAGATGTCCTGTATTAATATGAAGCCCCTTACAGAAACAGGGGGGGAAAAGTGCTACAGTCTTCACTAATTTTAATACAGGTCATGTCTTATTTTGCTTCTGTGTGAATGTGATCAGTACTGATTTTGTCTAACTCCACGTCAATGTTTCCCAGCCTTTTTGGGCTCAAAACACCCCCTGTTAGAGTCAAAGCATCCCTCATTAAACTAAAGGCACCCCTCAGAAAATTTCAGCTTTTAGTTTTCACTCATGTTTTATGCAAAAAAATAGTAAAGCAGCACTTGTGTTGCAAAAGACTTAGAAATACTAGAACAGGTCAGAATGTTTTTGACACTATGGGTGTGTCTACACATGCATCTAAGTGCATCTTAATGCTCAGCTTAATGCGCATTAAGTGGGTATAGGCAGGTGTCTACACATGCAGATGTTAAAGTGCATTAATGCTGTGAGTGGAGTCCCAAGTCAGTCAACACAGAGAGTGTTAGTGTGCTTTAAAGCATCTACACATTCGTTAATGCACTTTAACTATTCACACCTAAATTCTTCATTTTTGATGTACAATAAGGATGCACACATGTAGATGTGCACCCTTAATGCACATTAACTTAGGCTAATGCTCTTTAAAGTGTCACATGCAGACACACCCTATGGATTCCTTTCTGAAACCTGTGAGTTTATTTTGTGAATCATGTGTAGGTGTTTCCACACATATCACTGTTCATACCAACAGGTACCCATGGCATCCTTAAAGTATCGCATGTCACCCCTGGCTGCCACAGTGCCCAGGTTAAAAATCACTGGTCTAGGAATAAGAGCAACAAATTCTCAAGGGATAATATAGCTATCATCTCTTTTGAAATGCTGCTTCTTCCAGATAGTCTCCTTCCAGTGGTGTTTCTTCATTCCTATGTCTAGTCTTTTTATCCAGACAGGCTACTATTCCCGGTATTCTTTACAATGTTATGTTTCAGAGAGAAAATCATGCACAATGGTACTTCTGAAACGTCAAAGCTACATATTAGGGCTGGAGAAAAAGTACATTTAGATACAAATTTAATTCTGTTTAGAGGAGATCACTTGCTTTGTGGCACTTTGCCTTATGCAAATACCCTGAGAGACAGACAACACCAGTTATGAGCTGAAAATAATTTGGAGAGAGAAACTCCTTTAGAGAAGATACAAGTCACCAAAACAGGATAGTTGAGAGAATGGGTGAGAAAAATGGAAGTCCAGGAAAGTAGCCACCATATGGAGCTGTAGAATTTGCAACGGCAGGCAAGGAAATAACCAATGCAGAATGCCTGAGGCTGATACTGAGCAGAATCCTAGGACTAGTGCTTTAAGCTTTCATTATGTTAAAAAGTCATTCTTCTTGGTCCATCTGGAAGTATATTCTGATAAAATAACAAACAGCCCAGGTATCCCCAGCACCTTGACTTGATTTATAATGAACCTGCTTCTTTTAAGTAAGCCCAAGAATTTTGACAATGACTACTCTGTATTGAAGTTAAAGACCACCTTGGTGCTATAAATTAGAAGATTTACAAACAGAAAGACAGGTGAGGGATTATGGAGGTTTTCTTAAGATTAAGAGGCAAGGCTCCAGACACAGATAGAGCTGAAAAGTTTTAATAAAGTATTCTAACATTAAATGTACATGTACAATATCTTTATCCATCTTTATATTGCAGTCTACCCTTTAATGCCACAATTTAAGAAAACAAGGTCACCTGTATGTTTGTCCTTTGGGATCTTACAAGTGCCATGAGTCCTGCTCCAGGACATGTACGGGATCCACCTGAAGCAGAAAAGCACTGGAGTGGGTACTGTGTATGGCATACTAGGTATGACATAGTGTGTATGGCATAGCAGGTACTATGCCGTACATACTATGGCATAGTGTATCCCATAGCATAGTGGGTACTGTGTATGGCAGAGTGACCAGGGCATAGCCACTGTTGCATGTAGTGCCAACTCAGACCACTCCTGGATATGTGCTGGATCCGGCATGTGGGCTGGTCTGTGGGGCCCAATTCAGCCTGTGGACCAGGCCCATGCCACTCATCTGACCCACAGGACCAAAAGAGTTTGAAACCCCTGGACTAGATAGCCTTCTGAGATTCCTTCCAGAACTAATTTTCTATGATTCTATGCTTAAAAAGGCTTTCCTTACACCACTGATGTGGACACACATGGCCAGCCTTGATCTTAGAACTTCACAAAAGCCTTGTAAATGGAAGAGTACTGGCCTGGAAGGCAGAAGGAAAAAATGGCCACAAACAGGAGTGAGACTCAGGGAGCATTTTCTACAGCTTTTTTTCAGCTGAGGAGTGAGATAAGAGGGGGTTGCAGCAAATTATGCTTTGGAGCTCTAAGAACACGAGTGACATAGATTGTCTGTGTTGCTTGGCTATACTATCTCACCACAAGAGGCACAATTACAGCATAAGTCTTCATCTTTTCTCAGTCAGCTCAAAAAAATTGAGTACCTAGTCAGACAGACAAAATTCTCTTAGTATGAAGTAGAGCAGAGGAGGAAAGTCTGTGCCTGGAATCTTGTGAGAAATACAACTATTTTATTTTGCTCTGTTCATTCATCGAGTGATATACAAGAATTCCTAATATGCAACAGGGGTGTATTTGGCATAGTCTCTGCTGACTTTCATAAGACTTATTCCAGCAACAAGTGCTGAAGAATGGCTCAACGCCGATACATAATAATTGCATAGATGACATCCACAGGCACCGATTTTTATTTTTGCTGAGGGGGAGGGGCTAAAATAATGGACATGTGGAAAGTTTAATGCATTTCAGTTGATAGCCCTCTTCCTAAAGGGGGCCAGGGCCCTCTGACCCCCACATACTCAGCACCTCTGGCCACAGCTGTGCCCCCCACTACAAATAAATAAAGGATGTGCTTCCCACCCTGGGGAGGAAGCATTCTTATATAAATAAGATTAAAGAAGAAGAACAAAAAATAAACAAGAAAACATCAGCTAAATCCAGGACAGACAACGCTTTAGCATGCATCAATTTTGTGTTTGACATCTAGATAAAACAACAAAGGAAGAAGCATCATAAATAGACAGAAAAAGTCCAGTGAAGCAGGGTTTAGTCATATAAAGGGTTAGTTTGAAAGCACAGTGTTTTTATTTTTTACAACCAAACTAAAATGTTCACAGGATACACAAAAAAAAAAAATCCCAATGCTCACACAATACTCCTATTACTGAACCTAATTTCCTTCTCAAAAGTAACTAATCTGAGTAAAACATATGTAAAATCTACTATAATTTAATGAAAATTTTTTAAAAATTAATTTTAACAAATTACGTGGAATTGTTTCTAGGTATTGCTTGCTTTCCTTTTGGGCCAGAAGGGCAGGAAGCATGATATAGGCTGTATGCTTAATCCTATGAGAAGGCTCTCATAGTAGTCTTTTAATTTACGGTGCAATGTGCCTTTATATATATTGTTTCCAGAGTCAACTGGAATTTAAACATATTCAAGACTGAATGTTAAGGTGCCTCAATAATAAACTGAAATGGAAGGAACACAGTACTGCAAATTAGGCAAATGGGGCGGGGGGATAATAAGGAGATTCTCATACCTCTGACTAAGACACTTCAAAAATCCCAGGAGAGAAAACTGGACAATTAAAAATGGGTATTTAGGGCATTTAGGGCGCATATTGCACCTTTACTGGCACAGTATATTTCATCCTAAGCAAAATCTTTCCTCAGGGAGAAACAGATTTGGGCAACAGCTAGAGAGAGTGGAATCAATTAATCTATTTTGCCTTGGGGTCAGATTTTGGTATGGGACCTGAGCACAAGGGGTGTATTTGTGTAATATGAATAATACATTTGTGATAACACATACAGAATTTTAAATGTTTCCTGGGGTTGAAGCCATAGACAATAACTTGGTTTCCTTAGCCCAGATCTGTAAAGAATAAACAGAGGACCCACCCACCTAAAGGGGAACTGAAATGCTTAATGGAAAACACTTTTCATTGCAAGCTGCACAAAGCCATTTATCATCAGAAGCAATCAGTACATCCCTGAAGAAAGAATGCTCTGAGGTGTTCTGAATATAATGGACAACTTGTGAGCTGGGAAGACAGTAAAGTTAACAAAACAGTACAAGACACACCATCAACTCTCAGGCTAAAGGAAGAATGACACTGAAAAAATGCAAGTCTTGCAAATCTGAGGCAGCCATTGAGAGCAATGGAAGTAAATGATTTTTGGCACAAGATAAGGAGCAACTTTTGATAATGTATAAACAGAGATGGAGAAAAAAAGATCTGAGAAGGGCTTAAAATCAAGGAGGTAAACATTAATGACAGCAGCATTCCTAAGTAAAGTGAAACTTATGAAAATCTTGCATTTTGCTCTAAAAATATGTAATGATTCTAGCCTTTCAGCAAAAGTTAACATCAAAGACAGACTGAGAGTGTAAAACCCCCCAAAGACCTCAATCAGCCTGCACAATATGTACATGTACAATGATGTGAAAGTGCAAATATGGTATGTCATACCAATCAAAGAGCTTTGTAGGCAGATGTCTAACTACTGGAGTGGCAGCAAAGATTGAAGAACATGTGCCTTACTCCTAAAACACAAGTCAGAGCAACAGTGCAATGGGACATTTGCTCATTATTCAGGTGTGGTTCAGTCAAGACAACTGTTGGGGTAGGAACACCATACGGCTTCTCCATTTGCTCCTGTGCTTACTTCAGCTGCTCTCTGCTCAAATTAAATTCCCTAACATCAGTCTGCAAGCAAGATGAATAAATAATCTTTCAGGTCTAAGCCATATCTCAAGTGCCTGTAAGATTACACTTTCTTGCACCTGAAAATCCTGGAATACTTTGTGGCATTTTTCTGCTAACTTTTCACCTAATGTATCTTATTCTAAGGTATAGTGACAAACAGCTTGGGCACAGTGGTAGCTCATTTAAAATCGCCAAAGAAGTGAGGGAAATGACCTTTGAGTTTTAAGAAATAGGTGATTTCCCTCTCAATTAAAGGCTTGTTGGCTAGGAAATAGCAGGGGAAGTACGGGAACAGTGAAATATGCTGTGGATGGCTTGTGGTTCTTGGGGTACCCTGGAAGGAGATTGCTGGCTCAGATTTTTCAATGCAACAGGACCCAATACTCTCTCCTACCTACATTACTGTTTAGATCCAGTTTTCTCTGTGCTGAAATCTTCTCTTCCTTTAATTGTATGTGTAATGAGGTTTGGGGCCAGACCTGGGAAGCCCACGGACTGCCTTGTACTAGGCTGTCCAGAATTGCATGAAATGGAAGGCAGTACACCAGCCCACCCAGGTGGGAACAAGTTCCTCATCAGAGAAGCAAGCGGCAAGGGGCCACAAAGAGAGGTGGTGGAAAAACAAATGAGAAAACCACAATGGAAAGGGACAGCCATAACAGAGAAGGTGCTAGGCATATGGCTAGCTGAGGATACCAAAGCCAGCCCATTATTCATTGTAAATAATCCAAGACACCCAGACAATCCCCAGGAAACCGAGATATCAGGTTAATCTAATAGACATGCCAGCACGCAGAAAAAAGCCGTATTACTTTCAATTAGATAAATGGAAAAGGAAATGACTGGAAGGGAGAGCAGCTGTGCTCAAGTAGCTAAGATGACATTACAGAGAACAGGAGTTTAAAAAGATAAATTAAAAACTACTGCTAAACAGTACAACTTGTATATCCAACAGACACTCACAGATCAGATCATGCAGGAGGAGACATTATTCATATGATAAATCATGTGACAAAAGAATTTAGTGTGCAATTTTGAGGCCTTATCTGACTTCTCAGCAGTGGATACCTGTACTTGGCACTGTCTGACAATACTGAGGAAGGTCTTGTCTTCCCACATCCCACATCCAAAATGGGAGTAGAGGGATCTATTTTAAAAGGCCTTCACTTTTTTTTGTATGAAAAGATAGGCATGACAATCATTCATCTATACCAAGAGCTTTCATGCAGAGTAAACATTTATACTAGGGTACCCGAGAAATGAATTTAGCTGTGTACCCACTTCTAAAAGTATTTTATCTGTTTTAGGCTTATATCCAAGTGCTTCACAATCTTTCAGTGTATTTATATTTGCTATGCCTCTGTGTGGTTTGGGAAGAACTATTTTATGGCTGGGGATCTGAAGCAGAGAGATTAAGACCCAAATCCTATTTCAGTTTTCAGGCACCCAAGTTATATGTTAGGCACCTCAGTGGGATTCTTTATTACCCTGTTCAAATCCCCTAAAAAGTGTTAATTTAAAAGGTGGGTAAGTCCTCTTCCTTCTTGCCATTTTTGGAAACTTAATCATAGGACCAAGGACCTAGAGGAAGGTGTGATACAAAAGATGACCTCTTAATAGGTTTTTAGGGACTTGAGCAGGCAAAAATAGCATTGTACTTGAATGCTTTAGTACCGCTTGGATACTTTAGGAGGGAAAAAGTTTTTGAGCCTAAGTGACCTGCCCAAGGTTATACACGAAGTCTGTAGTGATACCAATCTCCCAAATCTCTGGCCTAGTGTCCTAGCCATTGTAGCATCCTTCACACCAAAGAAGTTGTCTCATTTCTCCTATCAGTACTTGCACAAGATTTTAATCTAGGACTTCAGGCACCACAGGTAAGAACCATGCAGGCAGGGCAGTGGGCCTGTTAAATTTACACATACAATCCATTGATGATGTGTAGCTATTCCTTGTGACTCTGGTTTGCACTGAAGTAAAGTGTCACAGAATCAGGTCCCATGGGTGGCCATGACATTCCCCTGGTGGTTCCGCAACCGTGTCTTGTTCAGTCCCTGGGGTGCCTTACTATCTCACCTGCCACGCCTTGGTGGTAAACATGATAATAGGGAGGCTGCCCACAGGCCTTCATGTGGCCCAGTTCCACCAAACTCCCATTGGCTTCTACCTGCTCCCAGGCCTCTTGCTGAGCCCCATTCCATAACTGTGCCCCTGGATAGCACCTCAAGCCTTAAGGACAAGTTGTTTGGCTCCAAATACTTCCCTACACCATGCTCCATGCCTTGCAGATGGCATCCTTATCAATATTCAACTTGTTGCTGAAACAGCCCCTATCTGGGCATTCTGACCCCCTGGTCTCTCCCAGCCCCATTTCAGGCCTTCAGACCCCTCAGTCTCCCTCTCTCAGCCCCCACTCAGGTTACTGGATCCCTCCGTTTCTCTACCGGCCCCGCTCCAGGCCCTCAGACACCTCGGTCTCATGCAACTACCCTTTGGGCTACCAGGCCCCTTGGTATCTCTCTTGGCCCCTCTCTGTGCTGCCAACCCCCTTTTAGTCCCTTGTCCTATACCCAACTTGTTCTCTACTTTTCCAAATGGTCTCCACTCCCTCAGGACCCTTCTCACTGGGCCATTATGTAGCTCAGGCATCTCTCACTGGGCCTCTATACCCACACGGTCCTGGTCTTTCCTGGCCCATCAATGGGCCTCTGGACCCCTCCCCTCCCCCGCCCGCTGAGGTCCAGATGGTCTTCCTGGCCAAGTGCTCTTCTGTTGGGTGTGCTCTTCTAGCTTTCCCCCTCCACGGGGTCACCCTCAAGGCAGTGGGAGTGGAGGCTTTCTGGTGCCCTATCCTTGCCTTTGTCTGGGATGACCAATGCATGACATTTCATGGAGGCTGCCCCACCACACTAACCAGTCCCAGTAGGGCGTAGTCTTACCCAGGACCAGTCTTCAAACCTTCCTGGTCTTGTGTGCCCCTCTCTGGGCTCTCCCCTAGATGTCCTACACCTCTCCTGGGCTACTAGGTGCTGGGCTCCCTGGCCCTAGCTCCATCTTTCCTCCAAGTTCCTCTATCTATGGCCCCCAGTTCCCTTTCAGATCCCTACCAGCCATCATTATCCTGGGCTGCATGCCCCCTGACGACTCCCTCTCAGCTGTGGCCCCATAAGGACCTTTGCACCTCTCCTAGGCCCTGGCCTGCCTCCAAGCCAGTCAGGACTCTGGGCTCCCAGTTCTGGCAGTCTCTCATGGTGGTCTATTTCACTCTTTGGGCCTTCCTGGGTCCTGGCCTCAGCTTGGACCAGTCAAGGTTCTCAGGGCCAATCCTCCAACTGTCAGTCCTCAACTTTCTGTGGGTCTGCCCTCTGAGGCCCTTCCATAGATTGCTTACTCTCCTTGGGCTCATCCAGAGCCCTCCATAGGTCTTCCTTACTGCAGCCCTTTCCTTCTCTAGGCTTATCCTGGCCCTTCAGTCGGTTCTTCAGCTCTCAGCCTAACTCCCCTGGCTTGCATGGTCTCTCACTAGGCCCCTAAGCACTTGACCCCTCTTTCCTCAGACTTGTCTGGACTCTCATCAGGGCTCAGGCATTCAGTCCCACTCTCAGAGCTGTGCCCCTCAATAGGCCCACAGACTTTCAGCCCCTTTCTCAGGGCTCTGGACTCCACACTGGATCCCCAGGAACCTCCTCCATCCCCTTAGTTCCTACCCAAACCTCTGGGTGCCATTCTTCTTGCTGGCCTTCAGGAGCAGCAGACTTCCTGCTGGGTGATGTTCCTTCACCAGCTCTCAAGATGTTACTGCCCTGCTCTGAGGGTCTGGGCTTATACCCTGTCTAAACCCAGTCCTCCTCCAGCCAGGAGACTCCCTTCACTCAGGTGACTCCTCTGATCAAGCCTAGCCACACCTGCCAGCCCCCTGGGTCAGCTGACTCAGCAATTAGCCCTGACCCCCACCTGCTGGTGGCTCAACAGGCCGCTTGAGCTCTTAAACTGCCACACACAGTTCCATCTGTTGTGTTGTCTGAGATACAAACTTATACCTTCAAATCTTGATCTAAACAAGGCATGACAGTTCACCTTTCTCCTTATGCCATTTTCCCTGCATTTTGTATTCAGTGAACATGGTGCTCCCACAAAAGAGCAGAGACTGCTGTTGGCAGGATATGACTTCTAAAGGCATCATTGGCTCAGGGAAGCACCTTCCCCCATTGACCTCCCAGCCTAAACTTGTTACCTTGTACAGAAGCTCCAAAGCTCCCTTTTTTCCCTGCTCACGAGGAAGGTACCAGCATGAGAACCATACAGGTTAATTTCCTGGAAACAATTAAGCTTTGGGAGCAGATATGACTGTTATTATGAGGAGAACAATAACAGAGTTAAACTCAGTAATCTCACTTGCTAATTGTGAATTTACAGTCTTGTAAGGAGCACGCAGTACCTGAGATGGGCACAACTATTACCCCTTTAAAACAGATATAAATAATATAGTATTGGGCAAAGTTCAGATGGCATGGCTAAAGCAGCACAATAAATTATGTTTATCAAATGCCCCCACAATTTACACGTTGATATAATCTTCACACGGCTGGCATCTGCATGTGTATCTGCATGTGTGTTTGTGTATGTATATGGCATGTTACAAGTACATAGAATACATATGCATACACACATATGTGTATATATCTAGGAAGAGGATATGCTCTACATATATATGTTTTCATAATCTCCTTTCTAACAAGATTTCCAGCAGCTAAGAGGGGTTACCAAGGTTACAGATAACAGCATGACTCATTTGCAGTGCTTCAGCTATTAATCTTTAGGAGATACAAGATGCAGGCAATCTGAGTTTTATTGCAGTGGATCAAAACTCTCACCTACAAATCACAAATGGCTAGTTCAGCCAAATATTCCATATAACAGCTGCTCCAGAGCTTACTCTACTAAACTAAAAAATCATTCACTAGGGAATTTAGGAGGAATTTATTGTAGATATTTTAGACAGGATTCTGGTAATTTCCCTGTTCCTTAAGCTATGCAGTATACTACAAGTGGACATCAAATGCATAGTAACATTCGCTCAGGTAATTTTTTTAATTTCAGTGTTTTTTTATCTTCCTTTAATACTCATAACTAGAGTATAATAATTAATTACTATTTTTCAAAATATGGGGAAAGAGCAACAATCCTAATACTTGATCAGAGGTATTAGCTCTGGGGTTTTTTTTAATTTCATCTTAACTGATATCTTTTTTTGTTGTCATGCAGGTTTACTAGATTTCCTTAATTCATCGACTAAGGGCATTGCATAGAAGTCATGATTCCATTGCCTGTCTCTACTCACCTTTGTTCTAAAGGCAGTAAGGAAAGAAACAAATATGAATCCCAGAATTTTACTGAAGATGGTCTTTTTCTGAACAGAGATAAGCACTCTGTGAATAAATGATGTTACAATTTGGGGACCCACACCAAAAAAAAAATCAGTATGATTCAAAATAAAATGAAAATGTTTCAGGTTTTCTTGCCAAAATTAAAACCTGTAAGCCATCTGGGGGAAAACAAAACTGTTTTTAGTTGCTTCTATTTTAACAACAGTGAATAGGTGGTAATAAACAGTTGATAGTTAGGCACCACTGGGAGACCCAGGTAACACCTCAGTGATGAGGATGTCTACACAGGATGTAGAATACCCAGAGTCAAATTTCTTCTGTACCTGAGAAAATTAGAACCCAACTCCCCAGAAAGTGCCTCTGGCTTGCTATAGACCCGGGGTGTCAAACTCACTCTAGCTGACACAGCACAAGTGGCAGTGGGATAAGCAGCTGCAGAGGGAGCAGGGCTGTGTCTGCATAGCCCTTGCTTGGCTCCCTGGTACCAAGGACCATGTCCACTAGGGCCCCATAGCTCTGGATTCTGCAGCATGTCCCACCCACTGCTAGCCATGTCCCCAAATTCCCTAGCCTACCAGTAGCCTGATGGGCTAGATGGAATAGCTCTATGGCTCAGTATGTTTGACACCCCTTCTATAAAGTATCACATGTACTCACATACCACACACATCTTCTCTCTACCTCTAATAAGTCTTCCAAAATCAGGGTGCAAGTCTTATGTAGGGAAGCTGATTTTCTGCCAAGAACAGCAGCAGTGGCAATTCTGTTCTATTCAGGCAGCACTGAAGTCAATTGACTTTGTGGCTCATTACTAAAATCTGCTTGATTCCTGTTAATTGCTCTTCATGCAACAGGTGTTAAGAACCCACTCTCCTCTTTAATAGTCTTGATGCTCCACTAATCAAGGAACATTTCTGTAGCAATTTTGCTGAAGAACATGCAATTTAGCTACTCCTGACATCTCTTCTCTTATTTCACAGCCCTGCAGACTATTTTTAGCTCCTTTCCAAGTACTAGATCTGCCCATGGAGACTAGTCCTTACCAGCAGCTACAGCTTCAGTTTTTGGCAAAGAAGCCAAGAACCATGGAAAATTTGGCTATGAAAGGGTTAAAACTATGAGTTTTGTTATTGGGTTTTTTTTTTACCTGAGGAGAAAAGGGAACATGAGTGAGCTAAAAATTAGGTTCTGTTCTGTTCCTGCTCTAAGCCATAACTCTGGAAAAATTGTTTTTATTTCATTTTGCTTTCTCAGAAACAAGCTGCGTCTTACTTGGGGCATGTGGTATGTGAGAAAATGAGAAAAATGGCTTGCTTCTAGGGCCCTGGAAGACATTCAAACAATGGCACTCTTTGGATTGGAGGAATGTTGTGCCACATCCCAAACACTGCACCTCCTTCCACGCACATCTCGCTTGGAAGGACGTGCAACATTTGGGATGAAGTATACAATTCCACTGATCTCAACTGTGCCACTGCTGAACTGCCCTCAGCCCAATCCTACAAATTGGCCCCAGGGTAGCTGTCTTGGACCCAGAGCTGCTTCCAATCCCTGCAAGGGTTCAAGCCCATGGCTTTCAGGGCTGGGTTTGACAATCACCTGATTATCAGACCGGCTCTACCAGTCCCAGGTAGGTTCAAGATCTGAAGCTGTTGGGCCAGGTCTGACAATCAATTGATTGTTGAACCCAGGCCTGCAACCCCCTTTTTTCAGCTGAAGCTAGTCGGAAAGTTCAACCCAACTTCACAAATAAGTGTTTGTAAACTGAAAACACATTCTTTGTACAATAAAGAATTTACTATGCCCTCCCCCACAAAACGAAACATAGTACTGACTATAGCATAACAAGCAGCAGGTGACCAGGGCACCAGCCCTAGATACCCACTTGGAGGGGTGCATTAATACCTGGACTATCACACCTCTGTGGCTGTACTTTTAATTATAATTTCTTCCTGGTGCTCCTTTTTTGATTAATATTCTTGCAATTACCTGCCAGGTTCTATACAGAATCTTTCCAATATACAATCAACAAAGAAAAGCAACACAAATCCTGCAAAGTAGAATGTATATAATGAATAAACCTAAATAAGCAAAAGAAAAAAGTATCCATTATAATTTTAATTCAGAAATAGTAACCTTTGAGAATAAATTTTTGGTAGAGCTATGGTTTTTTGCTCCTGCAAGGACTTTGTGACTGAGCACTTGTTAGTGGAGCCCTTCACCACCATGAAATGTAATAAGAAACTACATTTAAGTTATAATTGGCAATTTCTTTCCCCAGTTTGACACTGAGAACCTACTATGCACAGAGCTGCCAAACTTCCTGTAGTCAAAAATGCAGTGTTGTATATGCCTGCCTTCCACGTGTATCAGTCCTGCATTCCAGGAGTCCCTCTTTTTATATAAACCCTGCCACTTATCCCTTATCCCAACTATTGCAAGGGCTCAGCAGTGCACATCAAACTCACCAGCAGTCCTTGGCCTTGATTTTCAAAGCAAAATTGCCTTTCTCTTCACTACAGAGCTATGACTCAAACAGCAAAGTATCATCAATCAAAACTCAAGCAGTTTGAATCATGCACAGTAGAGAATAGGATTCAGTAGGTTGCATAACTTCAGCAAGATTAAAACTATGCCAGGAGTCTGCCCAAATTGCTCTAGGCTCACAATCCTAAAAACACAGGAAGTAAGACTAGCTGTACTACAGAAGCAATTCCAGTCTGCTTTATTCTGTGCCGAGTACCTGACATAAAGATGAGGTCTAGTGTAACAACGGCAGAATGAGCAGAAAATCAATAACGAAATGTCTTCTTTTCTCACAAGGATTGGTCTCATGCAATTTTTGTAATGTCATTTTTATCATTTGTATTTCCCCTTTGCTATCTACAATTCTTAGCCAACTTCCAATCCTAACATACATCCCATTTTCATGCCTCTTCTCTGTGTTTTCCTTCTTATTTGATTCTGATTTTGTTCCCAGTTTCCTTTCGAAGGTTTAACTGTTAACATAATGTCAAATATTTCCTTCCTTCTTATGGTTAGTAATTCTGAGGGTTTTTCCTTTATGAGAAATTATTTTTATTATATGTCATCATCACCATAATCATTATTGTTTTATGGTCCGAGTGGATTTATCATTTCCGTTACCTGATAAGAGACTCTGTAACGTAACCCATTCATGTAATCTTGATGATTCTAGCTGACAGGTCTTAAGCCTCTCTTCCCTTTTGATTTTGCATTTTTGCTTGCATCTCTTTTGAAGAGGTATGTTTCAGTAAAAGAATACATATGTATGGTTAAGGCAAGTAAAAGCAATTTCATGTTCTTTATGGTGATATGGTTAGAGGGCTAGGACATTACTTATAAGGAAAGGCTGAGGGAGCTAGGCTTATTTAGTCTGGAGAAGAAAAGACTAAGTGGGGTGGAGGGCAGGGATTTAATAGCAACCTTTAACTACCTGAAGGGGGTTCCAAAGAGGATGGAGCTAGACTGTTCTCAGTAGTGGCAGGTGACAGAACAAGGGACAATGGTGTCAAGCTGCAGCAAGGGAAGTTCAGGTTAGATATTAGGAAAAACCCTCTCACTAGGACAGTAGTAAAACACTGGAACAGATTACCCAGAGAGGCTGTGGACTCTCCATCCTCAGAGGTTTTTAAGACCTGCCTAGACAAGACCTGGCTAGGAGGGGTATGTGAAACGACACTGTCCCGTTTCGACATAATGGTGTTACGTTTTGAATTCTGCTTTGATTTGAAACCACTGTTCTGTTCGTTAAATCAAAACAGTGATGCTGTTTCAACGTTTTGCCCATAGGCTATAATGGGGAAGCTCGAAACAGTCTCTCTCATCCGGCTGGCAGATTAGGCCTGCAACCCTGGGAGGGCTGCAGAGGCTGTGCCAGTTCTTCCGGGGTTGTGGGCTCCCAATCTGCCTGCCAGATGATGGAGGGAAACCAGCATGCTGCCAGTCCCAGGCAGCAGCACCGGGCTTCTCTCATCCTGATCCTAGGGGAACTTAGCTCAGCTGGGCTGAGTTCCCTTCGCCAACCCGATCCTAGCACTGGGAAAGGGAACTCAGCCGGGCTGCTTCGAGACTCAAAATGTTTTGAAATTTTCAAAACATTTCGAGTGCCCTAATTTTGTTTCGAGGCTGTTTTGAACCCCTTCATTTCATTTACATTCCATTGTTTCGAGCTTGAAATGAGTTGAAACAGTTTCAAAACAAAACAGCCAGCAAAATTTCACACAGCCCTACCAGCTAGGCCCTTGGTTGGGATGATCTAGTTGGGGGTGGTCCTGCTTTGAGCAGGGGGTTGGACTAGATGACCTCCTGAGGTCCTTTCCAGCCTAATTTTCTATAATTCTGTAGTCCTATGATATGGCCTTCTCTTCTCCCTTACAGTCAGATTCCATTGCCCTAAACACAAGAAGGAGCTGAGTCTTAAGTTGAACTGAGAAGACAGCACCACAGAAAAGAAGACAGGAACATCCTATGAATGCAGTGACACAGGACTGAAAGAGAGCTCCCTAGCCTTTGAGTCTAGTCCCTTACCATTAAAAGAAACCACAACATATCAAGTAAACTTTCAATTTTGGCTTCTAACCTTCAGGAAAATGTTATTCCTGCAAGGTTTGTACAAACTGCTTAGATCTTAACTGGAAAATGGGCATAAAGAGTCAAAACTACAGAGGAGACAGGAAAAGTATGGGGAAGGGATGTAGTATGGAGGTAGATGAAAAATAATCCTTGAAAGCATAGGCAATACATACATGCTGATAGTGGGGGAGGGGGGGGAGTGAGGGCACATCTCCACACTGATGCTGAATTCCCTGTCTTCGCCCCTGCTGGGCATTGGGTCCAGCTGGGTTGCAGCCTTGCCACTGGTGCAGAAATCCCCACTGCTGCTGGGCCCTGGCTCTGGCCAGGCTGCAGCCTCATGCCCCACTCCCTACTGTTGGCCCCAAAATCTGGGAGGTGGGGGAAGGGCACATGCCCCACCCCATGCTTCCCCACCAAGTCACCTATGCTTGAAAGAGAGAAGAGGTAGTAGGGTGAAAAAAAGAGAAAAGCAGTAGAAGCTATAAAGCTGTGAAGTTGGCAAAGTAGAGAGTAGATCTAGGGGAAAAAAATCAGAAAAAAAAGAGAAGAGAATCTATCATATCAACACAAGGTGACTCGGTCACAAACATCAGTCTTCTAAAAAGGTTAATCCTCCAATCCATTTCTATCCAAAAAGAAAACTGGTGACCACCCCCTGATGTCTCTGGAATGGTAAGAATACAACAAGCCTGGGTACTCATATCAAATGCCCAAGAAGTTTGTGCAGGAAGCTTTTCTTGAGGTGAAAATCAAAACCAGAGGCAATATATTTTTTAAAAGTACCTACATACTTTCAGGCTTTCACCAGAATCTTCCAAGCAAAGGTCCTTGGACTACTCATTAGCTAGGCAGATCAACTGTACAGCACTTTAATTCTTCACCTTGACCACCCCAAATGTAAACTTGATACCTTACCATCTCTGGATTGGGCCTTACTTTCTTATATTGGCATGTCCTGCAGGTGAAGTTCAAAGGCCTCTAAAGACATGTCCACATTATTTCACAACATTTCTGGAAGCACTGTTGAGACGCATGCCCCACCCACATGTTCCTATGTTGCAAAGTATGCTAGAGATGACTGCTGCTGCTCCCATGTTCTGCATCTCTGGCTTCCTTGAGAGTGGTGGCAGAGTGTACCTACAGGACAGCTTCACAAACTCATTTCTGGGTTTGGTGTGTGCAGAGCAGGAGTGTAATGTGCTTCTTGGTAACATTCAAGAGCGTCATGAAATCAGCACAGACATACCCTAAGTCTCTAGGCAGGGAATCATTTAATGATTTATCTCAATTTATGGATCTAGTCATATTTCAAAATATGAGTGCAGACAACTCCATTCTATCAAATGGCAATAGAAGAGAGACATTGTAGTGGGTCACAATGATTATATCCATGGACACTCTTTCATTGAAACACCCATTCCACCCTATCTCTCCTACACATTTTCATGATTTTTGTCAGTCTCTGACAGTAGAAACAGAGAGGAGAAAACTTGAGCATCAGTCACAAAAATCATCACCATACAGCCTGATTGTAAATCTCAAGACTTCTCAGCCATAACATGCATTAAATCCCATACGACTGAAAGAGTGTAATATATAATTAGATATACACTTCATGGTTGCGTAAAGTGATCAGATACCATTTTGATAGGTGCTGCATAAGAGTCTAAAGGATCTGTATAAATATGTTTGTATGTATATTTGCATCCTGATTTGAGACATGAACCTACAAGGACTTCAATACATGTATAATGAATAGCTCACCCACATAAATATTATGCAAACAGACTAGGGTCTTGACTTCTCTATTCATGGAGAGTCAAGTGTAACTCATGATATTATTCTATATGCTCTTATCCATTTCATGCAGCTTCTGTTTTATTTGACAGAGTTATGATAATAAATTCTAAGTCAGTACTTGTGTAATAAGCAATAATGAAGTTCAATGCTAACAAATGCAAGGCATTACACCTTGTAATAATCAAAAACACAGATACAAAACTGGCTGGATGGAAGCATAACAGAAAGGAATCTAGGAGTCTTGGTGGATCACAGACTCAATACAGATTTGAAGTGTGATGCAGCTGCGCAAAAGGTAAATGCTGTTTTGAGCTGCATCAACTAGAGCATTAGGTACAAGACACGAGAGGTGACATTGTCTCCTTACTCAATGCTGGTTAGGCCCCATCTAAAATACTGTGTACAGTTTTGGGCTCTGCATTTTGAAAAGGACATGGAGACATTAGAGAGGGTCCAGAGGTAGGAGACAAAAATGATAAACACCTTGGAAGGCAAGCCATACAAGGAGAGGTTCAAGGAAACAGGTTCAGCTTATGGAAAAGATGGTTAAAAGGGGACATGATAGCAGTTTTCAAATGTCTGAAGGGCTGCCATAAAGATGGGGGAGAATGACTTTTCTCTTGAGCTGCTAATAGCAGGACACTGACCAACGGCTTGAAGTTGCAGCAAAGTATGTTTCGACCAGATATCAGGAAAAACTTCTACACTGTTTGAACAGTGCCAAGGTAAGCTGTGGAATCTCCATCACTGGAGGCGTTCAGGAAGAGAATGAATAAGCATTTGTCATGGACAGTCTAGGCATAGCTATGCCCATGTTCTACTATGGGTATTTCCCATGCTTCTGGGCTTCGCTGGTTGTTGCATGGAGCTGGAAAGGGATTTTTTTTACACTTCCTGTTGCTACATGTGTGAGGGTTTGTTTGTTTTTCCCCCACCTTCCTCAGAAGCTTTGTGTGTTGGCTGTGACCAAGCTGGATGTCTTGACTGGGATATGCCAATGCTCCTCCTTGGACTAAAACCTGAAGGTTCCTGGCTAAAGGGCCTTGCCCCTCACTCAGGGTCAAACCGATTGCCACATCTGGGGTCAGGCAAACATTTTATCACATGATCAGATTGGTATAGACTGTGTAGGGTTTTGTCTTCCTTTGTAGCAGGGACCAAGGCCTTCTTCCTCGGATCTCTTCAGTACATTTTAGCAACTTCTGCAGCAGCAGGACATTGGCTACCATTGTTCCCCTGCTTTACTTGTGGTAGGTTGGGGTGCTATGTATTGTGTTTATGTGACAGGGTACGCTGGTAGTAACAGGTTAGACATGTATGTGCTTGGGATGGTTTGGATAGAAATTACCCTGCTCCAGGCAGGAAGTTGGACTTGATGACCTCCAGAGGTCTCTTCTAGGCCTACTTTTCTGTGATTCTAAGTGTTGTGCTCTAGTCTGGCCCTTGGTTTTGGATTTCACGAAGAGTTAAATAAGAAATAAGTTGATACTGGCACACAAGGATAGATTAAGCGATTAGTTCCTTGTGGGTGCAGTGGTCTGTCTTTGTAGAGCTCATTGCTGGATCTGAGCCATGACTCAAAATTCTAAGGTGGTGCATATTCATGTGAACTCCACTTGAAACACAGTTTGTGGGAGTGTCAAGATTTTCAAATAAAAAGTAAAATTAGTAGGGAAATTATTTTCAAACTTCAAAGAGGCCGTCATAAACAATAGAAAGGTAACAGCAACTATTAAAACTTCTTTCAAAATTCCTGTTTGGTGCCCTTTCTATTCATTAGCTGTAGGATGCAGAAGTAATCCCCTTTGTGGAATCACATGAAGCTTTTCTGCTGGGGTTTAAACATCAGCATGGCAGCCTGGTTTAATTTAGTAATTGGAAACTCCTTTATATATTTTGACATACACCTTTTTCAACTCATAATTACATCAGTTTATTGTTCCTTGTTTTTCAGTTCTCCTTTCTTCAGGGGTAGGTACATTACCTTCCCTGCAGTTTATCGTGCTTAGGTCTTTCAGGTTAGACCCAAGAAATAAGATCCTGTCTGCTTTGGTTAAATGCCACTGAACCTTCTGCAAGTTCAGTGATGTATTTCAACAGTGAAATGACTGCTGTATGTATACAGCAAAAAGGTAAGATATCTTTTTAGCATTACCCTATTCACTCTGATTTGGTGAAGCTGAAGAGGACTTCACCTTTACATGGCTACGTAGTGCCCACTTAGTCAAATAAATACAATATTTCACACTTGGGCAGAATTAAATTTCTATTTGCTCTTGTAAAGCTATGTTCAGAAGGCTGCACTACAGCCACATAAAATCAAGGGTGGAAATAGGCTCTCCCAAGTGCACACATAACGCTGTGTAAGTCTGCCTAGTGGTTAATACAGGACCAGGGAATAGGAAACCCTGATTTTACGTTTACCATACCAAGAAGGAGTTTCAGCTTGGATCTCTTACTTCCCAGCAAAGGGCCCTAATGACTAGTCATTGCCCCTGATACTCTCCAGCCCTCCTCTTGAAGATGGCATACTAGGCAGCCAGGAGAAGAACATATGTGATCAGGAGACAAAACTAGAAGAAGGGTGGCTCAGTGGGATGGATGCTGCCCTTGGAGGCGGAGGTCTCTAGCTTCAAAAGGATTCTCTGCACCTTACATTTAAATAACAATAGGACAACATGGAAAACCAGCAAGGGGTTAGCCCCTTCAGCTAACAGATGTATACTGTGGTATTACCGGCCCACAGGTGGAAAAAGAATCTAACAGGGATGCATAAGTGTAATTTTGGCACCTAATGTTACATAGGTTCATAAAGGTGAAACAGATTTTAGTCCTATATTTTTTTCTCTTGGCAGCCTCTTAGCAACCAACAGCCTTAATCATATCACCTAGACAAGCAGGCACATCACGGCAACTTCTTCTACCTACCTCTCTCTCTCTCTCTGGCACTCTTCGACTGTACTTTGCAGGGAGCCATTTTTAATTTATCTTTGCATTCTTCCTGGTCTGGTTTTCTAGTGAGTGTAGAGTAATATAAGTTTATCTTCTCTCCCATTCTGTCAGGAAGATTGCAATCTTGGGAACAGTTTAACATACAGAAGCATCAAAATCAATAATCCCTTCAATAAATAATTTATTAGCACATTGTAATTATGGGCATTTGGTAGTTTCACCCAGCTCTCAGAGTAAACATGTCCAGCCTAGTAAAGATGGATGTATGCTGGTCATTACAGTGGATTTTCATTAGAAGAGCCAGTCTTTGAGTCAAGATCCCCTTATAAGTATCTGCATAGGGGTAAATAGCAGTCTGCTTCCACTTTCATTTATCCTTTACAGCAAAATGGGGCTGTGTCTGTCCTACAACTTAGCCCTCAGTTACTACTTTCCTAGTGCATGGGACCACCCTTGTCTGGGAAGAAGTCACCCACTGGAGGAAGACTGAGGGCTGCCCTAATTGAAGTCTTTGTAAGGGGAAGGGCTGGATGTATGTGGGATTTCTGAAAGGGTGAATCCTCATGGTACTAAAATTCTGGGTTGGCTTGAGTACTGCTCCTGTTCATGCCAGAAGTGGTTTTGCAGCTGGTGCCATTAATTTGGTACTTCCATGTTGACAGTGGTGAAAAGAAATCCAAGTGGCTAAACTTAGGATTCTTCAAGAAAGGGCCTAGGCTGAGCAGCTGAGCACTTAAATTCACCTAAATTACACTGTGATCTAGAGAATCAGATTGGCATCTAACTATGGGAGAGGCCTGGTAGCTGAGGCATGTTCTGAGTACTCTTAGTGCGCATCAAGAGCACTGAGTTCTCTACAAAATGCAGCAGCCATGGTTGCTTCCATTCAAAAATGAGTGCAGTAGCACCAGGGACCTCCTTATACGTAACAGCTTAGTGATTAGAGAACTCACTCAGGCAGTGAGGTTCTAAGCATGTCTGAGCATGAGGACATTCAAACATGCATCTCTACTTTCCAGGAGAACACCCTCACCATAAGGCTGTAGAAGAGTTCAGGAGTGGACATGCTACACCATGCCACCTTGGCCACTGTGTATCTAGGACTGCAAGACTGATGGACAGCCTGGGGGTGAGATGTGGTTTTGAATCCCCTCAAGATAAGGGAGGACCTAGAACATGGTCCGGTGAGCATTCTCTCCACCAGACTGCTATATAATAGGTGAGTACCACCTTAGAAGACCCTTCGTGGATGGGGCTTTATAAGCTCCAGAGAGGGATGAGAGAGAGCTCATACCTCTGTACTTCCCATTTCCTATTGGCTAACTCTAGGCACATCCCTGCTCAGCATCTGGGTTTTTGCTTTATTGTTCCTCAAGGGCACCTAGCTCTCCCCCTTGACTCTAGAGGGAGTCTAGGTATAACCTTATTTCTTTGAATCATAGTGCTTGGGCCAGTGCCCACTTGTTAGACATTGTAACTCTGCAGGCAGAGGTACATAAGGTCAAATCTATATTTTGTCACAGGTTACATTGTTCAGAAGTCTTAAAGTTTGCGTGGATTGTTATATTCTAAAGACTGGTTTGCTCATACCTGCTTTTGTTAAAGCTCTTTCTATTGCTGTTTCATGGTACAGATTTCTTAGTTTATCATCAAAGAAAACTTCTCTTTCACATCTCAAAGTTCTGCTGTGTGACCTGCATTAGGGCCCTCATTCACTCTCACCAGTTTAAATCCCATGCAACTCCAAGAAATAATGAAGTCATTTCAGATTTATACTGGTGTAAAATGAAAGCAAAGTTTGGCCTTCTGGTCCCTTTAATCTCAAATCCTTTTTAAGAACCTAGATTTTCTCAGGCGCTGGTATAAAAAAAGACCAACTAGTGCTAAATGAATGTGTGAAAAAGAATGTCCTTTGGTAAGAAGAAAAAAAAGAAAAATAGTTTTCTGTCTATTCTCATCTTTCATTAAAATACTTAATTATATTTACATTCTTTCTACAAAGGGTCTGTGACATCTTTATTTTATAAAAATAACAGCATTTTGCAAATTTCCGCTGGAAATTTGATGGAGGATATTGGTCTGTTTGACTTGAAAACTGGAACTCCCAAGTGAGATATGAGTATGCAGTATCAGCATGAAGAGAAATTTAATTAACATACTGAATATCATTTCAAATTGCTACATGTATACTTTGCAATCTGTTATTCATGTACATTTTGCTGAAATGACTGAAAACTGTGAGCTTCACTGGTCGATTCACTGGTGTCAGTAGAGTTTTACTGGTTCTAGCTGGTGTGACATGTGGATAAGCTTATTTTACCTTAACAAACAGATCACACTGATACAGCTGTTTCAGGCTAGAAATACCCTGCAAATTCTGTTTATTCTTTGGAAATAGGGGAAAAAGGACAGAGAGACATCAGTTTATTGAAATACTCTGCAACTAGGGAAAGCCTAAGAATTTCACCTTTCACTTGAAAAAGTATATAAAAATATCACAGAGGAGACAGTCAGATCTCCTCACATGATTTGGATGCCTGTGCCCCCCTGGGCTTGATCCTGCTGAACAATCTAGTCCTTTATCCAGCAATAAATTGAGCATATGTTCCACTTAAAGCCTGTGAGTAGGTTTCTCCATGTGCTTAAGTCAAGCCATGCTCCAGACTTAGACCAGATGGGTTGCAACTTGTGGGATCAAACCCAGAGAGAGCTTTGAAAATTGCAATCCAAGGAATTTTCTCTTTGTAAAAATATTCTTTTACAGGTGTGTTGCTCATTGAGCCTAAGTAAATTTCAAGCATTTCTTTTTTGCTATTGCTAATTTAAGGAGGCACAGAAACAGTTCACTCTTCTGGTTCTGATGCATAAGACACACACAAAAAATAAAAGAAGTTGAACAATATAACAGGGAATAAATTCTTTTAAAACCTCTTTATTTCTCTGTGTTTTACTGTTGGGTGTTGCTATACCTTGTTTGACTTAAAGCTTCAGGTTCAAGGGCAATTTATTTTTAATCTCTCATGAGAGTAAAATTCTGTCTACTGCACAAAAGAGACATTTTTTGCCTCCCAAGGGAGAAAAAAGGATCTTCTAAATTGGTACAGTGATTTTCCAAATCCTGCTTTTTGCACTGGTTGGGGAAAATACTTTCAGAGAGAAAACTCTTTTGTTGAGTCTATAGAATTCAACTCCTTCACAAAACTTTGCAAACTGAAATAATATTTTTACAAGTTCCATCCCTGAAATTCTTGAGTGACCCCCCTCTGTTTGAACAGTAGTAGGTCTACCAAGGTTTGGTTGAAAGAGCATCTAGTCTTGCATGACCTGCAGCAACGCCAAGCATCTAAGAGAAGTGTTGGAAGAAAAAGAAGGGATGCTGGCCACTGTGGTATTCTGATCCAAAGTGCAATGCCATTAAAACACATTGGGTGAGCCATCACATTTCCTGGAAATGGTTTTCTTCCAACTGAATTAACATAGCAATTTTGTGCTTTAAGTAGCGTTAAAGTCGAATCCAAAATAATTTAAAAAGTTTACTGTATACAAAAGTCTCAAAAGTTAGGGAGATGACTCTGTGCTTATTTACAGTCCCATTTAATTCAATGACATAATTTGCATAAGTAAGAGCAGCAGAACATTTTGTTTACAGCACCCATCACAAAAGAAGTGGAATTATTCAAACAAGCTGTGATCTACAGAAAAGATCAATATATGTTAAAAACCTTCGTGATTTCAAGGTTGTTCTACATTAAGTGTACTTAAATACTTGAGTTTAATGTGTCGTCCATTCTCTCTGTGAGGCACTATTTCAAGAATACAATTATATGATGTGATTGCCTGTGATAACAGAGGATTAGACTTGCAGTCAGGAATCCTTCCCCATCTTCTACTGCTAAGATGAGGAAGACACTGGCGTTAGGGGAGTATTACTGGTTCAGAGGTGTGCTGGTTCCTTAATTTGTTCCTGTAATGCCTTGAATAATGTATTATTTTAAGTCTCCATAAATTTTTCAGGTAAAGCACTACTGTAAATTATTGATTAGATATAGCAATATATACACACACGTTGGGCATAATTAATAATGCATATCAAACTGTGAGATAATATTCTTGTGCTGTTTCAAAATTAATTTAGTTTGCCTCAGATACTTTTATTCACCACAATTTAAATACAGTTTTAAATAAGAAAAAAATGTTTTTATCGTCTGAAAAAAAATACATAAATGCTATGCTCAGGGCCATGTAAGCAATTTAGCAATGCATAAGGTCACATCCAATCCTCTCATTTAAAAAAAAAAAGCTTATGAGAAGAATATCCTGCTCCCCTTCAAAATTCTATTCATTATCCCCTGGATAAAGGAACTTTATCTTGCAACGTGCTAAGCAACCTCATTTCCCATGAGCTGAAGTCCATCCCCAGGCTGTACTGGACCCAAGCTGAGATGGGTGGAAGTGATGGAACAACAGGAATGTAGTGAGCAAAGGATGTGGAACCAGAAAATGGTTCAAAGCACCTTTCACAGCTTGGCTCTTCTTTCTCCAGGTACTGAATCCAAGAATATGTCAATAGAAAAGAAGCCAGTTGACCTCAGTGAGAACCAATCTGTCTATAAGGCTAGGGACAGCCATTCAAAAAGCCTGAACCTGAACTGATCCAATCTTTGTAGGTCGTCTAACTTGGGTAGGCGAAACTGGTTTGTAACCAGACAGACATCCCAGAAATGCAGGCACATGTCTGCAGTGGCTCAGGCTAAAAGCCATGGGGTGCTAGAGCAGCCCTCCC
>NW_017728943.1:28764477-28846086 GCF_001723895.1 Crocodylus porosus | reverse complement strand
TGGGGTGCTAGAGCAGCCCTCCCCTCCCTTCCACACTGCTGAGCTGAGGGTGGGGGGGTGGGTAGGCCCCAGCAGGATACTCTCATTAGGGAGGGTCCATCCCCCTGCCCGGACCGAGCAGCCCAGCAGGGAATCGATGATAGTGTTTATCACCCCATTAAGAAAACAACAGAGGGACATTACCAGCTACTTGTTGATTCTCTGTTTGTCTCATCTACCACAGCATGGCTCATAGCCGGCACGTGGTCTGCTAGCTAATACTATGTGTAGGTGCAAGGCAGATGGGAGTATAGTAGTGCTGCATGTACATTGCTGTAAGCAATCCACACCCCACACTGCTCAGAATATACCAAATTCAATGAGGTGTTATAAGTTGTATTCCTACAGCAATTTTTAAATTATTTACAAGGGAGCAGGGGATGAAGGGGATGAGAAGGACAGAAAAAGGCTTAGTGGCAACCAGTGAGTACAGAGAGAAGACAAGGAATAGAGATGTGTAGAAGAAGGGATAATGAATATGAAGCAAGACAGAAGAAGTTAAGATGAGGGAAAATAAAGGAGCCTATACCACACACTTACATATATACTTAAGTATATACATACGTAAGTATATATGTATGTGTGTGTATACACACACACACACACACACAAAGATATATATGCATGTATGTATCCCTGTATGTATGACTGAAAATGGTGCTGTCAGGGAAAGGACAGGGGAAGCAACTATATACAAAAACCATACATTTTAAGTATGATTAACCATCTAGTTCTGCTTCATGATGCAGTCAGTATCTGATGCTCCAGAGGAGGGCTTCCATTAAAAACCTTATTGTACTCCAATTGCTACCTGTAATTCATGAACCTGCAGGAGTATAGCTTTTGAACTAGCTTTCCCCTGTGCATTTTCTATCATGATACTCAAGACAGAGAGCTATAAAAGAAAGCAAAGGATCAGAAACACATTTGTGATTAGAGAGAGTATCCAGGTTACTATGCTGATACAGTGTGAAATCCTGGCCTCTGTTAAAGCAAAATTCCTATTGACTTCAAAGACACCATAGTAGGCAGAAGGGCAGCTTGTAATCTTTTTGCTCTCAGCATCAGTTCAGGAGTCAAACAAGAGTAGGAAAGAAGTTCAAGATGAAAAATTATTAGCTTAAAGCCAAGTAACTGAAAGCCTGCAAAGCAGACCCATGGTTAGAGCTTATTTAGGGAATAGAACAGTGCTGATTTATACTTTGTGCAATTCCACAGGCTTTTTTGAGGTGTTTGTAGGCATAAATGTGTGGTGAATTTAAGCCAGATACATGATCTCTTGAAACCACAAAGATCTTTTTTATGCAGTACACCTTTCTACAGGACTCAAGTAACTTCTGAAGGATATGGTACAAAACTGCAGCAATTTAGGCCAAAGCTTTTCTTCCAGTTTCCTATAGACTCTGTCATAAAGGTAGTCACTGTTTTACACTTACAAGTATCTTAATGCCACTGTGCCCTTAGGTCAACACAATGGCTAAGCCTATATTCTTGTTTTTGGTCTATGACTTGGCTCTGTGTAAAACTCTAGAAATTTTGCAAGTCACTGGTAAGTAACAAAACAAAAGTGATGAATGATGTGAAGGTGTCCCCAGAGATGCTGTTTAACACAGAGCCACTTCCCTAAGCACGTTAACTAGTTTATGTAGGGACAGAGCTTGCATTTCTTGCGTATCCATAAACTCCCACTGCTCAGGCAGGTTATGGAATCTCCTGTTCGGAGGTTTGCAAGAAGAGGCTGTATAGGTATCCTGTCTGGGATGGTTTAGGAACAATACAACTGCTTGTAAAGGGCGTTGCCCTGGATGACTCTTACAGTCATCCCTCTCCAACCCTATAATTCTTTGAATTTAGTGGGAGCTTTGGATGCATGAACAAAGCAAGACTGGATCCACAGAAAATTGCATCTAGAAAGGCTGATTTTTGTATAGAGTTCTGAATTTGTGTGTACACCCTGTAAATATTGACAACTGGGGAATCTTTTTGATCTATTCCATTGGGCATGGCCTGCTGTGAAAGGAGTTTAGCTTTGAATACAAGCCAAAAAATGAACTTATATGAAGAGCTACTTTTAGTCAAATCTTCTCATCCAAGCAAGACCTACAATCAATCCTGGATTGAGCAAAACCTGTGCAGTGCCATTCTGTTGGAAAGGGAAAGAAGCAGATCCTCTGTGCACTCTGAAGCATGTCAGGAAGGAGGCCCGAAAGCAGGGCCTAGCAGGGGAGGTTAAAGGCACTGCTAAAGAAGCATTGACTACAGGGATTGCCAAAAGGCAATGCTGTTTTGTGCCCTAAAAGCTGTGCATCTGAATGTAAGTAGGACATGAGTATAGTTTCTCTGCATGCAACACATATATGCTTATTGTGGGTAGCGAGTCCTGACTATTCAGGCCCCCTACTGCTTAATTTAAAAACAAATACAATCAGAGTTTTGGGACAGAAAAAACAGGTGAGGAAATATCTGTATTAAAAAAAAAAAACTTATGAAATTTTAACTTTCAAATGACTGACAATGAGTTTTTACATTTTTCTGTGTATTTAAAGTCTGTTAATGAAAACAGAGTTAATGTTTCTAAAGGCAAGCCAATGATTTTACAACAACAAACACAAAAAGAGGTATTTTGAACGTTTATGAAAAAAGATATGCTCCGGACCCAGCTATGACAGCATTTCAAAGTTTTAACCTTTTGGAAAGGTAATTTTTACAGTCACAATAGAAAATTAGAAATCCAAATATTTTTATTGCTTTAAATGTACTATGTTTATCATTTACAAATCATTAGCTATAAAGATATTTACCTAATTTAGCCTTTTGATATTTCACGCAAATGAGAGGACAACACTGATTATCCTGCTGTTAAAGTTAAAACTCCCCACTACAGTCAACTGAACTCTAAAGCCAACACTGGAACATTAGGACTGTTGACACAGACAAGAAATTAAAGGTGAAGCATCCAATATATTTGAGCTAATATAGAAATATAAAACACAAAGGACAACAAAGGCTCACAAAGAATTAGGCCACAACCAGAACTCTGGTGATATTGTGTTCATGCATAATAGCCTGATGATATAATTAATTATGACTTCCCAGAACACATCTTATAACTTGTAGGAAGCTTGAACTTGCTCCTCCAAAATCAAAGGGAGGACTCCCAATGGCTTTGGCAGAAACAGGATCAGGCCCACAATCTTTGTAATAAAAAAAATATATTGCATGTCTGATTTCAGAATACCACATGTTCTCAACTGACGCAAAAGAGAGTAAGAGTCAGTGCACAAAAACCAAAGTAGAAAAGTCAACAGATAGTGTATCAGGTTGAATCACAGTATTATGACAGTACGTACTCATTGTTTTCCACAAAATTAAATTCTCATCTGGTACTACAGACTGTTATTAGCATCTTGATAGTTTAAGCTATGCATGCTAAAAAGATATCTCCTTTTTTTAAAAACAAATAAAAAAACCCAAAGAAAATCTGTGTTTTGTTTTTTTATTGCTAAAGCACATTACAGTGAAGGGCACACTCTGCTGGTGAGAGGCACCCTTTACACTGAATGCCATTTAATGATATTTTATAAGACTAAAGTTCCACTTAATTATGTAGAATAAGGACTTGCAGGCTACATGACCTTTTCTCAGAATCCTGAATATTGGAGAAGGGGTCTAAAAATATTTCCTCACTGTGCGTGGACTTTATTACAATTAAGTACCAACATAACTAGTGCATAACAAAGGCTCAGCTGCCAAAATAAAACTTTTCTGAAGCACTATATGACAGTTCAAAACTCTTTACCTTAGGCTTTTCATCCAGTATTTGTTGGCGTATCTCCTTGTGTTTTTCTATGAGTTTCTCCTGTCTCTTACTCTGAGCATCTTCTAGCTACAAGAAAACAACAAAATGTACTTTTTCACTCAAGGGGGACTAGGTTCTTTGGGTAAATGCAGTATCTTTTATTAAACCAACTAAATAGTTGGAAAAATTGTTCTTTGCAACCTTTTGGGCACAAACACCCTTCTTTAGGCATAAGGAAAGTCTGCTGGTAACATGCGTTCTCCAGGGTAGAACAGAAGTTAATATGCAAAATGCAGGTCTGTGAAAATGCAAATACGTGGCAGCATGGATCAGAGGAATGGGAGACAACAAAGGCAAGACGGGGACGTGTTGGGGAAGAGGGGGAATGTTGAAATGGTGATAGAATGTAGCTGGTAAAATGCAGACAGGTTACCTGGCATTATCAGATGGCAGGCCATAAATCCAATGTCTATATTTAGTCCATGGTTTTTTGGATTCAATAGATGTTTGAAACAAGGTTAGTAGGCTCGTCTATGAAAGGCGTTTTGTAAGTTCTCTTTGAAGATAAGAACTAAGAGGTTGGAGAGAGAGTGGTTGTCTTGTGAGAAGTGTGCACCCATAGGTAATTGGATATTTTTGTCTTTGTGGGTTTTCGGTGCACGTTCATTCTGGTACACAGTGGGGTTTGGTTTCTCTCACGTATATTTAATCAGGGCATTTAGTGCACTGGATGAGATATATTACATTTCTGGAGGTACAGGTGTAAGAACCAGGAATTGTGATGGTTCCATTGTGGGATGTAGTTATTGTGGGAGTGGTGGAGTTGTGTTGGCATCTACTGTGCTTTAGGCCATAGGATGTTTGCTTCTGGTGATGAGGGTGGCGAGGTTCAGTGCTTGTTTAAAGGCTAGGATGGGTGGTTCTGGAAAGGTCTCTTTGAGAATTGGGTCTTTTTCTAGTATGGGTTGCAATTGTTTGAGGATGTTCTGTATAGGTTCCAGGGAGGGATGATATGCCATAACTAATGGTGTGCGATTCATGAGGACTTCCTTTTTGTGCTGCAGCTATTCTTCACGTGGTATCCGAGTGGCTCTTTCAAAAGTATGATCTCCTTGTTGGGTAAAGCCCCTTTGAGATTTGCTAGGTGACAATCATGGGTGTTCTCCACAGTGCAAACTCAGTAGTTTTGGAGGGCTTGCCTGTATATTTCAGCTTTTCTGGTGTGCTTAGGGTGCTTGCTGGTTCTGTGTAGATATGCATGTTGTTGGTCCTTGGGTTTCTTGTATATGGTGGTTTGTATTTTACCATTCCCTCTGATCCTCGCTGCCATACATTTGCATTTTCATAGACCTGCATTTGCATATTGACTTCTATTCTACCATGAAGAACACATAACACCAGCAGACTTTCCCTATGCCTGAAGAAGGGTGCTTGTGTCCAAGAGTTTGCAAAGAACAATTTTCCAACTATTTAGTTGGTCTAATAAAAAATGTCACATTTACCCAAAGAACCTTGATGTCCTTAGAGCAACACAAACAACCAACAACCCTTTTTCACTCAACACACAGACCTGATTTTCCCCTCCCAATTAAAAAAAAAATGTGTATAATGAAAACTGTAAATATTTGTAATACAAATTCACAGTTCCTCTCTTTACATGAGCCTGTAACTTAAACTGACAGTCACAGGTGATCCAAAGGGATTCAAATTCAGAAGTATTTAATATAATAGTCATAACATTTAAAGCACATTTTATTGTATTTTGTTACATACGCTGGACCTTTTCCTGAAAAGAACTATGTTTACATATGTGAAGACAATATATTAATATACTTTGGTCCTGACTATGCCATACACTAAAGAATGCAGTTGATTTTAATGTGAATTAAACACATGCTTAAAGTAAAGGATATTCTTTAGTTCTTTTCTTGAATCAAGGTCTTTGTTAACAAAAATAACAAAGAACTTGACAAAAACAAAAATAACAAATTAGGCTTTTGCATTAAAATGTCTCTTCCTTGCAGATTTGTTGGAACTCAGTGGTGTCTGCTTCCCAAAGTTTTGTTTCAACATTTTTGATAGAGAAAGATATGGGAATACATAAGATTCAATATATTGAAAAACCCTTACAATTACAGAATAGCTAGCAGCTTCTTGTAAAATTCTGTGAAACAAAGCCTTTTTATATCTTGCAGTGCTCTGTTTACAATTCTTGTGCATTTCAGCAATTTTCTAAATATAATCTGGAATACTCTGCAATTGCGTGTTTATCCACTTTCAGAGATCTTTGTCATTTTTAGATTTTTGGGAGGGCAAACCATTTAAAAAACTTCTCATGAGCTACAAGCAATAAATAGCATATAGTTTCTATGAATAAAAATACGGTATTCAAAGATCCAAACTCATCTATAACAGAGCAGAAAAATTAACTAATCCCTTAGTTACCTATTGCTCAGAAGAAAACAACCCCACACATCTCAAATGTCACATCGAACAGAATGTATCTAACACTCTGGGCTGTTGTTGTTCAAGCTGCTGTCACCAAATCTTCATTTAAAAGTTTAGAAACTCTCCAGTATGATACTAAATATGGAAACTGAGGTTTTGCAAAATGTACATAAGCATAATGGCCTGACTTACCCTTTTGATGTACTGCACCACTTCCTGGATATACGATCGAATCATTTCAGTCTTCTCTCTGAAGACAAGCGATTAACAAGTTATTACAATCAATAGAATTACAACAGTCTGTTTGTGAATTCAGCTCCTTCCTTACACAAGGGGGGTTATGCTTTGATGGCACAGTTCTGTCCATCCATCCATCAGTCCATTCATCCATCTGCATTTTTAACTGGCCTTTCACATGGGGAAAAGGGGAATCTGTCTTCTAGGAAGTGTCCAGATCTTACTCAGGCCTCTCACAGTGAAACAATGTTGTGTCCTTCCTTTAAGCCCTGATAACATCCAACAAGTTCTGCTCTTTTACTGAGCTTTTCAGCATGGCTGTTGTGCCCTTTTATGTGTCAAAATGGAATCCAGAGAGAATACAATACACAAGCAGCCACCCGGTGCACTGTGTCCAACATGTGGTACAAGGGACAGCACAAACAGGTACTAGAAGGAACATCCTGGCCCAAATGAAGACAAAGACAAAATTCTGAAATGCAGTGTTCACCCCATAACATCATTAAGTAAACTAGGACCTCTGATTTCACAGCAAACACTTGCATGTCAGAGGATTTCAGTGAAAAAATTTTACACCGGTATCAGATAAGAGCCAACTCAATAACTCCAAATGATTGCACACTGGACTATTCTGCTGATGTTGAATTTTTGTTGGTGTTGTGCTTCCATGCATTGAGACATGCTAGGTGTAGGACATAGTTGCTTATACTCTGTGCTTGAATTGTGTTGTCTTTCTGTGTTCTTAAACAATGTTGCCCAGAGGCATAACTTGAAATATTGGCACCCTGGGCAATACAGGGAAAGGGGAGGAGTGAGTGGTCACTTACCGCCCTGTTCAAGGGCTGCTGCAATTGCGTTGACAGTATGGGCTGTTGCTGCCTCAGCCAAAACTTCTGTAATAGTGGCTGCTACAGTGGCAGCAGCAACAATGAGCTTGGGAACTGCTCTTCTTGCTGGCTGGTGTCCTGCTCCCATGCCGACCCTCTCCCACCCTTCTCCCTCCACCGCCTAAGTTACACTACTAAATTGCTGCCCATTTTGTTGGTTAACTCCCCAGCTGCCTCCTTATTTGGGAACCAGAAAAATAATTTTTTTATAGCAAACTCTAGACCCAAAAAAGATCTAAAATAGAAAAATGAAAGCCTGGAAAGCTCAGCACATTATATTACTCTGTGTGTATTGTGACTTCATGCTTGAGGGAGAAGAGATGTAGTTGTAGCTACTAAGCACATATGATTAGGAAAGGATTCATTGGTTCTGCAGGAAGGTCTTGCTATCTGTTCAACTGGGACGGGGCAAGTTACATTCATTTGATGGAATAATTGGGAAGAAACATAGCTGAGTTTCCTAATCTGTTCTCTCCTTTCTCATGGGTTCTCCTATGGAAGGTGTTTGAGGGAACCCTGAAGGATTTTTATTTGCCTGCTTTTGAACACTTCTAAGCTTGGCATCTCATTAATCTCTCTACTGACGAATTATTTCATGCTATAATTGATTTTACAGCTAAAACATTTTTCATAATACCTAAGTGATTTCTGTTTTACTTTCATGATATTATGCCACCTTTAACAACCTTAAATAATTCTTCCTCCTCCTTCATATGATCTCTTATTATGCCCATTTTTTGTCTTTTCTTTAGGCATCTTAATAACTTCTCCTGCTCTCTGTTCTTAAGTAAGACACTGTATAGTCTTTGCATCTTTGGGCCCTCTTTTCAGTGCTTCTGCATACACTGTTATTTTGGATTTGAAGTAATCTAAATAGAATTAAGGCCACTTTAATTTTAAATCAGTTCTCACAAAGAGGTTGAATGTATTTTATTAATCCATTTTAAAAGTTAAGTTAGATGGTTTTTCTAGTGTCCTCATGTAGACAAGCCCAGAGATACTTACATCCAAAACTAGGGCCTCGTTTTCCCCATGCCCTCCTGCAGCAGGCCAATGACTTTATATAAGGGACTTGATGCTAATGGGTCTTTTTATGAGTGTAAAGTTACTTGTAGGTGTGTTGACAAGCAAAGACTATACATATTCTGTCCTGACACAGGTGCTTTCCATGTGTTTGCTCTCAGGCGACGCATAGTCCCTCCCCGTACAGTGTAACTGCACACCTACAGCTGCCAGAGGGCTTGCAGTGCTTATGGAAAATGGGGCTGGATTAGTCCCATGAAATGAAATTGCTGTTGACTACTACTTCCGTGACTGATTACTGCCTGCACACTGACTGCCTGGCATTTAGGGCTGAGGCTTTCCCTTTCTATTTTCCATGTGTGAAATGTACTTGACCTTCTTCATAAAACTGAATGCATTTTTAAGGACATACTTACTCATCCATTTGATTTTTATCCTTGGATTTTGCTTCTGTGATCTTCTCCTGCCTCTTCTTGTCCATTTTCTTCTTTAATTCTTTCTTTTCTCTAAAGGAAAGAGGAATAAAGATTAATCCAAAATGTATATTCTATACAAAATTAGCCAAAGAAGATATAATTAGTTAAAAAAACCAGAGCCTTACTTTTCACAAGTTTCTTTTAATTTCTTTAACTGGCTGTTCTGACACTCTTCTGCTACATCTGTCAACTTCTGAATGAGCTGGAGGAAAAAGCCCAAAACAATTACATATTTTACATTTTGTCATCTTAAATAAATCTAGCTTTCTTCAATAATATATGGTGATGAACATAAGTAAATATTATATCCCCTCTTTGACCTGTGTATAATTAAAAGATAGCAACTGCCCTATCAGTGGGGCAGGCATTGTCAGACTGAGAACTGTAGAATTATATATATTAGCTCCCTGTTTCTCAAGAATAGCTGTCTCCCAAATTATCTGATATAAAAGCAAAGGGTAGTTATATGATATTATTCATGTTATGCACTGGAAAAGTAGTGCTCATTTATAAATTCAATTATAAATTGCACTTCTATGACATTATCTATTACAAGGCTTCTCTGTGGGTGTGGCATTATTATTATTTGGAACAATTTTGATTTGGTGATAGAGAAATAACAGATTCCTACAAAGCAGGTTGAATGGGGTTCTCTGGTCATATTTAGGAGCATGAGCTACAGCGGGACTGGGCAATTACTTGGGCTGGAAGGCCACTTATGAAATTTCTGACAGCTGTTTCAGGGGGGAGGCAATTGCCAGAGGGGAGGCAATTTATTCTATTTGGACTTGGCTGGTCCACCCTGAACCCACTGCCAGGGGCACCAGATGGAGCAGGTGGGTGGGCAGTGTGGGTAGGGTCTCCATGGAGACTGACCTGGGACCCTAGTGGGCAGGGCACATTCAGTCAGGCAAATGGGATGCGGTTGTGAGCAGGTGGGGAGCAGGAGTGGGATAGGCAAGTGAGGCTGGGATTGTGGGGCATTGGCAGAATGGGACTAGAGCCCTGGTCCACTCCCTGCATGTCCCTGTGATGGGCACCAGTTCTGCAGGCAGGGACATGCAGGTCACTGCCTGCAATCCTGGCCATGCCCACCCACCCCACCCCCAGATGCTACTTCACACCCACCTGCATCCTCATCCCACTTGCCTAGCTGACCATGCCCACCATGTGGGTTCCATCTGGTACCCCCCTGCAGTGGGTGCAGGGTGGATGGGCCCCGGGTGCTTGGGCAGCAGGGTGGGTCTGGCTGGGGCGGTGGGGCACACACCTGCTCCTGGGCAGCGAGAGGCAGCAACAGCAGCAGGGGCTGCTGGGAAGCTGAGTCTGGTCACCATGCTTCCCCTGCCTCACAAATTATGGTTCCCATCATGCCCGAGAGCCACACACAGGGATGGGGAAGACTGCACCCATTGGCACCTCTGTGCCCTGGGGGCAGTGGGACCAATTACATGCATCACAGCCCAAGCTGCCCCCCACGCCTGCACCGGTTGGGGCTGAGGGACCTGCCATGGGCTGGACAGAATCCCTTGGTGGGCCAGATCTGGCCTATGGGCCATGCCTTGCCCACCCCTGTGCTACAGGTTAAAATGCAGGACTGAGGGTCAGGAAATGTGAGTTCCAGTTCTGGTTATCTCAAATGTGTCCTAGGGCATATCTCAAATGTTTCCTGGGGCACTTCAAGGCCAAGCCTATCCTCTGCTAAAGTCAGTAACAAAATATCCAAAAGAACAAGATTAGTCTCTGACCTCTCTGTAATTCAGTTTTCCCATCTCTGAGAGGTAATAATTCTCTATGCAAGCAAATGTTAGGAGACTAAATTCATAATACGGTGCATTATAAAAATAGAGAATTAACACACTTAAATATTTCACCAGTTTGGGTCTAATTGAGTAAAAGAAGCATGTATATAATCAAAATCTTGAATGGAGAACCTTTGATATGGTTATGTAGTAAAATTCCACTGCTTTTCTCCTTTGTCTTGATAAGAAAAGGAAAGAAACAAGAATGAACTCTCCTCTACAACTACCAAATTACCAAGTGTACCATGAAGAAAGAATCTTCACTCATCCGTGAAGCAAATTTTAATCTGAGGAAATATTAATTCAAATAAAGCTCAGTGATTAAACTGTCAGAATGTGCCTTATTAAAAAAAGTAATTATCATGAAACTTCATAGCTGAACAATGCAGAAAATGTAGCTTAGCTTTGGGAACACGCATTATCTATTTTGATGAGTTTACATGCAATAGAAAGCTATGCAAACTAATTATATGCTAGTTTAAAATGGCTGTTTTCATAAAAAGAACACAAACTGGTTTGTCACTTTCCAAATAAGAGCGGAAACAGCTCAAAAAATGCAGCCCTCTGAAAACAATGGGAGTAACTGCTCAATGGTGCGAGCAAGGCTTATTTACTGTCTCTAACTTAATTGCAAACATAAAGGAGTTTTGCATCTTACTCAATATTATAATTAATATCCAGTATGTTTGTAGGAGGGGCTTGCTATGCACTCTTCAGATAAACACATCCTCTCATAGTGCACATGGGAAAAGAAAGATAAGCATGCTTCCTAAACTTTGACATACCCTACACAATGTTCTTAACATATGCTTGTAGATCATATTGAGAATGCCAATGGCTAACAACATTTCATGTTTTTCAAATGGTTATCTGTCCCAAAACACTTTGGGTGTGAAGCAGAAAGAAAGGAGACTATCGACTAAATGTAGGGAGACACTGTGAGAGAAAGAGGGCAATCTTGCTTCTGGCCTGGATTAGGGTTGGAAACATTGACTCAGCTTCAAGATGTATTCAAACCTGCCATTAGCAGAAAATGTCAGTGAATGTAAATTCAGTATGTATTTGAATAGATGATTATATAGTTCTTGGCCAGGATGGAACATACAGGATGATAAAATAAGTTGAGATCATTTGAAATATAGTAAAGTCCCATGCCTGACCCAGTCAAGGGATCCTGGTAAATTAAAAGTGGATAGAGAAATAAAAACAGGGCACCAAAACTCAGTCACATCCAAGCCAAACATTTTGTCTTGAGTCTACCATTTGGATTATTTAAACACTCTAAGATTCAGGTTGATGCCAAGACATAGAAAGCACGACTAGCCTTCAGGTAAGCCAGGCAGTGCCCAGTGGTAGCCTTAGGGCTGTTGGGGCCCTGGGCAAGAGAGTCAGTTGGGGCCCCTTAGAGGATTAATTTTGATGACCTATAAGCCAGTTGGAGATTTTTGATTTCAATTGCACTTTGCCCTATCCATGGAACTGAAATGAAAGTATCTTAATACCATATTGATAATACAAATATTCGGTGTAATTAATTTTTATTTTTATAAAGTGTGGGGCCCCAGGCAGTCGCCCAGTTTGCCCTCCACTCAGGTACTGCAGTGCCATAGCAAGGGGGTTGAGCAGAGCAACTGCCCGAGGTGCTGAATCGAAGGGGTGCCAACAGGCACTGCCCAGCTGGAGCAGTGCGTGGGATGGAACAGTGAGCAGCTCGTTTGGGGGGATGCAGGGAGGGCAGCTCCCACTGCTGCATGCACGGGGCAAACGGGGGCTGCCGCTGTGGGCTTTCTTGCTATGGCACTGAAGTCAGGTACCAGTTTCATGAGTCACTGGGACCTCTGTCTCATTCTACTTGCCAAAGCCTCTAGAGACAGACAAGCATATGCTTATAGTGACTTCAAAAAAGGGGAGGACTTGATGCTCAGGAGTGTGCAGCAGCTGTTACACGGTAACTGTAACATTTATATGAGCCTGCAGTAAAACAAGCATTACAAAATGGCTCAAACTTTAACCTTGCTTCATCTGGGGCAGTTTAGCTCAAGTGTATCACACTTCTGAGCAGCAGCTCCCTCTTCCCTTTTGAAGCTGCAACAAACATACATGTTTGTCCATACTCCACTGTGTACTATTCCCATTCTATACAAAAGGAACTGGTGTAGCTTTAGATATGGAGGCTGGACTGGACAATAGCATCTGTGCCCCTTTCCCTTGCAGTTCTGAACAGTTTAAGAGAATATGTGAAAACACACACACACACACACACACACACACACACACACACACTGCTGGGAATGAGAATGTGCATATGAGCACCTGTGCTGCAAGTGCACACTTGAAAAGGGAGCAAGGTCTGGAAATAAGGAGCATTAGAGGCCCTCTTTAAAAATGTATATCTGAATGGAAACTCCTTTGAGGCAGCAGAGATGAGTGCTTTTCTTCTCTTTCCTTGTTCATGAAAAATAGCAGTGGTGCTCAATTTATTTGGTCCCAGGGGCTGGATTAGTGGCATGGGGCTAGTCCACAGGCTAGATCCCAGATGCGAGGTCAGTGAGTTGGAGTCAGTCCATGGGTGAGGCCCTGGGTGCCAGCCTGGTCCCATGCACTGAATGCGGCTATGGAGTGATGCCAAGTGCTGGCCTGGCCCACTCATGGGCTGGCTGTGGCCCAACCCCATGAAGGTCCTAAAATTTTATGGCAGGGAAGTGGTGGTAGCATTAATGAATGTGGCTCTGCTGTGACAATTAACACTGCCACCACACCCCCACTGCCAAAGGTCCGGACCCCAGGGATTGGATCCAGCCCATGGGACATAGGTTGAACACCACTGACAAATAGTAATTTTGCTGAATTGGGATGGGGGAAAAGGTTGGGGAGGGAAAGGGTGATAGAGGGAGTACTGAACATATTTATGAATTGGGATCAAATTCTCTTTATAGCTTTCACCAAAAGGAAACAAAAAACGGACAAATTTTGAAAAATTCAAAACATGTTGCCTCAACATTTAAAAAAATGAAATTTTTCCTTCCCAGAATGTTGGCACATTTCATGCTGATATTTGCCAAAGAAAAATTTAGACTCATCATTTGTAGATGACAATTTTTCACTTCAAAATTGACCCAAATTAAAAGTAAAATGCTATGCTGAAGGGATTATTTATCCAATCTTACACAGTGACCCTTTGATGTGTCACTGGAAGGCAAGGCTAGAAGAATTCAGTGCCCTTTGCTAACTACTAATTAAGATTCCTTACTATCGCCAGCCATCCTTTCCCCCATTGACAGGAGGAGGGCTATATCAGGGTCCCTGGCAGTGCATGTCAGCATCTGCAAGAATGGTAGGAGTAACACGGCTCGGGACAATACTTACTGGAGATGGCTTTTGAAACCCCAGGTAAGACAGAGACTGTTTGCTACTCCAGTCAAACAGAGACTGCTAGCAGGTATGGACTCAACACAGATCCCAATCAGCACTTCACTTTTAAATTTCTCACTGGGGAATATAATTCAATCAGCTGTCAAACAGTTTCCGTACATTTCTTTTTTATCAGCCAACGCTTCTAAAACAACCTGCCTTTCAGATGGTACAACAAATCACTGTAAATGAGCAATACCCTAATATGAGCAGTACTCTGATATGACAGCTTCAGATAACACAAAAAACATATCAGATCTCAGCACACAGGGTATAACTCCTATGTACAAGAACTCTGATTCTCTACTGCTCTGACTCATGGGCTGACCTCTTGTACCAGGCAGCCCTGAATGGTGTAACTAGCCCCATTATATGTACTGCTTCTTCACATTTGTTTTGTACATATGTCAAAGATAATGTCTGTGGAGTATTCAAGTGGTGTTTCACAGGAAAACTGAAGCCAACTTATATGGAAAAACTGCACTGGTGTAGTTCAGGGGTGCGCAAAATGTGGCCCGTGGGCCGGATGCAGCCTGCCAGGCCATTCAGGCCTGCGGGGCCCCCCCAAAATTTAGGAAATTAATATATATCTGACCCTAGCTGCCTGTCATGTGGACCTCGATGGCTGACCAAAACTCAGTAAGCGGCCCTCCGCTCAAAATAATTGCCTGTCCTGGTGTAGTTGCACTTAACTTTTTAAAACAATATAATCAAAGTGGTATAGGCCTTTCTGAGCATGCTCATTGTTGTGTAAGGCAAGCTTAACTGATATTCAATTAAACTTCTTTCCAATCAACTTATTAAACACTGGAAAAGTACCCATACAAAGGCATACCCCAGTTTAGCTATATCAGTGTATATTTACATGGAAGGTGACAGAGGTGTTGACAAGGTCTGAGATGTGGTAGTGATCATCATTCGTGATTATTATTAAACGAACAACTATTGTACCTCTTTGCAAAAGACTGAAGCAAATACAGTACGTTGACAACTCTTCGTTATATTGAGACAAAGCACCATGTTAAAACAGAGCTAAGGTTGAGACCCTATATCAGTAATTTAAGGATAAAACTAATTACAGAGATACTATTGCTCCAAACCCAGGAAAATCAGAGTTAGGTTTATCCTTAAAAGGAAGCCAAACATGTTAAAACATAAAAAATGTAGATTGAAGCTATCCAACCAATCTTAATCCTCCCCTGTAGTAACATAATGAGGTGAAAACATTAATTTCATAGACATTAGGGAAATCAAATCATAACATACCTTTAGAAATCAGTTCAATCTAACCCAGGAACCACAAGCACTAAAATTCTTTAATCAAAGTCATATGGTTACTGAATGATGTCAGTACCAGGGAAATTAAACTTGTTGGATGTTTAAATGGATATTAAAATTAACACTACATCTCAGTTTCCTGAGTGTTTAATGTTTGGATTTTAGATAAGTATGGCACTTCTCTGTAATGTTTTTTACCCTTAAGTTACTGGTGTTTTTAAATTTTACTTTCATTCTATCATAACATTTATATCAAGTAAGTAAAACTACTGTTACTAGCTTAATTCAGTGAAGAAATAAACTGAAACTGCTGGGTTTGAAAAATGGCAGTGGACATGAGAGCTTTAGGTCTTCTATCCTACAATGAGTTCTCAATGCCTGCTGTTCAGCTAGACCTCAGAGCAAACATTCATTTTCACAGTAGACCAAGATTGAGAGGCCCTGCTTAATTTTCAGGGATCAGGGAAATAATGTTGTACTTGACCTCTCATGGATATATGACGCAGGGTAAAGAAAGGCTAGAAAGAAAAAAAACAAACCTTGATCATTTACTGTCTACTGTCTATTCTAAGGGGTGTAAGAAAAAAGAATCATCTTTGAAATAGTAGAAGTCTTTATTTCTGTTGTGTCATATCAAAGGGAAAGTTTTTGCTGAGATTTGTTCTAAATATGACCACTGTAGCAATTAAGAAATGTTAGCAGAACAGTACATTAGGTCAGATGGGTAGCATTTCTGTTGGATGGGCTGTCAGAGGGTTAGTTCTCAGGACAGGGAATTACAAAGTGCTGTTGCAAAGACTGCTTGCCTGATTAGCTGCTACTTGGAGTATGTGAGCTGTAAGCTAGAAAAACATGCTGCTCATATAGATAAAAGGGAATGGAACAGGTAATCAGGTATTTTATTTAACCGTAGAAGTTTATGTGGTCCCTATGCCTGCAGTATCTGAGCACCTTGCAATCTTTACTGTATGTTTAGGCCAGTGATTCTCAACTGGGGTGCCACAGTACCTTGGGGTGCCACAACATGCTTTTAAGGGTGCTTTAGGACATGAGCAGCCTCTCAGAAGTGACCCAACATCGCTTGTCCCCACCTCCCACCACAGCTGTGTGGAGTTGTTCATGGTGGGGAAAGATCTGGCAAGCTGACCTGGCCTGGACAAGAAAGACGGTGCTGGGGCTTCTGGCAGAGAAGCCAGTAGAGAATGAGCTGCAGTGGTTCATGAGGAATCAACACAGGGAGAAACTTTAACTGCAAAGTGGACACAGAGACATGAATGGCAGGCGGGGGGATGTAATACAGCCCATGCAGAGCCAGGCTGGTTGCAGGCACAGAACCAGGACTTGGTGCTGCATCTGTTCCATGGCAGGAGGCTGGACCCACTGGCACCAGGCACATGCCACTGGAGAGACCTCAGCACTAACCCACCATGCACATAAGCTGATATATTCAGGTAAGGAAATGAAGTTTCAGTTTCTCACAAGTGTGCCACAAATATTGGTCCCTATTCTGTAGTCAGACCAGTGTACCCATGTAGCTATGTGGCTGTAACCCTGAAGTGTTTTTATTTTCTGACTTCTTATGTATGCATAACTTCTTAACTGTAATTTTGCTTTATCCCTTTAGAATCAGTGTTTAGAATATCCCTTTAGAATCAGTGTTCCTGCTTTATTTCCATGTTCTTGATTTAAAAAAAACCCTAAAAAAATCTAAAAAAGATCTCATCTAAGATAAAGGGACTTCCAAAAAAAAAAAAGAGAACAACCAGACCATTCATAAACATGTTGCTACTTATTTTTTTATAACATTTTGAAATTGGGTGACACTAAATTCAAAAAAGCATAGGAACCTGAAGAGATCAAGAATCACTGGTTTATGCACATGGCTCAGCTGCAACAGAATAATTTAGCCTGGATTTTCCTAAGTGTTAAATTTACTCTGCAGTAAAGAGCAGAGACATAACCAGTTCTCCAAAGCTTGCTGCTGGTAGTAGGCAGTTATGGCACCTGGTCATTAAGTAATGGGAAAGCTGATTTCCTGTGAGCAAACAGCTATCTTATAATGCAATGGCCCAGGGAAGTAGATATACCACCAGTGCAGTGGTGTAATTCTTTCTTTTCCAAAGCATAACTTTATCCTGGACTACAGTGACTTACACCAAAGCAGAGCTATACACTGCTTGTCCACTTTTCTTTTACCACTGAGTGAAGTCGAATTACTCTGGCATAAGCATGTTGTGCATCCACACCCCATACTTATCTTCACTGCACTACTATAATGGAAGGAAATCCATTATTCCTGTTTTTCCCCAGATAGAGAGCAGACAGATAAGACACAGATCTAAATCTAATGTCAAATTATTGGGACATCTTTTCTGCCTCTTGGCAATAGCTAATGTTGATGTCACTTAGGGCTTGGGCATTACCCAACATCGTTATAGTTTCTTAAGGCTTTTCCTTCTCTGGTTTGGTTCCGTCACTAATGACAAAGAACAATAGTTGTTAACAACTCAAGAGAGGTGCTGTGATGTCTCAAGAATGCAAGAGCTATGGCAAACCTACTAGTGCTGCTCCACTGAAATCAATAAACAAACAACAATTCCAAGAAATATGTCAGAGAGGTTTCTGAGAGTGTTCAAGGTTGGTGTGACTTCTGTACTTGGTGGTTGCATCTTCATGAAACACTACTGTGCAGTTGTTACTCAGCATTTATTTAGTACTTGCTTATACAAGTACTTGCTTAACCTGAGTTACTGTGCAGCAGCGCTGATGAATGCCTTTTTTGTGATGCCACCGCATAGCAGCCTAATACTACTGCGCAATAACATTGTGTCACGGTTTTTGCTACAAAATGCTACTGCACAGTAGTATAGGGCTACTGCGCAGTCAGTGCCTCGTGCAGATGCACCCGGGGGGCAGGTCTAAGTGTTCAAGTCACACACAAGAAGAAACTCTGGAGTTTTTTCCTCCTAGGCATGCTGTTTGAATGTGTGCCTGGGAGCAAAAACCTCCGGAGTATATTGCTCTGGAGCTTATGCATGTGTAGCACATTGAGCCTGGTTGCAGCAACCCTAGCTGGGAGCAGCTCTGGGCTGTTCTGATTGGGTTCAATGTGCAGCAGAGGGACTGGATGGGGTACAAAGGTGTTTCAGTGCAAGGCCAGCCAGCAGGCAGCCCCTGCCCTGAAGCACCTTCATGCCTCAGCCACCAGGCAGTAACTACCTGTGTGGTGTTGTAGGCATGGGAGGTTTAATTTTGTGGTAGGCTGAGAAAGCTGGATAGTGTAGGTTGCAGTGGAAATTCTGGGAATGTCCCAGATCATAGAACAGTCCTGGGATGATTTTCTATATATTGAAATGACTCTCAAATTTCCTCTAATTGCACAGAGGACCTCTGGCCCACAGATGCAAAAGGCATAAAGGTGCCATTTTTGTCCTACCTTCATATAAGCTGGATCTTTGTGTTCTGCTTCTTGGAGTTCAGATCCTTAACTCCTTTACTGAATCTAAGAGCAATATCTCCCCCCCCATAATTAAAATTCTGTTTTGTGTCATATAGCACTCTTTAGAAAAGTCCTTCCCCCCCTCAAAACATCCACTGCCATCTGCTCCAGCATCTCTATTTTAGATCTTCAGGCCTTATGATCTTGCCTCTGCTGACAGCAGTGCTCCAGCTGTTAAAACAAAAGTTGGTGTGGAATAACTTATGCAAAATATTTCTGCACCATTCCTAGATGATGCCCCAATATCCCTTTAGAGCATTCATTTTCAATGAGAATATTGTTTGGCAAAACTTCACAACCCTGGGAAATGTTTGAAGCTATTTCCATCAGTTTATTTTCATGGGATGTTACTTTTTTTCTAACTAATTTTGCTTCCTGGAGTGTTGTAAGTCTATAAAGCAGCAGAAGAACCTGGAATCATGATCCAAATGTTCCAATAAATGTGGAACTAGCTGAACAAAATGTTGGGGATTTTTCCTTTGTAGTAGTAGTAGTAATCATTTGTATTCCTCTGGTGCCTTCATTTTAAGGTCCTCAAAAACATAAGTCTTACAGCGACTCAGCAAAGGCAAGCACTAGCCCCATTTTATAGATTGAATGCCAGAGAGGCTCCACAGATTTGATCAAGGTAATCATAGGCACACAGGACTGGAAGCCTCCTAGGTCATTCTGTTTAGTCACCTGCATTCACCTATTTAGCACAGTCCAGTAAGGTGATCAGCAGGAGAAGAGCATGTCCCAGCTCCCTTCTCCCTACCCCTTCCCCATGTTGGGTGGCCAGGGCCTGCTTCTCTACCACTGCTGCCTCTAGCAGTGGCATCCCTGGAGGAAGTCTCTCTGCTGGGGGAAGTGGGAGCAATAAAGCAGCTCCCTATCACCTCCTAGCTGGACGGCTGGAAAGTACACCTTTGAGGTAAATTTGTCATCTCAGAAGGCTGTACATGCATGCATGATCTCATAGCTCTCTATCTTTGCAGTGCTAGAACGTGCTGAGACACTTGGTAGCAGTATAAATGTAATGTGCATACAAGGCCAAAGAGTCTGTAAATTCTGGGGTTGAAATCCTGAATCTATTAAAAGCAAATGGCAAAAATCCTGTTCAATTCAATATAGTCAGAACTTCACCATGAATTTCTTAACTCTCTTTGTGCTATAAAGCTGCTATACTAAGAATAATCAGTGCTTGGATTATTTAGCAGGGACAAAAGAGAGTTGTTTTCTCACAGCTGTATGATCTTTCATTCTCTGATTTACTCTCCTTACAAACCTTAACACTGATCCCTAATACTAGCAAAAGACAGCAACCATCAAAATAATTAGTGAGATTATAAAATGGCATCTATTTTTTTTTTACTAGTTGGCTCTACCAACACAGAACAGAATCAGGAAACAGAATTCTGATGTACCAAGGCCCCTTTCTGATATCTTCAGCAAATACGTAAGAAATTTACGTCATTTTATAATCTGTCCTGAGAAAGGAAAGCACATAGCTGCACTCAGGGATGTATCTAGGGGGTGCTGCAGTCACATTGACCTTTGATTACTGCTCCACCTGAACTTTAAAACAAACTACCTGGAAGGAGCAGCTGTATTTCTATTCAGGCAATGCTGAGAGAATCAGTTGACTTCATGTCTCATTATCATTCCTGCTAATCTCTCCCTACTCCACAGGTGTTAATGGCCCTCTATCCTTTTTAATAGTCTTGACTTTCTACTATTCAAACTACCTTTTTTCCTACTATTTTGCTGTCTGCTAGCCCTTCCTAGTAACACCTCTTTTTATTTCACAGTCCTGCAGATTGTTTCTAGCTCTAGCTAAAAACCTTAACTTGGGTACAGAAATATACGATGAAAAAATGAATGACAGTGAAGTATTGGAGGCACTGTGAAAACACTCAAGAGGGCTAAATTTTGTATAATGTATCTGAATAAGATCCATCCATACATTAACTGTTATGAATCTAGGACTAATGACACAATATCTTTTTGACTGCTTGGATTCTGTTTTGCCTAGTTTGTATTTTTCTTTAAACTTAATATAGAATCTAGCAAATCAGGACACATTCCAATAGTTATATTTGTTTTTGCTTTGTTCTGAACCTGAATAACACAGTGTTAGCCATCTAGCTATTAGTAACCTCCTAGTTTCTCTGTAACTGAAGAAAAATGTGTTATATGTGATGCTTTGCCACACTAACTGCACCTCCCTTTTCAAGGTCCTAGATCTGCCCATGGCTGCACTACTGCAGGAATAGATTAAATTTAGGTGGGATCACCTGTCATATATGCCGATGTAATTTCTATCAGGTTGGTTTACAAAATAAATTTCACAGTGTCAGCTGTGAACAGATGTGCAGCTATGATGGGTAGTACATGTGATCTTGTAGCAGCAAGTAGTACTACTGCTCTAGCTGCAGATTCTAGACGGTGTTCAAGGGTAGCTCTATGTAGAGTTTCACATTGTTTATTACCTGACTACTTTATTTCATCAGCTTTTAGAGCTCTGGTGCTCAGGACACCACCTATCACCTGGATTTCTGTCCATACTTTTGTTCACAAAGGAGATTCTATGAACAAAGATAAAATATGCAAAATAGATTCCACGAAGGGGGCACAATAAAATGCAACCTAATATATAACACATCACACTTTTATTGGTGACTGAGCAATCTTCAATGGGAAGCACAACTTACCAGCTTGATATGTTCCCGCTTCTGGTACTTTTCACTGTAATACTGTTCTTGTCGGAGATTGAGCAACTGCTGCTGTTGCTTGTCCTTCAGTTCTATTAACTTCTGGGTCATTTCTGAGTCAAGTGCAGCCAGCTCTTGTTCAATAGAAGAACTGTGATCTGGGCTGCCAGTGTCACATCTACAAAAGACACACAGATCAGCTGTAGCTTGTTCACTACATACAGTTTATCTTATTCCTTTTAATTTTTAAAATTTTTTAAAACTTCTTTAATTTTGGGGTGGTTGTAGCCCCAAAAGAATGTACAAATCTCCCAGCACTGTAGTTCTGTCAATGACATGATCTAGTACATTCAGGCTGTTCACAGATGTAACTTTAAACTATTTTTTAAAGGGGAGGGAAGACTTGCCTTTTGGGAGCACACATCAGCTGTTCAAGCTTAGCTGTTTTAAACCTGAAATAAATAGTTTTAAAATTGCATCACTTTAGCTCTACTTACTAGGTGGACAAGCATAACATTTCCACTGGTATAATTTCATACTGGAATAACTATTCTGTCTGTCCAAACCCTTAAAGAAAGGTATTTTCCTCCTCTTTTTTTTATGCAGACTAAAACATCTAGTAATAAAATGATGATGGCTGTAGTTTTTAAATCAAATCTGAACAAACTGCAGCATAGTGGGAAAATATGTCTCCGCATAAACAATTAGAGATTCCTACTGTGGCTTCTAAATCCACATTTAGGCACTTAGATTAAGTGGCATGATTTTGAAAATAGCTCAGTCCACTGTGGAAACAACTAGAGCTTCTGGGTGCTAAATACTTTTGGAAATCAATCATATATTACGGTTGATATGGGTTTTTTTAGCCATGAGAGTTCAGCAAATTTTTGAGAAGAAAAGGGATTTTGGTAATATCCTTTAATGCACTATATAGTTGTCACACACATTAGACAAGCTTTGAGGCACAACATGAAAGACATCACCAAAGTCTCTGAAAATCACGTAACTTTTTAGAGGCATAACTAGTGATTGAACAGTCTAACTTTATGCCTGCATTTATAAAAGCTTTGCCAGTTTTTCTTTAAAGCATCTAGGAACATCACTTCATCTGCTATCTGGCTCCTTCCTCTAAGGTGGCTATGTACAGTGAGGCTGGGTGTGCATTTGTGCAAAAGTATTTAACAGGCTGCAGAACTGTAAAATGTGGACTCCAGGGAAAAACAGAAGGGAACATGAGCTTAAAAAAGGCTGCCCATGGAAGCAAAGGAAAAATAAAATATTTGAAAAACAAACTCAGTAAGAATGGGAAATATTTGGCCTGGTGAAAGTTAAACAAACAGGAGTTGTGAAAACTAAGGAGAAGGGAGCAGTGAACAGTGCTTGTGAGCGAGATGAACAACTCAAAAATGTTAATGGATTGTGCTAAAATACAAATCCAAGGCAAAAAATATTACATATATATAGCATTACAGCAGAACCCATAATGTGAGAAAGCTGCTGCTCTACTCAGGTGTTAAATTAGTTGCTTAGGAAATGCTGTTTAAGATGACAGAATTTTAAAGACCTGAAATGAGAGCTGAACCTGCAGAAACAAACAAGTTTTCCATTCAGCAATTCAAATGCAGAAAACCAAAAACTGTAGAGTTCTTGCTATGCTGTGTGTCTTCCTTTTTGCTTTGAATTAGAGTGACTTCACTGAAGTCAATGAGCCGGAAGGATTTATACCAGCTTAGGATCTTGATCATTGTTGCTGGCTTTATACTCCCTGTCTCTCTCTCTTGCACTCTCTTTGGCAATCCCTCATAGTCAAGGATGATTATTTTCCACAATTGTCTTATCTGTAGGGACCTGCTTAAATTGTTGGTTTACAAATTTTGCAGAAACTGCAAAAAATGGTAGTTTTCATGATCACTGTGAAAAATGGCTTCTCTCACAATGTTGCACTGAATCACCTGAAAAAAGAAAAGTTTACCGGAAAGTGCAGCAATCCCTGCAACCATAGAGCATGTGGTTTGAGAGAGGGCTACTGAGACGCTGAGCTAGTGATGCAGACTCAGTGAAGGCTCCAATCAGACAAGTGAATGGGTTTCAACGATAACTTTTAAGAAGTCAGATGCAGTGCTGCAGCAAGGCTGCAGTTTGAGATGATATGTGAAAAGAAATCCAAGAAAGCTAAACACATTTCAGCTCAGGGTTGTATAAGGCAGTTCCCTGCAGGAGCTTTGCATGCAGATGGTTGTAAATTGTTTTGTTCATCATGCAACGTGACTCCAAATGTATCAAGGAAAAACAGCATGGATCAGCATTTAGAGTTTGAATCGCATAGAAAGCAAAAGTTTGCTGCACAAGCTGAAGATCAGAGCAAGAAACAAGCAACTATGTTCTCAGTCTTTAAATGAACCATCGAAAGCAGTCTGACATGCAGAGAGGCTACATTCATGTTAGTGGAGGCATTCATGGCCGCCAAACATTCCTCTGGAGAAAACTGATAGCCCTAAATTAAGGGACTATTTGAACAAAGACATGCCAAATGCGGGTAGTTTCTCATGTATGAACAAGCTTTGGGGGGTTACCTACCATGAGTAATTGGTTTGCATATTCAGTCTATAAAATTTGCATAGGCAGATTATGAATTAATTTCAGTTGTACCAAAAGAAGCAACAAATGCCCAAAATAATTCTTCTGCACATTTTATTTGTACCTGGAAACTGGACAGACTGCAGTTTGCCTGTTTTTCAAAAAGAACTGGTTCACCTTGAGTCTATTGATTTTTCCACCATGGCACAAACTGTAGTGAAAGCTGCTGTAAACTACAACTTAGAATTTAATAAGATCTCAACATTTCTGTCTGATAATGCAATGCATATGAGCGAAGCTTTCTTTAATGTGCTCCATGGAACGATGCCCAATGCAATTTATGTCACCCGCAATGCACACATCCTTTCTTTAGTAAGTGACATCTGCTGCACACGTTTTTCTGATGTGGGTAGTTTGGTTTCCTCTTCTAAGAAAAATGTTCAAACAAGGTCCAGGCTATAAGCCTCAATAAAGCCTCCTTTGCCAATCTAAGTGGGGATCTACATGCAACTAACTGTGTCATTTCCACCAGAGCCAGTGCTTACAAGGTAGAATTCGCAGTTTAACACAGTTCATTACCATGCAAGGAATATGAAGTAATACCAGCAATTTGTGCACAAGGAACTTGAAATCAAACCCAACACAGAGTGCATGCTTAAACCACTTGATTTCTTAAGACAGGGCTGATCAAATGAAGCTTGAAGATCAATGAAGATCAAGTTATGTTTGTGGCTGAAAAAGTGATCCAGTCCACTGAGCTTCTAATGAAGTTTGAAAGTTGGCGGGCTTTGATCCATCAAGCAGAAAACAAGCTGATGGATTTGATAAGTTGGGTCGAAGACATGGCAACTTTCAAACTGTCAACATGAAAACCAGCTGAGACAAGAACTGTTCCAGGCAATAGCTGTGAAGCTGAATCAGTACTACAAGTACGATCAGTCAGAGACAGAGCATGTCAGCTGCAACTGCTGGTGGATGCTGCATGCTAGTGTTTAACAGCTAATATGAATTGTTTCTATCAATGTTGGCATTATTTAGTATTATTAAACATTTTGTAGCATGCTAATAATATACTATGATATTAGTTACTATTCATACTGGGTGCATCTAAACATGCACATTTATTAGGTAGAAGTAAACTAATTTACTCCGCAGCAAGATAGTATTTGTAAATACAAGTACTATCTTTCTGTGGAGTAAAAAGTTCTGTAGAAGCGCATGTGTAGATGCAGGAGGGGCTTTTTCCCTTTTTCTTCAGCCATTCCCTCTGCAGGATATTGAGCTGCCCTGGGCTGGCAGGCTGACCTCTGGGGCCCTCTACCAGCGGGGATTGCTCCATGCTGGTTCCACATGCTGCATCTGAATAAACTGCGGCGCTTGTTGCTCAGGAGTAAATTGCTTGTTCAAACTGCATTCCTTGGAGCAATAAACTCCAGAGAAATAAACTCTGCAGCTTATTCAGGCACCGTAATAGCATGTGTAGACATGCCCATTATGTATAAATTTATATTCATAATATGTATCAATTTGCACCCCCCCAACACACACACAGCGTTTTTTACTAGTAAATGCAGTCCTCCTTTATGTACCATTGTATTTTTTAATTGTTCCCTCTCACAATGAAGACTTACAAGAACTCATTTGTATATTAATTTGCAAAAAGAGTTTAGGAGAAGAAAATCTGCTTTGAATAAATAAAACTGAACCTTCCCTCAAAAGATTGAAACCAAAAGAGCTTCCAAGGTTCTGGATGATGTTTATTTCTGTCTTTCCCCAGATTTTCTGGATTTTCTGTGTTTAGTTATATAATAAGCATGTATATGGCACTGTTCATTAAAACACTCAGACAGGAATCACATGGTTTAGACTGAAAGAAAAAAAAAACCCTTCCTGAATAGGCGGTTGGGAATCCCTGCTTATTTGATATGATCTTAAAAAGTTATACTGCTCTGAGTGAGAAAACAGATCTAGAAAATGTCAAGATGGAGGGAGAGTCCCTCTAGTGCTTTCTGAATGAGACCAGGGGAAATGTACTTGATGAGAGTGAATTCACCATAAAATGAGATAAGAACTTGCTACTAGGAATGCTTTGCCCATAACTTCACAGAGCTCCACCTTTGGTACAGTTCAGTGAAGTACTGTTGATAAGCATAGTTAGATCACAAAGGAAGACTTTGGACATGGGTTGGAATATAAAGCCCAATGAAGCAGCATGGGAAAATTCTCACATGGGATTTTCCAAAACAAGAGAGTATTGGTGATCTTCTGGGAAAGTCTGTTTTTGTGAGATTAGCAGGGCAATTTTCAGACAAAGTTCAGGTACATTTTCCATTAATTAGCATTTATTCCAGGCCAAAACTCAAAACACCATTTTCAGTGAGAAGGATTGACGCCAAGGTATAATGTAAGCATTCTAGAGGAACTCCACAAAAAAAAACAAAGGCCCATAAAAACAGCACTGTTTTTTTGGTTCATGCTGTTTATCCTAACAATTACTTTTTTTAAGGAAAACTTATCATGGTATTTGAGCCTTATTAAAGACATATTGGCCACATCCCCATGAGCAGGAACGTGAGGTCTGTGGCACCTCAAAGCCTTTTTGAGGCACCCCAAAACACATGTGGCACTTGTGATTCTGTTCCCTACACTGCATATTTGCAGCACAGTGGCAAAATTAGATACTGGGAAATCCTAGCATCTAAAGAACACACAGCAAAAAAAAAAAAAAAAATTGGGCCAGCACACATGGTTGCAGTGTGTGCCACCCAAAACCAGAGCCTGGCTGGCCAGAGCCACATTCCAGCTGCCAGCCGAGCTCCGTGTGCCCAGATCACTGCCATGACAGCCCTAAGAGGCCCCCACGACTCCAGGTGCTGGCTCCAACCTCCCGTACTTCACCTGGGGCAATTTGCCACTTGTCAGAACACATGTGCAGGGGCATGCCTGGGGACACAAATATGTCCCCAGTGAAATGTATGTTCACTACTGTGGGGACATGCCCACTTAATCCAATGTTTTCAATAATACTCACCAATTTTGTAAGTGTCAGCTTTCTGGTGCCAAACTCCAGGACAATTTGTGATTCTCAAAGGAGCTGGGGGTGGTCCCAGGGAGGATATGGTACATGGGTGTACTTGCACACCTCCTCCCCCCCACCTTTGATTCCTGCTTCTCCCATTGTTTAAAACCAACTGCCTGACAGTGGCAGCAGCATTTCTATTCAGGCAGCAGCAAGAATGTCAAATTAATTCATGGCTCATTAAAATCTAACTGATCCATTCTAAACTCTTCATTCTACAGTTGCTAATGGCCCTCTCTCTTTTTTAACGATCTTGTTCTACTAATCAAGCTAGCCTTTCCGCTGTAATTCTGCAGTCTGTTAGTTGCTCTTGGTAATGTATTTCCTATTTCACAGCCCTATAAACTGTTTTTAACTCATACCAATAGTTATATATGTTTTTGCTTTGATCCTAAAGTCAATATAGCCCTAGGCCCCTAGCATATCAAGTAACGCTTCTAGTTTCTTTTTAACTGGAGAAAAAATATGGGTTGCATTATGTGGAATGATGAATCACAACACCTGCACCCCCCCTATTCCAAATCCTAGATCTGCCTATGATTAGTCCTCACCACTTCTGAAAAGCTGGCGCAATTAAGCCATATTTTCATAGACATGTATGTGTTTAAAAATACATCCGCACATCTAATGAGATTTTCAAAAATACCTAAAGCAAGGTAGGTGCCTCACAGTGAATGAGAGATAGGCATGTAACTTGCTTTATTGCTTGGCACATATGTGAATTTTCGATACCTAAAAGTCTTTAAAAGTCTAACCCAAGTTTTAGCTCAATCCAGGCACTCAAAATTCATATATTTCTGACAGTGTCTCTGTGGCAGAGCACCTTTGGGGCCAGTCACTTTAAGGGCTTTGAGTGGCTTGTAAGCACAGGGCAGCTGGCAGGTGCAGGCCAGTCTTGATGGGGTGGTCATGTGATTGCAGGAGGGCCGCGTGATTGGAAGAAGGGGTGGAGCAGCCTCCATTTTAGATCCAAGCCCTCTGGAATAACACCACCCGGCTGAGCTACTGCTCAGAACATCCTCAGAGGTAAAGGCAGGAGCTCTGGGGATGGCAAGAGGCTCCTGGGCCTGGGTATAACCAAAAACTACACCCTGCTGGTGAAGGATGGCCTGATAAGATTGCTCGAGGAGGGGCAGTTCCCCTGAAATGCCAGGCCAGGTGCCTCCCCAGTGAAAGGCAGGTAGGGACACCTTACAACCACAACCTGGTGGGAAACCCTGATGTAGGGCCAGGCATGTCTCCAGACACCTGAGCCCCAGAGGCCCCAGCGAGGGGGGCAAAGAGATAAAGTGGCCCCATTGAGAGGACAGAAGTGTGTGGTGGCCTGCACAGAGTAGGGTGCATTGTTGTGGCCTGAAGGACTGTGCACTGGGGGTGCAGAATAGGGTTGCAAGGGTCATCTGAAGGGCTGCACCAGGGGTGTGTTGAGTAGGGCTGTAGAGGCAGCCTGAAAGGCAGCACACAGGCCAACCCCTATAAGTATGTGAAACTGTCTGGCAGGGGGTTAGGGGCAGAGTCAGCCTAGTGTGAGGCACAAGACTAGTGCCATGTAGAGTACGGTTGCTTGAGTGACCTGAAGGGCTATGTATGGGCTGGGCAGAACAAGAGTAGTTAAACCTGATGGCCCAAGGAGCAAGGCAGGTTGAGAGTGGCCCAGTGAGGGGCAATATGAAAGAGGCCCTGTGAGGGGGGGTGGTATGAAAAAGACCCTGTGAAGAGCAGAGTGAATGAGCTGAGTGGTAGAGGTACAAGGGGCAGAGTTTGGCTTGGCCACAGGCTGGAGCTACCATCAACTTATGATGCCATTTGTGAGGCACAGGACATGGTATAGGGGCGGTATGGAGCCATGTGTAATGTCCCAGGCATCCAGGAATAAGATGGGCATCCTCCCGCACCTTACATCCATTTTATTAACCAGCAAGTCGTGGCAGGAAACAAGGGCAGACTGCCCTAGACAGAGGGGCGGGCTGACATTAAGATCTGGTGGTGACATGGCCCCCTGTCACAGTCACTCATATCTCTACAATACATGCAAAACTGCAGTTACTGTGTTTTGGACTTTTGAACCACAGAGTAGGCAGATATTCTTCCTGAATACTTTGTGCTATCAATAGAGTAAATTTAATAAACACTAATATCTTTATTACCTGTTTCAGATAAAAGTGCTAATGATAAAGGAGAGTGCAATCCAAACACAGAGCTGTAGCACTGAACAGGACAGATGTGCTAACCAAACAAAACCATTTATTGGACCAAACTAAGCTATTGTTGGAAAAAAATAAGGCCTATCTCTAAACATCAGCCCAAAATATTAAGAAGTTAAGAATATCTAACTGAAAATATCACTCTGTATTAAGTTTACTTATGACAGCATTAAAACACCAATTCAGTAAAGCCCTCAGGTGCATATGTGAGTCCCTCCCCTGGCTTTAACTTTACTGAACCAGGGCCTAATTCTACATACGAATGCAAAACTGACTGCCCCTGGATATTTTATTTTGTGTCACTTTATGAAACAGGGACAGCTAATAAAGCAATTTTGTAATTTTCCAGACAAACAGCAACTACAATGGTCAGAGAGACACAAAAACTGCCTTTTTCCTAGGATACAGCAACTGATTAAAAGCCTTCAGCTTGAAATAATAATACACTTACAAAGCTGAACATCCCTACATATATATTCTTTTTAAAATTCAAAATCAGACTTTTTCACCATCACTTTATCATTTTCATCTGAAAAAATCACACCTTCAAAATCATATTGACAGCTCAGTTTAACAATATATAGCTGAACATTTTTTGCCAGAAACTATGGAAGATTTATGGTTACATGCTAACATAACAAAAAAACTATTTACTGAAAGGTAAGTGGCTTCATTTATTTCAACAAGAAGACAAATCCAAATAAAAGAGAAGAAAATCTTTACTTTGCTTTGTCTCTTGATATTTTTGTCTTACACATTGGGACTGGACAATATAATACTTTACCGGTTACTGCATTACACATTTGACAACCAGTGATTAAGATAATTTTATAGACTCAGACTTAGAACTTGACAATCTGAAAACGAGTGACAGTCTAAGTCAGCTGAAACAACTGAAAAAATACTTGAGAAATGCTAAATGATAAAACATATCTACCAGTGCAAATGAGGCTGTTAGGAAGGACAAGTACTTTCTAGGGGGTGACAGAAGTACAGTTCCCTAGTCTAACTCTTGGCACTTAACAGAAGGCACCATATGTTAGACCAACCCTTCTGACCCAACAGATGTTAGCTGTTCCTGCATCTCCACCCCCCCCCACCCTCCCAGCTCCAGTGCTGTCTCAGGTTGGGAAGGGGAGAAGGCATGGGAGGGCACACAGGGGGGTGTAGATTGGAGCACCTCACCTTGGGTGGGCTCCAATCCACCTGCCCCTCCTTCTAGTGCAGCTGGGCGAACCCCAGAATGGACCTCCCACCCTTGCCTTCTCCCCCTCCCATCCTGAGACAGCACCAGGGATGGGGCTGGAGCAGACAGAAGTTAATGAAGGTGCTCCACTTTAGAGAGCCTTCATTTGAACCCTCACATACTGACGGTTAATTTGTCACATGATTGGAGTGCTCTGCAGCATAGCTGTTTTGTTTGGGCATGGTTGTAGAGTGCTTTCAAGGGGCCAATCATACAACAAATGTAATTTCTGTCTGTGCCTTCTATGTCAGGAAATGGGCTGGTACCAATTACTTCCTGGTTAGAGACAGAGGGGAGAATCAAGGATTGTAATTCTTTGAGTTGCAACTTGACCCCTCATCTGATCCTTATTTGGACCTTTTAGTAGCTCCAAAATCAAGCTCCTCACATACTGTTTGTAAAAAACGAAATCAAGAACAGTTTCACTTGGTATCACCATAAGATGTGAAGAAAAGTTGGTTTTTCACTTCCCAAATGCCACATACCCATACACAACAAAAAATACATACAAGCTATCTGGCATATAAAATTGTGACAGCCTTATTCAACTGCAGGCAGAGAGGTAACACTTCACTGGGAGGCCTTTATTGGTGTAAACTCCAGCTCCATTTCAAGATCTCTTGACTGCAATGAATTACACAGCCCTATTTTTTACATGGACTTTTTAACAAAATCTCCACATCCTTGTTATTGTCACCTCTCAAAACTTAATGGATAAAAGTCTTTTGTGTTAAAGACAAGGAAGCTGCATTCAGCGTACCTTTTCTTGCTATCCCTTCTGGCTGTCTTTTCTAAGACTGCCCTGCGCCGCAGGTAGTCATTCTGGATTTCGTTATACTTTGCAGTGTGCTCCTTGATAAGATCGGTGGTTTTCTTGTGGTGTCTCTTTACAAGGTCCTTCATTTCTTTGTAGTGCTTCTTCTGTAGTTTAACAAATGATTTCTGTTGCTTTAGCTCCTCAATAGTCTGAGCTTCTACTTCTGCAACAATAACCACAGAAGCAGCTTCATTTTTCTTTACTCAAAATCACACATGAGTACGATATTCAAATTCCTACTAGCAGGGCATGAAATTAAGTCCTTTTCTTTAATACTGACAGTCAAAATCTACTAGCTTAAGATGAATTAAGTGCTTTCAATTATAGTGAGAGGCTTTTCACTGGAAATAAACTAATGAGTCTGAAAATATATGTTACATGTAATCAGTTATAAAGGCTTGGAAGTAGGGTGCTAAATAAGAGGAGTACGACATTCAGCAAGGGAAAATTGACTTATTTTTCATTTCCCCTAACACATTTTCAGGCTCAGAGGATTCTCATGCATCCCACACCACTACCCAAAGTTCTCTCCAGTATTTCCCCCACATCTGGGTGTTGCAGGTGGAAATCTGACTTGATGCCATTAAGAAGCTGAGCCAATACCAATGTTCAACCAGGTCTGATAAAATACAGGTGGTTTATTTTAGCATTAAAACATTTGCTATTGATTCAGGAATCAATCAGCCTCAGGTCCTGCACCAGATGTTCCCAAACTAGGGAGTGCAATCCGAGATAGGGCTGTAGCACTTAATGAATGGGGTTGTGAGACCCACAGAAATTCAGACTTCGACCAGAAGTGGGGTCACAGACTAGCTGAAGGAGGGGTTGTAAGCCCAGAAGGGGGTTTCTACAGAAAAAGATTGGGAACTGCTGCCATATAATGCCCTTCCTTTTTGTACTTCCCACTTTCATTTGTGCATTATCTTCAATTTGGCTTCAGTAATTGAAAGTCTTGATGTAATGAAAGTGTCAGTATTTTCACCTCCATGATGGGGTTAAAGTTGGTTTCCATGAGAAGTTTTGATTAACCTGGTGGCAATCATGTGTGACCTTTTGCTAACACTAGGCACATCCAAGAATTACATTTAGATTGCCATAGTACGATCTAAATGCCACAGTGTCTAAGTGTTCCAGGACTTAGGTAGCTCTAAAAATGGCATGACTGATATCAAGTTAGTTCACCTTAGAGGTGAGCTAACTTTAGATCAGCCTGGGGTTAATCTGATATAATTAAACTGGTCTAGTGAATGTCTGCATACATTCACAGCACAGGCCTGCATCTGGGAAAGCCCAGCCACTTGCCAGAGCCCCAGGGCTGTTTTAAGGCCTCCGACCAGGGTATTTTACCCCTTCAGCCCACCCAGTTACCCTTTCCCCTGGGCCAGGCAGGTCACCCTCCACCCACCAATGCCTCCCTCAGACCTTCCACCCGAATCCCACCAGCCTCCCACCACCCCACTGACTTGCTTACTTCTGGCTGCCCATGTTTCCTCCCTGCAAGCAGCAAACATATGCACATGAAGGACACAGCTCAGGTTTGGGCAGGTTAAACTAAGCCTCCTGCAAACACTAAATGGCAAAAGTGATGGACCTGTGCTGGTGAGAGTACCAGAAAGGGATTTAAAAAGGAACTTCCTTTTAGGCACCCAATGCTTTCGTGGAACTCAATGGCCAAGATCCCATCAACTTCAAAGCCATATAACTATGCTGAAAGGGACAAAAAACTGGCATATACATTTGCTATTCTGCCAATAATCTTTCTGTGATCCCAAACCATAGAATGCATTCAGCATATGCAACTGTGTGACATCTCTATATTTATTACCTGTTAGGACACTCTGAATAAGATCTTCTGTTTTTGCAGGTGCTTTCACAGAACCTGGAAGTAAAAGATACCATTGATTCCAGTTCTTGTTAAAGAGATGACCACGTGTGTTGCCTACAGATAACAGGAAATTCTATATACCATATCTAAAAAATTCTGCAGTTCACATGGAGTATACTATTGTGGGAAATATGTTTCTTAGGAGTTCTTTACACTAGTTAGAATACCAGCATGATAGGCAACACAAAAAGAAAAAACCCAAATGCTCCACCTTACTCATAAAGGTGATGCAGCTGATTTCATTCATGTGAGTAAGGTAGGCAAGATTTGGCCCACTGTTATTATAACTGCATTACTTTATGTGACAGCTCAAAATCCCTTAAAATGAGCCTTTCAAATGAATGAGAGCTGGAACAGCCTCATGATGAACACTGCATAGTAGTACACTTGAATGCACCATAGTTTTAATGTTTTTTTTTATCTAAAAAAATATATCAAAATTAAAGCACCCAGGCACCCATATTCTGATACTAAATTTTAAATATACAATGAAGTATAACTGTACTATAAAAGTAATTTAAGAGCTCACTGCTCTTGGAAATAATAACTGGTCATGTAAACTATCTTGTTCATAATGGCAGTTTTTGAACTACACCGCAGAATACATATAGACTTTTTCAAAACTCATGGAAAAGTTCTGTGCTTGACTATATGCTCCCTTAGTCATTAAAATACATGTCCTCTCTATTTATACCCTTCTCTGTGTGTGAAAATTGCTTCTCAAGTAGCAAGGGCACAGAGCCATACCAATAAAAGTGAATCTGTGGGCACTGATTTGATAGTAAAATTGTTTGGGAGGCCCTGGGAAAGGGGTAAAAATATGCATTTTCATTGGGAATATTTTTAAATATATCTGCTTTGCAATAAAGATGGGCTTGTGGATAAACAACATACAGAAAATAGAGTCTCTGCCATGAAGAAACTGCAATTAATGAGAGCCAGAGGCATGAACATATTAAATACTTTTAGACTAGAGGACTGGTCAATTTTGCAAATCCAGATGTTGGGATAACAAACTCAATTGCAAAAGAAGTGCAGGATTATATGAAGAATACAGGAGGAATATGAAGAAAGGGAGGTTTGCCTTTTATTGCAAAGCTAAGAGACCATTCTACCTTTATGCTTAAAACTGTAGAGCCAGGCACCGAAAAATACTCACTATGCAGTATTGATATCAGGTTTTCTGGAGCGCAGCTCCAGTTTAGAAACGCATTTGAAGATGACCAGATTTCTCACAACTTCATGGCTCCCACTGTTCTCAAGATCTAACTCCACAGAATCAATGGAAGGTTCTCGTCATTGTCAAAACCTGGCCTATTATGTCTATGCATTGTATTGGAATCAAAGATTCACAAGCAAAGTCCAAAAATAGCCTTCCTATTATATTCTGCTGATTCCCACTCCAAGATTCTTAAGAATCCTCTCAGCGGAGCCTACTGTCACGTGCATAGGAGGCATCTGTCTGTCTTAGTCTACACAATTCTGTTGTCTTACAAGACATCACATCACTGAACATGAAAGATAAAGTGAAGCCGGAGTGCAAAAGCACATGTGTGTACTGTCACACTGAAGTGACAATATTAATTCCAGCTGAGGAGTAGAGAGCAAGAAACAATATAGTATGTTCTGTTATCAACTTGAATCCACAACTGTGTGATATGGACCACTTAACCAGGATGCCACAGTGTCACCCAATAATGGCATAGTTAAATATGCAAACATTTACACGTGAATCTCAAGACAAAGCCAAGCAGAAGACAGGGCAGGGGGGTTTTCAAAGAAAAATCCAGAGTTCAAAACATTCAGACCTGCTGTAATTTTTTCTGAGTTCTTTGTAGTAGAATTTTTGTAGTCATAAGCAAATGAAAGCTAACAGCTGGAATTTTCTGATGGGTTTCTTTAGTCTAATGAGGGGTGCCTTGTTTTAAAAAAGTTTGAGAACCACTGGTATAGACATGCATCATGTACACAGGTATATTTTATTATCTTTTATGTCCTCAGTAGTTGTATTTTTATGTTTGGTTTTATCTCAGAGGTAACGGTTTTAAAAGAATGGAAAAAGTGGGACCTACTTGGACATATGGAAGAGACTATTATAGATTCTGGATTATTATTTTATTTCATATGGTGCCAGAAAGGGGTGGGGGGTGGGATTTACCACTCGTTTTATAAAGACATTTTAATGGAAAATATGCAGTGACATTACTATTCAGCCAAATTTAAAAAAATAGCACAGGAAAAGTAGGGTCCATTCTTTCACCTGGTGCTGGTTGGCTAGGAACACCCTGAGTGGCTGGTGTAAGAGAGGTGGTGTGATTTACTCCATTTTCTGCTGGTGTTGGCCGGGGCTCATTATTTGCTTCTGAGGGTGCATCTCCATGATCAACCTGAAATACAGAATATTTTACACAGCATTTCTAAATGGATACCAGAAATGTGATCGATCTCTCACGAAAAACCTTTTGTGTCATAGCTTCATGTCTTTTATGACTGTGAAATTTCCTACAGGCTTGTAATCTATTTTGCTACAAGTAAAATCAAGACAGGATTTTTAAATTGTCCCTTTATCACATACAGTTTATCTCTGCAGTGTAACTTTCAAGAAGACATATGGCACTCATCTCTCTGAACAATTATTTCAAGTATACTTTTCTCTTACATAAACACTGGGGAGAAAAATTAGCAGGATGTAACTTAACAGGGTCATTTTCAGTTGGATAATTTACAAATGTATAGATATGAAACTACAGCAGACCTGCATTTTATTTTACAGCTTTGCAGTGTGCCATAAAATACTATTACAAGTAATGCAGTAGCTGGCAGAAAAATACCACAGCTCTGCACTCTGTCATGAAAGCTTCCTTGAAGTAATGCAAAAGCTGGCAGGAAAATCACTATTGTAAACCGAATATGTATACAGAGTTGCTTCTAAATTTTGCGCTTCTACACAGCTATATAATTACTCACCAACCTTCAATACATACAGACACTTATTCTCCGGAACTCACATTTTCACAATTATACTCAAAGGATAAGATATGTAAACAGTACCTTCATCCTCCTGCTCCCTGCATAAGCATGTTTGTGGAATCCAAGTTGTCTAGACATTTTCCACATTTTTTTCCCTGAAGGCTCATGTTTGTAGCATATATTCTGCTATGCAGTTACTTTTGTGGATGTCAGGTTTGTAAAGGTATACACATAGAGGGGGAAGGGGACTCACAGTATGGATGAGCAATTTGGACTCTAAAATGGGCAAAATATATATTTGAAGGACCAGTTACTATGGCACCTGATTAAGTATAGTGCTGGATTTGTTCCCCAAGCTGCTTTGTTTTCATTCTTTGATGATAATCACATTACATGCAGAAGCAGGAGGCAGCTCTTTCCTCTGATTACTCCACCCTTTCAGAACATCAATCTGCCCCTCCATCAATACAGCCAAAAAACCCCTTCTGCTATAACTGTTCCATAGCAATAGTACTGGCAAATGTCTGCAACCTGGCTTAACACATTGTATTCCGTGAAGACCTAGATACTAAGAGATAAACATACCACTGCAGCTGTATCCATCATGAGATTCAGATCATTTTAATCATTTTGTTTATTTTTTTCATATTTGATATTTTTTTAAAAACCAAAGCATGATCTAAACATCTGATCCTTAGTCACATTAATTATACTACAAAGAGCTTTCTGGCAGAAATCGTGGCTGAATTTGGTTTTCTCTTTAAATACTGCTTAAAAGACGGTGACTTCACTGATTATAAACATGCCACAATGAGGACTGCATGAATGATTAATAACAATAAAACTAGGCTTAACAAACTTTGTATTCCAGTCTGAAAATGTGCACCAAAATATGATTGATTTTGGTATGTGAAGGGGAATATTCTTTTTTTTTTAAATTTATGATCTGATTTTTAGATGTAAAAATCAATGTGGTATTCCAACTTCTTTCCAAACTATTTATGTGACTGCTCAGTTTTGGGCACCAAAAGTCTTTGTTTCAAGACACTGCATCACAAATGTAAGACAAGGTCAGGAAGCGCATAAACAGTCATTTTCTATGGATCAAGCAATTTAATCTTGTTTTATAGCACCTTCTCTTTTCATAATTCATCACCAGCCACTAAAGCAATGGTGATTTTCCCTTTAAGGAAGAACAATGAACTCTATTTTTCATTGCATATTTCAACCTTGTATCTTACAGCTTAAATATGAAAGGAAAATGATTTATACACTTTCATGCCTTTAATAAAAGAGAATGTGATTGCTAAGTGAAGTTGAGTGCACAGTAAGGAGAATTAGGTTTACATATACTCTCTCACACACAGAGGTAGATTCTGGAGTGCAAGGTGGCTGGGGATTTCCCTGAGTAGAAAGGAAAACGTCATTAACACTGGGCTTATTTACATCAATTGTTACAGGTGATTGATGCTTGAGTGTGAGCACTTGGATTAGCCTAGCCTGAGCATGACCGTTTCCTATGCAAAAGCCCCACTCCTGTTACTGTACCTTCAGGTTTCTATCTTCCATACATGTTTGGGGGAAACTTTTATGACCCTGTGGGACATATTTCATGGTTCACTGTGCTGAGAAATGCTACAATTCTTTCCCATTCACTTGTAGGAGAATGTGTCTGTCTTTTGGGGGGAAGGGGTAAGAGAATGATAGAAAATTATGAGTTTTACATCTTGTGGGGACTTCTAGCTAGGGACCTGTTGAATGGCTGCTGCTCCTTTTGTGCCATATGAGGGCAAAGGCAATAAAACTACTACTACACTACAAATCACTTATAAGTGTACCGTATTTTGTAATCAGTGCAGTTAAAATGCACAGAAATTTAAGTCATAGCAATTAAAATAATTCCTGTTGTGGATATCCTACATCTAGTTTTCTACAGACATGTAGCTGAACAGTGTCGGGGGAGGGCTTGGAGCTGACATGTCACCTGATTATCACATTGTCATACTTCTGTGACAAGCCCAAGTCTATGAAGTCTTTAACTGGGAAAGGTGATTGGAAATGGAGAAGTTTTAAGGTTTACAATGAACCCTATGGACTTGCATAGCATCCGGTAGTCTGAAACTGGGAATTCACATCATGCTTAAAATGGTTTCTGCTCTAAAAGTTAAGGTCTAAACATTGCAAAATGAATCATGTATTTCTATAATTTATTTCTCAACTTTACAGGTACATTTGTTATGCTAATGCTTCATGGACAGAGTGGCTTCAGGTCTACAAAAAACTTGATTTCTTTGTTTCAAACAGCATGTGCAATTCATTACTAAACAAGTTTTGCTAGCTGCTGCCCTGCTGCTTTTCACAACCATGAAGGTTAAAATTGGTCAATTTCCTTTCACTTTAACCTCTGCAAGAAGCTAGATCATATAATCATAATTATAGCTAAAAATAAAGACAGGAAACAACACAACCATGGACATAAGGGTTAATGTGAAAGGCTGGAAGGGACCTCAGTAGGTCATCCAGTTCAAACCCATGCTCAACAAAGGATCATCCCACTCTCACCCATTCCAGGCAAGTATTTCTTTAACCTACACTGAAAACCTTCCAGTGATGGAGATTATACAACCACTAAGTAATCTATTCCAGTAGTTAACCATGCTCAGGGGATGATGTTTCAGACTCTGTCCTTTTTGGAAGTGTCTTTTGTAGTAGTAAGGGGTAACTGTCTTCCTAGAGACTGACATGATGACATCAACAGGAAATTGTTAGCTATCGTTACGTGTCTATTAGCAGTTGCAGTAAAGCCCTTCTGAGAGCAAGAAATCTCCCTGCCTTTTCCTGAGCTATGAGATAGCACATTTTTAATCTCTCGCATGTTTGTAATGGAGAGATGCACAACTGCCTTCCAGTTAAAACTTGACTGTGAAGCACTCCACAGTTTTCCTTCTGTCATTCAGCCACATTTTTTAGACAGTTTGGGACAATTTGTAACACTAAAGCCCTGTGAGACATCTGTTCACTCAATTTTTGTAATACTCTGAATAACTTAAAAGTAAACACTAGAAGTAAACACTGTGCCTGTCCTTGCCCTTGCAGTAAGTCAGTCCTTCCAAATTTAGGTCCATTACTCCTTCTGGTGGACAAGGGAAAAAGACAATTGCCATCATCCTTATAACAACCCTTTTTGTATTCAAAGCCTGTTGTCAAATCCTCTTCTCATCTTCTCTTCTCCATACTAAATAACCCGAGTTCTTCCAACCATTTTTGTAAGTCATGTTTCCTAAACCTCTCATCATTTCTATTGGACTCCTCCCACTTTGTCCATGCCTTTTTTTTTTGAAGTGTAGTGCCCCAAACTGCACACAGTTCTACAAGTGATTTCTCCTTACCAGTAAAGGGATCACTTCCCTTGGCTTGCATATGACAATTCTGTTAATGCAATCCAGTATGCCATGGACTGTTTTGCAACAATAGCACACTGGTGACTTGTTCAGACTGCAATCCACTGCATCTTCTTTTCTGCGGTATTGCAGCCACCTGGTCCTTAATTTGTATTTGTGCATTTGATTGTTACATCCTAAATGCAGTATTTCTCACTTACCAATTTTCATTGGATTTAATCAGATGTACCTTATTTATTGAAATACTAGACACGGTTTTCCTTCCAGTCGGTATGGGGAAAAAAAGCCTGTTGCCTTATATTGTTATATTGACAATGTTGTCTGGCATAAAACTGCTGCCAAAAGCAGCGTGTGCTCAGTAATGCAAACCAACTATGAAGATGATTAAAGGCAGCAAACACTGAGCTATAAAACACATGGCCCATATTGGATAAGTATTCTGATGGGAACCTACCTTTTTTTATTAAAATATATTTCTATATATAGAGTTATATAAATACATCCTCTATCATAAACTTTCCATCATGCATCTTAAAACCACATTAAAAAACCTGTATTTCCCATTACAATAAACACACCTACTCCCCTGCACAACCTACCACAATGATAAGTTATTACAGCCCATCTGAACAGAATATATGGTGGTACCCATGAAACTCAGTGCCAACTCTTTTTAAAATCAAGGTGAGCTTTGTATACTTTCTTACCTCCCCTTTACTCCCACAGCTGAACTGAGCCTTTCTTTCCCATTTCCAATGATTCCAGTTTCTTCACCAGCATTAAATGTCTGACAAACATCACCAAAAGGGTCCCAAACAGGTCATCACCAAAAGGGTCCCAAACAGGTCATCCAGAATCCTCACACCATCTATTGCATATGCCTGTTGCACATTTATCATACGAGGTGGAGCTGGACCAGGTTGCCCTGTGTCTCATCTGTATATATATTTTGGGGGATCTCAGGGTTCATAAGAACAGTGGGTTCCAGTCATGATTTGGGGGCTAATTAGCACATCAATCCTTCATGGGACTACCTGGAGTGCACACACATACTGAGCAGTGCTGAGCTGTGAGGTCACCGTGGCTTGAAATACTGTTGACTCAGCTGGGGCCCAGCCCAGTGAACTACATGGTAAATCATGAGCCTTTTGGCTTTGAACTAATATCATGCATAGTCTGTACTTTAGGTAAGTAGATATAGAAGTGCTGCTTAAAAGTTAATTTATAGACTACCTGTTCTGATAAAACTTGTAGCAGTTTAAAAAAAAAGGTGAAATGTATCAATTCTGGATGAACTAAATCTAAGGTACTATATGTAAATCACTATAGGTATGTTTATTTCAAAGTCAGTGTTTTCAAATTTTGTTTTACTTCAATGTGCTCAAAGATAGCAGGATCCAGCAGTAAAGAGAAAGGGAAGGGCTACAAGTGTAAAATTTTGGGGGAGGTAAAGGGCAAGGGGGTTACATGCCTTTTCAAAATTAATTTTACCTGCTGTAGCAGTGGAAGGAGGACAAATTCAAGGCAAACCTCCCAGTAATTAGATGCTATATCTCGAAAATTATAACAAATGTATGATGTTTTCATATATAGAATCTAATTATTGGGGGATTGTCTTATATTTGGGGTTGTATAATATTCAAGTAAATATGGTATTTCAGATCATTTTTCCAATTTATCAAGGTCATTTTCAATCCTAACTATCCTCTGCGACCCCTCCCAACCTGATGACACATGCACATTTACTAAACAATTCCTAGTCATTAATAAAGATATAAAAGCTTTATTGAGAAAATGTTAAAATTAATATCTTTACGGTACAGTTAAAAGACAAACAGACCCTAGTGCATGAGATAAAGTTCTGGGATATCTACATAGATATAAAGTTCTGGGATGTTAATCCAATCTGAAGCCATGTACAGAGGATCAGTTTCTACCAGAAGAAGTGCCTTTCTGCTGGTAGAAATAAAAAGTGTGCAGACATTTGAGCTTTTTCTCCTGAAGCAAAAGTGGCTGCTCTGGGAAACAATAAGTTAAAAAAAAAAGTAAGTTCCAGAAGGACATACAAGTCTGTGGCAGAACACTTTAACCTTTCCGGACAGTTCATAACTAACCTCAGGGTGGCTGTTCTTACACAGAAAAACTTTAAAAACTAACCTGAACAAGAAATCATCCACTGACTGGATTGTATTAAGTATGGTCCAAACAGGAACTATGGATTCTTATCCTACTACCCAGATTAGCTTTTGTGACCCGTTTGTCCTCATGGGTTTATTGCCTGTTTGCCTCTCCCAGCCATGTCTCTCCTATTGTCTGTTTGCCTCTCCTACTTCATGGCTCCTTCCCTATCTTTTGTATTCAAGTCACTCTCTCCATTTGTTATGCTAGTCCGTGCACATTCTTTCACAGTATCTGATGAAGTGAGCTTGGGCTCACAAAAAACTTATGCTATACATCTCTGATTTAGTTAATCTGTATGGTGCAAATCTATCCTGCCGCCTTCCTGACTTCAGACTAATACGGCCAAGTCTCTCGCTTGTGGAAAGCATTCTTAGGTTTTAGCATTAGCATTACATTTGCCCAGGGTGAAGCACTGTTCAATCTTTAACAGAGTCTATAACAAAAGCATCTGGGTTTCTTTCAGTAATCTTGTCTCAAAAAGTGCATTAGACCCCAGAGAGAGCCATAAGGAATCCCACTTGTTCTTCGTCCCTGTTAGACTTTGAGCCATTGATGACTATACACGTAGCCACAGCCACAATATTTGAAACTTCACTTACAAAAAATGTATGCACACACATCTGTTCGGGCAAATCTGGCAGTCACACCTAAAATTACTTAATTCTGCTTGAAAGTGTTACTCTCATGAGTAAACAGACATTTCAAATCTGTCCCTCTGTCACTCTGAAAAAACCCTGCCCAGGAAAATGAAGCTTACAAGAAATGAAACAAGCATAAAAAAAGATGCAAAGGTTCAGAAATAAGAAGAATGCTTTAGTGATCATATAATTTCAGGCTACTTATCTTGCAAGATGCATGTTCACAAATCCAAAGAATAGTACACTGAGAATACAATTTAAATGTAATTTCATGTTGCAATTTTGTGCACTTCTGCTGTTTCATTGGCCTGATTAGTTTTATATAATCAATAAATGCACCACCATAATGATCTTATTTTTCTCCAAAGACATGCTTATCTACTATTTTAAAGTAAGTGCCTTTACCAGATAAGTTTTTAAGTTGTTTGATATATGAGAACATACTCAGTGCTACTTATATCAATTCAGCTTCCTAGTTTCCTGTTTGCTTTAAGTAGTACTCTGACAAATGTTTCTTAGCCTAATAAATAAGCCTGTTCAGAGAAAAGAAATCTGCTTTTTATAAGCAAAAATGACCTCTAGAAGTACTTTAAGGGTTATGTTGAAAAAAGACTTTGCTATTAAAATCAAATCTTGTGTGTAGATCATCCTAGATAAACCTCTAAGATAGTATTGAGTATGTCAAAGCATCATTGTTCAACAAAACTTGTGACACCATGTGTATAAAAAAGACAAAGAGGTAAATTGTTGGCCAAGGAACTTCAATTACTTTCATTCATCTAATCTGGAATGGGGACTGTGTTCTTGGTTACAAAAAAATTCAGTTCCGACTGGAAAACAGAAGAAGCCAGGGAAAATATCAGGGGCTAATTCAGGGCTATGGAAGCCTTTTTTCCCCATTGCTTCTATTATTCATGACTAGCTACTTGTGCTGAATACTTTTTACTTCATGTCACATGCCTAAAGTATGATACAGGCATTATTCAAAATCTGACAATGAGATTTTCAGTACCATCTAAGGCTGTGTTTAGACTCTGAACTTATTATGCTGGGCAGCAGCACCGTCAAACAAGCTGAGGAGCTCTGTGAATGCTACTGCCCAGATCAGAAGAAAGGTAGCTGAGTCTGTGTAGACCCAAACATGGGTTAATTAGCACTGCCTCTCAGTGGAGCTACTTAGGGTGTGGACACAACTACATCTGGAGGCTTTTCAAGAGGGGAAAAATTCAAAAGGGTAGCAGCTGGGATGTTCTAATTGTTATTTTGTAACTCTCTCCAGCTGAATTTAATCTATTCCTGAATAATCTAAAACATGATAACAGGGAATCAGTTCCATGAACCCCCAATACTGAATGATTCTATCCCTGTCTTGCTTTATGCAGGTGATGCACTGTTAATGTCATAATCCCAGATAGGCCTCCAAAGGTTATTAGAAGCTTTTCAATATTATGACACCTTGAATAGCTTGGAAATCAACACTGCTGAATCTAAGGTACTGTTTTGGGAACAAAAGGAAGAAACAAGCTGCGTTTTTACAGATAAAGAAATTAGACATGGTCTTCTCATTTATATAACTTAGACTTTATTTTAATAAAATACCTGAGCTGGAATAAATGCATTAAAATGTAAGCATTAAGTCAAAAGAAGCCATGGGCTGAATTTTATCCTTTTACAATAAGACTGGTAGAAGGATGGTAACTGGCAGTGCCTGAGGACCATAGATCTAAGGTAGAGTCCATTTTATTGTATGGGTCAGAATTCTGGGGTGATGACCCCATGGTTCATTCTTTTTGTTCCTTATGGGACTTTTTATCTCTTCCAAATCCATGATGGGGGGAAGGTTTATGCATTCTGAAATGGAGCTGCTTAATGTGAGCTCAATTAAAAACTAAATTATTGGATAAAAATTTGAGCTTGTGCCCCAATCAGATACCCTAAGAAATGTATTTTAGAAGCCCCTTCTCTTACAGATGAAGTCTTATTCAAATGGTTATTAGGGTTGTGCGAAATTTCGCTGAGTGTTTCATTTTGAAGATGTTTCGATGCATTTTGAGTTCAAAACAGCAAAACTGAAATGAAACAAAAAGCATTGAAACAGCTTCGAAATCATATGAGGGCACTTGAAAATTTTTGAAAGTTTTTTGAAGGTTTCGAAGCAGCCTGATGCTGGCAGGCAGAAGAGAGCCAGGGCTGAGCTTTCAGCGGCTCCACAGCACCATGTGACTCAGTCTGGCAGGAAGCGCAGCCCTGGCTCTCCCCACCTCCCGCCACTGGGCTGTGCTCCATGGGGCTGCCAGAGCCAATCAGAGCACAGTGCCGACTCTGCCCACTTCCTGCCACTGGGCTGTGCTCTGATTGGCTCTGCCAGTCCCACGGAGCTCAGCCCAGTGGAGGGAGGAAGACAGAGCTGGCGCTCTGCTCTGCCTCCCACCACTAGGCTGAGTTTTATGGGGCTGCAAGGCTCTGAGAGCTGAGCCTGGTGGTGGGAGGCTAAGCTCCCAGCAGCTCGCAGACCAGTGAAACTCAGCTCAGTGGCAGGAAGTGGAGTGCAGCGCAGCGCTGGGGCTGCACTCCACCTCCCGCCACCAGGCTCAGCTCCATAGAGCCACGCTGGGTATGGGCTGCACCCAGAGCTCGTCCCAGGCAGCAACAGCAGCCTTCTGCCATCTGGCAGGCAGATCAGGGGCCCGCCAGCACCCCCGAGAGGGCTGAGGGGGCTCTGCCGGACTCCTCTCGGGGCAGTTCAGGCCCCTGATCTGGCTGCTGGATGACAGGAGGCTGCTGTCCAGCACCAATCTTCCCAACGCTGGGTACAGGCTGCGCCCAGTGCCAGTCCTAGGTGGCAGGAGCAGCCTCCTGTGATCTGGCAGGCAGATCAGGGGCCAGCACACATGGGAGGAGTCTGGCACAGCTATCCTGCAGCCCTCACAGGGGTACAGGTGGGCCCCTGATCTACCTGCTGGATGACAGGAGGCTGCTGCTGCAGGTTGGGACTGGTGTTGGGTGTAGCCTGCACCCAGCAGTGGGAATATTGGTGTTGCCGCTGGCCCCAGCTGGCAGCAGCAGCCTCCTGTCATCCAGCAGGCAGATCGAGGGTTTGCTTGCAGCCCCAGGAGGGCTGCGGGGACTGTGCCGGACTCCTCACAGGGGTGCAGACCCCCAATCTGCCTGCTGGATCAGAGGAGGTTCCTCCTGCTCTCTGTCTCCTGCTTGTCAATAGCTTGGCATGCAGTTTCCCAGAAACCTCTCCACCTATCTCCTTGAAACTTGGCAGGCTTCATGGCCTCAGAAGGGGCTACTATCCCTGCATGCTTCATCTGAATCAGACCAGAAATTACAAAGTTATAGGCAGTTTCATGCTTCCCCATTATAGCCTATGGGCAAAATGTCAAACAAGCGTCGAAACAGCAAAACAGTTTCGACAAGACAAAACGGAACAGTGCTTTCAAAATGAAACAACGCTTGAAACGAAACGCTGTTCCATCAAAATGTCAAAACAGAAGTCGAAGCAGAACGGTGCTGTTTCGCACAGCCCTAATGATTATATAACAGTTATACTATCCTACAAACAAATGGCCTAGGAAATGTGCTGACAGTTAACTGACCCAGTGTTTTTCCCCATATTTAAACAAGATATAAATGTAAGAATTAAAGACACCAGCATGCAGGCAGATATGTAGGGAGTGAGATTTTCTGAAACTTCTCCTTTTTTAAGATTAATACAGCATTCTTTTGGCCTAGAAACCTACCTATCTGGAGTACAAAACCAGAAACTATGAGATGCCATTACTAAACTGTGATTCAGTCCAATGAGTTCTGTAGGGATGCTTTGTTGGATCCCATATTTGAACAGGATATGTTCTTGCAAAAAGAATGAGATAGATTACTTCAATCACTATTTGTAGCCTTGTTCATTCTTTGAAGAAATATGAGGAAAATGGATCTTTCCATTCGTGGAAAATTTTAAGTATTGGTCTAATGAAAAAAAAGGATTGGCTCCTCTCTAACAACTTACAGGCTATCCTATACTCCATAGGTGTATCTGCATTACTTGCACAAAGAATGAGGGCCAAAATCAAACAGAATTCCTTTTCTTTACTTTTTTACTCTACTGTTTTATATTGCTCCATTTTGTCTATTTTTAATTACCATATATTATGTTATTTTTTTAAATTAGTAGAAATTGTAATTTCATATTTGCTTTTACCAATAGCCACAAATCATGTAATGCTATTGTATAATATACAATTTTACTGTTAATTCTATTACATTCTTTTAGCAAAAGTTGTAAATAAATGACTGTTACCACTACTAACTGTTATATATGAAGAAACGCAAGCCAAGAATGAATCAAATGTTGCAAAAATGGTTCAACTTTCTGGATGAAGAACTGGTAGATTTTGCTACATTTGAGTTGTTCTCAGTTTGTTCACAAATGACAATTAAAACATAACAGCTGCTGCCCTTATGCCCCCTGGCTCTGTGGGCCTCATTCAATGACTGTGTGCAATAGGTTGCCAACCCCTCTTCTAAGTGATGGACATGCTTTAAAAGAATCCTGCCCAACACACTTAACATGTAGCGACTGAAATCTCCCTTACCTCTTTCTTTACCTCTTCTTCTTCCTCCTCCAGTGTTAGTGCTGCCAGCTGTTTAGCTCTTTGCTCCATCAAGTTTACATATCTAATTGGATTGGATAGTGCTTCAATCACATCTAGAAATGAAGCAAATGTTTGAGACCCATGTTCCTTACTCTTTTGTTTCAGTACTGTTAAGATATTTAAATGGCCAAATTTTTTTCCTGAAATCTAATGTTTAGAGTTACTACTTAGACTTCAAAAATATCAGTAAAAGTGCCCATTCTACCAAAGGTACCATTATGCTGTGAAAAATTAAAGGTAATATGCATGCGACCCTTGCTTAGGCTAGTTTTTATGTAAGATTTTAAATAGATTTGGGGTTTCCTCACTACAGATCAGTGCAAAAGGTAGTTAGTGGAGGAAGAAGTAGGAGAGATGCTGTTGCTTGAGATAGAGCTTTGGTTTGTAGCTTGTCTCTATTCTATTTTAACTGTTTTAACAGGAACCCTGTCTGTGTGTTTGGAGCAGAGTTTCAGGATAAGATTTTCCAAACTGTTCCGCTCACATGAAGACAATGGTAACACTTCCAATGCTAAATTAAGATCAAAATAAATAAATTAAATTAGTATTTTTTAGGTATATAAGTGCAATGCAACCACTCAATTTTATAAAATTAAGAATACTGTTTTACTTTCAGTCTGAAAGTGATTGTGCACTGCTGTGTCATTTCAACCAAGCCACATTTGTGTTTTTATTAACAAATCCCAAGGTTCATACTTTCTTTAGGGCTGCAAAAAGTTTGCTGGAAAACAAGTGCTTTGGCTGTGGTCCAGACAGGCAAGCTGAAGCCCTTATAGCAATTTTATACAGCAGTACGTAAAGCCTTAAGCCACAGCAGACAGAAAAGTTTGTTTCAGTGTGTTCAGTAAAGGTGAGTCAGTTTGGTAGCCTAAACTTCCAAATCTTGTCCTTTTGAAGTTCAATTGGAAAGTTTCATAGAGTTACCTGCATAGGTATCGGGTACATAGTCTTTGACTTCAATGTAGACAAAGACAGCCGGCAGTGTCAATGGCTGGTTCCTTTCATTCCTTAGGCAGATGTAGTGGTAGCCTAGAAAATAAAAGCCATCCAGGCCAAAATGTAAATTCTTCCCCATTCACGTTTCCCATGTAATGATAGTATTTTTTATTATTTATATAGTGTTGCCAGTAAACTAATTCATTTGGGGAACATAGTATGTTAGATCATCGCCCTGAAGAGTTTTCAAGCTACCTAGATAAAACTCAGTTGAGGGACAAGGTGAGAAGTCTAGGACTCCAGTTTTAGTCAATCACTTTTATTTTTTACCCATTGACTAAATGGTCACTCTTTGGCCTGTGTAAACATACCTTATTGTATTCCTTTTAATTTGGATGAGTTCATAACCATATTTCATTTTTATTTTAAATTATATTTATAATTAGCGGCCAAGGTGCTCATGGAGCTGGTTTATCAATTAAAACTGGGAGGTACAATTAAATCAATCAATCAATTAAAACTATGATAATACATCCATAGCACAAATATTTCATAGCAATAACAATAAGTTAATTCCAGGTTGATCCACAACTGACTGTTTGGTACTTTCAACAAATAAAAAATAAGTAGCTTTGGTTTAATAAATGGTGTGTATAGGGCAGAGCCACATTCAGATTCTGGTCCCACGTGTCAGTAATTCTTCCTTACTCCTTCTCCACAACCTTGTCCCATTCTCACCAAAGGAGAAATGTAAAAAGTGGCTGTTTCCCCTTTTCTTCTCAAACTTGTATTATGGCCTTTCTTGTTTATAAGCTTTGTGCATACTGATATACTGGGGACCAGTAACTATCATTGCTTTCTTTGTAACATTTAGCTCCACAGGTTTCCTTGTTTCATTTCAGGCTTAAACTTCTAGTGATCAGAGTAGTTTCTTTTTCATAGAAATTTAAGGCTAAGGCTAAAATAATGAAGTATTAGTATTAGTGAATGTTACCATCAACTGAATACTTTGGATCAGATCGGCAAAGTTGTGTTGAAGTCAATGCTGATTTATGGCAGCGGAGACTCTGGCTTTTTGTTCTGTTCACTACATAACTTGTAGAACAGTAAAGCAGTAACCTCACCTGGTCGAATTGCTGAGACAGGCAATATCCGATGACCAATAAATTTCCCTCCTTCTTCATATACTGCTATCCTCAAACATGCCAGAGAAGGTAGAACAACCTAAAAGGACATGTTAGTTCATTTATTAATTTTTTGCTCTGAATGAAAAGCTGTTTCCTAATATAAGATTTATACAAAAATAGAGAAATGAGCTAGCAAATAAAAATAGCTACACAGACATTCAAAGTTTTTGCTATATAACTGGTCAGAAGGCATATGAGCTACGTATGAAAATAACTCAGAAATGATCATGCATCCCTCTAGTCACCTGTGGAAGGAAGGACACTCCTTACCAGTGGGTAAGTCCTAGACAGGGAATTTTCAGAACAGCCATATTTGAGGCAGAGAACAAAATCCCCAGGTTTAATACGATATATGCGTCATACTTATTTTAGAGTCTGAAAAGTGTGACTATGCTGCAAGCCTGTAATTGCATGAAATATGCTTCCAACTAATAAAGGTCTCCTGACCCATCACTTCCTATCATGACTGCCTAGTCAGGCAAATGAAGTTTAGTGGATAGATGAGGCTGGTAAGAGAGATAGATAAACTTAAGATACTAACCTTTGCTTCAGTGAAAGGATAGAAAAGTCCTTTTGGGTTGTCAAATGCTAAGTTACCAGGGTTACTACAATGGGCATGCATTAGGTAGGGAGATGGGGGGGAGGGGGAGAAGAAATCTATTAAAAAGACTACAGAAGTAGATCAGAAAGAAACTTATAGTAATCTCATAAAGAAATGCATTATGTGATTTCTTTAGAAAGGGAGATTGTGCCGGTGATGAATGAAACAACACTGTAGCTCCGTGCAGGGGAAATAATGACTTTGGTAAGAAATCAATCTAAGTGAGAAGTTTTAATGTTTTCCTCTGTGAGATAGGGAGATCTGCAAGAACTCAGCTTGTAAGGTCAGTTCACTTTCAACAGTGCTTCTTGTTCATGGGGATCAAAATGTAAGATAGTATAAAGACCCAAGTGATCCAGGACTAGATTCACAAGGTAGACTGTAGTCTAAAAGAAACTATTCACTGGCAGTCTAATGAGCAGTACAGAGGAATTTCATGTTGCCCTGCTCATATCTGTTTCCAAGGCCCCTGGTCTCTGTCAACTGCATCTTAAATCATAACCTGCCCACACGGTTCAGGCAATTAATGACGCCACAAAAATATTATGCAAAAAATGCATAATGTTTTTGAGACTGTTTTCCATTGTGCTTGAAACTGAATGTGTTTCAGGGTTAGGGCTGCACTAGGGTCTCCAAATGACCAATGGCCAGCTGATCATTGGCTGTATTGGGAGTGCACCAGGGCAAAAACCAGTGGTGGTGCAGTCCCCAGAGCCAGCTGGCAATCAGCTGATTGTTGTCTGGCTCCAGGGACTGCACCATAGCTCATTTGAGCCCCACTGCAGTTACAATCCAGCCAACAATGAGCTGATCATCGGGCCCCTTGGTTTCAAATTGCTGGTGCAGGAAAAGCTCAGGATCATGATCCCAGGCTTTCCCTGCACTAGCAAGTACGGCATAATTTGGATCTGATCCCCAATCCCAAAATTATGCAACCTGCTACACATGTGTGTCATGGCAAGAGGCACAACTGTTAGGAAAAAGGATCAGATCCCATTGTACCTTTAAATGTCTCTTAGTGGCCCAGAAATCAGACACGTCCCTCAGTCCCTACTCCTGGCACATTAAGAAAATGCGGGAGCTGTGGTGCAGTTATTGAGCATGATAACATGAAACATTCACCCTTTAGGGTTCTCCAGGAAAATGCATATCTTGCCAGAATGGCTGCTGTTAACAACTTGTTTTTCTATAACTTATTAAGCGAAAGGGCCTGCCTATCCCAGTATTTGCTTGCTACAGGCTTGACCCTCTTTGCCATAATCATGTTACTGATGAACAAGGCATAAAGATGGCCTTTTGTTTTGCCCTCAGTAGGACATGCTGTGCTATAGTATGCAGAATCCTCATCTTGGTGTCTGCTCCTCCAGTCTGGCTCTCAAGGGACAAGTGATACCTAGAATTGCTGAATGCATCCCAACAGCTTCTGCAAAGCATTCTGAAGGGAGTCATTCACCCTGAACAGACTCCTTGCTATCCTCATTTCTGGCTGCCTGGATGTTATACAGGAGATAGAGGATGGGTTTTTTTTCTCATGTATTCCTGTAAACAGCTGTATGTATTCCTGTAAACATGGAAATCAGGTTTCACAACAAGGATGGCTCTGACCATGACCCTGTTTGGAGCAGTTTAGGGTAACATTGAAAAATTTGATTTTTTTCTGTGCATAATTCCCTGGGGTATAATTAACACATAACATGCAATTGCTCAAAGCAAACGGTAACTTTAACACCTACTAAAGTTAGCTCATGCTAATTGTAAGCTGAAACTACACTCCCGTGGACACTCTGTTTTCCTGGATAGAGTTGCCCAGACTGGACTCCAGAACCCAGGAGATCCCTTCCACTCCTAGGGTCCTCTGTAGAAGACCATCTGCCACTGCCCTATGCCAGGGGTCATGAACCTCACTGCTGCATCAGAATGACCACATAGGTGAAAACAAACATGCATAAACATACAGGCCTAATATATTCATAACATATTGTGCTGAAATCAGTGATTTACTTTCAGTACATTTTCAACCTATATAAAAATATGTGGATGCATATTTATAGAATTCTAACATAAAGATAATATGAGACAGCTGAAAAATAAATCATGCTCTTTCTAAGACTAGATTCTTTCCAAGCCTGGTGGTAATGGATTAGAGAAATAAGATGCTGCATAAAAGTTAAGCACCCTTGTGAGAAAAAACAAATCGCAGTTTCCAAACTTTAGCTCAGACTGCCAAAGGAAAGGTTTTTTTGAAGGCAGAATGTATATGAGCACTACTGCTATTGCTACAATGCTGAATTTCAGGAACCAATGGCATCAGACACTCCATAACTTTAATTTTTGCCATGGGACATGTAGGGGCAACTGTCTCTCAAATAATGGGATGCAGAACCAAGTTAGCTGAATTATCTAGTAAAGTAAAAATGCATAATACCAGAATTCTCTTTAGGAAACTGGTTGCAAACACACTTACAAATCATGATGATATATTAATTTTGCAAAGATATGATTCTGAGAGATACTTAAGACTCTTAGCATCCACTGACTTTTCAGGACTGGGTCTTCTTGGGTAAAAACTTCACAAATACTTATGTAGCTCAGGAGTCCAAATTCCACAGTTAAGGGCCTTGTTACACAGTAATTTTGGGTGGCTCCGGGATCATGTTAACTCCTGTAGGTACTCTAGCCCAGTGTTTCTCAGCCCATGGGTCAGGACCAAAAAGTGGGTCATAAGAACATATGAAAAGGTCACAAACAATCTTCAAAATTTGGATAACCAAACCTTAAAAAGGAATTTTCTTTTAAAGGAGAAAAATGTGGGAAACCATGGCTTCCTCCTTGCAGGCTGGCAGAGTACCAGCCTGTGAGGGGCTGCTTGGGCCTCCCCATGCCCCCCACCCCACACACTCACTCCCGGCCTCACACACTGTGGGGTTGGGGTCTGGGGGTGGCAGGCAGCAGGCCGGAAGTGAGGGGCACTGGGTTAGGACTGGCTATTGATATTTACAAATGGGTCCTGGAAAAAAAAAAGGTTGGGGACCACTGGTCTAGGCTATACCTTAGTGTTAACATCCCCCTTCCCACTGTCCCGCCCTACCCAGTACCCCAGACCTCTACTCACTACTCCCTCACTCTAACTTATGCCTATGCTATCTATCCAGGAAGCAGGCAGGGAAGGTTTCCTATGTTTTCTTGGCTGCTGCCAGCCTCAGCTACTGCTCTTTGGGATGGGCTCAGCCTTGAGCAGAGCAGCAGCTTGGTAGTGGTGGTGGTAGCCATGCAGTCAAGTTAACCCTTCCTTGCCTGCTTCCTTGGACAAGCAGCCACAAGTAAGTGGGAGGGAGGGTTTGGGGGGAGCCCTGTGAGTGTGTGTGTATGTGTGGGGGAGCAGAGGAGCCCTGGGGTGGGCAGCAGGGGACAGGCCTGGAATGTGGCTGGCCGGGGGTGGGGGGCCCTTAGTGAATGAGATTTAGGCTCTTGGGTCTTACAGAGGCTTTGGAAAAGTTTGTCTTGTAAGTCATCAGGCCAAACGTTGTGGCAATGAGTAAAAAATAACTTCAGCTGACTGATTTCAGGCCTTGGGACAGAAAGATTAATTTGTGAAAAATAATTCAGAATTTCTTGAATTTTATATTCAGAAATTCAATCATTTTAAATGTTCTGTAAAACACAAAATGAATCTACCAGATACTAGTAAAATTATTGTACACTTTATGGGGAGAAAACAAAAAATATTACACCAACCTTCTTAAATACTATGGTTTCCTCTTCCCAGACCGGATTAACAGCATTGCCTTGAGAGGTCTTTGTCTTTAACGCTTTTCGTCTTGTATCCACAGGGAGGCCAAACATGTCTACTTCTACATATGTACCAACCTTTTTATCAGAAAGAAACTGACCTGAAATTACCTAGAAAACAAAATATGTGTGGCTTTAGTAAGTGGTCAACAGAAAGAGTTCGGGAATTCTGACATTTCTAGCTGAAGAACTCAGATTGGTGATGGTACTTCCTTCCCCAAAAGACCCTCTCCTACTCTCCCCCTCCTCTTCCCCTGCCCCCTAAAGCACACTATTTTATATTGCAGAGATAGCAACACAATGCGCATAGTGCTATGGTAAAAGAATACATCAGGTTAACCCTGAAGTTGCGTGTAATCATGCTGTAGCAAAGATAATGAGATGCCTTGGTTTCCTTCTGGTCAAATGCTAGGAAAAGAAAACAACTCAAACAGAACTCTTCTTCTAGGCATTTCTAAAATGGGAGATAAAAGGAAAGGATTTGAAAAAAATTGCTACAAAGCATAGGGCAGAGGGTTAGCCTACCAATGAGTATATAGATAGGCATATTATGTACTCTGCCACTGCATCTCACACAATCTATGCAGGGCAGGCAGATGGCGCTGGCTTATGGAATTGCCTCATTACTCATGGATAAAATACAGCAACCTGACAGCTATTGAGCAAGTGTTTGTATCCCACTTACTGCAGTGGTTGAAGAGCGTGCTCAACAACCCACACAAGTTGAGACTTTTCAAGCTTAAGGCTGTGTGGATTTTCAAAACAGCATACATTTTGCCACCAGTAGTTAGTACTCTACTATGCTGAATTGCATTAACAGCTTCCAAGTGAGTATCCTCTTCCTTTCAATTAAGAGAAGATATTTGTTCAACTGAATATGTCTATTAATATTACTGCTTCAGATAACTTAGGGTATTACTCCTGGAGGAACAAATATAGCTATTACTTTTTAATGAAAACCTATCATTTTAATCATTTATACTCAGCAGTGTACTTCACATTGGTCACTGCCTATAAGTTAACCTGTGCTAGGGGCATTTTATGTTACTTGAAATACCCTACTTGAAATAACATACTTCAAAAATAAAAGCTTAACATTTTTAACCCTTTTTAAATACATCAACTTCCTGGTAACTATTATGAATTTAAAAAGGAATGAAACTGAGAACAGAATTAAAACTACAGGAAAAGCAAATTTACTTACTGTATAGCATTCCTTCAAAGTATCTATTTCTGAGGAAACGAGTAGTCTTTCAGTTTGAAAATTAACATGTGACCCAGTACAGATGAGTATTTTGTTTTCTCAGCTTTGAATCCAGACAAACTGTCTTCTAACATCAACAGTAGTCTCAGTAATTGTATACGTACCTTAACAGACAAAGTGTTGGCTACTATTCCATCCACAATGCCTTCTGTAAATGGATCAAAATGTTTGTCTGGTCTTCTCATGAACTCTGGTTTTAGCCGGTATCCACATTTGCCATTGTATTCATACATTCCCATGTTTATTTGCATAGACAAATCTGAACAGTAAAAATTTGAAAAAGAATGAATATAGGATATGCTGCTATTATAAAAAAACCCATTAAATAGCAAAATAACACTATTTAGATAATGTTTTTCCAACTGAGCACACTGTGAAGAAGATGTGTTTCTTGCGTGCTGCTGTCACCCAAAAGGTTTCAGAAGGTTCTTTATTGTAAGACCTCACTCCCCCTCACAGTGAGACTGCTGTCATTAGGGAAGGCTACCTTGAATTCACAGAATCATAGAAAATCAGGGCTGGACCTCAGGGCTAAGTACAGACAGTCAAAAAGCCAGACACTAAATTGATTCAATCTTCATAGGCTGGTGTAACCTGCATAGACTGAACAAATATGCAAGTGAAGAGACGTTCACTTTTGATTCTGGAAATGCAACCACATGCCTGCAGTGGTCTAGGCCAGAAGCCAAGGGATGCTTGAGCATGCCTCCCTGCTCAGCTGGAGCAGACAGCTTAGGCCAAGGCTAGCTCGCCCACCCTATAAGGGGCAATTTGGATGGGAGATGCAAAGCATCCTGGGATTCTGGGGGGCTGTTAGTTAACTTGAATCTGGAGGGGATCTGGGATAAAATTCAATAAATTGATGTAACCTAAATCAGTTAAATCTGATACTACATCCATCCAGGTTGATATTAAGCCAGTTTTGACCATTTTGAAAGCTATTTATGTGCACTGGACTTCTGTTTTGTTACATATTTGAACTGGCTTTCAATCACTTATACCAGTTTACGAATAATTTCTGTCCGTAGCCCAGGAGGTCATCTAGTCCTCAAAGAAGCACCAGCCCCAAGTAAAACATCCCAGCCAAGGGTTTTAACTGGGTTCTAACTGGGTCTTAAAAGCCTCCAAGGATGGAGATTCCACAACTCCGGGTAACTAGTTCCACTGCCTCGCTATCTGATTAATGAGAAAGTTTTTCCTAATATCTAACCTAAACTTCCCTTGCTGGCACTTGAGACCATTGCTCCTTGTTCTGTCAACTGCCACCACTAAAACCAGTTTAGCCCCATCCTCTTTGGAACCATCCTTATAAAAAAGGATGAAATTCTCCATAGCTTCTCCTGAAGATGTGACTTAATTGTTTAGATCTTTAAAAGGCATTTATCACATATGAACATAAAACCCCTAGTAGTGTAACTAAGCAGGGGAGACTGGAGCACCAACTTCAGCTGGAGTACAAAAATAGGAGAAACCATCACTACTCTCTTACCTACTACTCTGCCAGCAGCAGCACAGCTGTGACCAGTGCCCCATGGGCTGCCATTGCTCAGTGTATAAAACTGCCCACTTATGCCTCTGTAAATACCATTGCTTTTCAAGACTTACTTTTGAAAATAGGACTTAATCGTCTAAGATACTTTAGCTTTGAAATGCGGAGTAAAGCAATGGCAAATAACCTTTAAAAATCTTTACAGCTTCTTTAATTTGAAAGAGGTGTTTTCTGTTAAAAGGTAACAGTGCTTATAATAATAGCTACAGGGGGCCTCTGAAGATACGACTCTGTCTTCAGAAAGTTCAAGATGGTTAAAATAACAGTTGCTGAAGCAGTTGCAGAAAGTTTTTGGTTTTAAATTATTTCTCTGAGCATTCACAGCACCAGGATGAGCTCCTTCAAACAACAAATGGCAGTTTAAAACTTGCAAAGTTGCATTTATGAACTGCTATTGGAAAGGAGGCATGGGGATGAATACTGCACCATGAATTCAAGATTTTTTTGCCACAAGTGATGCATAGAAAAACATGTGGGCTCTCCACACTGTTAAAATGAAACTGAAAATAATCACTGAAACCATTACCTCAAATCTGAAGATAAACCTTGGTGGTTGTTGTAGGTTCTGGTTGGAATTATACGGATATATGGAATCGACACATCTTTGATACTTTGTTCATTTAGCAACCAGTTCCATCCAGTAGCAAAAATATCAGGCATGTCTGAGTGCAATTTGTCATTTGTGTGTGCATATGTACCTTCTGGCATTTATGGGGCTGAGTGCACACGCATTTTGGGGAAGAATATTCCTATTAGGCCCTCCTATGAAAATATCTCCTTGCAGTTATGTATAGTGTTTACAACAATGAAGCCCTGTTCTGTTTATCATTGTGTGGGGCTACTGCAATAAACATGAAAAACAGCAGTAACTGTTATTGGAGACTGAAGCAAAGTTAACTGTATTTTCACTTTATTATACTATATAAAGCAGTCATCATTAACAAGTCAACATTTAATGCAATGCATATGAGACACTGTAAGATTTTCTGCTACCCAGAAAATAAAGTCATAAGCATTTTTCAGCTGGTGAGTGGTAACTTGGCAAATGCTGACTTCTTAATGGTGACCACTGCATGTGAGCAGGTGAGACTAAAGTATAATGCACAATTTGTATATAATATACTAATTTTGAATATTGCATAAATCGAGTACAAAGAATGATCCAACAGCTTCATCATACCAATCAACAGCTCAACATCTTTTCACTGGACAAAACTTACTTGGCTTCTAATTAAAAATGTATTCAAGAAGCAGAAAGTGCAGCCAACAAAATTAAGTAAGTAGTGAGACTTACCTACAGTTTGGAAGTTAAGGGCAACCATTTGACAACCAGCATTCCAGAAGACTTGTGGCATGTAGTTTGAGGAATCTACACGTGTTCCTTTTGGATAAATTCGGCTAAGCTGCATTTTGTTGTATCTAGATGATGAATAGTTAAGATACAGTACATCTGGCAAAATTATTAGCTGCCTATTATATCATTTCAATCTACCAAACCTCTTTACAGAATGATGGTTGCTCATTCATGGGTGTTCTCCAACCATGCTTTTTTCAAAGATCTTTAGGAACAGTGAGCCTTTTTATACGTTGTATGAAGTGAGATTATAAAATTATACTACCGCCACCCTTAGTTCCTGTCTGGATTAGACGAATACTGAAAAAAACAAGGAATAAGAGTGTGTGTGCAGATCTAGAGGATAATATCTTTGCAGAACTCCAGTTATGACTATGGTAAGTAACTCAGTCATTTCCTAATATGCTTCTACAGTCACAAATAAGCAGTAGCAATCCTTCCACAGATGGAGTGAGGAGTGCCCAGTTACAAAGGAACTGCTTCCTGAAATAGGTGTTTAACTGACTTTCTACATATAGAAGGCAATGTTGTATGTTGGATGTAAACTCCATATGGCCAATCCACAAATGTTAGATGTAGGAATATGTTACAGGCTAGCTCTTAACTAATCTTTGAAATGGTATTTTACCTGGAACACTCCTTGTGAACTGCAGGCTTGTAAACTGCACTCCTTGTGAACTGTCAAGGGTGGCACCAGCCCTGCCGACAGCATGCGTGTCAGCTGGTGGGGGGGCACTGACCCCATCGTGGGGGGGCAGGGACATGCACCCCCATGCACCCCCTACCAATCGCCTATGGTGGGGTGTGTGTGGGGCATGAGGAGGCTCCAAGAAGCCTCTCGCAGGCTGGAAATCTGACAGTCTGCAAGGGAAAAGCCACGGTTTCCCATATTTTTCTCCATTAAATGAGAAGCCATTTTTAAAGTTTGTTCATGACCCTTTCATATATTCTTGTGACCCACTTCTGGATTGAGAAATGCTGGGTTTAAAGACATGTTTTGCAAAAAGGTGAGTTACCCAGATTATTCCTATTGGGCAATTTTTCTCCATTTTTAATTTATCCATTATGCTACCACTACTTTTATGTCAACAACAGGAAAATAAAAGAACATATTCACTAACTTTTCTGAGTTCCTTTTCCTTGTTGGTCTTTCAGTAGCATAATGGTAGATGGGCAAGTGGGACATGAGCTCTGGGCCTTGCATAAGGGGGCAGATGGGCACTAGAATGGAGCTAGGGGCCACTACACCCTCCTGGCCCTCTTCACATTGCACTCTCCCTGCAGTGGATCTCGCAACAGGGATGGCAGAGAAATGTCAGTGGCATACACTACAGAAGCAGTGGCTGGTGGTTCACTGCTGCTGGGGAAGATGTCAGCTTATTGCTTGCTGCTGAAAAGTAGTATTTAAATGGCTGCTTGATGCACACGTTGGCAGCAAAAAAATAAGGTAACACTGCCCCCAGTAGTATCAGACCTCTGGCTGCTGTCTTTGCACCACGCACCACTGCTGCCCAAGCCACAACACTGAACAGTTACACCTCTGTAGGCTTGCAATCTGTATTTTATAACTCTCAGTCACACTTAATGATCATCACTAGACTTCACTTTGACTACCAAATAAACTCCCATCAGCTCCCAGCCGTGCTTATTAACCTAAGACTTTGGTTACACCCTTAAGTTGGATTCCAAATTTCTCAGACTCATGACTCCAAATTTCAGGGAAGAAACATAACAGATCTTAGAGTTGGAAACGTATATAAGGACTCTTTTTGAATGTTAAGGATACTCCACGAATTCCACTGGAGACTTTGTGAGTTGCTCAAGCCCTTTGGTTTCCACGAAGGACGACATTTCAAAACTCCTGTTACGTTCTATAGTTTACAGGAGACAGAGAGAAAAAAAGAAAGAAAAACAGAATGTGAGAACATACTAATATGTAAGGTAGAGTTGTAACTGGTGGGGATCAAGGTATCATCTCTACCTCATTTGTTACTGAGACATGCATGTGTCACCCCACAATGCAGATCAGCAAATGAGATACAAGGTTTCCTTGGAGGGCACATGAGGAGGCATGCTGAGGACTGTTTAGACCCTCTGCATGGAACCTTTCATGGCACAGAGTACCTGGAAAAGTGGCCTAAAAGTGTATGATGATGGGAAGCTACAACCACACGTATGAGGGACATTCCTTCGCTGCCAGATAATGAGGCTTTTCATGATGCTGCTGGTTTGGATGCATGTGTTAGCTTGGGTATGTATAGTGGCATACTTCTGAATGCACCTAACCTTCAGATTAGTAGGTTTGCACCTCACCTTCAAATTAATAGGTTTTCCTTAGCACTAGCACAATCATTATGGAGTTTTGGCCTGATCACAAGACAGGGATTAACTAGCAGGCTTTGCAAATGTACCTGTATAATTAGATGGCTAACTCTGAATGAAAGCCACTGACAATTTGTGCCTAACTTGTTCATATACTTTTCTGTTAAAAAAAAAGAAGCAAAAACCAACCAACCAATCAAACAAACAAAACACACCCACAAACAAGGCAGCTTGCTGCTGCTTTAGGTACCTGAAAACCTTTTGTAAATTTCTGCTCTATATACTTGTAAAAGGATTGAGGTTATGGCTCAAAGGTGTAGAGAATGTTTCCATACTAGAGAATGTTTCTTTTTTCAATAGGAAAATATAAGGTGCTCACACTTCAAAAGAAATCACCTTCATGTATAGACCAAAGACAGAACATTTCAATAAAACTATTTCCTAAAGACAAAAATGCATGAAAACATGGTTTATTTTTTAAATGGAAACTACTTTCAAACCTCAGCTACAACAATGCAATTTTAAGTACTATAGCAAAGAGCTGTTCTTTGCACAGTGCTTGCTCACCCTATCAAGTCTGCTACCCTGTGGAATGCTCCACATGCAGGATAATAGTTTCTTTCAAACTGTAAGTCTCTCTATTCCTAAGGTTAAAATAAGGACATAGGCATGGATGACAGCAAAGAAAAGTTTGCTTATGACTGTAATAGGAATTTGGAAATTGTCCTCCTAGATCAGAGTAGTTTTCCCTTTAATCCTATTCCCTACTGTGGCCAGTGCCAGAGCTTTAGAAGAAAAACTAAATAGTCTGATATTTCTATTATTGGAGGTGTCCAAATTATCCAGCCCTGCAGGCTAAATGGGCATACCTGAGCTGATCTGCAGGCCAGACCAGGACCAGCCTCCTACAGAGCACCCACCATGCTGCATTCTGCCTAGGCTCCACACATGCCAGCCCCTGGGGCCAGCAAAGGGCATGTGTTGCCCATAGCATGCAAGCTAGACCTGGTGCTGCACCTGCAACCTGAACTCCCTGTACTGCATGCAGTACTGAGTTCAGCCCGTGCACTGTGAGCAGCATGCCAGCCCCCAGGGATGGTGCAGGGTACAGGATGGACCTTGTGCTGCATATGGCAAAGGGGGTCTGGGACATGGGTTGCATGTGCTGCCTGCAGCATGCAAGGTGCCAGGTGTGGTCTGCATGCTATATACAGTGTGCACAGCCAAAGCCAGCCCAGAGACCTACAGATCAGATCACACTGCTCCAGAGGCTGGATCTGGCTCATAGACCATATATTTGACACTCTGTGTTATGGTAACGCCTGTTCATATGGGAAGTTGCATCTTTACTCAAGACAATAAAATGCTGGTTTACATTCTGAAGCATGTGGATTTATACCCCTTCTGAACGTTTTTTCTGTGATAAACGCAGATGGTCTAAATAAACATCTGATCCAGTTCTACTTCTACTGAATTCCTGGTCTTGCTAATACACAATAGGGTTATAGGATGTAGCTGTGTTGGTCTAAGGACATAAGCAGGCAAGGTTCTTGGGTAAATCTAATATCTTTTATTAGGCCAATTCAAATAGTTGAGTTGATCTAATAAAAGATATCAGATTTACCCAAAGAACCTTGGCTGCTTAATACACATAGAGCATTATTGTTCCTTATCACTGCAGCAATCAGCTGATGCACTGCAGAAATGCTGTAGTACCTTGCATCATGTCTGTTGCAACGGTGCACTGATTGTGAGGTGCTGATCTCTCCCTCTTCAAGACAGAGAAGAAAATGAAGAACCCCAGAGTTTTAGGGAGGTATGGAGACTTCAAACCATTTCTGCACCACCTTATGTCTAGCCTACTGCAGTGGCTTAAGGCAGCCCTGTTGTAGGCAATCCTCATTCCTATAGGTACGAACTGTAGTATCATGTTATAAGCTGCAGCCCTGCCTCAGCATACCCCATCCCTACTTGTGCGCTGATCTGAGGCTTTCATGGCCTTTCTACTTGGCATAAGGGGGCTGGAGCAGGGGAGAGAGTCTAAGACTAAACTTATGGTTCAAAGGGGCCAAATACATCACTACTAACTTCAATTTGCATATTCAAACTGGAGAGAACAATCCTTCTTCTCTACTTGTTATTCAGTGTGGCATTCCTTGTGCACATCCTTCTTATGCATCAAAGCATCACCCCACAGTGGAAAACTCAGGTCAAAAGCCCTCCAGCTTATGTAATTTTTCCTTTCAATTTTTTTTCCAAATTAGCTTTGTACATGATTCCCTTGGGGAAAAAAACACTTCACATTCCAATGAATAATGAGCTGCGTAGTTTGCCTAGAGGTTCCTACAGTATGAGGAGCAGATTCTCATCCATCAAAACATCTTGGCATCTCACTGTAAACAAAGCAAATAGCCTGTGAGTTACATCCGAGTCTGCTCTCTCCTAAAGTTCTCAAAGGCAAGGCACAAGTCAGAGACAAAGCTGAAGGACATTGCGCTATGGCAGGTCTGTCTTCAAAGTAATTTTGCTGCAGTCACCAAAGTGCTGGAGTACCACAGAAACAGCCTGGCCAGCTCACAGAGACCAAATTAGAAAACCAAGAGGAGACAGGCAAACATGGCATATGTGTTTCCCCCCTCTCCTGCACAGAAACCAGATCGAAGTTGATAGAAACTTTCCCTCCTTAGAGCTGGAAGGTGAGCAGTGACTCTCTACCACTTACTGAAGAAAAGGAGCTAGATTCATGTGCCCAGAACAGTGAAAAGAAGGTGGCTGATGGAAGGGCCTGAAAAACTACAAAGGCCAGGAACTACTCCCTGCACAGCTGTATGGGATCAGAAGCTACAGTATAGCAGGATCCCTGCAGGGTGCTCACAGGTATTAAATTTTCAAAGGGTTCTCCCTGCCGCAAAGGCTAAGTACAGACAGTCAAAAAGCCAGAGGCTGAATCAAGTCAATCTTCATAGGTTAGTCTAAGCTGCAAAGATTGAACAGACATTCACTTTTGATTTCAGAAATGCATCCACATGTCTGCAGTGGCCCAGGCCAGAAGCCAGGGGAGGGAAGGGGGGGGACCACAAGGGATCTTTTACCCCCATCACCTTCACTGAGGTACGACTAAATACACTTAGGCTATTCCCAACAAATATCTGTTTAACTTGTTCGTATTCCATAACCTTCATGGGTAGCCTTTTCCTGTTTCCTAAACAGTTAGGAATTCTTTCTTAATAACTACCCTAATTCTTCTTTTTGGAAAATTAATCTGACTTCTGCTTTTCTTTCCTACAGTGGCCCTGGGGAACAATTGGTCACTGACTACTTTCCTGCCACCTTTTATGTACTGGAAGAGTGTTTTCATGTCTTAGCTCAGTCTTTAGTAAATTAAGTAAACCCAGGTTTTTCATCCTTTCCTTACAGGATATGCTTTTTAAACCTTTTTTGCTTTCTTGCCATATTATCCACATCTTTTTATAAAGTGTCATGCCCCAAACTGGACACAGTGCTCCAGTAGAGGCCTCACCAGCTGTGAGTATGGCAGGCCCACTACCTCTCATGTCTTACATAAATTATTCCTCTTAATTCCTAGAATCAGAATTGGCTGCTTTGTGGCAGTCTCTTTGTATCACAACCTCTTTGTTCAGGAAATACAAGTTAGCTACTTTTATAGCCCATCAGTATAACATTCAGAGGTTTTAATTCCTAATGGACCAGGTTCCCTTCAGAGATATTCTGTACCCCTTCCCCACAACTAAGTATTATCATGTCTTTCAGCCAGATTTTCAGCCGGCTCACTTTTGTCTAAGACCCTTTATAGGCACTAAGGCTTTCTCTGCAATAGCATTTCTAATCATGTTTCTCACCTTTGCCTGACCATTGCTATGGCCTTACCAACATCAGGGAGGTTCATGCAGATAGGCCAATAGTACTTTAACTACTTTGGCAACTTTGTGGTATGAGAATCTGAACAGGCATCAGCATTTCCAAGACCATGAGTTTTATCCTTTTGTAGTTAGAATATGGATTTCTAATAAATAAGATAAGAGAGGTAAACTGTAGACTGTTTATGTTACACAATGGGAAGATTTCCTGAGCCTTTATACTAAACACGTTATCCATTTTTTTATTAGATATGCAAAGCACTTTGGCTAATGACAGCTCAGAAAGAAAAATCATGTGTCTCTTATTAAAATGACACTGAAGCATGTTATTGATTCTTTATATGCCCAGACACATTCTTCCTCTTCTACACTGAACATTTCTTTTCATGATTATTTACTTTAAATCCTGTCATGTCCTGAAATGGCCGCTGGTTTTTTTTTTTTCCCAAATATCCATCCTCTCCAGGGTTATTTGACTTCGATATGACCTCAGTGGAAAATCTGAGAAAGATGTTGCCTTCAACTTCTAACACTCCAAGGAAGGAAAAGCAATGCTTTTTTTACTCTATTTAAAAGTGTTGTGAAAGGTTTTGTGGGATAAATATATCACCCAGCCTTCTGATCCAAGAGGAAAATGACCCTAATAGTGCAGAAGTTGCTAACTGCAAACGGTACCGCTGTGGAACATCTTGGTGTTCATTCTGTTGTGTAATGATAATAACAATGGCTATTTTTGAAAACTTAAGGAAAGATGGGAAATAGGCCAAATAAACAGGAGATTCCCTGGCAAGACCCATTTCCCTCCATAGTCACACTTTGCAATGTGGTTATCAGAAGATGAACAAATGAGACCAGTATAAAGTGGGAGTATAACTACCTGAAAAGTTCCCTCAAAGAGCAGTTATCAATATTTCATTCCTAAACTGTGATCCCACAGAGGCCTGCTCTGAGCCCATTTCAGCTCAATATTTTCTGATGCACTGGAGGTTATGCTTCTAAAATATGTGGATAACATCAAGCTGGAAGGGGTGCCCAAACTCTGGAGGATGGAATCAGAATTCAGAATGATCTTGTTAAATTGGAGAAATGGCCCTAAGACAACAAGATGACATTTAACACCTGCAATCTCAAATGTGAAGTGGTACACTTAGGAAAGATAAATCAAATGCATCAATACAAAATGGGTAATACCTGTCTTGGCTGCAGTGATGCAGAGAAGGGTCTTGGATCTGTAGTGACAACATACTAAACATGAGTCAATAATGTGATGCAGTTGCAAAAAGGAAAAATATCATTCTGAAATGGATTAACAGGTGTGTTGGATGGAAGACAGAGGTAAGTATTTTGCTGTCTTTGGGGCTGGTCAGGCTTTGTCTGGAGTACTATGTCGAGTTTTGGGGCATCACACTTAAAAATAAGATCAAGAGGAGAGAATCCAGTAGAGATCAACAAGACTGGTAAGAGGTTTTAAAAAAATGATCTGTGGGAGGAAAGGCTGATGGACTTGCATTTGCTTAATATAGAAAAAAGTAGATTGGAGGGAGAGAGGAATAGGAAAAAATAAACAAACCAAAAAACCTCCAAAAACTTCTAATACATAAAAATATAGAAGTAATTAATTCTTCTCCATGGTCACTATAGGAAGGACCAAAGAAATTAGATTAATTTGCAGTAAAAATGATTTTAGTTGGAGATTAGAAAAATAAAATTCTGTTAACCAAACAATCCCTGTTATCAAGGGATTTTGAAGAACCACTTTCACTGGATTTTTTTTTTTAGCAGCTGGTTAGACAAAAATATGTTGGTTGCATATCTAGGGCTTTGAAGCACCATTTCACCTCAGGACAGTGAGTGGGAGTAGATAATTTCTTAAGGTCCCTTTTCAGCCCTCCACATTTATGGTCTTCTGAACAAGGATCTTAACTCATTTTTGCAAAGTTGAAGTCAGCCTCATAGTACCCTTGGCTACTAGGTCTGATTAGCCTTATTTATTTATTTATTTTTTTTACCAGTGAGGACACTGAGACACGAAAAAAATGACCTAAAACGTTAGAAAAACAGAAGAATTTATGCTCCTCGTTGCTTCTTGACAGAACAGATCAATTTGAGTAATTGCTTTAAATCACTAGAATTTATTTTAAATCATTGATTTACCTCAGGTTAAGGCTTTGTAAATCTAACTGGAAAATTTGTGCTACTTCAACTTTAGACAAAACTGTGTAATCAGTTACATTATTTATGGTTGGGGGGATTGGTTTTAGTTTGTCCATAAATGCCATAAATGCCCCTCTTAGCAGAATTCTTAGCAGAATTTACAAAACCGATGTGAGGAAAAAAGCAAAACATTAAAAAATTAAAAATTAAGTCACATGAACAGTCCCATTAATTTCAAGGAACTATATCTGTGCAGAAGCTGAAGCATGTGTGTAAGCTTTTCAAGCAATCATATCAAAAACTTAAATCTTAATACCATAAAAATCTTTGTCACTTCAACATAAAGTTTCTTCTGTTCTAACAATGAGATGTTATTTTCCTTCTAGTGCATCAAATCCAGTTACCAGGGAGATTTTTAATATACCCAAATAGAAGCTCAAAGATCACCTTCTAAGGTCATATTATGGCATCCAAGTACTGGTGTTCAACTGTTGGCCTACAGGCTGAATCCAGCCCACAGGGCTGTATAAACTGTCCCACCGGGCTCCCTACTACTGGTTTGGGAACTTGGCAGTGGGGGGAACTGGTGGCAGTGTTAATTGCAGTGGCTCTTGAAATCACAGCTATTAATGCTGCCAGTGCTTTCCTGCTGTCAAATTTCTGGACACATGGTGGGGGCTGTGCATCTGATGACACAGCCCTGTGCATCAGATTGTGACAGTATGCAAGGTCACTCCATAGCTGTATCTGGTGTCTGAGGCTGGGCCAGTGCACTGAATAACACTTTGCCCTAATCCTGCATGCTGACCCCACACTGGAAGTGGCCTGCAGACTGACCCTGCCTGCAGGATCCAAACTACGTACAAGCCCTTTGCCGCTCATCCAGACTAGAGCTGAAAGGCTGAGCATTACTGGTCTCGGAAATTAAGTCCTAGTGGGCACTTCTACCATGATGCCGCAGTTACATCACCGTAGCAACACGCTCCCTTGCTTTAGAGCATTGCTATGGTGATGTAGTGGCTAAAAATAACTGTGCTTTGCCGGCATGGTGCAATATGGGCTGTTACTGCGCCATCATTTAGTACTGCCAAAAAAGAAGTACTAAATGACAGCGTACTAACAATGGCACCACAGGGGCACATGTAGACATGCCCAGCGACTTCAAACTGCAAATACACTGAAGCCTGGTTGAACCACTTCAGCATCTCAATATTGTGCAAACTTAATAGGTGCACATCTTAACAGGTGCATAGGTGCAGAGATTGCATAGGTGACTTATTTATCAGTGCTGTGTTTAAGTCTGTGTAGTTCTCACGGTAGAGTTGTTAATGAGGCCATGGACTTGGATCTCTTTAGAACAGATGAACGTTAAGTAAGACTCTTTTTTATTTTGTTTACAGGGGAAAAAAAACCTGCTTGTAAAATCTGAAATATTCCTAGCAACTGGAAAACAATTAAAGAAACAATAACAAAACAGAAGAGTATAAAATGGGAAGAAAACAAACTGGCAACAAGTAAATTAAAGCAAACATTTTTAAATTTAAACATTGTCAATTAAATTTGAAAATCAATCTGGATCTATCTACACCCTATTGTTTATTTTTAATGTACCTTTCATGATCTTGTTCAAGGCCAAGAAGTGAATGAGCAGGACCAGCTGGAAAGAGACTCCCATACACCTTGCCATGTAGGTTACTTTCCAGCTGATAGACAAAACTTCTACAGTCATGATTTTTTTTTACTCTACTACACTATAATTCAGCACTAATTCTAGTGTAAGGAACATCCTAAGTATAATCAAATGAGAACATAATATATTTGATCAAAGGTCAAAATTAAAACCTGCTGTGTATAATATGTATATGAGCTGTTCTTTGCAAGAGGTAGAAATCAATAGGGGCAAGAACATGTAGGGGAGAAATCTATATCCACAAGCTTTGGGCAACTGAGACATCATTTTTTTCTGAAAGCCTGGCAAGACTCACCCATATAGTTTCTCTCCTAAGAGAAATATTTTTCTCTTTGATGTGTGCTCCTGACTCCTATTATTGCATCCAAAAGCTTCAGGGGAGTGTGTGCACATGTGTGGGCAATCTTTTTTAACGTATTTCTTTGGGAGAGTAACTTTTGTTCTAATTAAGTTGCTGTTTTTTAAATTTAAATCACTGGTAGAAATTTAGGTATCTATAACTGCTGCTTCTCTCTCTTCCAAATTCTCCATAAATCCACTATAAATTAAAATTCCATAGCTTTCCTTTAACAAAAGCAACAACAAAAGTTTCAAGAAGGTGTTGCAGCCTGTCAAAACACAGTGAAACAGGACCAGTAAACAGCGGGAGGTTCTGCTCCTAAAAAGCAAAAGATGCTGCAATGTTTATTAAGGATGCTGCAAAGTGCATTCCCAGCAAGACATTTTCCATGCAAATCAGCAGGGGATGAAGTTATGGTCTATTCTATACAGTAGTTTGATGCAGAAATGATGGGATTTGTATAAAGGGGTGGGTATATGTTTATACTTTCTCTCTTACAAGGGTAAGTGTAGGCAAAATGAAAAGCTGCTAGCTGTTTCTGATGGAACACTTATGAACTCATCAGTCAAACTAAAATGTGCCTTAGCTTTTTATAGTGTTTATTTACAAGCATATTGGAGGGGCAAAGATTTCTTTATTTCCAGAAATATCTGCACCACTGTGGCAGCAGTAACTGGAAATAAACCTGAACATTAGAATTGGGCATATCTCAAAATAAATGCAAGTCTCCTATGTCCTTGATAAAGGAGAATATTTCCTATTACCCCTTGTGGGAGTTATGCACATGCATCAGAGAAGGAAGAGTAATCGATTCTTTATGTAGACACTTCTCTTCTATTTTTTGTGATAGGCCCTTAGCTGGTTTAGACAGTCATAGATCTATTGATGACAACAATTTACTCAGGCAAAAGATCTGTGAAATAATCGATATTATTGTTAGAGCTATCCATGTGTAAAACAAGGGAACAATTTCTTAACTCATGCCTAATATAAAACAGTGCTGCTCACATGACTTGGTATACTTACTTTTTGATATCTCAAATGACTCAAACTTCACCGGCTGTATGTAGTTCACCAGGTTGGACATTTCTTCAGTGGCCATGGCTTCACTGCCAGCTGTGCCCTTGAACAGGAATGGGAAAGTATTATGGTTCTGGTATAACAAAATTCACTGGCAGGATTTCTATGCAATACTGTAAAGCACCACTCTAAAAAGTACTTAGATGCCACTTCTTATTGAAGATCTGAGCCCAAACACATGACGTCTACCATTAACTTAAAACAGGTGCAGGATAAAGCCCCAATTCAGGAGTATGCATTTTCACCTGCACACTACCTGGTGTGTTTTCTCAAAAACATGCGATTCCCACCCCCGGACTTTTACAGGAGTATTCCACATGTATTGTCCTTCCCCCCTTAAATTTTTATTTTGCTGGAAAAGGAAATTACTTTTTAAAATCCAAATCGTATCAAATGAAATTAATCCTGAAAGCCAAGAAACCTCTTGGAAGTACAAAATCCAGAAAGGATGACATTTTATGGGAATACAATGTGTAAAAGTCTTGATTAGCTTTCCAGGATTTTCACATGGTCATGATGAGACTGTACCATGGTATTTAAAATTTGAATTATTCAGATGATATTTTAATTCCTATACAGAGTTGTAGCATCCATAGGGAAGGAGATGCATTAATTTCAGTTCTGAACAACATTGAGCAAATGATCAACACTCAGGAAAATGAACGATAATAAGTATGGCAAATACAGACTCAAGCAGACAGGTATAATTTCCCACAGAGTTAGCTGTAGAACAAGTAGCTGTTTAAAACAGATAAACAATGTCCTACTTTTAATGAGTTAAAATCTAACTGAAAAGAACATCAAGCCTATCATGAGACATTTTTAAAGTTTGCAGTGCTTTTTAAACCGCACTGCTTTGTCTCCAGTAGATGGCAGACCAATACTTAGGAATATAATGCAAGTTCAACAAGCTCTGGAATCAGTCTCAGAAAACAACTATAAGTCCTCACTTCATCCATCGATGATTTTTTACAGTCATCATCATAGTCATCATCATCATCGCTCTCAATCTCTGCTTCTCCTGCAATATTTGAAATACAATAAAATTATCAGCTGACATGACAATTACAAACACCAGAAATATTCATGAGAGACATATCTATCTACTGTTGCTTCACAGGAGCCCATGCTTTAATGTGGACTGCCTCTCATATCACAAACCAAATAAACTACTTTCAAAAGGTTTATCCAGACTCAGGATTGCTGAATTATTCTTTGGAATCTATCAAACAACTAACTCCTCATGTTTTTATAAAGTCACCAGAATAGCGGTTCAGAACTATTGACTAGATGTTACCAGTCAAAAAAGAGTGATCTGCACTCTCCTATGTCTGAGGAAGGGCATGTATGCTCAAAAGTTTGCAAATATTTTTTTTGCGGCTATCTAGTTGATCTAATAAAAGATATCACCTCCCCAAGAGTTCTGACTACATGTGCTAATTAATGCATTAGTGATATTATATATTGCCAAGAAAGGGTATGCTGGGGTTCAGGGTGCTACCCTAGGACAAGAGGGTCTAGCATTCAAATGTCTACACCTGTCCAATTTTGAGCAAGCCACTTAACCTCTTTGTGCCTCCTTCTCTACCTTGTAACGATTTTGTGAGGCAAAGGCAAGAACATGAGATGCTCACAAACCACAGTAAAGGGGGCCAAATAAGTATCATAAATGGAGCACTTTGTTTCTCAAAATGTCTTGCACCAGGATAACGGGGTAACTCCCCTGGTAGAAACTGGCATAGCTCCTTTGAATTAAACATACGTTTCTCAGGTTGAACCATCTGTTTCATGAATGGTGGTCATACCAAAGGCACACCAGCAGAGGGCAACACAAACCAAACAATACAAGAGCTGCATAATAATCATTTCCTCAAAATGTCCTGAATGGGGAGATGATCTTAAACAACACGGATTTTTAAGCTTTGTTCTCAAATATTGTAGGATGACCAAATCCCTACAGGCAGGGCAGATTCTTTGCTGGCGTTTAAAAAATTATGTCCCCTAATAATAGAATAATAGTATTCCATTATTAGATTGCTGCCAGGGGGAAAGAAGAACATGAACACATCTACAATATCAAAATCTCACCTTCTGCCTTCAGAGGGTGTCCCCCCAGAGTGAGAATGTGCATTTCTCTGGTGACAACTAGCAGCAACACATATTTGTGCTGCTGCTAGCTGTCCCTAGACACAGCCCTCCATGTGTGCTCTGGCATGTGGCAAATTGCCCAAAGTAGAGCAGGGGAAGCTGGGGCCAGCACCTGGGCTGCCCTCAGCAGCTTTACCTGGGACCCTGGGGCCTCCAGAGGCTCCAGCGGCAGCGATCCAGCTGTTGGAGTATGGCTCTGGCCCACCAGGCTCTGGTTTTGGAAGGCATGTTCTGAAGTCACGGACCATAGTTTTTTTAGATACAGGGATTTCCCAGTATCTAATTTTGCTGCCGCACTGCAAATGTGTAGCACTATGAAGGGAATCACCCACAATGTGTGCATTTCGTGGAGCCTCAAAAGTCTTTGAGGCACCACAAACTGCACATATCTGCTTGTGGGGACGTGACCAGAATTTCTATTGTAGGTTTGACTTTAATAATCTGTACAGTGTGATTCTTAGGAGGAACTCCGAAAACTACATTTTAACTGAAACAGAAGATCTACATGAACTTTGCTGGATCTAAATACACACAGAAGAGGTCTGATTAAAATAATGTGAACTCTTTTCACAATTGAGCTGTGACTGCCCAGGCTGGATTTTCTTCCAGATGCTGATGTTGAAATGTCATGCTTTTATTCACAAACACATCTCTGTCTGAACATTTCATTGAAAAAATAACATGATTGCTCAACAGGCTCAGGGGATAGCTTAAGAGACTTCAGCATGCTGCTAAAAGCTGGCAGCATTCTCACTGGATTTGCAGTGACAGTCACTAGCTGCGGATCTCTCAATGTAGTCATCTGATTTTCCTAATAAACTCATGTCCCAGAGCCTACAAAGTGGGAGGAAGGAGCAGACCATTGCCAATTTGCCCTAGCATATTATCCCCATGGCCAAGCCATAGCACACATTAGTGAGGCCAGGTAATTGGTAACTCACTATTGCTAAAAATGTCCACAGATGGAAATTGGTAACATTTTCCCTATTTATTTAAAAATATTTTACTTCAAACTTTCAAGTAAGGTTCAATCTCATGTCCAAAAGCTGTTTCCGGATAGGAGAAAAAGCAGCAGTAGTACATGAGTACAGGTCTACAAACCTGCTGCAAATTACTACAGTTTGAGGGTATGAACAAACATATGCATGGAGTGACTTCAAAAGATGATGGGGTTGCAGCACAGGACTGTCCAGCAGCCATTACGCTGCAATTGTTACATGTGCAGGATCTTGTAGTGGTACATGTGGGCTAAATCTTCTCAGCTTTGACCCTGGATGAAGGAGGTTTAAACTTAAAAGTTTACATGTATAGCCACATGCTTGTGCATGTTTCAGCCATATCAGCTGCAATGTGGTCTGACAAAGCACCTCCTCCTTCCATTTAAAACTGTAAGTTTCTTCATACCCAGACAAATTAGGAGACATACTTTCATCTTGTGAACTTGTCATAGATAAGGGTTTACCCAAATTGTGATTGTGTGGATTTCCCAGAAATTGCAAAATTGGGTAATCTCCACAAAATCCTTAAGGGGCAAAAAAAACTTACTAAAAATCAAGTGCTGACTCCTCAGTGGAAACCAGCAGTCCTCCCAAAATGCAGCTTGCCCAGAAGAAAGGTGGAAGGAGGCCACTGGCATGAAAACCTTACCCTAACCCCTCTCCACCAATGAGCAATGAGGGATGGTGCCACATGATAGACAGCCCTCTCAGCCAATCAGCAGTGAGGGGTGAGACCACATGACAGATGGCTCTCTCCACCGTTCACCAGAGGGGTGCAAGGCCACCAGGGCCCCTTGGCTCATCAGAGGCATGGGTGGGGGACGGGGGGGAGGAGTGCTCAAAGATGGCAGCCAGCCCCATCATCTGCATATAAAATTGGCTGGCTGCCTCTGTAAGTTGGGCAGACCCTAAGTCATAGACATGCTGACTTCAAGAAAGCTACCGCAGCTTGCACGAGCTGATGATCTGACACTACCACTTTAGATAAGGCTGTACTGAAAACTATGAGAAAAGAGACAGGTAATTAAATATCATCATAGGCCTGTGAGGCCCAGCCATCAGTCAGGGCCCTTTTGAGCTTGACACTGTACAACATTAAAAAAAAACAGACCAATGATATCAGCCTAAATGGTGGCCAATCCATGCGTATGACAAGAGAAGACAGATGGGAGATAGGATACAGAGGGATGGGGGGACTACGTGGAAACAATGAGACAATATTACTCAGTGTTGGACTTGTAGTCATAACACACCGGCAACCTAACTACTGTTGAATGCTTTGTAGGCATGATAGCAATGGAGAGTTTGGAGGAAGGATGCAACAGAGAATAAGGAGCAGCTTCATGGAGACTTATATGGAGCTTCTCCCAAGCATGAGGGACAGTATGAAAAAACCAGGGTGATTTAGACAACTTAACAAGTGGGTAATGAAGTTTAGGATAATGGGTTGATCAGAGGCATGGGTCACAATTTGACAATGAAGGACAGATGAAAGGTAGGGCCGGGAAACTCAGTGAATCTTTGAATGTGAAGCCAAACAGCTTCAAAGGGTATTTGAAAAAGAAGGTGCATTTGAACATTTTTAGCATTATTCAAGCACTATGGTAACTCATAGCAGTGGATATTGGATTATCAAAGGGGCCTGAGATAACCAGGAGTCCAATTTTGATTGAACTTCAAAGGGCACCTGTCTCTTAGGCCCATTCAAAAATCTCAGCTGGAGTAAACTGAAAAAGTATGCAATCTGTTAAATTAGCACTGTATGCTATTAACAGCTATCAATGGGCCATTTCTTTTACTGGTGCCAATCAAAAAAGCTTCTTGGAGTCTGTAACAGGGGACCCAAACCCTGGTATTTGGGTATAATGGAAGAGGAGGAAAGGAGACTGTAACAGGGAGCCAGGGGAATCCTGTCTCTTTAAGAGGACAGATCAGGTTGGCTGTATGGGGCTGAAGCTGCAAGAGGGGAGCCAGGTCCTTAGTTAACAGGGGGAAAAAAACCCTGTGCTGAGCTGGGGAAGGCACATAACATGGCTTCCAGGCATATAAACCCAGGGCCTGAATCAGAACAGGCAGTCTGACCCTGCGTAGAGCAAGCAGAGGAGTTCCTGGGTGAGATGCCTGCAGCAGACAGGCTGGCAGGCACCTGAGTTATTCCCTGGAGCTCCTAGGAAAGAGTTAAGGCGAGCTTATCGCCTCTAGTGAGATAACATCGGGATCAGCTCTTAGTCATGATGCAGTGCCTTGTAGCTATGTTGAAATTTAAGCTTTAGACCAGAGGACCAGATGTGGCTAAGAGGGGAGGACAGGAGACCACAGGGGTGCTGCAAGGCCATCCAGCATACAACCCTTTCAAGGTCAGGGACATCAGGGAGGCTGAGCCAAACACAGAGCAGCCTTGCCCTGGGCCAGGGATGGCAGGGGGTTGAGACTAATTACAACACAGGGCTGAGGGGTCTGGGGATCAGAGACACAGCAAGGGCTGAGGCTGAGCAGGCTGGGCCCAAATCAGTGGAGCTGATGGAGGTCTGCAGCAAGAGAAAAGGGGAGCTAAAGCCAAGAGGGCTGAGTCCTCTACGCAAGGACCAATGTTGTCAACTAGCATGATTTTTGGTGTTGTTCTTAAAGTCTGTGCTTTGGGAATGTGAAAAACGTAGATATTTCTTTTATGTATATTTATATACATACAGTAAAAGCTATGTTAACCGGCACTTTATTAGCCGGAACACTATTAACTGGCATCTGAGTAATGCGGCAAAAGCTAAACCGGAAGTACCACTTCCAGGGGAGCTCCTGTTTCGCTGCTGCGAGCTGAGTTTTTCTTCACTACTTTTTTGGCCCATGACCCAGGGCAAAGCAGCCTGTGTGGGGCCCCCGTCCCTGTCCCCCAACATGCTGATGCTGGGGAGTGCACCAGACGGAGCACATTTGATTAACGGGAATATTTGATTAACTGGCATCCCCCATTCCCAGGGGATGCCGGACAACAGAGCTTTTACTGTATATACAAGAGCTAAGCTTTTCACATTCCTGAACTGTAGACTTTAAGAACAATGCCAAAAATCATAAGAGCTAGCAATACTGAAGGACTGAACTGTGGACAGAGTAACATCTGCGAGGCATGGGCATGGCTGTAGGGATGGAAGGCCATGAATTTAGCCCTTATGACAAGTAGGGCCTGAGAAAACAGGCTCAAAGAGAGAGAGCATCCTGGGCTTCCCCTCATTACCTTTTAATATCAAGGCATGGCTGGCAAGAAAGCAGGGTGGACCCTGGGAGGACAGAGTAGGAGCCAGACAGGAGCATGGTGGCTACTAGCAGGCACCACAGCAGCCCTTGGGGGTGTCCTGCTACAGACTCCAAAGGAACTCTGCTGATGTATACCACTTGAGGATCTGACTTTAAAAGGCAGCGTACAAAGTGGACCAGACACCTACAATACCAAAGTATAAGGCATCTTAAGCCAGAGAAGTTGGTTCAAACAGACCAGACTGCATGCCTAAAACAAGTGAGAGAGAGTTTGACCCCATAGCATAGTAGCTATGGCATCCCTGAGAAAGGATGCGTGGGTGGTGATTTTGTTTTGCTGAAGTGAAACTCTAATTCACAGCCACCAACTCAAAGATCCCCTTGGCCTTGGTGAGCACATCAGTAATGGCAGTGAACCAATGTGTCACAGGCCTTTTCCTATCACAGAAGCTCACAGTTTAACTGTTTCAAAACCAATTTAGTACATTAATAGCAAGCCATTATGTGCGCACTCTTATTTCAGCTTTTAAAAAAATTGTATCTGGCTCCTCTGGGACATTTTTCTTAAGTGAGTCTAAGAGTCATTAAGGCATAGCTTACGTTGATTTAACTTAAAGCAAAAAACCTTGTAAGTACTGAAATCAAAGTCTCCATACCACAGGTATAAGTACCTTAGTCTAAAAATACAGCTTTACTTAGACCTGGGCAACTTTTTCTCTCCACCCTTACATTGACACTTTAAAGGTGTGTCTACACATCACCCCGTGACGATGTAGCAACATGCTACATCACTGTATGGCACACTATGGTAATATAGTGATCACATGTGTCTACATCGCTGTAGCTGCATGTTCCCTGGGTATAGTGTGCTGCTACAGCAACACAGCAGTGAAATTTACCCATGCGCTGCACGCACAGTGCAGTAACCACCCATATGGCGCTGTGCTTCAGTACTTCCAAAAGGAAGCACTAAAGCACAGTGTCATAGCAACGTTGCCATATGGCAATGTGTAGACGAGCCCTAAGTGTATAAATAATACATCTCAAAAACTACATTAAGATTGTAATGTCAAACAACATTCAAAATTTAGTAATGCCAAAATTAAGGCCACCTGTGCAATCTCAATGTAGCCTCCTGGATCTATGCATTATGACACAGGTCTTAAACTACAAGATCACATATTAACATTTTCCACTGGTCTACTGCCTCATTCAGTGTATTAGATGCTTATAGAAAAAATCATGGTTGTGAGGGAAAGAAAGCCATTGTCTGTAGAACCCACACTTCATTTGCTACAGAAGCTGGAAGGAGTATATTGAGCCAGGCAAGGAACTACAAGAAGAGGAAAGGAAGATCTAGTGGGTATTGTAGGCGAGTACTGTCATCAAGAACTGGATACTATCCCTGACTCTTCCAGAGAGTTCCTGTGCAATATTAAGCCAGTCATTTAACAAAATGTTCACAACCAGCCACTAATTTTATGTTCCTCATTTTCTGGTTGTCCAGCATTAGGAATCTGGCATTAGATTGTCAGAAGTGCTGAGCATTCATAGCTATAGCTGCAGTTGATTAGAGCTCTTTTTTTAATATGTGAAGTGCTGTGTCCATGTAAAACTGCTAAGGATTCTTAAAAATCAGGTCCCATATGCCTAAAGTTGGACACCCAAAATCTTGGCTTTAATCTCTCTGGGTTTTAATTTCCCATATATAAAATAATACAATTTCATTTCCCAGAGGTGTTGCAAAGATTCACTGAAGAGTGTGAAGCACTTCAGTATAATGAAGAAAGCATTAGAGAAATGCCTGGGAGAAAATTAATAACTCTGGTGCAGGATGTGAATGGACTGCAGTACAGAAGGTCTCTAGAGCCACACACTGTGTGATGGAGCTACAGAAAAATATTGAGTAACTACTCATTTATTGACTAAGGTGGAGCGCTGTGGGGAAAAACAATCTGTGATTACACCATTAGAGACTGTATCATGGTGGATTTGCACATGGGGCCCCAGGAAACACTAATTCTGGCTTTTCTTAGCTTTTAAGTGCTTGATGTTGCAATTTTAATGCTGTGTTAACATAGTGTTTATCGATGTGATTTCCTAAGATTTCGGCTCTGTTTTTTTTAAGAAAAATGAACAGAAAAAACGGAAATCCTACCATGTGGAAATGACCCACAGCTTAGGTTGTCAGAAGAGTATACATTTTTAGATTTGTAATACTGACCTCTTAGTACTTGAGTTAGCGGGACAATGTAGTGGGAGGAGATTGTTATTTTCTTTGTGAATCAGCCCTGATAAGTAAAAGAGATGCACACTTTGCCTGATCCTGCTGGTGTGTGTTAGGCATGTTCAGCATATGTTTACTCGATCAAGTCTCTTAGGGTAGGTTAGGACAGGCATAAGCATGCCCTACCACTCTGCTTACATGCACATATGCTCCAAGCCCATAAATACACTACTAAGACTGCTCAAGAATCACTTGCCGAAGCCACTCTCAAGCATGCTGGAATGTCTTCGCATGCATATTTCAGGGTTTGGAGCATACAAGTGAGTGCAAGGAGGTGGGGCATGGTGGGGGCTGCCCCAGCCACAGTATAATACCACCATGATGCAGACATATCCTTATAGGACTTTGGCACTGTTCTGCCTCATTTCTGGATTCCAAAGGGGCTTCAACAGGAGCTGGCTTCCCAGGGAACTTTTATGGTGAAAAGTGAGGCTGCTAGTAAGCATTAGGTGCTTCCAGGGATACCTGGTTAACAGTTTTTTAGATCACAAGTTTGGACTTGGACATCTAAGTCCTGTTCTTCAAGCACAACAGTCCTTTTTTTTGGATCTGGCCCCAGTCATGAGGTAAGTGGGAATGTCTCCTCAGCCTCAAACCTTGGACTCCCTTCAGCAAAGCCCATTTGGTCCAGGGACAGATGTGTATTTGAAGTGCTCAGAATCCCAGAGCAGTGGAGGATGCCAGAGGACTGGTGGAGTATGTTGATGTTTGGCAAATTACTTTAAAAGGAAGCAATTCAAAGATGTTTCCCATTTTTTAAGGTAATTTTTGAAGACCTTTGGCCATTTTTGAAGTACTTTTTCAGTTATGAAGGTCTGAAGCCTTGCTGTTCAGACAGCTTCAAAGACACTCAGCCTGCTTCAAAAGGCATGTCTGTCCAGGGCCTCACTTTTTTTGTTTGGGCTTCATGGATCTAGACCAAGATTGATGCACCTTTGGACTACCATAGCAATGTAAACAGGTATTACTCTCAGCCATACTCAGACCCTAGCGTATTTCTGAGTCAGGCCATAATGTGTTCGTGAATTTGACTTTTACCTGCTCCAGGAGATGAAGGTTCAAACACACTGGACGAATCACTGCATGTGTTAGAAGCTTGCTCAGAGAGCTTCTTTTTTGCACTTCCATCTGCAGACTTATGTGATTTCTTTTTATTCTTCACAAGAATTTTATACATTAAGTCCATAGGGCTTGGAAGAGGAACACCAGCTTCAAGCTTTGAAGAAAGGAGGAAAGATTTGTAACAAGAAAAATAAGCCTGTGGCAGCTCTCAGTACTATCTGTATGATACAATGTACAGTTCTGTAATCCATAATGTGAACCTAATTTAAAATGAAGTACGGTTTGCACAAGAGGTAGCCTCACTGCTACACAAAACAGTGCTACTGAGGGTGTTTTAGAAGACAAATAAAATATTCACTATGAAACGTCTATGGTAATAACCATAATAAGTATTCTTTCAAATGCGAAAGCCCACAGTCTAAAACGACAGATGTGAGAGCCAATTGCGCTTTAGCGGATTATAATTCATTGTATCATGATAATCTCCACATCAAAATCATATGCTTAAACCACTAATACCATACACTACTTAGCCACTCCTCCCCTCCCTCACAGTTTCATTTTCATAAACCACTAGATGAAGAACAATCTAAAACAGAATCATGCAAATAAGAATTAATACAGATGTTTACAATCAGATAAATATGAAACCATCTTACTGGGTATTTCTCCAGCGTATCCATAAGCAGCGCATCTCCAAAAATTAGTCTGCAATATTCTGCCATTTTTGCCTGCTGCTTAGGACTAATGGGGGGAAAAGATAGAATTAAATAAGGCTTATTCATACAGCTGACTGAAAGCAGCAGTAATGGAAAATCTAATATCCCTTAACGAGACATAATTTCCTGATCCTATCATTGTGAATCGTTCACAATGATCTAGATTCATCGTGCTATTATTCTGACTTCTCTGACAGCCCTTATCACAGGGATCATACATGAAATAAGGGTGTTGGTCATTTCAATCATAAATAGTGAAACTGAACCTGTCACATTGAAACGAACAGTCCCACATACTTAATAGATAATAAAAACTGAATGTGTTGGTTCAGAGAGTGATAGGAATAAACTGTAACATTAGTTGGCCTCTGGTCGACAACATATTTATTCAGTGTTTAAATGTTTTCTCCTTTGCGAGGCTCTTATTTGTATTTACCAGTCATACTTTTCTTTTTCCTCCTTGAATTTGCCATTTTAACATACACAACCTGAAGAGGTAAAGCAGAAGAATCAAAGAAAAGAAAAGGAATGACCCTTTTCAACTATACTGTAGGCGTGTTTCAAAAAGTGACAACATCACTCTGTAGCACAGACCATGTCTTCATGGTTAAACTCACCATCCCCAGCAGTGGCATCTTCAGGATGGGTTTACTGGGAAGTAATGGCTAGAAGCAGATCCAGAGGGGAGCTGTGATACAGTTACATCCACCCTTTGATTCCTGGTCACCCAAAAGTTTAAAACCAACTGCCTAGCAGCAGCAGCATTTCTATTCAGGCAGCACTCAGGGAATTAACTGACTTCATGATTTATTATAATCTACCTGATTCCTTCTAAATTCTTCATTCCTAGGGTGTTAGTGACCCTCTCTCCTTTTTATTGGTCTTTAAAGGCTTCATTAATTAAGTTATGCTTTCTTTGGCAATTCTGCTGTCTCTTAGCTGCTTCTGGAAACATAGCTCCTATTTCACAGTCCTGCAGACAGCTTTAAACTCAAGCTAACTCAAGTGCGGAAATGTCAATTCAAGTGAGCATTAACTCAGGTGTGGAAATAATGTTCAGTGAAGCATGGCTCCACTGTCAAGATGCTCGGGATGGCTAGATTGTGTTTTATGAATCTGAAAGAGAGATGTACATTTAATTCTAATGACTACAGAACGAATGAAACATCTTCTGATTATTAAGCCTAGTTTGTTGTGTTTTTATACATATGGCATAGAAAATATGTCAATAAAGTTTTTGTTTTTCCTTTTGCTTAAACTGAATAGCACAATCCCAGCCACCTAGGTTATTAGTAAAGCTTTTAGTTTTTTTGTAACTGGAGAAAAATGGGTGCTGTGTTACATTTGATGATGCACCACACCATCTACACCCCTCCCTTCCACCTTTCAAAATACTAGATCTGCCCATGTTACATAAGGCCACAGTCACCTTATGGTCAAGCCTACTCTAAAAAACTCTTGCTGTTATAAATATGTCGGTGGGGGACAATTTTTTTTTTACTGACAGAACTATGTTAGCAGACAACTCTACTGCAAAGACAGCAATACTAGCATATGTATGCTTCTGCCAATGTAGACTGTGTAGTTTCACAGAAGTGGCACAGAAGTGGCACAGAACAGAATACCATAAGCCTGGTTATGCCAGTATAACTGTCTTCACATTAGGAAGGCCTTGATCCTAGGCAAGCTGTCTGAGAAAATTATGCTGGCACACATCCAGGAGGGGCCAGCAGGGGACTGCATGCTTAGGG
>NW_017728943.1:28750570-28763613 GCF_001723895.1 Crocodylus porosus | reverse complement strand
GGCTCCTACCCTGGGGGTGTTTAAGAGGAGGCTAAATGAACATCTTGCTGGGGTCGTTTGACCCCAGTATTCCTTCCTGCCATGGCAGGGGGTCGGACTAGATGATCTGCTCAGGTCCCTCCCGACCCTACAAACTATGAAACTATAACAGCAAGAGCGTCCTTGGATTTAGACCTGAGCTCTTGCAAGGGGTGGCTGAATAATTATTTTATCTTGCTGATTAGGTCATAGTTGAGATTTCTTTTTATCCAGCACTGCCCGGATGTCTTAAGTTTTAATAGGGTAAATTATTCAATGGTTGATATGACATCCACTATGAATAAGCCAAATGCAGCAAACTCTGCTTACAACTAGTTTGTCCAAAATGCAACCCAAGGGAAAAATAATGGCTAGCGTGAAGGGAGTTTTAGGAATGCAAAGAGTTTATAGTATTTAGTAATACTACTTGCATAGCTCTAAGACATAGCTTGAAGCAACAGTTTCTTACTCTTTTTCTACTTTCACACAACTGTGTATTCTTCAGTATGCCCATTTAAAAAAATCTCTAGTCTCTTTTTATGCCTGCTTCTAACCTTTAAATAAATCCATTTAGTTTCTCCCAAGAACAAAACACAACTATTTCATAGCTACTTTGTTTTGCTGGTGAACTCTAGCTATTAGCAATTTATATCCATATGGAAGATTCATAAGCTCTGGGTAATGATTACATACAATTATTTTTCATGAGAGAAAGGAATTTATAGTAATATAAAATGAAATGTATTGGCAAGTTACCAGAGAAGCCTGAGGTGTGAAAAAAACTTGGGAACCACTACAGCAAGCTGATTTCCTTTCCCTTGAGGTTGAAATGTCAATGGCCCAGGTGAGACAAAAAATGTTGAAGCTACTTCTTGATTAACCCTTTACAAATAAAAACAAAGCTGCACTCTAAAGCACTTTAATGCCACTAGGACTGGGAGGGTTGTTTAACAAGCATGAAAATCTGTTCAGAAGTGTGTAGATATTGCAGGTCTGCAATACACCTACCTACTTGCATTATCAAGCACCTATTCTTATTAATCAGTAAGACTTCTTTTAATGCAGCTAATTATTTATTATGTGCCAGCAGTGCCAAGGGCTGGAAGGTAGCTGGTATTACATTGGAGAAATCAGAGATAAGATGTAGTTTAGATGGCATTTAAATCATAATCGGTATTTCCTGAAGCTCTGTATTGCTCTGTTTTGAGGTCTTGTTTTCAGCAGACTGTGTTTGTGATTAAACAGACATAACTCCAGTCATTCACAAAAAACATGGGTTAGGAGGTTATAAATGATTCCACAAAACCATGAGAGGTTTTAAATGACAGTATGTTGATACCCTACAGTATTTTGTTAAGTTTTTCTTTTAAATTCAGTCATATCTGCAAGGAAATTAAAACCCATTTTCAGCCTCAGGCATAAAATTAAGACAATGACTACAGCAAGAAAAATGACCTAAAAACCCTGGAGGAAGAGATGAGCGAGAAAAATGATTATGTGACTTAGGGTTGCTGATGGAACAGTATAGTCCATATCGACTCTTCACCTACAAAAAGAGAAGAAAGACAGACAATGTCCTTTAAAGTGGTCTTCTGCATGGGGTATTTATTTTAACTCCCAGCTCCAGTGGGGATCATTATAGACAAGTGAATCCTCATTTTCTGCAGATAGTACCTATATTTTTTTATTCCACACTCTTAGAAACTGCGGCGCTCAAAGGATATCTTCCTTTTACCCAAAGCATAGGTTTATCTAATGTTTAGAAACTGGCATAAAATCAGATTTTCAAGATCATATACCCGGAAAAGTATAACACTTTTTTTTCCATACATAGATTCTAAGGCACATCTTAAATTTAGGAGTGTCTTATATTGGAGTAAATATGCGGGAGAGTGGTGTTAGACATGGTGTTCAGACGAAACAATGCAGGTTTCCCCGCAACATGTGTTGCAACTAAAATAGCCTTAAACCTAAAAACTTACAGAAGCACAGAATCATAGAAAAGTAGGGCTAGAAGGGACCTCATAAGTCCCCTAGTCCAATCCCCAAATCAAGTCATGAATATCCATCTTAAACCATCCTGTGCAAGTGTTTGTGTAAATTTGACAATATTTCACTGTTACAAAGGATTAAAACTTTTTCAACTTCCAGACGTTTCTTATTTGCTTAACGTACCCACTAAAAACCTTGAAAATCTGATTTTGTGCCAGTTTCTAAACACCCCTGAATTTAAGATGAGCCTCACAGTCTATGTATGGAAAACATTGTTATAATTTTCCAGGTATATAATCTAAATGGAGGTTTGCCTTGAATTGCCCCTTTCCACTGCTACAGCAGGAAAAATAATTTGGGGCGGGGGGGGTCATGTGGCCCCTTTATCCTCTACTCCCGCAACTTCTTCTCCCTGCAGCCCGTTCCCCCATTGTGTCAGACCCTAACACAGAAGTGAGGAGCACATTTGAAAACACTGACTGAAATAAACATGCCTGTAGTAATTCACATACAGGGAATTTACTAGGAGCACCCATAGAATTAATTCATCTAGAATTTATCAGGCTGCATTTTACCTTTTCTGAAATTGCTGCAAATTTTAGCACAGATACTCCATAAACACACTTAATCAGCCCTGTTGTACCTACTTATATAAAGCGTAAACTATATAGCTATTAGTCCAAAGCTGAGACGTTCATGATTTACCATATAGTTCATTGGGCTGAGTCCTAGTAGTCAACAGTGTTTCAAGCCACGGTGACCAGAGAGTTCAGTGCTGCTCGGTATGTGTGTGTAACTCCAGATATCCCCACAAAGGTTTCATCTGCTAATTATCCCCCCACTCATGACTGGAACTGGGTGTTTTTGTCACAGGTCCTGGGATCCTTCAAAAATGTATATATAGATGAGGGATAGGGTAACCTGGTCTGGCTCCATTTCATGGAGGGCTGGGCCACATTAATCATATGTGACAGGCTGAGGGAGAGATTCTAGGTGAAGAGACTCTAGGTGAACTGTTTGGGGCCCTGTTTGGTGATGATTACCAAGCATTTAAACCTAGTTAAGAAACAGGAATTATTGGAACTGGGAAAGGCACAGCTCAGCTATAGGAGTGAAGTCTTCAAAATCTATTTAATGTAGTGGCTCACTATGACTTGAAAAAGAGTGCTGCTGAGGAGGACTGAGTGCAATGGGCACTGTCATATCTCTTATTCGGATGGGCTGCACTAACCTACCCTTCCCATCAGCACTTTGGCTATGGTCAAGCATTTTTGGCACCAACGGGAGGATGTCAGGGCTGGCTCTAGTCCTCCTAGTGACAGTCTGGTATTACAGGACCTCCAGGCCCAGTGCCAGCTCCCTGCATAGGGAACACCTGACCATATTTTAAAGGAACATACAAAAGCAAAAAACCAAGCAAACAAAAAATGTTCCCATTAGGATGTCTGCTCAATATGGGCCGTGTATTTTATAGTTATGCTCAGTGCTGGCTGCATTTAATTGAGTTCATAGTTGGTTTCTATTACTGAGCACAAGCTACTTTTGGCAGCAATTTAATGACAGACTATATATTTAATAGGATTTCCTTGTATGTGAAATGTGGGGCAAATCTTGCCATGCTGATTAGGGTAAAATCTTCATCTTATATTTGAATATAAAAATGAAGAGTTATAGTTAACCATATCAGTCTGAAATTAGGCAGAAGGCATAGCAGTGTGCACAGAGTAGGTAAACTTATTCAGGGAGGGATTCGTAAGAGATTTTCCTGGGGGCTGCAGCGAATGTAGCATCTGATAAAGTAGGTTGTAGCCTATGAAAACTCATTCTTCTCTGAACAAGTTAGTCTAGGACAGTGCTTCCCAAACTTTTCCTAAGCACAACCCCATTTCCTCAGTATGGCCCCTCACTCCCAACCCACAGCCTCCTATGTTTACAACCCAATCTGCTGATGTTGCAACCCCATTTGGGGTTGCAACCTATAGTTTGGGAACCACTAGTCTATGAGATGCCACACTGCCATGACTTTTACCTATATATATATTTAAAAAGAATACGTCCTTCTTTAACGTTCCATGGAGATCTATCTATCTATCTACATGACAAGTTAAAGAAGGACTTGCTCTTTTTAAATAAGAGATTAACTGAATGCATCATACCTGACTTTGCAACTACTTTAAATACATAATATGTATATACAATTCCAGTCCTATAATTTCTGGGGGGTGGTGGGAACTGATGTTACTAACTAACATTTGTTAACACTCTAAGACATGTAGAAACAGAGCCTGTCAAAACAGGGCATTTCAACGTTTCAAAATTTGCTTTTATTCAGAGTAAGGGTGAAAATAAATAAGTTTAAAATGGAACTGTAAAAAATTTCTACAGCAGAAGATTTTCACTTCAGAATTTTAATGCCTTCAAATATTATGTTATTTTGGAACTGCAGTACAGAGAATGGAGATACACAGAAATGGTGCTACAACAAAGCAATATAACTAAAATATTAGGCAGAAATAGAACGTTTGATTAGAAATATTTTGTATACATTATGCAGGACAAACACAGAGACTGGATTTTTTATTATTTCCTTTACTGAGATTGTCTATTTGGGATAAGAACCATCTTTTTATTTTGTGTTTGTACAGTGCCAGGCACAGTGGCATCCTGGTTCAATACTGGAGATACTGGGTAGGACTGCATTAGTGTAACCACCACCAATAATAACAACAACCATAACAATAACAATAGGAAGAATATTATTATGAGTCTTACAAATACTATTGGTACTAATACTCCTAATAATAATATCTAGTTTAATGCTAATCAGAAGAATTTTTATCCAGGTGGTATCAATGCATGAAACCATGACATACAAAGAAATGGACCCCACCAGAATTCCTGAACCGCCATGTCTTCTGGAGTGCCTTTTGATCTCCGGCAATTCAGCATAACAAAACTGCCTACAGGACTAAGAGTAGAGAAACCAAGCACATGAACCTTCTCATCACAGGAGACAATTATCACTGGGAAAAATGCTCTGAAGTTGTAACAAATTTGCAAAGCTCTTTAGCCAGACTGGATCTGCAACTGCTAGTAGAAGTATCTTAAATGCACACATGAAAATACCAAGAAGTTCTGGAAAGAAAACAAGTCGTGACAAAATTTATGATGGAAGAGATCACCTTTCAGAAGCGCGAATTATTGATAACATGGATACCTATCATCAACATTTTCCTCCCCATCTTAGCAGAAATGGACAAGAATGTCTGGACACTGGGACAAAATGGTTGAAAGCAGGGTATAAGAAGCTGTTGTAATTAACACGAGAATTTCAAATCACCTGTACTGGCTACACATAGGGTTTGACTTAATTCTTCAAAATTGGCTCCTCAGAGTACTCAGGCTAAACAAAATACCAAAGAGTTTAATAACTACTCTTCTGTGCACAATAGTCCACTTGGATAGATAGTGGTACATGAACATCAAGGCCAAAAATATGGTAAGGAGCTGATCCAAATCACAGGGGAACTTCCAAGGAGACACTTGAACCTGCTCATGGTATTGCCTGACATTTAATCCATTCAGCCTTATGCCATGGGATCTTGGCTATCATTATGCAAATAGCAGCTCAAATTGTTGCATCTAGTCTATATGGATGCCTTCAAGCTGTGCAGTGGAAGCAATACCAAAGTACGATGGCATTCTGAACTCTCTCAGTTGTTCTATCTCTCTGAACTGTGTGTTGGATAAGTGTGCTACACTATATGTCCAATGTAAAAGAGCAGTCAGGTGAACCAAACAAACTTATGAATGAAACTAAAATCAAAGAACTGGACAGGGAACAGGCATAAAAATATATGGGACTGAACCAACTTCTAAAGATCAAACACAACAAGACACCAAGAACATTGCCATACAGGCTCTTTAATAAGCTGGAATGTGACTTGGCTACCAATTTAAATTCCTATTTATTTATTTAACTTATGGAAAAAAACAGCAATGTTTAGCCATGCTGGCTTATATTTCAGAATATTTAAATTGTCCAAGCCAAATCTGGAAGTCCTGAAAAAGAAGGTGAGGACATTACTTACACCAAACTAATTCCATTTAGAGCAGGGGTGGGCAATTATTTTGGGTGGAGGGCCACTTACTGAGTTTTGGAAAGCCATCGAGGGCCACACTTTACCGCACTCGACAAGCAGCCAGGGGCAGACAAATATTAATTTACTAAATTTTTTGGGGCCCCATGAGCTGGATAAAATGGCTTGGCAGGTCGCAAACAGCCCCTGGGCCGCATTTTGCCCACCCCTGATTTAGAGGTTGCATTTACTTCATAAAATAGGCACAAAAAGTCTGTTGAGTCTTGAGTATCTTTGCAATGACTGGGTGGAAAATCTGAAGAAATACTTCCTAAATAAAGATTCATTGTTACATGGGGCAGATATTAAGGCTGAACAATATTTCCTGGCCTTTGGAGGAAGAAGGGGTGCCAGAAGTGGAACAGAAGCTCAGGAATAGACTAGTGAAAGGAAGCAGAAGGTGCTGCATGGAAGGTTTGTGTCTATGCTCTCCATTAACCAAATTGATAGCAAGCATTTGACTGCTTGGTTGAGATGCAGCAAGTTTTTTGGTTATAATAGGACAAGAGTATTATAACCAACAATATTAAGTAATGTGTCCTGAAATAAAACACACCTCACATGAAGATTACATGGCCTCATCAGGGAAACACTTCAGCATATTTCAGGCACATGCCAAGTCCTTGCTAGTTGAGAGCATATACTTTCTATTAGCCAATGCTCTCTTGGCCAATGCTGTGGCTAAGGTATTGCATCACCACTTGTCTTAAAAGAAAAAGTTAACATATGCCACAATTCCTTAGTATAAATATAGACTGGCATCACTGAGAAAAGTTATCTAACTTCTAGCAAATAGACAACTAACCAGATATCATGGGCATGGACAAGAAAACCTGGATAGTAGTACTTATAGAGAGTACTGTCCCTCAAGAGGACAGTGTGCTGTGCATTACTGAAGAAAAGCAAAGAAGTTACCCTGATCTTGTTCCAGACACATGGAGAAGGTGAATGCGGTACCAGTAATGCTTTCCATAAATGGAGTTATTTTACTGTCAGCTCTGATAACCTCAAAAATGCAGGAAAATTGAGTGAATTATCCTACTAATTCAAAATGTACTCCTATGGATTGTCAAGATCAAGCAAAAGGTTCCCTTTCCTGGAGCAATTCCTGTGTTCTGTACCCATCACAATACACTCTAAGAACCAGTGCCATATTGTTATGGTGGTTGTTGCTGTTATTGTCATTATTATTGTTGCTGTTATTACTATTATTATTTGGGACAGACTTCTTAAATAATAATAATAGCTGCAGCAGTATATTTTCATTAATAATATTGAGAATAGATTTACTTATTTAAGACACAAATAAAAACTCTGTTCTTTCCCACAGCAAGTAAAAAAAAATAAGTAAAATGGAACCAGAAAACTTGATAGAAAAAAACTATTAACATTTGTAAAATAACTCTAGCCAGAATCAGCAATTTGAATGTAATTAATTATGTTCAATCTTAACATTGATCTTAAATGGATACCATTCAAGGATTACTTAACCTTTTCCCTATGTCATCAGTGTATTCTTAATTATAGAAGTGTCTGCCATTAGATTTTTAGATATCTTATCTTCTTAAATTAGCTTCACTTCAAACCTCAAGGTCTTTTTTTATATCTTTCCAATATGTTCAAGGTCCTAAAGGTTTTCTCCCTCCCCTCCCCCATTTTTGCACACTGGAAGAAAGTGGGATCATTTCTTTTGTTTGTTTGTAGTGTTTTTTCCCAGTATATAAACTTTGATTTGAATATATGTTCAGGAATTACAAAATGATTATATTATATACAATAACATCTAACAAAAAGATCAATTACATTAAGAGATAATGTATAAACAAATACTTTTATAAGCAATAACTATGCAGAATAGATTTATTTATGTATAACTAATATAAAAGATAAATTCATACATGAAGAGATATATAAATGAATGCCTTTTAGACTATAAATATTATTCTGCATATCAAATAATATAAAGCGCAATATATATTAGCCCATGTATATGAATTTTACAACAAATATACTCTGTATTGTATAGCAATACAGATGCACCTAAACATCCTACTGGACTTCTTATTGTATAAAAAATGGGTATGAATGATGATACTGCATACTGGAATTATGGGCAGAAAGGTCGGGGAATCTAACTCACATGCTATCAAACTGTATGAGGTCTGAATTTTACTTGGAAAAAATATTGAAAGGAATTAAGCTGATGATTAACAATATTGTATTTATCCATGGGAGTGATCTAAAATATTTGCTGCAAAGTAATTTCAATTCCCTAAATAGATATGAACAAAACATATACCATATAACAGTAAAGTTCCCACTGACTTCAGTGGGACCAGGATTTCAGCCACAAAATTCTCCCTTAGTAAGGAGGGAGTCTAAGAGCTGAAGAGCTAAGGAAAATTCTGGTCCCCATGAAATAACTGGGAGGTGACTCGCTTGTGATTTGGCACTAATTCTCTAGAACTGAAAGACATTGATTTTCAGACCTGAACGCTGTTGAAAAGTTAAGGGAAAAACAATGTTCTGTGTAAATATGGAGATAGAAAAAATAGTCCATGAAATTATGTGAGAGTTTCTCTGACCAGCGTGATCAACTGTAGATTTCTTTAGTGACTTGTAGTGAAATGAAAGTCTAATGGTGGCATTGAGTTAAATGACTGGAAATAGTATTCAGATAAAACAGAATTAGAAACCACATGCATTAAATTTGATCATTTATTGCTGCAAAAACAACAACTACCCAGAGTAATCGATTGTAAACCTCACAAAAGAGAAAACATTTTTCAAATGGGCTTCAATAATAACCTTTTACTGTTATAACAACACATGGAAGAGCACAGCAGTACATCCAGGGCCTAATTCATCATCCATTACTATAGGCTACGACAGGGAAAATCCACAAATTGTTGTGGAGATAAACTGTCATAAGACTGGATTCATGCACTGAGAATGCTCCTTTTTATCACTCTACTGGATTTTCACATCACCTCTAATTGATATTTTAAGTTTGGTGTCATTTTTTTTGGAGTTGTTTTGACATTTAATTCCTGCCCCCACCCCAAACTATTATAAATTCTTTAGTTTTTATATAGTAAAGTACATTACGGCATTCCAAAGAAAGTAAAAGACCTTATTCCTAATGCTTTTTTGCTTAAGCTTATTACATGGATGGTTGAGATAATAGATAGGCCCACAGGGTGGTTCTTCCTTGCCTTTTATAGACTGTGGGTGCATCTACACATTGCCATATGGCAACATTGCTATGGCGCTGTGCTTTAGTACTTCCAAAAGGAAGTACTAAAGCATGGTGTAGTATGGACTGTTACTGTGCTGCGCGCACAGCATACAGGTAAATTTCCCAGCTATATTGCCATAGTGGCACACTATACTTGAGGAGCACACTGCTGTGGCACTGTAGCTCGCGATCACATGTAGACCCATGCGACTGCTATGCCGCTGTAGCGTGCCATACAACAACAGAATGCATCGTTGTGTCACTGTAGAGCAATGTGTAGACATACCCAGCGTGTTTCAATAGGTTTAATATAAAAGATTGGAAGGAAAAGGATTGAGAATAGAGTCCCTCTTGCAGGCTATGAGCCAAATTCAGAAGTGTTGCAAAAGGTTATGTGAGTTAGACACTGGTAACTTGAATATAAGTGAGTACAAGCTGTCTCAAAGGGCCAAAAAAAGGAGTTTGTCAATGAAAGATACTAACAGGTGTAGTAGTACTAGAGCAGTAGTACAAAAGCATTTTGGTTTAAAAGCGACACAAACTTAGTCTGTTTTCCATGCACACCCTTTTACATACTTTCACATAAAACTTTCAATTTAGTCTTACTGGCATAACTCAAATCTGTGGTCACGAGTTGCTGAGTGTTTTCTGGGTTGTTGCTTGTAGCTGTGTTGGTCTAAGGATATAGGCAGACAAGGAGTGCAGACAGAAGTGCAGCTCCCAGCTGTAACTCAGAATGATTTCTGCAAACTGTTCTGAGTTACAATGATACCCCAGGCCAAACAGAAGTTCACTGCTGGTTCCAGGGAGGAGGGAAATCTAGCTGCCAGCTCACAGCCTGCAACCAGGTTCCCATAGCAATAGCCAGGGCTCTCTGCCAGTGTTCGTTGTGTTCAGAATGGGAGTGGGAAAAGGCAGTGGAGAGAGCTTGTTTTTGGGGCTCCCCAGCTGGTGCTGAAGGATGGGATGGGTGAATTGGAGTCCCCTTCTTCCCCCACCTTGGGAGGGGCTGCAATACACCCGCTCCACCCTCCAGGGGAGGGCTTAAAAACTCCCAGACTGAACTCCTTCCACTCCCTTTCCCCCTCCCATTCTAAAAACAGTGACAGGCAGGGAGCTCTTCAGACACAAGTTACAAAAGATGCTACATTTTGTAACAGCTTTATCTGATACATCATGCAATGAAGGGTCAGATTTTCACTCAATAGTCATTTTTTCAACTATCTGCAGCTGTACACCTACAAACTGCTTTCTGTGGCCAGTTCAGGCAAAGATTGTCACCTCTGTTTGCACCCAAAGTTATTTGGGTAAACGTGATATCTTTTATCAGATGAACTGAACAGTTGGAAAGATTGTTCTTTACAAGCTTTAGGCACAGGGAAAGCCTGCTGGTGTTTGTCTACTCTGTGTCTACACCAGCAGACTCTCCCTCTGCCTGAAGAAGGGTGCTTTTGCTTGAAAGCTTGTAAAGAACAATTTTTTCAGCTATTCAGGTGGTTTGATAAAAGATATCACATTTACCCAAACAACCTTATCTGACTGGTTTTGTGAATGGAAGGAGGGGTTAAAAAAAGAAGTATGGTATGAGATAGTCTGGTAATCATCAGTTTTGTGGTTGCTTGGACCTAAACTGTTACTTTGGCCATTGTTTTGTCATAATGCAGAGACAGTCCAGTTAATGATGAATTCTACTGTAAGACAGAAGAAAGCATGCTCCACCCCTCCTACTGAAGCTATGTCAATGCAGCAAAGAATTTAAGATCTGTTGGCACAGAAAGCAAAAGAGCACAAGCCCAGACAGGGAGATGGGCGATGTGGCTTTCATCTCCTCGTGCTGAGAAGACATTTGAACCTGGGGCTTGTAGTGAGTGTCCTAACTACTGGACTATGAATAAAAGCAGGATACCTTCGCTTCCTTCAGCTGTCTTTGTGTGCATCATAATCCAAGAATGCCAAGAGAATTGGCTAATTTATGGGTCCTGATGACATTTAGGTATGAGCTAAGTAACTCATTCCTCAGCAAGATTAAGACTGAGGTCTTAGAGCTGAGATTCTGGTAGAAGGGAGGCATGAGTAATTATTTCTGTAAATTAAATCTTGCTCTGTGGACCAGCTAGTTTGGGTGATGAAGTATTCATTGATAATTATACAACAGAATCACTAAAAATGTGGGGCTCAGAAGGATGTCAAGAGATCATGTAACCCATTTTTGTGTTCTGAGGAAGGATCTCATATACTTAAGAGCATCCCTGATGTATGCTCATCTATTTTGTTCTTAAAAATTTCCAGTGAAAAAGTTTCCACAACCCCTCCACGTAGGGCTGTGTGGGTTAAAGTGATTATGATGCATATTCTTTCATGCTCCCTCTTTTAGTTTTATTTTACTGTCATTGGGAATCTGACCCCGAATCTTTACACAAAGGGTTAGACTCTGTCCTCTGTTCTCTTGTTAAGTGGTCATGGAGTAGTTACAATAAAATCATATGGGGCTGCTTGACGAGTCAGATATTTCTCAACCTAAGGAAAAGTGGCAGCATTTGGCCCATGACTATTTGAACATACCCATTCATACTTAAGGCTTTGATTCACCAAGACACCCCAGAACATGCCTAGCTTGAAGCAGCTGACAAGTCTCATTTGATGTCATGGTACTACTCACACTTGCTTGATTGTGCTTAAGTATGCTGCCAAAATAGAGCCTAAGTACAGGATGACAGAAACCTGGTGATGCTGACTGATGAAAAAGCCAACTAATAAAAATGCCAAAAATGGCTAAACAATCCTGAGGTTAGGCTTTGTCAAGTTATAATACTATAAACCGCAATCCTGTAATTACTTACGAATCCACGTGGTTTTCAAAGGAGAGGAGGATTGGAAAAGGTGACGTCTTAAACGCACATTCAGCAATTGCTTCTATGACTTCCTAAAGAATTAGAACACAGGTGAGTCACACAACCTTGTAGCTAACGTAAATGCATTCTGGTTTCTGATTTAACTTATCTACCTGCAAAGCAAACGTAAGAGACCTGAATGCCTTTCAAAACCCTGGCCAGACCTTTTATTCAAAGCAACCTGAAAGCTTATTTTTAAAATGACAAAGTAGCCTCAAGAGTTACATTACTCCAGGAACGTTTTGGTGCCTGTCTGTGAATGAACAAATAGCTTAAACATAATTTTGTCTTTGCTGGAAACAATGCCACTCCTAAAGCTATGCCTTTCATGGACTATTTTGCATAATTAAAATAATTCATGTTCTGTTTGGCAAGCTTGTTGTACTTTTTGAGCAGCATTTTTTTTTTTTGAGGGGTAAAATTCTTAGTTACTCTGATCCACAACTTTCAGTGTCCCTTTTTTTTGATGTGGGAAATCCCTCGAAGGTATAAAAATGAAAGATTATTTCATTCAGTTTTAGCAACCTACTGTGTAATAATCATCAAACATCAGTTCAGAAACTGGATTGTTTATAAAAGCTGGTTTTCAACTTTGACTGAATAAGCAATAGTACGTGAACACCGGGGATCCTGGTTTTCCACAATAAAAAAATTGCAAATTCTGACAGAAACCTCAAAATTTGTGATTAAAATGCAAAGCCCTCATTCCCTCCCCCTACAAAACCCCTGGCCCTGCTCGTGTCCCGCACTTCCCCCCCATAGCCC
>NW_017728943.1:28731589-28750435 GCF_001723895.1 Crocodylus porosus | reverse complement strand
CCAGAGGGGGCCCCCAACTACCAGGGCTATGGGGCCAGGAACCCGGGTCCGCAGCCACCTGCCCCCGGCAGGAGGTGGTGGCTGCTGCAGCGGAGCAGAGCCCAGCTCCCCCCTCCTGTGCCTGGCTGCCTGTGACAGGCTCGGGTGGGGGGGCAGTTCCCTGCCACTATGTCCCCTTCTGGTGTGGGGTTTGGGGTGGGTGCAGGCTGCCCACTGCAGGCTCAGGCTCCTGCCATGCTGCAGGGGGCACATCAGCAGGGTGGCACAGAGCTTGCAGCAGCAAACAGCTTCCCCACAAGACCCTGCTCTGCTCCATAGTGCTGGGTCTCACCTGCTGGGCTGCAAGGTGGGAGCACTAGCTCATGCCCAGCCCCAATCCATGCACAGATCTGGGGGGGTCACAGATCCCCACCCCGTCCACCCAGGAGTGCATGTAGCAGCAGGGAGCTGGCCCCTCTCCCCCAAACGAGCCACCTGTGGCCCTCTCCCACTCCCCGCAGGGGCCCTGTGGCCATGCATTGCAGCCCCGGGCTGCAAGCCGAATGCAACACCCAGTCAGGCAGCATCCCCAGCCCCAACCCTGCTCAACTTCTTCCCTCCCTAGGGGGACCTCAAATCCCTGCTCTCACTTACCTGTGCGAGCTCCCCTCCAGGATGCTTGGCAGCCAAGTGTATATACATGCACATTATGCTCCCTGCCTTACCACCCTCCTCCCACTTCCTCCCTGCCCTTTGCAGCCTGGAACTCTGCCAGCCTGCAGAGAGCTGTTTGCAAAATGGAAAAATCTGCAGGATTCTCTAGTAAAATCAAAAATCCACATTTTCCTCTGGTAAATGATAAAAATCTCTGGTTTTCTCTATTTTACACATACACACACACACACACGTAATCATTTTATGACACTAATTTCAGCTGTAGGCTCATTATACCCTGTAGTAAAATACTTATTGTTAGAAATTATTTACATTTCCCTCTTGGGTTACATGCTTGTTTCACACCAGCATTGGAAATTTTTTAACATGCACTGTTGCCAACCTTTAGTATTTAAGCAAAAATTATGAGTTAGGCCCTTGTACAATTATGTGATCAGTTTTAAAATAATATTTTAAAAACTGTATTTGAATTACTGTTTGTTTGTTTTCTGGCTTGTGAACTTTTCAGGGTTATATTTTAAAGCTAATTTTTGCAACCATCATGTTTAGAAATGTACTCCTTTTTCCACCAAATTGATATATTTTGGTGTGTTCATATGATAGCCAAGTCTAGGCTTGAAGAAAAATATCCAGTACAGAAAGATCTGGCAACATCAACTATAATTCAGTCTTTATAGTTTTTGTATTATTTCATATCTATGTTGTCTGGAGAAGATCCTTGCCTGGGCATTATACATAAACCAGGTCAGTGATCAGAAACTGGTTTAAACCTGTAACAGAACAGATGTTCAGTGCACATAAACCAGTTTGAAAATGGCTGAAACTGGTTTGAGATAAACCTGGTTGAATGTAGAATCAGACTTAACTGATTTGGGTCAAGCCAGTTTATGCAATATCTGTCCCAGAGCCCTTGCTGGTTTAAATTAAGCCAGACACCCCAAGCATCCTGGCATGCTCTCTGGGCTGGGCTGGGCTGGGCAGGGCTCTCTGCTCCACAGCAGAGCTGGCCCCTCCCCTCTGCTCCCTGGCTGCAGCTCTTGCAGAGATTTGCAGGCTGCTCTTCCCCCTCCCCCTCACCACTCCCTGCTATGAAGGAATCCCCTCCTCCCCTCTGCTTTGTGTATTAGCTAGCAGACCACATGCTGGCTCTGGTCTGTGCTGTGACAAGGCTTAGACTAACCTGCAAAGACTGAATCAATTCAGGCTCAGGCTTTTTGACTGTCTGTCCCTAGCCCTGAAGTTGAGAGAGCTAGGAAACTGGTTCCTTATCCAGGTGGCTATAAATATTTGCTCACCCATGCACACATGTGTATGATATGGGGAGACTGTGTTAAAGAACAACCATCTAGAATTTTTAACTGCCTCATGTCGACTCTATAAATCCATTTCTGCCAGGATTATTTTTAATTTTCCAAACTCTGAGCAGCATCAAAAGCCAAAACTTTATTTTTTTCCTTTTCTTCTGTAAGTAATTTCCCAGTTGAGAGCCTAGCATGGGGTTGACCACATCAAGCAGTAGCATCATGGCTATTTTTATTTACAGAATTAAAATCACTAAGTAAATCAATATTAAATAATCACATCTAGTCTGATAATAGATAACCATCAGCAAATGTATTCGTGCAATTTATTTATGTATGCAATTTACATGCTGACCTTTCCAACAAAGGTTCACAGCAGCTTAAGAGCAGGAGAAACAGAACAACTTAAAAGGGCAAATAGAAAAAATAAACAAAATAAAACAAAACAAAGCAGAGACCCACCAGACAACATAGCCTAGTTTTGCCTGCTAAATGACTGTCCAAATAGAAAAGTGCTGCCACATTTCTGAAAGATATTCAGTCTTGCGCTCTGGAGAGCTTCAAGAGGGAGTTCCAGAGCTGAGGACTGACTGCTGAGAATGACCTCCTATACTTTTTTATCAAAGGACTTGACATACGGATAGTACCTGCAGGACATTGCCCTTGGCTGACTTTAGGGATCATGACAGGGCATAGGGAAGAATCCCTTAAGTATGTAGGGCTCAGGCTGTTTAGGGCCTTATAAGTCAAGACTAGTACCTTGAAATGCAGCAAAAAAAGCTGTTGGGAATCAGTGCAGACATTGGAGGACTGGAGTTTTGCACTCCTCGTGACCTATCTCCATCAGAAGGTAGGCTACTGTATTATGCACCAGCTGCAGTTTCTGGACAGTTTTCAAGGGCAGCCCTACGTAGAGTACACTACAGTAGTCTAATGTTAAGGTTATGAAGGTGTGGGTGATGGTGGTCAGATCAGACTCTAAAATCAGTCCTCCACAAGTCAAGTGGCCTACCCACCAACGTCAACATCCACATCCACTATATGCCCAATGACATATATTATGCTATTGGACAGCACAAAATACTTTCTTTTGATGGTGTTGATATATCACCAAGTAATTTTGTCCCCTTAAATTTGGCACTCTGTTAGATTTATGACAGGAATTTAAGTGATGTTGGAGCACTTGAAAGTAAGTGGGATTTATACTTGTCAGTCAGTGGGCCCATTTGGACAATCCCTCACCAATATAAGAACAATATGACCTACCAAAAAAGGGCAGACCATCTTTAGAGGTTCTAAGAGTTATTCATTACTTTTTTTGGTCTAATTTACCACCCTCAAAACTGAACCACAATTGTACCTGTGAACACAAGAAAAACACACATTTTTCAAGCCCTCAGCTGTACTGCATGGAGCTAAATGCTATTTTGTAGTAGATTCTGGCAGTCTGCAGGAGCCTGTGACTCATGTTCAGGTAAGAGCATGTGTTAGCCTTTTAACACCTGCTAGGGACTGAGAGCTCAGTTCTACTCTCAGATCTACACAACAGTACTAAACCTGGATAGTAGTGGGAGTTCTGCGTATGTGAAGGGAGCAGAATATTGCAGTAAAGCACTTCCCTTAGGCATCTGAGGCAGGTTTTATTCTCTAGTTATGGACAAGTTCCATACAGTCATTTTAAAATGTCGATATTCTCAACTGCAACTTAAATGTATAATACCAACTACAGGAAGAGGCATCGGGTCTATAAGGGTAAAAAGTGTGGATGGTCCTTCTGTATGGTCAAAATCTGTAGATGAGAGACAAGGAAATGGGGTAAATGAAGTGATGTGCCTTTTCAAGGTCGTCCTGGGTCTTCATATTTACACCATGATCATCTTCAACCAGTAAAAGATGAAAGGTGGAAGGGAAACTAAGATGCAAGCTTTGCTGCAACAGGAGTCAGACTCACTTGAAGTGATCCTCCAAAATATATATGTATAAAAGTAATACATACACAGAAAGCACATTCTGATTTTGAGGAGAGAAAACATGTTTCATTTTGTTGTAAAGTCATACACCTCTGCAGTTCCAAGTAGCACATAGAAACCTCACAAATTCCTCCAAATCAAGAGGTGAGGTTAAAAAAAAGCAAAAGAATGAAGTTCTTTCATGGTGAGTTTATATTATTCCTGCAGCTCAGAAAATCTATTTGAGTCAGTATCAACTGGCAGACTGAGCAAAAAAGCATTGCATGTCATAGACATGCCAAAAGAGTGAACTGATTAATGACTCAGCACTCAAGAGCCAGAGTCAGTGATCATTCAGAATTGATTCACACACCATTGACGTGTTATTTCACTGCCACTTTGTTCATTCCAAGTCAGGCAGCATACACTTTAGAAAGGAAGAAAAGCAGCAAGAAATAAATTAAAAAAAAAAAGGAACAATATGAACCTCCACCTTAGGAGTGACTGAAAGTTTGTTTTAGATTCAGAATTTCCTTTTCAGATCCAGGGCTGGATTAACTCATAGGCAAACTAGGCATGTACCTAGGGCCCTAAGTGAAGAAGGGGCCCAGTTGTACTTATTTTGCTGCAGCAGTGCCACTGCCACACTGCTACAGTGCTGCCCGGCTCCTTTTCCTTTCTAGGGATGCATGCTGCAGCTCCAAGCCCTGGCAGCGGCTGCTGCCCTATGCAAAGCAACTAGGTGCCTAGTTTGTTTGCCTAGGGCCCACTAAAGGGTTAATCTGACCCTGTTCATATCAGTCATACTCCAGTGGTGCAGAGACTGAGCTGAACCACAGAATAGGCTAAACTTCCAACAATTTTGGACTTCCTTCTCCAGGAGGCTAAGGCACTTTTATAGGGTCAGGCAGCAGGTTGCTTTATGCTTTTACACGTGGCTGAAAAAATGTTGAGAACAATTTTATTTAATAAAACATCTTTTAGGAACCAAACTCTACACATACCAATATCAACAAGCTTTTTGCCAATTTAATGGGAGAGTTAGTAGTAATAGTGCAAAAGGATTATATATTATATTTTCCTGGGAATATATCAATTGGAGCGGAGTTCAAGAAAAACATGGGAAGTGTGGAACAGCAGACACAGTGTTGTTGTGTCCACTATATTTATCTTTAAAGAAATGACTATCTAGACAAGAATACACTTGTGCCTCAGAGTAGAAGACTTAAAATTTGTAGTTGGAAAAGTAGTAGGACCTGTCACTTGTTCTATTATGATATTTCACAGAAGGATGTTTTTCCCCCCATAAGCCTTCTGCATATAAGTAAGCCTAGAAAGGTAGTCTCATGGAAAAAGAAATACCTAAAATATATAGAAATATCTTTTTTGGAAGTCAAAAATTCTACCTGGATGCAACATTTTAAGCTGAGTAGTGTTACTGACTATCTAATGTAGACAAAAAACAAAAGACAGAAACAGCCTACAGATCAAATGCACAATGAAGACTCACAGCTATATACTGTATTTCCTTGAATCCAAATCAGTACTGGGAGGGGGCAGGGGAGAAAAGTCTCATCTTGGACTCCAGTACTGGCTGGGGAAGGCAGCAGCTCAGGTCTGGCAATGCACTCAGATGCTGGAGGTGAACTGCTGCCTGCCCTGGCAGAAATAGGTTTTTTGGTGGGAAAAGGGCACACAGCCAGAGGGAGCATAGGAGAGACCATGGGGTGGCAATGTAGGGGAACCTATAGTCTGCTCTTCCCCTTACCCTCTGTGCCTATGCCTACCCCTCCTACCCTCTGCCCCTCACTGAAGCTTCGCCCCACCCACTGCTCCACTCCCCACAGAATTCCCCCCGACCTTATGCTCCAGCTCTGGTCCTTCCAGCCCTGAGCTGGCCTGGCAGGGAGCTGCCACTGCTTCTTCCTATCCAGGCTGGGTTGGGGCCAGGGCTGGGCTGCCACTTCTGCTGACTATCCCAGGGGAGCAGAGCTGCAGCAAAAGATAAGGTAGGGTGGGGGCCTGGAGTGTGGGATTCAGGGAGTGGGGGGCAGGAAAAGGCATGGAGGGGCAGGAGGCAGGGTGGGCATGTAGCAGGGGGGCAGGCACAGGTGGACAAGGTCTGGGACCTTGCATCCCACCACTGCTTTCCCCACCACAGCAGTTGCTTCTACTGCCCCAATGGGAAAGTTGCATCCATTAGAGTTAACTTTTAAATTCTTTATTATTATTGCTACAAATGCTCAGGTCCAATTGATAATCTTAATATCTCACTTACCTGGATGGATGGGCCCACTGTTCTCTGCTAACTAGAATTTACAGCTGAATTAATTTCTTCAACTGTGTTTGTGGTCTCACTACTTTCTAAGCTCTGGTATTTTTAGTTTCTTGCTTTCCCTATTTATTCCCTGTTTCCCAAGCTATGTGGTATCAGACCAAGGCATACAGAGCCATGGGACTAAGGAGTACACCTAAAGCACCACTGAAAGCATTGGCATTTTGGCAGCTCTTGGGATCCTGAAGGGGAGGAGGCCTATTTTTTAAGTTTGTGTGAGCTCTGAGCCCACTAAACAGCAGTTTATCCTGCAGCCTTGTAAGGGCAAAGGCAAGAGTAGTATTGAACGCCATGGAAAGGAGAGAAAACCCATGGCCGCAAACTTGGGTAGGAGAAAACTGCCTCTTTTGGTATTGAAATCTTCACTCATCTTTTCTTGTTTGGACCCATTTCATCACAATGCAGGTCCCAGCTTTCCAGATTCTGGCATGTAAAGGATTTTCTTGAGCATCTTCTCACTTGTACTAAGGAATGGGACAATATCCCCTCTATCTTCTAACAATCCTACTGGCTCCTGTTCACCTCAAGATCCAGTTCCCATTCATCTTCATGTGCATAAAATTAGCTGAGGACTCCATGTTTGTCTTCCTGCTTTGTCTGCAACACAGCACTGGCCTCTTCTCTGTCCTGAAGTGTCCTCCACTTAGAGGAACGTGGAACAGGCAGAGTCCTCCTGGGTCATTCAGCCCAATACACTGTTCCTGCAGGCAACTACCCTATATAGTCCCTTTCCTGACTTCATGATCATTGGTGACCTTTTACTCTTCGGGACCAGAACATTTCAACAGCCTTTCCCTCCTCAGTTTCAACAACTCTCTTTTTTCAATGTCATCTGAAGACATCTCTTTGCCCCTCAAGTCTTTTTCCTTCCACCTTCACTTTACTATATTCCCTGGAGAAATGTACTTAAGTTTGTAAAGCATTCTGGATGCATTTTCCACAAAAAGAAACTATACCAGCTAGAGTGACACTGTACTGTATTATCATACCTTGAAGGAAATTTCAGTTGTCATGGTGAATCCATGTGTAATGACCGGCTCTTCTTCTGCTGTGCGTCCTTTCCAGCAATCCAGCTCCACACAGCGGCAGCCTGACAAAAGCACTTGGCGATACATCTCTACTGAGGAGTTACCAGCCAGCTGTCCAGCTGTGACAAAATAACACGAACATGTAACAAGGGAACTCATTCCAGGCTTATGGAGCCAGTGCAAAGAATCTAATAATAATTAGAATTAACAGCAGATTTTACCCTCTGGTGACAAGCAAGCTGTCAAAGGCATGTAAAAAGCTTGAGAATTTAATGAAAATGAGTTAAGCCAAGTCAACGAGGTTGTCTGGATTCTGCTCTTAGTTATACTGTGGCAAACAAAGAGAGACTTCATTGAAACCAGCAGGTGCAAAACAACAGGGAAATGCAGAATCAAGACAGTTAAAATAACGATATAGCCAGCGTCACCCAATATTACTCTCCATTCTGTGAAATGTTTGCCTAAAATGATAAGACTGTTAAGTGTGTACTTTGACAGCAGCAAGATTTTTCATAATTGCAGGACTATAAAAAAAGCTCTGATGTTTTTGCTGTTCTCAAAGAGTAATATTTAACTTCCTAAAATAGCTTGAACGTTATACTTTAATAAGTAGCTCTTTCAACCATCTGAAGTCTAAGGGATGCTATACCTTTTGAGCCACACAAGAGCTGAAGGACACCTAATAAAACCAGAACAGCAAAAAAACATGTTTTGTCATAGCACATAAGATATTTCCATACAATATAAAATCAACTGCTGTACAGTTGGTCTGCCATCTCCCAAATCAACAGTTAACATGCTAATCCTCATACTGAACTGGTCAGTTAAACTTCCTGATGTGATATTGCACTAAGAGATGCAATGATATTGTCCATTTCCAATAATAACATGTTGCAAATTGAATAGACAAGCAAACAAAACCCAACTTTTGTCAAACAAGGAGACTTTTGGTAGATATCTTCCCCCCATGATTTCAATCAAGGGTAGCAAAGCACCCTGTGCTTTGTGAAAGATCCAGAACACATGGCTCTGTAGGCTGGATCCACAGGGCAAGCAGCAGGGCCAGTAGAAGAAACAGTGGGGCAAGCAGCTGCAGGCCAAATCGCTGCTTACTACCATGGAGGTGATACAACTGCAGAGGTGGCAAGGCAAGTGGCTGCAGGGCGAGCCAAGCTGTATCAACACAGTCCTTGTTTCCTATTAACAGACATGGTCAACAGGACCCCTACATTCTGTGGCAGGCCCTGTCCCTTGCTAGCCAGGCTCTTATATACCCTGGCCCACCAGTAGCCCAGTGGGCTGGATGGAGAAGCTCTGCAGGCTGGATCTGGCCCATGGGCCATATGCTTGACACCCCTGACTTAAATCAGATGTTTCTGATCATGAAAGATGCTGAACTTACAGGCATAAGAACCTTCAGTCTTTCCGACAGGTTCAGCATCAGTAATGGTAGTAAAGACTTCTTGTGACAAAGCCATAAAGATACCAAAAGAATTGTTCAGAGCTAGCTTCAAAAAATGTGATTCCAGTTCTTGCCCTACTACACACTTCCTGTATGACATGAGCTAGCTATCTGCTTTCTGTATGGATCTGTAAAATGGGAATAGAACGTCCTTAACTTTACAAGGGTACTGAGAGGATAAAGAGTGATGGAAGCTCTGATCATATAGAACTGGGGACATATAAATACCTTAAATAGATTGCTATATAATGTACTTGTAGATTAATGTACTTCTATTCTGTTACTATTTCTATAGTCATCCAGCTTTTTTCTGGGAACTAAGCACTTCCACTAGTTCCACTAAATTTAGACTTATATTTTTTCTTTATTTTTACCGTATTTTCAATTCACATTAAAATTAACTAAAGGACCTTATTGCAAATGCTTATTTAAGGCGTGTCTTTGATATAGTGAATCAAAAACAGAATCACCAAAGCAGTAAGTACTGGCAAACCTCTGAAATCAACAGGAATTTTTGCTTCACTGACAGCAGAGCTAGACCAAAGCTGAGTGCTTTTGGAAATCCTATCCTGAGAATTCAGCAAAGGTGTTTACATGCAGCTGATTCCTTTCACTGCTTTTTTTGTTTGTTCCTCTATTTCCTTTTCTAATCTACTTTTCTATCTTGTTTTCTTCAATGTTTTCCACTTTGATTCTTTAACATATGCTTTCAGGTGCAGACAGCTACACAAACAGATAATCTTACTTGAAAATATGTTTTGTGTGCAACCACACCATTCATGGTGCACAGTTATCTATTTTCCTGGAAAAATACATAACTAGCTCAAGCACACATTAATTAGCAGCACACATGCATCTTAAGGGTCTGTTTTTGATCTATATTTGGGATGGACTAGATAACCTCTGGAGGTCCTTTCCAGCCCTACCTCTCTATGATTAACTGAAAAGCTGTATGTCTTTATAGAACTGCTTCCCTTTATGCTGTCTTTGTTTTTCCTCAAAGCATACTGGATTTTGATTAACACTCAGTACTGTATTTCTGAGGAGACTACTGTCCATCATCTACAGTTTGTAGCAAACATTTTAGACCTAAGAAATCCTTGACCTTCTAAGACTCTAACTAAATCATCACATGCACTACTTGTTCTATGACACTTTTTCATGCTGCGTTGTTAATAAGATTCACCTCTCTTCGAAAGGATCACAGCTCAGGGCAAGAGGATGTTCATGCTTTGTGAACAGTCAGTCCTCAGCTGGACTGTCATCAGATTACAAAACGGTACCAACAGACTCACTGGTATTGACGTCTAATTTTTCTGAGATAGAGAATACAGAAAATATTCTATTAAGGACTTTAACGTATATTATTTAGGACACTGATGGTACTTGGATCTGCATCTACTACAAATTATTCATTTCAACAATGTATTGCATTGCGAGAAAGCATCCTAATTTCAAACACCAATGGTAATACTTCAAAATACCACACAGTATATCACAATTTAATAATAAAAACTGAAATTATTAGACATTCTTCTCCTCAATACACACAGTATCTAGTGTAGCATTACAGTAATCTAGCTGTTTCTGTACCACATTGGGCAAGGGAGAGCATATTTTGAAAAACCTACATTTCTGTACTCATTGGATGTAAACTGGAACAGTTCAAAGTCAATGGAGCTATCTGGATTTTGCCAGCCACGATTCTGACCCAGTGTCTTCAGGAATGGGCAGATATCCTTCTACTTGTAATGATCTATTTTGTCTACAAATAGCATAGCTGATTGAACATGCACTCAGACCCTCCAAATTTGTGCTACTGATAATGGAGAAGCCACACACTTGTACTTTCTCCCCACACCATAGGCATGTAAAATGTTACACATGTATTTTTTCAACTGCATGACTAAACTGGTAAATACCGAAGAGTCATATACAAACTGGGTATTGCACACATGGGTCAGGCACCTATGAATGCAAACTTTAAGCTGCATTTATTCAAGTTGAAAATAGGATGCATACTGCATGAGGTGACATCTAAACCAAATATTTTAGGAACACCTTTGGAATGTGCAGTCTTTCTTATGTGTATTTGATGAGCTGAAACAAATCATTCAGATTTAACTACATTTTAAGTTTTGTTTTAATGGAAGACTGACTCAAATGTGAAATCCAGAGTTAGATTTCAAAAGCCTCAAAGTGTCTACTTTTCAAAGCTGGGGTTTTGCATCAACCTTTAAAACACAGCAGAAATAAGTTAAACTGTTTTTTGATGACCACTTTGTTTATTCTCCTTCCTGCATCAGCTATTTCTTATGGTGTAGAAAGCCAGTAAGTTGGGCATGAACATATGCCATTGAGTTAATGGGAGTTTTTCTGGTGATCTCAATGGGGTCACATGTTAGACACTGGCTACTACTCTTGAAGTAGTAAACTTAGAGCACATTTCCCCTCCTAAGCCACTCTGCCTTGCACAGGAAGACAGAATTAGAGTCCAATACACAACATATTCTTTTCCTTTGTGTATTGAGGCTACAAGTATAGATGTGACTTCTTGGGCACGATATTATTCCATCCATTAAGCACCATGTAGTCTGTTCCCTGTTCAAATGCTGGGAAACAGTTAATGTAGAAGGTGGATATGTTTTCCTCCTGCTTGCTGTTTTTTGTGACTTAGTTGATAACACCAAATTATGGGGAAGTGCGGTCACTCTAGAGGATAAGCTGGCAATTCAGGCTGACCTAGACAGGCTTGCAAGGTGGGCAGATCAAAACCTGATGACATTCAACACAGGGTGCTCAATGAAAGGTGCTCCACCTTGGGAGAAAAAAACCCATCATACTTATAGGCTCAGCTGTGCTACACTCACTAGCACCATGACCAAAAGGGACTTGGGGGTCATGATCGACCACAAGATGAAAATGAGCTACCAGTGCAAAGCTGCAGCTAGCAAAGTAAATAAAACTCTGGCTTGCATCTATCGATGCATCTCAAGCAAGACCCAAGAAGTCATCCTCCTGCTTTACTCAGCCTTGATGAGGCTGCAGCTGAAGTACTGCATCCAATTCTGGGCTCCACACTCCACTTGGGGGTCATGACAGACCAGAAGATGAATATGAGCCACCAATGTGATGCCGCAGCCAGCAAAGCTAACAAACCCTGGCTTGCATCTACCAATGCATCTCAAGCAAGACCCAAGAAGTCATCCTCCCACTTTACTAGGCCTTTGTGAGGCCAGACAGGGAATACTGCATCCAGTTCTGGGCTTCACACTTTAGATGTGGAGAAGCTTGAGACAGTCCAGAGGAGAGCCACATGCATGATTAGAGGACAAGAGAACAGGCCCTATGAGGAGAGGCTGAGAGACATGGGACTGTTCAGCCTGGAGAAGCAAAGGCTCAGGGGTGACTTGGTAGAAGCCTATAAGTATATAAGGGATGTGCATCAGAAACTGGGAAAGCATTAGTTTACTAGGGCACCCAAGGAAAGACAAGGTCTAACAGTCACAAACTGTGGCAAGACCATTTTAGGATGGACGTAAGGAAAAATTTCTTTACCATCTGAGTCTCTAGAGTCTGGAATAGACTCCCCCCAGAATTGGCCCAAGTACCTACTCTGAATACCTTTATGAAAATCTTGGATGCTTATCTTGCTGGGGTCATCTGACCCCCAGCTAACTTCCTTCCCCTTGGGCAGAAGGCTGGACCCGATGATCTTGTGAGGTCCCTTCCAGCCCTAATGGCTATGAAATGCAGGAGTGTGGCACAGATGCAGAATGGTGGCAATACAGGAGGAGAGAATGACTTTCTTTTGGGGAGTACTACTTGGTATTTCCTATGAGCTTTATCAAGAGATGCTTGGTGGCACTGTATCATGAATGGAAGCAATGGATACTGGAGGAGTAGAAGTTCCTGAGATATATTTTGCTATTTGTTAAATAGCATTAAACTGTGCTCTGCTCAGCTTCATGTCCTGAACTGTTTTTTTTTTCTTCCCCTCTAACAGGCAAAAAGGCAGATGGCAAAATACATATAAAGGTTAAGTAAGTGTGTGATAATGATCAGGATAGATGGAGATCATTATTCCATGGCTCTCAGTGTTGCAGGAGAGCTGCTCCAGCATCACTTCCCACTGTGACAATAGCAATAACCTCAGGCAATGCTGATGAGAAATCAGTCACAAAGCAGAGCTGCAAATTACAGGTTGAAAGAGTAAGATAAAAAAAGAAAAAGAGAAAAAAAAGAAAAAAACTGGTGAAAATGACATTTCTTTAAGTCAGACTAGAGTCACTGGAAATCATTTCTTTCTTGGTAGGGTTTACCTTCATTCTTAAAAGTTACATTTCCCTAAGGAAAGAAAAGTAAGCCTCTAAATAAATAATCAGGACTTGATGTACTGCCAAGGGTTTCTACTAAAGGCTAGGAAAATGATCATTATAATTAAAAATAAATTCAGACTGTGCATATGCTTCTCTTTATGGTGTAATATTACTTCGCTGGGGATGTCATTTTCTTAGCTTAAAAACTAACAGAGGGGTTGATAATTAGTAGTGCAATAAATGTAACCATAACAAAAATGCATTGCTAAACTGAATGGTTTCCCTATCTCCCTAATAATTATTACATGATTGGTTGCTATTGCCATTTGCACTGCTCAGATGAGTGCACAGATGTTACTGAAGCTTTCCTTTGCAATACTTTCAACATGCTCTTGGGCATCTACACGAATGAGATAATTCAGCAGCATTTGTTTTACATGTTAAACTGAACTAAGTGCTTGTTGAATGAATGCAAATGGCAACACGATTGTAACTGGTCTAGCTTGGAATTAAAATCTATGGCTGTCAGCTTTTGTAATGAATCTATAAAATCTAATGATTAAATCCCATTCCAGGCCAGCTGTCTCAGAGTTACTAAGCATGACGAACCCAATAAGAAGTAGAACATGTGTTTTCTGTCTCTTCTCTCCTCCTGTCTCAACCAAAGTTTGTGTACAACTCAAAAAAAAACTATATTTTTCTTATCTTGTTTATTACAACATTTCTCCACCTGTGCTACAATTGTCTTATAATTATGCCAAACCTTAAAGTGAAGTCAAATGAACACTGAAAGCTACATTTTCAAGAGCAGCTTCTGAAGTTGCTCACAAATGCCAAGTAATCTGCAGGAGCAGCTTGGAAGGACTTTTTGAGAATCTGGACTAATTTAAACCTGGGGAGGCAAAGCAAGTTTGAAACACAAATGCCAGGAACTGTGCTGAGAAGCTAAGATATGTACTGTCAAATCACTTATTGTGCTGAAACATTTACAGTATCTAGACAAAATGGGCTGGACATGTGATGTTTCTTCCCTAAAAATTCTGCATTTCTTGGTTGCTGTGCTTTTAAGTTGGACAGTTAGGCTTTCACTGTATGCTGCTCAGCCCTAGTAAAAACTTCCACAAAAATCAAGGGAACTACTACATCTTTTTGTGTACATAAATGAGAGCAGAATGTGGCCCCAGATTCTGCTGCCTCCCCACCGTGTAGGCCTGCACCATAATGTGACAGACCTCCTGCATCTCTCCAACAGCATTCCTATTGAAAAGAGATATTCCATGGATCAGGAATTCTGCATGATGCGGCAGGATCCTGATTAAATAAGTTCTACTGCTTACCTACTGGGCCTTTTCCACATTACAGACAACGTGCTTGCAAAGAATTGCCGTAAAAAAAGGAAGTTGCTTTTGCATAGTCATCTGCAATCTTTCAGAGATCATAATTTTCTGTACTGGAATTTTAACTTTAAAGCAGTCCAGCTGGTTTGGTCCCCCCCCCCCACCCCAGTTTATAGAAAAACACAGTTGCTCTTGAACTGAGTTGTTACATGTCAAGTTTTAGCACAAAACACATTTTACAGCCAAGTTATGAATCTCTGAAAAATGGGTGTCAAATGGAACTGAGGACAGATCATTAACTATATAACAGAATCAGTGGGCACTGTGGAAAGTGCTATGACAAACATATAACAGATCCAAGAAATGACCTCTTGGCCTATTTAGAGGAGGCCGCACCACTGAATGTCTGTGTTTGAATTACTGCACGCTGGTATTCAGCCGAACTAAAGGTGTCAGTTGAGGAATAGCTGTAAAATTAACAACATTAAAAAGACCATAAATCAATTGTACTAGTCATATGTTAGCACATATTCTAGCCTTGTTTCCTTGTTTGATATGAAGCAAGGTGATACTAAGATGAAATCCAACACAAGGAAACAACTGCCCCAGTAAGCATGCTCAAACCAAAATATTTAGTTTTTACATGCTATATTAAAAAATAAACTTGTGAATTTATAATTATTTGCAAAAGGACAAATATTTCCAGTGAAAATTATAAGAAATGAAAACCAAAATTTAGACTCCTAAACATTACTATAGAGTAATTAACTTGCTCTTACAGTTTTAAGTGGGTCTAAACCCCATTTATTCTAATGCACAAACAGTCTAAGTCAGGTTCTTAATATAATTTAAGTCAATGAGAGCTTCTATGTGTTCGTCCTTTTTCAAATGGTACTGCTCCAGAACACGAGCCTGGATGCTACAGGAAGGCAGCAGACCACAGAATCATAGAAATTTGCTTCTCAAAGGGACTTCATGAGGTCATTTAATTCAACTCCCTGTTCAAGACAGGTACACCACTGCTTAAATTATCCCAGACAAATGTTTGCCTAACTTGCACTTAGAAATTTCCAGGATGGAGGTCTACAACCTCCCTAGGTAATCTGTCTGTCCCAGTGCTTAATCATCCTTGTAGTTAGAAAACTCTTCCTAATATCTAATCTTAATCTTCCCTGGTACAGCAGGACATTATTTCTTGTCCTGTCTCCCAGTGGCCACAGATTACAGCTGATCACCAGTCTCTTCATAACAACTCTTTTTGGATTGGAACACTGTTATAAAATTCCCTTTCTGTTGTCTTTTCTCTACACTCCATAAATTGAGTTCTTTCTGTATTTCCTCAGAGGTCATGTTTTTTACACTTTTAATCAGACCTCTTTTCTTCAGTAATACACAGTAAAAGGGTCCAAAGTCATAAAAACTACTTTGGAACCCCCCTCTAATCTCTCCAACCAGCACAATCTTAAGATGAAGTTTCATCTCACAAAAATATTGCGGTTCAGTCTGCTGCAGGCCATCTGAAGTACCTTCAGGGTGGTACTTAACAACCTACTGTTGAAATACTAATTCATCTATCCCAAGCCATTGTCCCAGTGTGGTCTGGGGCACTAAACAATTACCCATCTCTTTTCCAAATATAGGGCCTGTTTCAAAGCCCATTTTAAGTCAATGGGAATCTTTCCACTGATTTCAATGAGCTTTGCATCAGGTCTTAACTGAACAGTATAACTTCTGACATGCATTCAGTAGGGGATGATATATTTGTGATGCAGTGAGAATATCAGTCAATATTGGTGCTCTCTCTGCTTTGTAGAATAACAGAGTAGAGGATCATTTATTGTTGTGTGTCTAGAGTACAGTACGAGTGCAAACATGCTGCTAGGTCAGTAAAGCAATAAATCAGACCTTTCTAGTACAGTACCTGTGAGGTAGGTGTTGTGTGAGGAGTTGATAAAATAGTGAGACAGTGGTTGAGACATATCTTCATTCAAATCCAGTTTCTCAGGTGCGACAACGCCATTCTCCTCCCCACTCAGATATCGCATAAATCCATCCACTGATATCTGTCCTGGGAAAACACAGACCCAGGGGAGGCATACATTAATTCTAAGTACAGTATCTTCAGGACATACAAACTTTTTTAGTTGATCCATATTAAGAACACAGCGAATGAGGACCAATATGATAACAATGTTTTCTCTATCTAGTTATGAACATATCCTAGTTTTATAGTATTTACCATAGTATTCTTATCATAATTACTGCTAAGACCTCGAAATGGTGTGTAGAGATCTAAATACATGTCATTAAGTGGAATAAGATTGGGTAATCAATTCATTGCTCTGAAAATGAAGGTACTGTACTCAAGCAAACAGATTACTATGCACTGCTTTTATTCTTCTTCCACTCACTGGAGAGAGAGACTAGGATCAAAATTCCCTGTATATGGTCCAAATATAAAATATTATACTGTTCTGCTATTTCTTCTGGTCTGCTCATTGTCTTCAAGATCATCTCCATTTACTCCATTTCCTTGGGACCAAAGCAGGGACTAACTTAATTTTATTCTATTTCTATTCAGGCAACTTCCCTTGGACAGCAATGGTAGTTTGCCTGAGCAATGACAGAAGAAAAACAGCATTGCTAGAGGAAATAAACACACCGTTAATCTGAGGGCCAGAAATCCCTTAATTGGATGGATTAAGAACAATTCATGAGAACTGGTAATTTCTCTGTCTTGTGAATATCACAGAAATAATAGAACACAGGACTGGAATGGACCTTGAAAGGTCCTCTAGCCCATCCCTTTTCCAAGACTTGTCACAGGGTGACCTGTATCAACTTGCCACAGAATGGTCATTTCACCTTCAGAGGAGTCAACCAGCCTGGCTGAAAAGCTGCAGCTCCAGGAAGGCTAGTAGTGAGGGAGTGGCTCGCTGGCAGGGCTACAGGAAGAGTGCAAATGTGGAAGTAATGGTGAGTTGGACTGCTTAAAGGTCAGGACTGCTGTGAAGGTCAGAGTTTATAAGGAACCTCTCCAATTGTCTGGGACAGGATATCATTTGCTTTGTTTAAAGACCCCCTTTATTGCTGGCACTGGCTGAGCCACTGCTCAGGGAGCACAAGCCTGCCTGAAGAAACTCACAAACATGGCAACCTGCTTACACAACTACACCTAAATCATTCCTTACAGCTGTCCAATCTGTTCTTAAAAAAATCCTTCGCTAATGGAGATTCTCAGCTTCACTTAACTATCCTTCAACTATCTTGAAGGTGAAACAGTTTCTTAATGTCTCATCTAAATCTCCCTTGCTGCACTTTAAGCAGCTTACTACTTGTTCTATCCTAGTGGAGAAAACAATGATTTTTTTGCAGCAATCTTTTATGCATCTGATGACTGTTACCACATCTCTCCTTGGTCTTCTTTTCTCCAAGCTAAACCAATCCAGTTATCTAAATTCCTCCCACTGCCCCACACCCCTGCTTTCTAGACCTTTGATCATTTTTGGTGTTCTTCTTTGGTCTCTCTCCAACTGGTCCACAACTTTCATGAAGTGCAGTGCCCAAAGACACTACATAATCTGCTGGAAGCCAGTGCTGAACAGGGTGGAAGGATTGCTTCATGTGGCTGTCATACATCACTCCTGTTTATACATGCCAATATGAAGTTTGGGGGGTTTTATTCTTATAACATTAGTCAACAATAACATACCATTATGATACACCATATGATGCACTTAGGATGCACCATAACCCCCAGATTATTTTGGCAGAAATGCTGCCTTGTCTTGCCCAACTTTTTTTTGTACAACATTTAAGTTAAATTAAAACAAAATTTCAGTTTGAGTAAAACTAAATTTCACTATGCATATCTGAACCCAGAATATGTTAGAAGTGCTTGGCAAACATGAGTTGGTTTTCTTTATGTAATTCTACTTCCGTTTGAAATGGTATTGCACAGGGTGCTGGTGTTGTGTAGTGCTTTCATATTAAGAACACAGGAATGGAAGCGTCTCCTGCACCATCAAGTCCAGTCCTCTCTGTTCACAGGCAATCATTCATCCAAGATAATGATTTTAGGAAATGCCCTGTAATTGCCAGTTCAAATCCTTACACACAGTGGGTGCGTCCAGACTTGCCCGCACATGCCTCTTGTAGCGTCTCAAATTCCTTTGAGACGCTGCAAGAGGCATGTGCAGGAATGAGAAAATGTTCCCCATGGTGCAAATTTACAGCTTGGGGGCAAAATTAGACCCCTGGATATCCAGGGGTCAAAAAATCCTGCAGAGAAAAAAAAGCTGGGCAGGGCACAGTCCCGAAACATTCCCTGAGGCAATTGGAGGCTGGGTCCAACACAAAGATGCTCTGGCTGCCAGAGCATCTCTATGGTTAGCCCTCACCCTGGTGCTGAAACACACCATGCCAGCTGCAAAGAGCTGCACCCAGGCTCCACTGCAGGTA
>NW_017728943.1:28721150-28731489 GCF_001723895.1 Crocodylus porosus | reverse complement strand
CCATCCCTGCTCCCCCACCCTAGCATCCCAGGAAATAAAAAAAAAAAAAAACCAAAAAACCTCCAACACCTGCAGTGACTGTCACTTCCAGGTGCCATTGGGGTCACTGGGGCAGCTCTGGGGTCACTGGCAGCCCTGCTGCCCCCGGCTGTCCTGTGCTGCCCAGTGGTGGGACTCTGCCAGGAGGCCCCAGAGTGCCCAATGGTGGGGTATTTTACAGAGTGGCTTTGGGATTTTTTAATCAGGGATTTTTCAGTTTTCCAGTAGGGAACACCAGAATTCCTGTTAGGGAGGCCAGTGGCAGGACCCTGCCTGCTCAGAGCTGGCACCTTGGACCCATCTGGCTGTGGCTGACCTCCTGGCCAATTGGCGCCAGAAGGACATGCTTTGACTGTTCAAAGCAGGCCACCACACTGGGAACATCTTCCGGGCAATAGCTGCCCAGATGGCCAGGCAGGGGGCACACATGCCAGTAATGCCACACAAAGGCCAACTCTACAGCCACAGCCCACTGCCAGCTGGCCCAGAAGGGCAGATACCTCTATTGGCTATGCAGTCTCCATCTGGGTCTGGCAGATGCACAGCAGGTCACAGCCAGGCAGCAGCCCCCACTGCCAGACTGCTGCAGTGGGTAGAGGGAGCAGGGAACTCTCAGGGCTGTTTCAGCAGGCCAGCTGGCACAAGGGGTAGTGTCCCCAGGTACCAATTGGCTGGGCACCAGAAGCTCCTAAGAGTGAGTAGCCCTGAGCTACTTGACAGGGCAGCTTTTTGTACTGGTGGGGCCAGGACAGGACAGCTTTTTATACTGATCCAGCAGGAGGAGCCAGCAGGGTTATTTTGCCCCAAGTGGCACAATTTGCCTCACACCAAAGTGCATGTCTGGTCACGTGCACGGAGGCAAAAAGCCCAGGCTCAATTCTGCACTACTTCTATTGGAGCTGCTGCAAATGCACATGCCTGCATGTGTGGATGCACCCAATGAGGCACAAACCAGGGGCATTCTAATTATGCCACAAGTAAGAGGAAATGAGGGCACTGCCAATGTCCTCCTATTGCAAAGGCAGAAGTAACTGGTTAATATATCCTCAGAGGATCCTATCACAAAGATAAGTTCATCCTTGACAGAAATAGAAACACCATTGTTGACTCAAGCAGAGTTTTACTAACTTACACAGGGGTGTAATTTGACTTACAAGCCACTCTATATTACATAGTAGGTTGAATATTGATTTATAGATTTGGAATTACACTTTTAATCTCAGGTCTCTATTTCATATAATATATTGCAATGCACCAAGTTATAACATTTCCTGTCAGGACTTCTCTCAACCTTTTCTGTTTTTGATTGCCTACTTTTCCTTTATTTTTGACAATTTTTAGTAACTCAGAGCTTTCGGTTCGTTCCAGGCTACACTCAGTACAAACACTGAATGCTCTGTCTTTTGAAGAACCTGTGACAGCAACATCTACTGGGGTGTGTGAAGCTTCAGTTGCTGATTTGATTTGGCAGAGATTTGGCCCAATTTGGTGGCCAAATCTCCAAATTTGAGTCAGGAGACCCTTTAATCTGTCTGAATCAAACCATCACCCTCTGAATTGATTTGGACAGATTCAGAAAAATTCGGAGATTCGGACATAGACGCAGCTTTAAATGCTTTTTCTATATACCTCAGGATACCAGGGGGCTCGTGCATGTTAAGATGCTGGGGGAGATAGAGCGTCTCACAGGAGCACAGGGGGCTATGCAACATGTTTGGCAACAGACCCGGAAGTGGACCAGAAGCACTTCCAGTCCACTTCTGGGTCTGCCAGGCAGCACACTGGGGGGCACCCCCTCATCCCCCTGTCTCAGCAACTGGTGCCTCCTGAATCTGGGGTGGTACTGGGGGTCCCCCTATGACTGATCGCTGAGCCAGGGGAGTGCTCCTAGGAGGACCCGGAAGTGGACTGGAAGTACTTTCAGTCCACTTCTGGGTTCACCGCCAAACATGCCACCTCCCCACCGCCGCACGCTTCTGTGGGATGCTCCATCCACCCCAGCATTGCAGCGTTCACGAGCTGCACTTGGTACCTCGAGGTTTGTAGAAAAAACTTTTAAAGGTATGTGTATGGTTGAATTGCTGATTCTCCAAATCAGCATTGAATCTTCACATTTGGATTCAGCCAAATCGAATCGGGGCAACTAATCGAATCACTGTCCCTGACTTGGGCTGAATCCAAATCCAAATTGAATAAGGCTCGTTTCACACACCCCTAACATCTACCCAGGATGATATCTCCCAACAATGCCTGCTTTTTTCTTCTTGGCCTCTCACAAGTATCCTGTATAATACCTCTAACTAATAGTTTTTACATTTCCTTTCCCCCTTTTATTGTAAATCACCCCAAAACTTTTTGGAAAGGGAAGCATATAAATCTAATAATGAACTAAATAAAGTTGTTACTGACCCATAGGGATCTTAGCTCTACTTCTAAATCTGCTACCTTCTTTTAGATGACATTAGCAAATATCATCTGACCAGTAAAAAGGTGGGAGCTTCCCCCCACCCAGCCACCTTTATAAAGTGCTTCATAAACACAGGATGAAAATGGGGTATACAAGTATAAAGTATTTATTCTATCACTAAGCATGGGATTTGGACCCTGCTCAGAGAGGAAGAAAAGGGCAGCCAAACAAAGTGTTTTAACTCTACAACACTTCTAAATGTTGATGTCTTGTTCTCGTAACAACCAATGATTATGGCACCACACGAATCTCCCACACAAATCTCTTCATGTGACAAAGAGTTTAGTGAGAATACAGAATAGCCCAATTATCATCCATGCTTATGACAACAATTGTAAGGAGGCTGAAAGGAAAAACAATTAAGTCCATCCACTGTTTGAAGACTGCAGTTGTCTGAGGCTCCCTGGATGCTCTCTCATAGAGTAATTTATGACCAACAGACTGGGTGCGTCTACACATCATTGTGCAGTGATGCTGTTACAGCGCCATGCTTTAGTACTTAACTGGGGAGTTCGCCACAATGGTGTTGTAACTGGTGATCACGTGTAGTCCCGTGTGATCACTAAATCCTAAGGAGGGCAGTTTTAGCTCCATTTAAGAGATGGGAATCTGAGGTACAGAACTGATTAACCTTTATCACATGAGAAGTTGGTGAGGAAAGGCTGGGAATTCATCCACATGGTCCCCTTCGGGCACAGCCTCATCTCTTATTTACTAGCCCTTTCTGAGGACAAAAGAAAGGAACATGATGCCTAGGCTTGAAGTCCAAAGAGACTTTCTTCTGTTTTATGAGCCATTTGTCCCTTTGTTCCACTCAAGCTAAAGAAAGGGAAAGGGAACACCAGGTTCTTGAGTGGGCCGTCTGTATTTTATCACTGGAATTATTTTCATAGAGGTCACACAAAACACAGCTACAGAACATTACTTCTTCTCTCCCCCTGCAAACCCATCACAATTAAGCAGCCAGCATCTTAGAAATGGAAGCAATTTGTGAGCAGAAATACAGCCGATATTACACTGGCAAGAGTTTGTGGAATGGAATAGAGGCACCAGATGTCAAAGATACATTCATTCCTGGATACTAAAGAATAGACTGTGTGAGTCCATGCAAATTATATTGCTGAGGCCAACTGCAATGAGAGGTAATTCTCCACGGATGGGAGTTTATAATAAAAACACTTTAATTTATTGGTAAGGTTAGTTCTCAGTATTTTTCATCATCAGTCCTTTCCCTAGTTAGTTCATCATCAGTTCTTTCCCTATCAGCTCTCATATTTTATCTCTGTATGAGGAAAAGGAACATCTGTCAGGCAGAAAGCTATAATAAGCAGGGCTGACACTGAAATTACGGTTCTTCAAGCTCTTATCCAGAGAAAAGAATAAAGTCCTGGGACTGAAAAGGACAGTTAGTCAGGGACTGACCATAAAGATGTTACTCAGGCAATAATTCTGCTAGGTTTATGTTATATTTTCAACTTTATTACTCCAAGTTTTTTTTCTCCTTTTTGGGTCCAGAGAAGTGCTCGTGTTTAATTTCTTCAAAATAGTCAATACTCTATCTCTCTGATGTAAACTGCAATACATGGACAGTCAAGCTGTTTTGTTTCTTCTCATTCTCCATTGACATGAATAAAAACTTAAAAAAAACCCATTCCCTGTCTGGTTGTGTGACTCTCAGGGTATTCCCTTAGTAACATCTCTAGATTCCTTCAATTCTGTCTTCAGTAAGTTTGATTCACTATTACGGATTAAAAGCTAGTGCCTGAACCAAAGGCTTCTGAAGTCAACTGAAAAACTACCATTGACATCAATGGATGCTGGGTGAAACCCTCCTAAATAATCCATTGACAATGCAAAAAAGCCTAGACTCTAGATAACTGTCTTTAAGCTATGTTAGTTCTGGTTTAACATGCTTAGACTCTCCTTTAAGTTATAATCATCCCAGACAGATATGTCCAGGTACATTTTGCAAAAATCAGTAAATACCTTTCTTTTGCTAGTGCTGTAAATCATTCAGTAGAGTCACCAGTGTCCAGAATACCTTTTATCTTTCTCATCAGAATACCCCAGGTGACTGTTACAATGACTGTTCATAGCTTACTTATAAAATTGTTTCATAGGATGACTCAGAAGTGCCCTCTCTGAATGTTCACTCATGATGTGCAAAAAATAACTCTCACTTCCTTCTGTGGCAACTTGCCTTTATCAATGCTTTACTTGGCTCTTTTCTGTCATGCCCTGGATTTTTGCTCTGTTTAAAGATCTGTGTTCCACAGACGAAAAGAAATATGTGCACATACTCTCCAGCTCTTGTTATCTTTTATACCATTTTCTAAGTCTTTTACTTACATGCTATCAAAACTTATAGTTACCATGAAAATAAGATTAAGGATGTTCTAAGTACCATTTTTCAACTTAAGCCAAACCTGTTTCTGTTCAATGTAGGATACTGGCTTTATAACTCTTTACAAAGGAAATGCATATGGATATATTTTGGTGTCAAAATCATGTAAAAAACCCAGGCTGGTTCAGAATTTTTGGCTTCTGTTTTTGTGTGTTTTTAGTAAAGAGAAAACAGATGGGTCATGGATGTTCTTTATGTTTTTGACAAAGTTGGCTGGCGCTTGATGAGTTTTTGACCTTCCTTGCTACTTCTTGTTCTCAAATTAAACAAACTCAAATAGCATAGTCTGTATTATGCTACAGCTGGATTATTTGCAAAGCCTGTTGTAACTATCTTGCTCTTGTACAGAATTTGTACTTGACGATTAGCACATGGATATTCTTGTTTTCCCTAGCATGTAGTCATCATCCTGAGAAGGACAGGAGAGGAGTACTAGCTATATGATATTCTGTTCCTAAACTATACATACATAAGGCTCCAGTTAAGGTTTACTGAAAGCAGCATACTGGGTATGTGGATACAAAGAACTGATTCCAGTATTTTTCCCATATAGCACCATGAAACAGGTGGTGAAAAAATAACAGAACAAGTACTGAGAAAAAAGCGTGAATGCCTCTAAAAAAATATCATAGATGATAAATGGGCCATAATTCTACATACTAGAGAAAGAAAATTAGAAAAGTACCTAAATGGTTTAAAAGCCTATGTCCCATGTTGAAATATGACATAAGCATTTAGAAAAACTCAAGGGGAGTTAGACACTTTGGCAAAACCCATTAGGCATCTATCTGTACCTGTAGGCACCTCAAAACCTTTAGAAATGTGCCTTTTAAGTATCTAGGTCAGTTTTGCCAAGGGAACACAAGGCCTTTAAGTTACTTAAGGCCCTTGAATATTTTCCCCATCCCGTCACAAAATTAAGGGCATATCTATTCTGCTGGTATTTGCAAATTTAGGTTCCTGTTCTTGCTGAAAGCCCCTATGCTTATTTCTAAAGTGAATATTACCACACTGTTACTTGCTTCTCTGTGGGCATGTCTACACATGTGCTTTACTGCAGAGTAGATCAATTTGCTCTGCAGAAAAGCATCAGTCTACATTTAGACCACTATTAGGCCAGATTAAATTAATTTACTTCACCGCAGGATAATCCCATCACACACAAGTACTACAAAATGAATGCAGTTAAACACACGTATATGTTGATGGTGATGCGGGAGCAAATTGTGTCTGGTCAGCAAGCCAGCAGTGGGCCAGCCTGCTGCTGAACCACATGGCTTGGCAGCATCAGGAACTTTGTGGCTCAGGCAGCTACTTCACCACCCAATGCTGCTACCTGCTGCCCAGAGCTAACCCCCGTGCACTCTGCCAGCCTCAGGCTGCCCCCTGGGCCACACTACCAGCACCAGCTGGAGCCTGGGGCTGACCCCATGCCCCTGCCAGCCCAGGGCTGGCACCCCAGCAGCTGCGGCCAGAGCCTGGAGCTCCCCCTGGCTTCTGAAGAGGGGCAGAGCAGAGCAGGAGCAGCCCTGGCCTAAACTACTGCTCCCTGGCTGAATTTGCTGCTGTCCCAGGTCCAGGTTAGACGCTGCACCCGGGAGTAGATTACTGCAGTGCAAATTATTCCACAGTGAATTCAGTTGTAATTAATTCCACATGTAGATGTGCCGTGCATTGCCAATTTTCAATGTGCTTACCATATAGATGAGTCCTCAAATATACCTAGTCCTTCACTGGTGTGTGCCCAGTTCTTGTTTCTCAGCCTTCTAGCCCTTACACAACCTCTCTCTTTGCACTCTGTGCACTGGAAAATGGAAGCTATTTATATGAACTTGTGTAGTGTTTAACTCCTCATTTCCCTCACAGGTTGTTTTGGCTTGCCAATCTGGAGCCTGAAGGAGGCTTTCACTGATAAACCAGGGATATGCTCCCAACATGCAGCCGAGTAGACAGAGGAATACATATGCTTTTTGGTGTCTATCCAGAGGACAGACTCAGTTGGACATTTACTGAATTGGGTTGCGCTGTCCACAATATAGCTAGCACTTGAATCAGCTCTGTCAAAGGGAAAAGGACACTAATCACATATCTTGCAATGACCCTGCTTTATTCCCCTGCTACATGGAGCTGGATGAGCCTCAGCTTCCTGCAAATTTCCTTGTTTAATGGTTGAAAAGCACATTTCGCTCTCTGTAAGCAGTCAGCAGGTCTGACTGAGCAGGACTTAAGCTGTTCCTGTTTAGATCTGTGTATTTAATCAAGGTCTGTATCTGTGGTTGTCCACTTAACTCGGCACAACCGTGTTACACAGTTTCACTGAAGTCTGAAAAACAGCAAGCAAGCTTCCCAAACTAATTAAATGGCACCCCACATACCCAGACTTGCAGTTACATTTACACAGATATTTTATTTGGCAAAGAAATCAGTCCTTACCTGGTACAATCCATAAAATTAATCAGGCACAATATACCCCATACAGATCAGCAGTCCCCTTGCCCCAGGAGTCTTGAAAAAAAATAAGTACAACCAGCACTTCAAATCACTGTAACAGATCAGTACATGTCTTAGACTATTTCACTAGCCACAAAACAGCACATGTATTTACAATTAACTGGGAGCACATATGTCATCTCTAAGTTCCCAGGGATTGTCATGGGCCCAGGGATTGTCATGGGCCCACATCATACTCACCTCTAGTCTCAATCATACTACTGATATCAATGCTATTGGTAGGGAATAAGCGTTGGTTGTTCAAGCATGTAAACGCCTGATCTCCTCAGAACCTCAATGTCATGTGCCTTGGCAGTGCTTCCTACATCAGGATTCATGGACTTGCCCCCATGGCCCAGTGAGTCTTACAGTACCAGGGAAGTATGTCCCATATAGTTAACATGTTCATTAGCTTCTTCAGAGGAGAAAACATATGTTCTGTTGATAGCCCCAGCATAATTTGGGGAAACAATTCACTGAAAACTAGCGTGGGTATGAATAAGCATCCCCATAGGGCAGTGGTCACCAACCAGTCTATCGGGATTGATTGGTGAATCCCAGAGCCTCTTGGAGGTTGGGGGTGAGTATGAGTGCATATGTGTACACCTCCCCCCACAGCCCAGCAGGTCAGTCAGTGGGGGAAGGGAAGGGAAGGGGTGGGGGCCAGATCGAGGCTTCCACGGTGAGAGACAGAGTGCAGGAGCAGCCCAGTGAGTGGGGGCCCAGCTGGGCAGGTGGTTGGTATGGTGGGAGGATCAAGCCCAGGCAGCTCGTCGGGGTGGGGGTGGGGTTCCTCCTGTTGCTATGTGCACCCCGGCGGAGGTCCCAGGGGGCACATGCCCCCCCATCTGTACCCAGCAGAGACGGCTGCCATTGTGGGCTGGGCTTTGTGTCCCAAGCCCCACTGCAGCTGGCCCAGGAGTGGCCTGACACCACGTGTCCTGCTCTGGGCTAAGCCTCATCCCTTGCCCACCCGGTGACCAGATGCACGTGGCGTCGGGCCACTCCTGGACAAGCTATAGCGGGGCTTGAGGTGCAAAGCCCAGCCTGCAGTAGGAGCTGCCTCCACAACGCACAGCTCAGGGAGGCACATACCCCACCCAAATGAGGGGCAGCGTGGGTGGCTCTAGCAGTGGTAGACCCTGCATACCTGGGACAGGCTGGGGACATGTCCCTGGAATTGAGTAGGGTGGGACAGGCTGCAGCTGCCGGCTAGGGCCAGGCCATTCCCATTGTGGGTCGGGCTGGGTAGTGGTGGCACTGGGAGCAGGACTATGGTGGGCTGCAGCCACCCGAAAATTGACTGTAGCCTCCCCAACCCTCTCCCAGCGCTGCCACTGCCTGGCCCAAGCACAGTACAGCTCCAGGGCAGCCAAACTGCACTGCATGTGGTGCACATTCTGGCCACTCTGGGATCTGTGCTGCATACCGTGCAGGTCCCAGAGTGGCTGGAGTGGGTGCCAGATCTAGTATACTATGGGAGAAGGAAGAGGAAGGGGACTATGGGCCCAACCTGGCTCACAGACCAGCTTTGTGCAACTCATCACCCCTGGGGTAGAGTTAACTGACTTGATATTTATAGTGTCTATCTACTTCTTTACTTGGTACAATGGTTGATTACACCAGTGTAAATGTCACCTGTCCATGCCCATACACATAACCATCATGTTAACGATGTGAACAGCCCCTATTAAATGTGCCCCAAGTTTAGTATGGACCTACATACTGCAGCATCAGGGTCTATGTGGTACTGTTGAGACTGCATGTAAACAAATTCATGTACTGTTCACTCTTCAATACCAGAGAAATGTCTACATACTGAAAAAAGGCAACAAGTAAGTTTAATAGAAATATTTTGTACTTGTAAAGAATAGTGCTTTCCATCCATAGCGTTGGTAAACAATGACTAAGTAGAAATAATAATTTTCAAGAAGTGTCTGAAGTGCAAACAATAAAGATGAAAAAGAATTGTTACGGCCGTGAAAGGCAGAGCGGCTAAAAGCATTGAGAGAGGAATAAACAATGAAAAGTTTAGGATGAATATCTGATAAAGCTTTGCAATAATGAAATCAAGAGCACTAGGGAACAATTGTGTAATGGAATTCGTGGCAGTCCCATTGCTTAAATCATCTCAAATGAGGCCAGGTACAATATTGGAGAATATACTGTCACACTGGGAGAATGGTGACCATGTGTTACATTTTTTTTGGAAGACAAAGGCAACCAGACCAAATTCTACCCTTAGTTATGCTCATTCAGCAACCCTCAGTGGTTATATGTGTTTTCTGCTGCAAAACAAAAAGGGTTTCTACAATAGCAAAATCTGAAAAAAGAACAAGATTCCTTGTTGTATTTCTGCCTTGAGATAGAACAGGGGAGGGGTCTCAGGTACGGCTCATTGGCTGGATCTGGCCTGGGAAGCCCTACCATCCAGCCCCCAGTGCTGTCTGTGGGTCTCAGAATTGACCCATATGCAGCACGCAGAGTATGCCAGGTGGCCCCATGTGCGGCTCTCTGACCACTCCGGGACTGTGCTACATGCAGTGCCCGCTCTAGCACATGTGATAAAACAACAAGGTAGCCACTATGTTTCATAGTTTCAAGGGTTGGAAGGGACCTGAGTAGATCATCTAGTCTGACCCCCTGCCATGGCAGGAAGGAGTACTATGGTCAAACGACCCCAGCAAGATGTACATCCAGCCTCCTCTTAAAGACCCCCACGGTAGGAGCCAGCACCGCTTCTCTTGGAAGTTGGTTCTAGATCCTAGCCGCCCTGACTGTGAAGTAGTGCCTCCTGATGTCTAGTCTGAATCTACCCTCTGCCAGCTTGTGACTGTTATTCCTGGTCACTCCTGGTAGTGCTCAGGGGAACAGGGACTCCCCCAGTGCCTGCTGGTCCCCTCTGACTAGTTTGTAACAGGCCACTAGATCCCCCCTCA
>NW_017728943.1:28637548-28720709 GCF_001723895.1 Crocodylus porosus | reverse complement strand
GTCCTCGGGCCCGCACTGTTCAACATCTTCATCAGTGACTTGGACGAGGGGGTAAAAAGCACTCTGTTCAAATGTGGGACACATTTGGCACACCCCTGGAGTAGCCGCTGCATGGATCACAGCCCCAGAGCAGTTGCGTGCCATTCTGTTGCTCTGGGGCTCGGTTGTGCCCAGGGGCAACTCTGCCACTCCAGAACTGTGCCGCATGTGGGGGCCACTCTGCCACTCCAGGACTGGGCGGCACCTGGCAGCTGCTCCAGTGCAATGCAGCACAGTCCTGGGGTGACGGAGCAGCTGCCACATGCAGCACAACCCCAGAGTAGCTAGAGTAGGACTGTGCTGCACATGGTGCCCCATCTGGCTGCTCCAGGACATGTGCTAGATCAGGCATGCAGGGCCAGTCTGTGGGTCTGATCCAGCCAGCAGACTGGTTCTGAACCACTCATTAAGCCCACAGGATAATGATAGGGTAATGAGGACATAGGGTTAACATTAATAAAGAATAGTCTCTGCTATGCAATATCCAAAATAAAAATTTGGTGAATGATAAGCAGGAAGGGATAGAAAACAGGAGTTTGGCCAAAAAGTAGAGAACTTGTTCCGTATCAGTTAATCCATACACAGAAGTACCAAGTGGCCAAGATCAGTAAGGATTAGTCCTTTTTTGGGTAAATTAGCAGGAGAACTCCTTGAAGATGAAAACCTAGCCAAGATGATTCACACTTTTATCCAATCTAGGTGGGACTACCAAAAAACACTATTTCGGAGCTTAACTGCAGAAGAACATATGGAGCCTGCAACCTGTTCCATCATGAAGTCCAAAGGGAACCTCTCTCACTGGTACTGTGCTTTATTCTAACTATTTAATTCTACTCCACTTTCAAAATACTGGCTCTGATCCAGAAAGCCTTTAGCACTGGTAACCTAAGATACTGTTGGGTGTTCTCCCAGCAGAGGTTCCTTGTTTACAGTAAATCACAATGAAACGATGTCTCAAGATTTTCCTATCGTGCTGCCTAATAATGCAAGCCCTTTCAGAGCAGCAACATGGGACTCTAAGTAGCCCCACTGAAGATATCTTCTAGGATGTGAGAATGGCAAGAGATTTTGATCTGTTTTGTAGAGATGCCTTCATCTGGTTTTTTTCTGAGAATATGGTGCCTCAATATTTAACAATGGGCATATTAGTAGATGATTAAACAGATTTCTATACAAACAGCTGCATAGCAATTCACTGTAGGAAACAAATCTGACCTATAAATGACATCATGGGCACATACAGTTATCTTCCCAAACTGTGAACTGCAGCCACTTAGGGGTAAGTCCTGAAAAAAGGGATTGGTCATATACTTCTAGCTGTTAAACAGCAGTAGGAGACATATAAAAATAAGCATTCCCTTGGCCCTACTTTGCTTGCTTTGTACATAAGCCAGTGTCTGCACTTACCAAGGGTATCTTCCACAGTATAATGGAAAGGAAAGAGAAGTAACATGTAAGTAGCAAGTATGTAGTTCATTCCATGAAAAAAACTGAGAAACTTTGATCTACTCAGGCATTTTTGAATGTGTGTTTACACTTCTTAAAAACCCTCACTGGAGTAAAATCTCCTGCCGTTACATTTTTTAAATAATATGGTTAAAATAAAGCATGTTGCCTGACAGATGTTGCCTGACAGTGGGTGGCCACATTATCTACAATCCTGCATTAGAGTTGCACCAAGATCAGGGTCATCTGACTGCAGAGACTCATACAAAGAAACATAGTCCCTGAACTGGTGATCTTGAAGCAGTCCTAAAACAGGCAAAGCTCATAATTTTGATTAAGAGGTGAGTCACATTTTTATTTAACACCTGAACATAGTCCTGTGACTATTTTATACTGTCTGAAGGAAACATTACTTGATGATCATCAGCAAAGAATAAATCCTGTGCTAAATTCAAATACATCAAAGTGTTCCGTAAAAGAGACTGCACTTTAATAAAGCAAATGGAAAAGGAAGAAAAGGTGAAAACTAATGCTAACATCATTTTCATTCAGGAGTAAGCTTCCTGTTTATAAAGTAAGGATCAGATATTGCTGGGCTGAGGCAGACATAGCACAGGCAGGCACAAGAAAAATATTCCCATGCGACTCTTGAAATACTTCGGAATTAACTTCAGACACTCCTGATCCACTCCTGAGGAAAGAGGTCAAAACACAGAAAAGGGTGCTTCTTATTGGTTCATATCCCCAACATAGGATGTAAAGAAGACTGGCAACAAAGGCTTTGCTCCAAGGTCAGATGGGAAGAGTCTTCTCCCCTTATTACCTGTAGGAGTGTCAGGTTAGAGAAGATAAAAGGTTTTCTCAGGGGAGGGTGTGGGAAGGTTCATAACCAGTGAAGCCTGGGTGGAGGAATTAAGCCTAGGATCCAGATTCCTCCAAAGTGGGAAAGGTGCAGAGGGGTCCATCCATCAGGTTCTACAGTAGGTATGTCATGTTGGTGAATTAATGCCACTTTCTTATATGGAGCAGAGTAGGGTGGGTGACCCACAGGCAGAAGCCATCATTCTGTCAGGTCATTTGAAACTGTCTAAACAAATAGGTAATGGTCACAGGCAATGTACTAAGGAAGTTTTAGTGCAAGATATAGTGTAGTCACTTTTCCGGGAAAGGAATCATAGAATCATAACAGTAGGGTCGGAAGGAACCTTGTAGGTCTTCAAGTCCGACCCCCCGCCTGGGCGGGAGAAAAACTGGACTCAAATGAGTGCAGCCAGGTAGGCATCAGGCCTCTTCTTAAAGACCCCCAGGGTAGGAGCCAGCACCACTTCCCTTGGAAGTTGGTTCCAGATCCTAGCCGCCCTGACTGTGAAGTAGTTCTTGCGGATGTCTAATCTAAACCTACTCTCCAACAATTTGTGTCCATTATTCCTTGTTATGCCAGGGGACGCTAGGGGAAACAGTGTCTCCCCCAAACCCTTCTGGTCCCCCCTAGTGATTTTATAGACATTCACCAGGTCCCCCCTCAGCCTTCTCTTGTGAAGGCTGAACAGGTTTAGGTCCTGCAGTCTTTCTTTGTAGGGTCTGCCCTGTTGTCCCCGGATCATGCAGGTAACTTAGGCAAGCTGCTAAAGAATTTTCCCACCATGACCAGCCTCTTTCACATGAAAATCACATGAAAATCTTACTGGTGAATTTGAGATATCACTATTGCTTTCAGGCTCTGATGGCACAAATTCAGTGACGTGACTTTCCTAGAAGAAACAGTGGGGCCAGGAAAAATTAGATCTGCACAGCTGGACAAAGCTATGAAGAACAAAGACTTGCTTCTGATTTGTTAAACCAGTTTTACATTAGTTTATGCCTGCAAGTGTCAATAGAGTTACCTCATATTTACACCCAAGACCTGAATCAAGACCAAAAAGCTGGTGGACCCTGTTACACATTAATTTTAGGCAGCTCCTGGAGATCTTAGCCCCTGGGTTGTACACAAATTAACACCTGAAACTAATTTTAAGCACACTTTAGGTGACTTAATGTTATGTTAACCCAAGGCAAGTTTTTCCCTGATTTGTATTACCCAGCTCATGTTTCATTAATTTGTGGCCACTCCCCACAGATGAACCACCCAAGTTGCAGTCCTCCAGCATCCCAGAATGCAGTGTCCCCTTCCCATCCCTCCTGTGTGGACAATTTTTCTACCCCCTGAAGTCTAGTGCACAGGAGTCAGTTCTGGCACCTAGCTAACTTTCCCTCCCACCCCTGGGAGTGTAACCCCATGTAAACAGCCTTCAGAGCACATGCCAACTAGCCAGGTTGCAGGGTACAGACGGGTCCAGGAGTGGGGTCTAAGGGGGGAACCAGGTAGGGGGCTGGATCACGCCCCTTGAGCAGGGACTTATTTCCTAGGGTAGGGGCAGTAGCTCTGCCAAAGTGCCTTCCCTCACTGCTCCCACCTCCCAACCACCTTGCAAAGCATATCCAGGACCCCCCACATTCCAATCTCAAATCTGAATTTATTAAAACACAAAAACTTCTTTTTTTATTTTTATATTCTTTATTTTTGTCACTGTTTATTGTATCCTTCAGTGACTGATTTATTTGATTTCACCAACCTTCCCCACCCCCATTTCCTTTCCACCTCTTATTTCATTACCCACCTCCATCCCATTAATTCTTCTACTTCCAGTTTCATGTTCCCATCCTCCTCCCCAACCCCTCTCAGATACCCACACCTACAGGGATAGAACTGGCTTACCAGCTCTGAAGTGGCAAATTAGAGCTGCAACTTATAGCAGGCCCCTGCTCACTAGCCTCCTAATGGCAAGTCACAGCTGTGCAGGAAGTAAGAGAAGGTTTTTGGTTTAGGGTATGACTGCTCCAACCTTGAGGTAGCACTAACACTAATCAACATTTAAGCACCTCAAAGTGCAATGTGTAACAAGGCTGTGAGTCAAAGACAACTCCTTATTTCTGTGTAAGTATTTAAAATAAACATCAAGGAATAGGTCATTTCCCTAAACTTAATAATTAGGGGTGATGATACAAATTTAAGGTCAATGCACAAAACTTTATATAAACTGTAGAATCTAGGCCAAGTCCTACATTTCAAAGTACAACCGGTGATTTAAAAAGCAACAAATAAACAACTCTAGCCACACTGCCAAGCCAAAAAAGGTATGTTTTTTTTTACAGCAATGTCTTCATGATAGCAATTACAAAATCCGCTACTGCTAGCCCACACCACTAGTTCACTCTGTATTGTCTATAATTTAGAAAGATGAGGTGCTTCAAGTGTAAAATATGTGCAAAGAAGCAGCTACTGAATGCAATGTGTAGAGATTTACATTTCAGCTGAAGTACTAGGGGGCAGGGTTTTACCTGCAAGAGAATCTCACAAGCAACTGAGACACCAAATAAATGAATTTTACAGGTAAACCAAGCACACTCATGAAAATAAGAGATAATACACTGCAATATGTTTATTTTGACAAGTGACCTGTATGTGTAATTATTTTTGTTAATATAGAACACACACTAGAATTTGTGACATTATTTGTAAAAAATTACAAGTCTTGGTAGCAAGCGTTATGAATCATGAGTTCAGCATTGTTGAGATACTTTGAACTGTCCTCAATAAACAAGGGAAACAGAGCCAAAAGATCATCTGTGGTAACATGGTATATAGTATGAAAAAAGTTGAGGACCTCTGAGTTACCATAGTGTCCTTAATTTCTAATGTTAGAATTAGGAGTGTGAAGTCAGGGAGGCAGCAGCTTACAGGAGGTGCAAGATCTGTCCTTACATTTGCTTTAGTGACAGGACACCCCATCACTGAAGCTAACAGCCTAAATGTCAAAAGATATGCTGTAAACAGAATTACATTATTAATGTTCCTTAAAAGTGCAACAGCGGGGCCCTGACTTGCTTTGTACTTGTTTGTGGCAGTAAATGCTGTTGCCTAGGAAATGACCCCATCAAGCGATCTCAAAGGACTCTGAAGTACAAGTATTCTTAAGCAGTTACTGAAAGGTGATTTAAAGCAGTGGGATGAAATTGTTTAAAATCTGTTGATGTTTAACAGGGGTAAGGTACAATATTAGTATTCAAATGAATACTGCAGGAGACAAACACCATTCCAGGAAAAATGTGTGTGCTGTAAGGTCTACACAAAGAAAATGAATTTTAATCTGTGCCAGCAGGCTTGTTAATTTACCTCATTGTTTAAATAACCAGGACCACTGATCGGAAGAAAACATAGAATAAATGGTGAAATTCAATTGGAATTAGCCACCTAACCCCAGCAGTTCCTTAGAACATCCTAGGCTAAACCTCTATCAATAGATTTGAAATAGACATACAGTATTTATGGATGGGCTGATCAAGGAGCTGAGGGAATCTTTAGAGAGAAAAGAGAAGTTCTTTACCAGTAATTGGACTCCTTTGAAATTTGCCATTGACCATATACACCAGTGATTCTCAACCAGGGCTCCACCACAGCTCAGAGTGTCACAAGATCCTTTTAAGGGTGATGTAGATTATTAGGTTTGCAAACACCAACACGATTCACAAGACAGACCCAGAGATTTCAAATAGGAATCCATAATATTACAAACAATTCTGACCTGTTGTGGTCTTTCTGAGTTGTTTGCAACAGAAAAATTGTTCTATTATTTTTCTGTAGTCAAGAAAAAAGCAAAAGCCAGGAGCCAGCACTCTCTAAGGTGGTGCCTTGAGTTCAAAAAAAGGTTGAGAACCATTGACATGCACATTCTACTTTAGGTGTGCATATGCCTCATGCTTTTACCTTTGAAGTATTTTTTTACCTTAGCACTTCTTGTACAGCATCCATGCACAGTCCTCTCGCCTTGTGTTCTCCACGGAGGGTACAAAGGGTGGTGAACACTTCCTGCTCCTCTCAACTACAGAATTCTGGAACAACAGGGACTCCCAAGTCCCTGAAGAGGTAGAAATGTGGAAAGTGCATACACATCTCAAGGAACTCCACTAATTAAGTGATTTACCTCTCTCTTTTAAGTGCTTGTCCATATGCACATTCCACAGTGGGTGACTGTAAAGTAATGCCTGATTCACATGGGGCAGGACCAGGATCCTAGGTGAACAATAATGGGTGGACTGCTTTGCCACAGGCAGCATCCACTCTAGATGCCTCTGTGATAGAGTAGTGCGTAGCAAAAGTGTATATGAAGCTCCAGGTGGCTGCCTTGCAGATGTCCAGAATGAATGCCATGGATGGCATCTATATTTCCAGTGGAATTGGCTTTGATCATTGTTGGTAGGTCTGCTTCGGTGACCTTGCAGCACACACTGAAGCAATTCAGTTAGATTAGTATTTGGGCAGAAAAAAAATCACTCTGTCTTTTGAGATCACAGCTCAGAATTAAATAACTGAGATATGCACAGAGGCTTAGTCCAGCATCAGTAAAAGAACTAAGTTATCCTCTTGTCAAGCATGTGTAAGAGAGGGTTAGTCTGAAAGAGTGAGGCTTCAAAAGGAAATGTGGTAAGTGACTATACTCAAATCCCATGACAACTGTGGGTATAAATTTGGGGTTAGTTTTCTTTTCCATAGGAGGTGGGACCCAACACAATTGCCTGAGTCTTACTTACGGTCCCCACAAAAGGAACAGCCTCCATGACAGCCAACCTCATGGCCAGAAGGAATAGGAAGCAGGTGCCATCAATTCAAATGGTGGACTCTTAGGGCAGTATGGATCAGATTTAGTTCCTCTAAGAGAAAAGGTCCTTTTGCCATGCAAAGGGGACCTGATATCAGAAGCATGGTAACCTCATGCCTAGGGCATGCTTTCTGAGGTACCAGATCAGGGGTGGGTAAAATGATGGCTCCAGAAATGGCTGGACTCCATTTCCCAGCAGCCCCTGCCTGTGTTGCTGTGGCCAGTTTCCATGGAGACCTCTGGAGCAGCAGGACCATGACAGTGCGGGGCCAGGGTTTCCATGGAGACTGACCCAAGCACTGCTGGCAGGGCATGTGGCTGGGTGGGAAGCTCCTCCAGGGCCCACGCCAGGATTTTGCAGCAGTGACAACATGGTCCAGAGCCATGGCAGAACTGCCATCTGCTACCTGCATGCCCTGGCCCCTAAGGCAGAGGCAGCATGATCCACTGCCTACATGCTCCTGCCCAGGGTGTGTGGGCAGCGGATCTCAGCTGTGCCCTGGCTCTAGTGGGTGCTGTCACTGCCACAAGATCCTGGCCCTGGCCCCAGACCTGGAGCAGCTCCCTGCCCAGCTGTGCACCTCGCCAATGCTGCTTGGGCTAGTGTCTATGGAACTGCACTGTCACAGCCCTGCTGCTCCTGCGTTCTCCATGGAAACGGGCCACAGTGACACAGGCAGGGGCTGCTGGGAAATGGAATCTGCCCTAGGCACAATCCAGCTTGTGGGCTGGACTCTGACTGCCCCTGCACTAGATGGAGACCTTAACTTACTCTAGTTCAGGTTGGATAATTATGACACTTGATGCACTGAGGTGGGGTGATATTGGAACCAGAGGAGAAAACAGGGAGACCAAACACCAAGGATTTGGAATACACTGCAGAAACTCCTTCTGAGAGTCAGAGTGCTTCAGGAGAACCAAGAAGTGAGAAGCATTGCTTGTTATGATCTGAATACAAAGCACAAGAAGATGTGGGCACATATGTCCTGTAGGGCAAATCTTATGAGGTCAAGTGTCTGTGTTATATGTATACTACAGTGTAATGTGAATATATGTTCTCAAAAGGGAAGACTTTTTATTGGCGGAGGAAGGTTTTTTTCTTTCTCTGAAGATTTAAGGGCTTTGCCCTTGTGGATTTTATAATTAATTTTTGATTTATGCTGAACAGAGCAGTTTCCTTAGGATTTAAGATAGGCAGAGATTATATTTAAACAGGTGTATATCTTTATTCTATTACATCTCTCAAAGATGTCTTTGGGGTGTATAGAGTCATCAGCCAGGGATAGAAAAGTAACAAGGTAATTCAAGGTTCCATCTTTAGAACTCAGGTTATTGCCAAGACAAGGTCCCTAAAAAAAAAAGAAAAAAACCACTAGATGCTAACCAACTGAGCCTGTCTCAGCATGCGATAGCTGGGGCACAGAAGACATAAGTTACCAGGCTATTATGGAGAAACCCACAATAGGAACCCAGCCCTCTCATTACCTACCCCTGCTAAACAGGTGAGAGGCCGTAGGTCCCACAGGTCCCATGCTTGTTCCAAATTATGTAGCCTGTGACTAAAGCACATAGTTTTAGAAGGCCCCAAAACCCAGGCGGAGATTACACATTAGCTAGCAGGTGGTAATTCTAAGAAATGTCAGTCTGCATTAATGTTAACTAGTGCTAGTAATCACTGACACACATTTGGGGTTAATATCCTCAGAACTGCCACTAGAGGGCTGGCGAGCAGGGACATGGCTAGGGTCTGCAAGGCTGTTCCATGCCTGCCACAATCAGTAGCTTTCTAGCCACAGTATAGGCCAGGGAAGCGGGAGTGGGTGGAGGGGAGGAAGGAGCCCCCCTTGCCACTTAGATCACCCTCTCTACCCCATCAGCTCCTTGTTCCTTCCCACTCCCTCTTTCCCTGCTCTCCCTTCAGTTGCAGGGCCTGGCAGAGGCTGGATCTGGGCACACAGAGGGGCTGTGATCTGCAGGCACCCTGGGAGGAGGCAGGGAGGCAGAACCCTTGACTTTAGGAAAGCCAATTTTCATAAACTCAGGAGGCTGGCTGCCAAGGTCTTGAGAAACCATTATCTGAGAGTGGAGTCCACAATGAGTGGTCATTCCTTAAGAACACAATCCTTGAAGCACAAGGGAAATCCAGCCCAGCCCATAGGAAAGGTAGCCAAAAGGCTGAGCAACCCCCGTGGCTAAATAGGGGACTCATGGACCTCCTGTATCTGAAAAAAGAAGCCTATAAAGGGTGGCAGTCAGGTAACATCACCAAGGAGAAGTATTCAGCACTGGCCTGAACATGTAGGAGCAAAATAGGAAAGCCACAGACAAAACTAAACTCAAACTGGGTACAGGAATCAAGAACAACAAAAAGTCCTTCTTCAGATATGTGGACTGTTGGAAGAAAAACAAGGGCAACCTTGGACCCTTGCTAAACCAAATGGGGCAGCTGACAACCGACATCCAGGAAAAAGCTAATCTCTTTAACAATTACTTTGCATTGGTTTTCCACCAGCCCAAGGGGACCACCCTGACGAACAAGATGCAGGATTGACAGGGTATGAGGCGAACACACACCCAGCATTGGCGAAGATCTCTTGAGAATCCACCCAAGAGTACTAAAGGAACTGGCTGACACCATAGTGTAGCCAATGATGAGGATATTTGAGAACTTGTGGTGCTCAGGAGAGTTTCCTGAAGGTTGGAAGGGGGCCAATGTGGTGTCTATCTTCAAGAAAGGAAGGAAGGAAGACAAAACGAACTACAGGCCAATTAGTTTGACCTCAATCCCTGGTAAGATATTAGAAAAAATCATCATATAAATTATTAACAACAGGCTAACAGACTGTAACATTCTAAAAGATAGCTAACTTGGCTTTGTTGTGGGTAGGTCTTGCCTGACTAACCTCATTGCCTCCTATGACCAGGTGTTGCATCACCTTGACAAAGAAAAAGAGGTTGATATAATTTATTTGGACTTCAGAAAAGCCTTTGACTTGGTCCTTCATGAAGTCCTCATGGTTAAACTGGGGAACTGAGGCCACGACAACCTTATAGTCTGATAGCTCAGGAACTGGCTGCGTGGTTGGACAAAGCAAGTGATAGTCAATGGAACCATGTCAAAATGGTGCATGGTGTCCAGCGGTGTCCCCCAGAGCTCTGTACTTTAACATATTTATAAATGATATTAGATTCAGGTATCAGAAGCACACTGGCTAAATTAGCTGATGACACCAAATTATGGGGAAGTGTGGTCACACTAAAGGATAAGCTGGTGATTCAGGCCTACCTGGACAGGCTGGCAAGGTGGGTGGATCAAAACCTGATGGCATTCAACATGGAGAAATGCAAGGTGCTCCACCTTGGGGAAAAAAATCCACATCATACTTATAGGATCAGCAGTGCTACACTCACTAGCACCATGACTAAAAGAGACTTGGGGGTCATGACAAACCACAAGATGAATGTGAGCCACCAATGTGTTGCTGTAGCTGGCAAAGCCAACAAACCCTGGCTTGCATCTCAAGCAAGACCTAGGCTTGCATCTCAAGCAAGACCCAAGAAGTCATCCTCCCACTTTACTCAGCCTTGGTGAGGCCATAGTGGGAATACTGTATCCAGTCCTGGGCTCCACACTTTAGATGTGGAGAAGCTTGAGACAGTCCAGAGGAGAGCCAGCCACATGCACGATTAGAGGACAAGAGAACAGGCCTTATGAGGAGAGGCTGAGAGACATGGGACTGTTCAGCCTGGAGAAGCAAAGGCTCAGGGGGGACTTGGTGGTAGCCTATAAGTATATAAGGGGTGTGCATCAGGAACTGGGAAAACATTAGTTCACTAGGGCACCCAAGGGAAGACAAGGTCTAACAGTCACAAACTGTGGCAAGACCATTTTAGGCTGGATGTAAGGAAAAACTTCTTTACTGTCCGAGTCCTCAGAGCCTGGACTAGACTCTCCCCAGAAGTGGTGCAAGCACCTACTCTGGACACTTTTAAGAAATACTTGAATGTCTATCTTGCTGGGATCATTTGACCCCAGCTGACTTCCTGCCCCTTGGGCAGGGGGCTGGACCCAATGATATTGCAAGGTCTCTTCCAGCCCTAAAATGTATGAAATCTATGAAACTTTGCCACTACTGGTGCCTCTGCTGCTCTTGGGGAAGCATGGGAGTGTCTTGGAGGTGGAGGGACCAATGGGGGCAGTGGAGGAGACTGGGGTAGCAGGGGAACAATTCTGGGGTGGAGGCAAGGGTGACCAGTGCCTCCTGAGTCTGAGGGGGCATAGTTTGTGGGTGGGCCTTGGGTGGCCCAAAAGCTCCATATCCACTCCTATACTTCTGTGCTGAGGCTTAGTGCCCAACTCCCAACACACCACCAGCTTGCATGGCAAAAAAGTTGCCCCCGTCCTGAGCAGTGCTGAGTCAGGGGCCAGTCTCAGGTGGGGCATGTATCTCCAGTGCTCCCCCTACCAGTTGCCTGTGTTTGGAGGGACAGCAGTCGAGAAGCTCTCCACCCACCCACTCCTCCTACAGCTTTCATCACTCCTTCCCTATGTTTCCCTCCTGCTTCCCACCTTCACCTCTTTTCCTTCCCTCACTACTTATCCTATCTCAACCCACCTGTTGCCTGGTTCACATGTGTCAGTCCAGGGCCATAGAGTGCTGGATATTAACTAGTCCACTTGGGAGCAGTCCTCCTGGGATACTGAAGGACCACAAATTTGGTGGTTTTCTCAGGGAAGCACCCAGAAGTTAGTTTACTTCAAGCTGGGTAGCACAGCTCAGAGATAATTCTTGCTTGAATGGGTGTAACTTTAAGACATCTAGAGCAGGGGTTCTCAATCCCTGGACCATGCGGTGCCAGGCTGTGGCAGGTCAGCTGCTGGTCTGCAGGATGGTCAATGGCTGCAGCCCCCTCGAGCCGGGTGGAGGGGCTGCAGCTCCTTCCACAGGGCCCACAGCAGCGCAGGGTTTGGACCACCCCACTGCCCAGGGTGTGGGGGTGTCCTTAGCTGTTTTCAGGCTGGAAATTCCAGCTGTGGCCAGCTGTGACTGATGGCCCGCAGTTTGCTGGGCTGTGGCCATTTCTGGGCTGCAGTTTGCTAGGCCACGGCATAAAAACTTTGGGAGCCCCTGATGATCTAGAGGGCACTCAGCACTTGTTAATGAGGCATAATGTGTGATCATTCAAGTTTTAAGTGCTCTTTATATGATATAATTGTAATGTATAATCTTACCATTAGAAGCACAAGTTTAATTGAATATCAACTGGGATTTGGCCTGAAATTCCTCTGCATATTTGATTATCTTCACTTGCTTAGGCACTCCATTTTTTTTGCACTCACTAAGCATCAAAATATCTTAAACACAATAGAAATTCCTGTACTAAAGGCATGGCAATATAGGGGATTAACAGTGACTAGCTGTGGTCTCCACACAGTGCAAACCCTAAACAGCATGTAAACACCTGGTCCTGAGACACTTCTTAACAGCACTGAATGGCTTCCACTGACAGTGGATTGATATGCAACATCAAAAATAACTCCCTCTACCTCTAACTGATGAGGAAATGTAGGAAACAACACATTCATCTCCTTCACAGTTTAATATGAAGCATTTATCTCAAGCACATGGTGCTTCTGCTAGAGACGCTGATCACATCTATTGTTTAACCTATGTTCAAGTTAGTTCTGAGTATTTGCTGATGTTGCAGAACCTTACTAAGAATTATGTGCAACTCTCCCTTCATTCAGCACCTCTCCACTGTGCACACAGTGCAAACAGCCTGCCCCCTGCTTTGCTCCCAATAGCACAGGCAGCCTGCCTTCCCCCTGCCACCTATGAATTACTGGCAGCCTGGCTCTCCACTTCTCCCAGCCACATGCATGGTATGAGCAGCTCCCCACAATAGCACAGGCAGCCTGGCTCTCCCGTGCTGCATTCAAACTGCCCCCTACTCCCTCACATGCATTGCCCACCTGCAATGCAGGCAGCCCATCTCCCTTCTTTGCCACACATGCAGCTTGAGCACTCCAGTCCCCTCCCAGCCACTGAGGCTGGACCAACTGGCAGCAGGGAATGGCAGCTGGGCAGGAGCCCACAGGCTGCATGCTAACCCTTTGGGGGCCACATGCAGCTCAGGGATCAGCACTTGGATAGCCCTGATTTAAACTCTTTGATAAGTATTAAAAATAATTTCAAATACTGTTCCCAGTCTTTGTCTGTGTGCCTAATTTTATTTAATGAGAATTGTATGGAACACTCCTTGAAGCTGACTGGCAGCTGTCACTAACGCTACCTATGTTCAGAGTTTTACATACCATAGCTCAAAGTTTTAATTTTTCCCCAGATTCTGAAAACAGAAAACTGGGGACTAAGAATTGAACACACTTAACATGAGGTGTAGGGAAGTGGAGCTAAGTGGAGAAAAGTACCCCCAGTGCACCCTACACCATCCTGTACTCAAACTTAAGTACATCCTTAATGGCTCCAACAGACTAAGCTCAAAGTGGCTACATTGTGCAAATACACTCTCTTACCTTCACAGAATAGGTGCACTGGTAAGCTTGATACCATGTGCTTTCAAACTGTTTGAACCACAGGTAGCTACTGGAAATCTACATGTTAATGTGCATTATTTCACAGAAGAAAAATAATGACCAAGGTATTCCTTCAGTCATTTTTTAAAGAAATGATGAGAAGTCCAGCCCATAGTGGCTTAAAGGGACACCTGAAAAATCATATTACTTGTCCCTGAATTTGATTCCAGCTTCTGCATTAGCCATTTTACATGGCAATTTAAGCAAGGCTAATAATGACTTTAAGCTTTAAAATGCAATAGTAACACTTGGTTTGGTTTACATGGGTGGTGAATTGGTGCTATTTCCATTAACTTCAATGGGATGTGTATCCACACCTAAAATGCCAACTATTTAAATAAATACACAGAATGATATTCAACCAAGAAAAGGCCCAAACTATTTCTATCTAGTTTTGTATTCAATATATATTTTATTCTATTTATTCCTCCAAATAATCTGAAACAAGGCAACAAGTAAAGCTGATAGGTTCTAATAAAAACAGAAAGGGAAATAACTGAAAACAAAAGCAAACAAACACACAAAAAAACCAGCTGAAAATGTTTAAAGTCTTTGGAACAATCTGGGAAAGAAGAGATTTAATTTGCTCTAATGGTGGCAATTTAAATCAACCTAATGCCAGCAAAAAGCCTTTAAAGCTCTATAAAATCACCACAAAAGCACTTTCAATCACTCTAATACATGCATAAAGTGGCTTAAATCACTTGGTAAAAAAATGCCTTATATTTCTTATGGGTGATCTTTTGTTCTGAGTTTGGACATGATCCAATTCAAATGGTGTTGACTAATTTCAAGCAGACTGCAAGGATGTGTTGGGTTGCAATCAAAACACTGACACCAACCTGGTTCTGCAGCTTTTGCTGCTCCCCATCTCCAGATAACCAGCTATTTTGATCAGGGACTGAGAAACTACAGCAAGGAGCTCAGTGCAGGTGCCTAGACAGGCTACCTGTGCTTGTTTGCATCTTCTGCTGCTGTTCATGACAATTGGTTCATGTCTCCACCCTTCCCTTGTATCCGTTGTTACACTACCCAGACCTTCTCACTGCTCTCACTCTCAGTACTTCTTTTATCCAGATAACTGGTTGTGCACCTAGGCTCTTTTCTGGTCTTACCCTATGCTAGTGGGGCAGCTTTTCTGGGTGGCAGATCTGGGTGAGAAGCAGAACATGCAGCTCCATTTCTTTGTAGTGTTGTTGTTGCCCTGATCCCCGTGAAAGAAAAGAGCAGATCCAAACATGCTACATAAGCACTGCAGCTATCACTCTGCTTATTTCAGTGGATGGTCTAGGGTCCCTGATCATAGCTGGAAAGCAACTGGGTCCTCCAGACCTTTCTCCAATCTAGTTTTCAATCTGGAACTCAACTGAAACCACTCTTGCAAAGTCTCTCATGACTAGGGACCTACCAAAATTGCAATTTTGTGGAAATCTGGCACTTCCCATGAAATTTGTAAGAACAAGAAGCACTTACTAAAAATAAAACACTGGCTCCTCAGAGGGTGGCAGGGAGGAGGCGGGTTGCCCACATGAAGGGCAGCCAAAGATGGCTGCTGCCCCCACTCCTCACCACTGGTTAGCTGAGAGGGTTGCCTGTCATGTCATGTATGATGGCCAGCCCTGGTAACCAATCAGTGGCGATGGGCGGGGCCACCGAGGCATGGTGGGGCCCCACCACAATCAACCCTTGAATATGGTAGCTGGCCCTACAATCTCCCCGTGAGACTGGCTGGCCGCCTCCTCGAGTTAGTTAGACCCCTACTCATGACTTGTCAATTCATTTTGGCACCCCCTCCTCTGCAGTGAGTGGGATTGGAAGGTGCCTCTACAAATGCAGTGAAACCAACAAGATATTTAAGCCACACAGCAAGAAACCCAAGCCAAGTAGGGATCATTGGTGTATTGTAGAAGGGGAACCCAAACTGTACATATAATTATAATCTGAACAGTTGCAACAACTAGCAGCAACATATTTAAAGTGAGTTGAGCTTATTTTATAGGTGGGGCTTAGAAAAGTATCATTACTTTAAGACAATTTGTAGCTTTACAAAGAGAGGTTAAAGTCTGAAATTATTTTTACAGTTCGATAAAAACAAAACAAAAACAGTGGGATGCTGAAATCAGGGATGTCTAATTTCAAAGTGACCAGAGGCAACATGCCCACTGGCTACATCAGTGGGAGCCACACACTGAAAGGGCAGCACTAGTGGGGGGCACAGGCCCCCACAGCTGCATGTCATGCATGTGCAGATTGCAGTTCCTCCCTGCCCCATGCTGCACAACATGTGCAGGTGGGCACATAGCCCCACCTTCAGCTCTCTGTGGGTTCCCCTGTGACACCACACGACACCACATCATTCTGGGCTGTCAGCTCTTAGGCACCTTAGGCTGTGCCTCGTTATGCCATGCTGCCCTGTTCCCTGGGGTAGGAGTATGCAACAGAAGTCAAAGGAGCAAGTGGGAGCCCAAAGTCCCTGGTTGCTATGGCAGCCAGAGCAATAGGGGCAGTGGTAGCCTGGTGGGAGCCCACAGGCTACATGTGGTCCACAGGGCACCAGCTGGACAGCCCTGGCTTACATCATTAAAACAATTCCTGCTTTTAATAACATGGCTACATTTTGCAGATGTCTGTGGCTTTCTTGCAACTACTATGGGTGTACTTAATGCAGACAGTGCTCTAAAAACATCAGCTCAGTGTACAGCAGCAAGCAAAAAAAAAGAAGATGTTGAGTGTCTTTAAATAGGTAATTGAAAACAAAACAGAACATTACAAGCCATTATTCAAACCCATGGTGCATGTAGATCTTGAATACAGTGTGCAGCTCTGGTCTCCACATTTCAGAAAGGATGGAGTAGAATTAGAAAAGATATAGAAAAGGGCAACCAAAAAGATCAGGGATACGGAGCAGAGTGTTCATGTTGAATAGAATGGCTGGAGATGTTTCTTCTGGCATCTCTAAACCAATAATGATGGATGCTAGGAAGGGTAGTTAATAAAAGACAGATCACTGAATAAATTAGGTTCAGTACTCTCCTTGTAAAGTATCTACTCCAGCCACTGCTGAAGACAAGACAGCGGACTAGGTAGACCATTGGCCTGACTCAGTATGGCACTTCTTATGTTCTTAATTGACTCTCTGGGGAATTCTTACATATTTATATGCAACAGGCAGAATTAATTGGCATGTTTACATATGCTCCAGGTGTGGGGAGTGGGGGGAAGGGGCGGCTCTCCTGCTCTAATTAAAACACAGGAGGCAGCATCTTGGATATTAGTGTCCCTGCACTTCAAAATGATGAGAGCGCTTGAACTAAAGCTTGTTAAATAAGCTTTAGTTCAAGCACCCCCACCACCATTTTGAAGCTCAGGGACGCTGAGACACAAGGTGCTGGAGGCTGTTCAAGCATGGTAATTACCATGCTCCAGCAGACTCGATTAATTGAGTCTGCTCTGGTGCTTGGTACGTGTACACAAGTAACTTTACACTCATGTACAGGCACTGTTAACAACTTGGATGGAGCAAACATACAAAACAATGATGTGCCCCACAAACCCCATCCCAACAGCTTATTTCTAATTATCACACAACTATACATAGTGCCTGTCAACTGATTAGCAAAATCTTCATAGAAATATACCCTGAATGAAACTGGCTCATTACATTTAAGAAGTGTATTGGCACTGTAGTAGGGGATAAAAAGAAAAGCAAACAAGATTTTACAGCTTCCCCAGTCTACTGCTGCAAAATGGAGGGGGTTTTTTTTGTTTTTTAACTCAATGACTGGTTTATGTTTCCAAGGCTATCTTTGAAGCAAAAGCTAGAAATCGATTAAAACATAAGATTTTGTTTTTATGCTGCTAGTTCACTCTACTGAACAGGCTCTTGTTTTTGCCAGTGAATTTTGGAAGACAGGCCCAAATGTTAGCTTGGAAAATGAGATGAAATTTGCTAGAGAAAAAATTTAACTAGAAATCTGAGGGTTTTTAAAATGTTATTATTGTTTGGGTTTCATGGCTATATGGTTATAGCTCTTATTTTTCATAAAATAATTAAAATAAATATGAAGATGGCCTGATTGCCAGGGTTTGTCTACACACTGCACTGAACACTTAAGATGATAATGGAAGACAATAATTCTCAATTGTAAGGGGTTGCTGAAAAGGAAGACAGGTTTAATTAAAGCTATTATTTTAAAGCAAGTTATTTAAATTAGTACAAAAGGCTGCTTATATACTCTACCTTTCATTTAAAACAGGCTTATATCATTTAGCTACAGCTGTGTAGAGACAGGTTTAAATTACATTCATATAAGGGTGTCCACACAGGGCTTGTGTCAGTTTAACTAAATAGTTCAGCAAAACCTATTCAAATTTGTCAGAAAGAGTAATAATGGTATGGGCACATGAATAAGACACTACAAGGAAGCCAGGGCATGAACTCATAGCTCATAAGCTACTCCACAGTAATGTTCATGTGCATGCTCTTACCCCGCAGTGACTGAGGTAGCTTATTCATCAGTGACTGTGGGATATAGCTAATGCACTGTGGCCACCTACAGTCAAAAATCCTGAGGCTGAATCAATTCAGTCTTTGCAGGTTAGTCTAAGATGCACCGATTAAACTGAAACAGAAATAAACAGACATCTACCTCTGATACAGGAAATGCAGCCACATGCCTGCAGTGGCTCAGAAGCTGTGTGTTCAATTCCTCTTCTTGCTGCCCTAAGGTCTCTGGGATTTATAGTCCAGAATTACAGCAGCAGGACTCTGCAGGGTTGCTCATCATTTCTTCTTCCTGCTTCCTGGTACATCTGGGATTTGTAGTCCGCAGTTGCAGCCAGCAGTAAGTTTGAGCAGGGGAAGGGGGGTTTAACTCCCCTCCCTGGCCCCAGACCCCAGCCAGGGTTTCCCCCCTGTAGACTGGGAAGTCCCCACCCTAGACTGGGCTGGATCCCCAGTTGAGCCAGTCCTCACTGCTCCAGCTCAAGAGCAGGGTGGGGCCAGCCCTATCTCTGGAGCAGACAGCCCAGCCCAGCCCAGCCCAGCCCAGCCCAGCCCAGGGCTGGAAAGCATGCTGGGATGCCGAGGGACTGTGATTTAACTTGAACCAGGAACGATCTGGGACAGAAATTTCATAAACTGGTTTGACCTAAATCAGTTAAGTCTGATACTACATTCAACCAGGTTTATTTTAAACCAGTTTTGGCTGTTTTGAAACTAGCTTATGTGTACTGAACTTCTATTCTGTTACAGCTTTAAACCAGTTTTTGATCACTTAAACTAGTTTGTGTGTACTTTCTGTTCTTAGCCTGTAGGTTTTCAGCATAGCTTACCTCATGGCACCTTGCTCAGGTAGCCTTATTCTAACTCTGGATGTTATTACACATTACCTTTAGGATATGCTAAGAGTTCTGAATTGTCCATAAGTTAAGATGCGAAAACTAGTGCTAAGTGCTTTCTAAAAATCTTAAAGTTCCACCACTTCAGGTGAAGTTTATCTTTGAGCTGTTATCCAGCTTGTGTCATAGTAATGTGTGACCTCTCTGGAGAGATCAAACAACCAAATTCCAGTCCTTTAGCATCCCGGGATGCACCATCCCCTCCCTCTGCCTCTTGCTCAATGTGGATAAACATTCCAACCTGCAATCTCCACCTCCCCAGGGGGGTATGAATTTCTGCCTCCAAGGGTGTGATCGCATGCAATCAGTGCAAGCAGTCATAAGTGGAAACCAGCTATTACATACCTGTGTCAGACAGACAGAGTCAGAGCATGAGTCAAAGGATGTCTCCCCCAACCCAATCAGGAAAGCAACAAACTGGAGTTATGATGAGGTGCTGGACCTCATCACAATGTGGGACAAGGGGAGGACCACCGCCAATGGCATGAAGGGAAACAGGCAGACCCAGACATTTTATGAGCAACTGCAGCTCAGATGGTGGCATGGGGGCACCATTGGGACTGGCTGCATATCCAGACCAAAAATTACATCCCTGAAGTCACAGTACATAAGAGGCAGGGATGCCAGCAAGGTGTTGGGCACAGGGCACAGTGAGGAGCATCAACTCCTACTGCAAGACCAGATTGTCAAGAAGGACCATGTCATCATTACCCACTATAAGGAACTGGGGTGTAGATGGCCTGGCCTAATGGTTAGTTCACTGATGGAAAGCAGGGCCTAGGGCTGGGTCAAAGGGCAGGACCCATATATCAAAGCCAAAGGGAGGTCCAGAAGCAGCACACAGAAGCAGAAGGATGCAGCTCATAGACAAACCCTTGATGCCAGCCCTCTAGTGGCAAGTCAGAGATGTGCAGGACAGAGATGGCACGAAGCCCTAATGTGTGACTGCTCCAAGCTCGTTCTAACGTTGACACTGCCTAACATTCCACAGCACTTAGTGTGGCCTAAGGACAACGTGTAACAACACCCTCTCTCTGACTAGACCTTGCAGTCTTTACTCAGGCTGTGTTCTTACTGGCTTTTGTGTGAGCTAAGGGTGGTATTTGAATTTGCAATTAAACCTTGTCATGCGTGTTTAAAATATGAAGGATCATAAATTCATGCTTGTTAAAAATGCAAAGTGCTCTCTAGGGCATCTTAAAATCACGCCATTTGAAGTGAGGTTTATCTTTGACCTATGCTAACCAGCTTGATTTATCCTACTTTCTAATTGCGATCAAATGCTCAACTCACAGTCCTCCATTATCCCAGGAGACACTGCTCCCAGGTGGGCTAGCTATCCTCCTGGTTTCTGAAGCAAACCCCACCCCCATCCCAGTCTGGACATTGGAACAGCAACTGGGGATTAGGGACGGAGTTGCCAAGCTGCATGAGGGGGTGGCAGGGAACGGGACAAGTGGGCCAAGCAGGGGAGGGATGCGGGGCGTTGCTAGGGTGGAGGGTGTGCACACACATTGCAGCACACACACACAACAGAAAAACACACACATTGAAGCACCACACACAAAAGTGGCAGTGGGAAAGTGTGTGCTCACACACAAGCTCTGGCTACTGCCTATGGGGGAGCTCCCTGTGTACTACCGGGCTCCACCAGCTCCATGCAGTCACAGACGGCACCTCCCCCACCACTGCCCTGGCTGTGCTGTTCTTTGCAAGTGGCTAAAGGCAAGTCTGGGGAGGGCATGTGTGTGTGCCATGTGTGCTGTGCTGGGGGTGTATGCTGTGCATGTCATGTCTATACTGGGGGTTGTGCATGCTGCTGCTAGGGAGCTGGCAAATGGGGCAGACACAGAGCAGACTTGTCAGCTTCTAGCCATGCCCCTGCTCACCAGCCGGCTCAAGAATTGTGAACGTTACAGAGTATTAATCCCAAATGTGCCACTGTTTCAGCACATGGAACTCACTTTAACAGTGACCTAACATTCCTTAAAGTTAGCAGGTACCAACTGTAATCTGTAAGCACACCCCAAGTCTGATTGAGCACTGAAAGATCAGGCACTGAGATCTGATTTTGCAAGAACAATATAAATAGTATCCAAGTGGAGGGCCTCAAAGACAATGGTTCTCAACCCTTTTAGACTCAAGGTACTCTTCATTAAACTCAAGGCATCCCTTGTTAGACCCAAGGCACCTCTTAAAAATGCCAGATCTTACTTTCCACTAATATTTTGACTATGAAAATATAATAGAGCAATTCAGCAGCTGCAAAAATCTTAGAAAAATTCACATTGGGTCAAAATATTTTCGACACTATGGATTCCTATTTGAAATCTCTGGATTTATCTTGTGAATTACCGTATTTTTCGGACCATAAGACGCATTTTTTCCCCCCCAAAAGTGGGGGGAAAACGAGGGTGCGTCTTATGGTCCGAAGGTGTGTGTCCCGGGGAGACGGGGCAGAGCTTGCCCGCGGAGGCGGTGGAGCCCGAGCGGGACATCCGCCGCTTGTTTAGACCGTGTCCCGGGGAGACGGGGCAGAGCTTGCCCGCGGAGGCGGTGGAGCCCGAGCGGGACATCCGCCGCTTGTTTAGACCGGAAGCCGGCGCCCGTGCCGGTGGCCGGGAGCCGGCAATAAAAATGGCCGGCCGGAACAGACGGGGCAGGAGTCCGAAGGAGGGACTCGCTGCCGCGGAGACTGAGGTTCCAGGAGGGGTGCGTCTTATGGTCCGAAAAATACGGTATGTTAGCACACTTAACAGTGCTAATATTGTGTTGCACCCTGGGGTTCCCTTAAAAGGATCTCAATGTGCCCCATATTGCCATGGTATCCTGGTTGAGAAGCACTGCCCTAAGATGACAAGTGTTCAATCTGCATTATGATGTTGTTTGCTAGCAATGAAGTTTCTGAGATTTGCTTCACACCTTTTCCATGTTGTTAGCTGCAATGATTTAATTTGATTTTAGATTTATTTGTAGTAGCACACCTTCATCCTAATAAAATCTTGTATTTGATCTACCTTAAGTTCCAATATTTGAGTAGTAAGAATGATCTTTCTAGACTTCCCTGAAGCTGATGTGGAATATGGTAAGCACAGAGCAGTATTTTAATATTTACAGTGATGAAGTACAAGGCCACATCTTCCTTGTATTATGCTAATATTCCCACTGAAATCAAAGGAGCTACGTCCACAAGCAGGGGATACCAGCAGGATTTGACTCTTGTTCAGTACTTGATTTGAAAAGACAAAATTTGACAAGACTAATAAACTGAGCAAACTTTAGAGGGGCAAAAGCAGAGAACCCTTCTGAAATAATGATAAGGGATAACTGACCTTAGGTTGAGCAGGTACAGATCATAACACCAGCTGCAGAGACAGCATAATGATGCAAGACTGGCAGAAGGAAGCAAGTAGTGTTGCTAGGAACTGAGGTGCAAACATTCTTTTCCTTCTGCACAAGAGCTACAAATGCTTACAGTACCTGCTCATCAGATATCTCCCATCTAGAAGGTGCAAACGAGTTGAAAGGGGATGGCACCATGCCCCCATCTCTGCATTGGTCCACAGAGCTTTGGGCAGGCAGCTGTGCTGCACTAGCTAGAGAGATGGTACAGTGTACAGAGAAGAAGCTCACAGAGGGAATGTGCCTTCTGATGCACAGTCATTTCTGTTTCTCACCATCCAGATTGTGCAGCATTTGCAAACATCCCTTACCGGAGGCAGTGACTATGTGCCACAATCCATCCCATAATCTAGCATGTTCAAAATACTGATTGGCTCACCTTGGATAAGTAATCTCTGGCTCTGATTCTTTGTGATACAATTTTAGCGTGAACTTTCTATCCCTTAATAATAGTAAGGCTATTTTCCTATCCATACATTATGTACCTATCACATTACTGAGGTATATGCATGGCTAGGGAGAGCAGATTTCTAGTACAACCCATCTACAAGTAAGCATGAAGATTACACATGTCAGAGTACTCTATTTCCCACTGGCAAGATAGGCAAAGGAGCTCTGAAGCAATTGTTATGGTCTATTATATAAATTACACATTAGCTTAATGGATTTTCTTCTCTTCTACATCAGTGCATACTTCTAGGGAGTTATTCTGGAGGTACCCTGGTGTAACAGATCACAAACTGCCTGTTAGGGTCTTTGACTATATTTTTTTCACGAAATAATGTTCGATGAGACCAAAACAGAATGTTTTTCCGTCAGCACCGGATTATGAGCTCATCTCACATGCATCCATTAAGATTTATTTGACTCTTTTTGACAATCTTTTCTTCCTTTTTCTCAAACAGTCAGTATAGTGAACACACAATAACAAGGAAATTAGATTAAGAACCTGATTTCAGCTGGAAGGTGTTGCGTCATCTACAATTGTCCAATGTTACCGTATTGTGTGGCACAGGCTATATACACATGGTAATAACACTGCATAAAAGACTGCTATTTCCAAATGTACAAGATACCCAGGTTCCTGAGGAGGAGGGGAAGAATGAGACTTCTCCACCCTAAGACTGATAAAAGCATGAAACTCAGGATTTGAGGAAGGGCTATCTTTAGAGAGACCCCAAGGGGACCCAAGACACAGTTAGCCCCTTATCTGGGCCAGAGATACTTACTACATGCTCAAAAGGCTCTTTATACTTATTTTGGGGCAACACCTGCAACTCATATTTAATCAAACTCTCACTGAAACCAATGGGGAAGGATTCGTATTTACATAAATGCCCCTTTACACCCCTCTGCCAGCATAAGCAGACATTAACATTGGCACAAATATACTGGCCTTATTATACATGAGAATCAGGCTTTGCAAGTACTGTTTAACTGAGAATCCAAGGACTTTGTCTCTGGTGTTATTTTGGACCTGATCTTTCATGTTGCTGATGGTATGGAGCTCAAGGTATTCAGCATTCTGAACTGAGTCCCATATCTCTGAATCAAAATACGTTTTCATGTCAAATCTGTGTTTCAGGATATTCCCACACCCCTAGGATTTCCAAGGAATAAACACTTTAAAAAGCAAGGTAGTCATTAGAATATATGAATCAGAATGAAATAAGAGGTACCATGCAAATTCAGTGTTATTTTAAGACTTGGGGAAGTAGTAAAAAATCTATTTGCAGAGGGTCTGAATAGGATTTCTCACTGTTTTTGGCTGATTGCCCAGCTAAGCCTGGACAATGTTCACGATTTTTGAAAGAGTTTTCTTTTGCAATTATGGCAAAGAAAGGCATTTAGCTATTCCAAAAGTTTCCTTTGTATGGCTACCTCACCAAGAAATAGATGGCTGGGCTCATATTATTATTGCTATTAACAAGTGATAGAATTATTTTTTTCAGATTCAATACCACTGATTGTTTTGTAATGTTTTGCATTCATAAACATTTCAGAAGCAAGTAAATAGTTATTGTCATAGCACTGCTTATGCTGAAATTTACGTGTCAGAGCAACTGCTCTGAACTATCAATTATACATACTGAAAGGCAAACAGAGAAACCAGTCCAGCCTCCCTCATGCTGGTTCCAGCAAAATGTATTTGATTTGAATATTAACTACATCAAGTCTCATAAGTCTGCAAAATCCAAAATCAGCTAGTTGGAAATGATTTGATTCCTAACCACTGTCTGCTTCACTGTGCTGCTCCAGTACAATGTGTTCATCGTCTCAAACCAGAAACTGAGGATAGTGAAAATATGAAAATTACTGACCTTTCTTTGCTAGAGTATTATTGGGTTCATATTTCTCAATCAACTGCTGGACTTGCTCCTGTTTCAATGGTGGATAAAGGATTTCATTTAACCGTGGATCACGTTGCTTCAAATTTATGAAATCCATCATCTGATCAACAGTAAGGTATGGTCTGCTCTTGGCACCACTAGGGAAAAATTAAGTTGAGGAAAAAAAAAAAAAGACAACAGCAACACAGAGTAATTAGATTATTTTTCCTTGCATTTTTGTGAAATGTTCTGTAATTTCTCATAAAAATGGAAACAAGATTCCAACTGTTGCACAATAATAATTACGTTCTGCTAAGACTCTAAACTAATTTATGTTACCAGTAGGTATGGCAGATACGCTTCATTAAACATGTAGGAGTTAGATTTCAAAAGTGCCCAGCATTTTTTACATCAATGGGAGAAGAGTAAGGACAATGCCAAGAACATCTGAAAATCCTATTCCCAGATACCTGTTAACAGAGATTTTTTTTAGTTAAAAACAAAAGGAAATGAAATCCTGAGTCTTTCAAAGTTTCATGGGCATTCCAGGTCTAACCATTAGGCATCACTACCAAAAAGTAGCAACCCTGAGTTTATTATTCTATTACTTGCTTGTTTTATAGAGCCTCAAAAAATGTGAGGCACTTTGCAAAACATGCAAAAAGATCCCTGCCCACAGAGCTTGCCATCTGAGGCCATGATACTAAACTGGCTCTCTGTGGATTTGGCACCCCTGGGTGCACCCAGACAAGTGTGCATGTGTGTTTCTGCAGGGCCAAATAGCAATGGCACATACTTGTGCTGCAGGAACACTCCTGCATGCACACTCTGGTACATGGCAAATTAACCCGGGTCGGGTAGGGGAGGCTGGGCCAGCACCCAGGTTGGCCCCAGCAGCCTTACCTTGGGTCATGGGAGCCTCCTGGGGTTGCAGCACCAGCAATCCTGGCACACAGAGCCAGGCTGGCAGCCAGAGCATGGCTCTGGCCAGCCAAGCTCCAGCTTTTTTTAAGATAATTTTTTTTTCAGATACCAGGATTTCCCAGTATCTAATTTTGGCTCCACACTAACTAACAGGAAACTTTTCCCATGTGCCACATGCTTTTTGTGGAACCTCAAAAGCCTCTGAGGTGCGTAAAGCACATGTGTGCTTTTCTGGACGTGCCCCTTGTGGGAAAACAATAGAGTCCTTTGGCTTTATAAAGCACCAAGGTATGCCTGCAAAGAGGTAGGATTGGGGGTTTTAAAAGGATTCAGCATCTCCTTCTACTGAAGGCAATGGGATTTTTATCAGTAAGTCCACATGGAGCAAAGTTAGGCCCAGGTTGAGATTTTCTTTTTTTTTTTTCTTTTTCTTTTTTTTACAGTTATTGGGTTGTGCCTTTGAAGCATCACTGCTCAGGCGAATTAATATCTCCTGTACTGTCACTTGCCTAGCCAGTCCCCCCAGGATTCACCACTGGATGTGTAGATGGTGCAGCCAGTGATGCAATGGTGAGTGACAGGTGCTGATTAACAAACCTGTCTCTCTTTGGGATGCCCCAGAGAAGTGCCTAAGGGTGGGGTAGTGGAACCTCTTGGGTGAAGGAAATGTCCCCAGAAAAGCCGATGAGCCAGAAACGTGTTGGCCAACAGTGCCCATGCTACTGGGACCCCATCCATTCAGAAAAAGCAAAGTTACAAGCTCAATAAGACGGACTCTTCCTTCAACTCAGAGTGGTGCTCTGACTCGAAGCTGCAGCAGGATTATGCCAATTGTCATGACCTTTGTCTTGCCATTGGAACTCTACAGATCCTGCTGAGAGAGAAGGTGAAGGGCCCATGGCAACTCCTTCCTTCTTTGTTCTGCCTAGGCATACACATCGAAGGTCTGTGCTTGACATGGTCGCTCGTCCTGGTGGGGAAGGACCCAGGCGTTCAGCAGTGGCTCCATCAGAAAGCCCAGACTGAGGTCCACAGGTGAGCCAGGAAACAGCATGTGTGTCAACCACCATCTGGTGAGTGGACCTGTACTATGGGCAACTGGTGCCTCCTGAGTCTGAGAAGCTGGTGGGGGCATTGGCGGCAGGGACAGGGTTGGCAAGCACCTGCAGAAGCTGGCGGCGGCATCAGCAGTGGAGACAGGGCTGGCGAGCACCCACAGAAGCTGCCAGCAGTGTTGATAGCAGGAATGGCGCTGTCACGCAGGGGGCACATGCCCCCCCCATATCCTCCCTACCAGTTGCCTATGACCTGTAGTTACTACGGAAAGGTATGCTGCTTGCACTCTGGGCTCTTCTCTCACACCACTGCCAAGCACAACTGACTGACTAAGTGACTTTTTCCACAACTTTCATCTGTCAAGATGCTGGACAGGCACAATTGTCCATTCATCTTGTCCCATTTTCTGATTCCCCTGGTAATAATGAAGAAGCTATAATGGGGCAGAGAAATTAGGAAGTGTACTTAGGAAGAGTAGCCACTACTTGTCATTACCTGTTTGCTCACCAGGGGCCAAATTCAGCTCTGGAGAAAGCAGGTATAACTAAGTGAAACCCACTTAGTTCAGTTTTGTGTTTGGCTCTCACACTGGTACATAGGTTGCTCTAGAAGTTGTTATCAATAACTTGTGGCAGACAAATATGTAAATAGTAGCATCCATGAAATCAAAGCAAGTATTTTATAGCTGAAAGTTCTGATATTGGTGAAAGAAATAGAAAATGATTTACTTGTACTGATCCAATACCAGAGAAAAGGGATCATGAACCCAAACAACTAAAGCTTTACAGTTTCAGGTGATTAAGAAACTAAAAACATGAAATTGACTGAAGCAAAGATGACAGGTAATTTCATTTACACAATGCTGCTACATATGAGTTCTAATTGCATCATGACTGAACCCTCATCACCACTCTTTTCTTTTTGCAGCTCTCAGTTGGTCTTCTTGGGCATGTCCAGATGAGCATGGTCATGTGGTATGTGGCACTGCAAACATGTTTGCAGTGCCACATACTGCACAGTCCAGTGTTCTCCATGCTGCAAGAATGTGCTGCCCAGGTATGTGCTGCTCCAGTTTTTTTCCTGCAGGTTTTTTTGACCCCTGGACCCAGGGGTAAAAAAAAACTGAGGAAAAAAAATGAAGCAGTGCACACTCAGGCAGTATGTGTTGCTGGAAAGCAGAGCCGGGCTGCCTGCAGCCATGCTGCAGATGCTGGCCAGGTTCTGCCTGGCAGGATTGCTGTGGCTGCAGCCCCAGAAGGTCCACAGGTAAGCCTGCTGGGGCTAGCACAGTGCTGGCCCCAGCCTCCCCTACTGTCCCCGGGGGTAACTTGCCACACACCAAATCGTGCGTGGCACCGGCATTCCCTGGGGACAAGTAGCTGTGGTGCAAGGTGCACCGCTGCTACTTGTCCCCAAGGAACCAAATGTCCACACGTCTGGACGTACCCCTTGTGGTTTAAATGAGCCTGTCTCAAATGTATATTCTCATTTTTATCACTTTACTTTCACTGTAGCCTAAACTAGCATCATCCACACTTAGAAACAAGGCCTGGCCAGTCTGTTCCTGTAGAAATAAGCTACCGTGAAAGTTTGCCCATTCCAAATGACTGCTAGAGCTTTGAGAGAGGAACAGTGTATCTACATTCACATCCTAGGTTAAACAGGAGTCCTGGCTGACATGGGAATCTGTTCTTGGCAATCACTTTGTGATGCTGTAGGCCAATTAACCTACTTTGCCATCAGTTGCAGAGAGAAAGTCAGTGAAGGATAAACAATAAATTTGTATCTTTTCTTACAACTCAGAGAAGATGTGGTCAATTTCAGGCCGAGGGCAGAGGTTGTTTAGAAATATTCTGTATACTTCTGGTGTGAAGTCTTCTTGGGGGATTGAATCATTCTGTGAAATGGAAAAAAAAATAAAGTAAAGAAACAGCACTTTTTGTTCTGTTTTATAAACAGGTTGCTACCGTGTTTCCTTTGATTTCCTTCCTACTGTCTACAAGGTCACTGCCTTTTCAGGATAATAAATTCTCTTGAATAACAGATCCGTTTAAAGCATGCATCTTCCTTCAAAAAATAAATAAATTCATCATCACATTTTTAATAATTTGGAGATTGGTTGTATCATTGTGTCCTCCCTAAAAACAAGTTCCTCTTTGGTTCTTTGCAGAAGCATAAAAGGGCACAAAATAGCTCCTTATTCTCTGATATAGGTTATCCACAGTAACTTTCACAGTGGGCTGCTAACCCCAGACTCATATAGCTTTATAAATGGGGTGGAACCCAGCATTCAGTTTAGCCAATGGAATTAAACTAGCACAAAGGAATAAAAAAATAATAATGACATGGAGCAATAGCAAACTACTTATATCTCTTTGGAACACACAAGAGAACCAGATCAGAATTTATATAACCTTGTTTCTATGTGGTACTTTCCAATATCCCTGTTATATTCTACAGAATTTATCCATGCAGATAGCATTGCTAATTTTAGCTCTCATGCAAATTAGACTGTTTTATTGGAGTAGATAAAATTACTTGGGCCTCCTTGTGGTTGGCCTTTTCCTGGGACTCAATGGCCATGTCCAGATGAGCATGGCCATGTAGTATGTGGTGCCACAGACATGTCTGCAGCACCACATACCACATGTTCAGCTGTTCTCTATGCTGCAAGGGAGCAGCTCAGGGGAGTTTTTTTGACTCGTGGATATCCAGGGATGAAAAAAACCTTCAAAAAAAAAGCAGAGTGGCGCATACAGGGGCAGTGTGTCCCACTCAGAACCGGAGCCTAGCTGGCCGGAGACACACTCTGGCTGCCAGCCAGGCTCTGCGTGGCAGGATCGCTTCTGCTGCAGCCCCAGGAGTACCTTAGAACCCCAGGTACAGCTGCTGGCCTCAGCCTGCCTTACCCTACCTGGGGTAACCTGCTGCATGCCAGAGGGCATATGGCACAGGCGTTCCCTCGGGACAACTAGTGATGGCACAAGGTGCACGGCTGCTAGTTGTCCCTGGGGAACCAAATGTCCACGCATGTGTGGAAGCAGCCAATGGCGTCCTACCTACTCGCATACCTATGTAAAAAGCTCTGATTGTAGTCTTCCAACCCAGGGAAAAGCATGGCCCGTGCTTTCCACAGGCCTGGAAAAAGGCAGAGAGGAGGCCTTGAAGATGGTGTAAGCAAGTGCAAGTCAATAACCAAGTGACCTTTGGAGGGGTCTATTAAAATATTCTGAGAAAGGAAAATGACATACAAAGCAGTCATCATGCACAGGAAACCTCATAAGAAACTCTCTCTCCCCCAAGCCTTCCACCCCTAAAAACATGAAAAAATAGAATATACATATCGAAGTCTCAGATCCTGCATTTCTATCTTGTGAGCACGTACCATGTGGAAGAACAACAGAATCAGGCAATGCCACTCTGCGGTTGCAAGCTAATGCATGGCTCTGATCAACTGGAAGCAGTGAAGTGGGGGTGAGAGGGACATACAAAAAGTAATTTTATGGTTTGTACACAAAGCTATTTCCCTTTAAAAGCTGCTGAGACTGCTGCTGAGCCTACTTGTGTCAGAAGAAAGCCTCTGATAGAGGAAATCATTGCTATTATTTATTCTGCTGTTTAGCACAGTTGCCAAGGGAACCGGAAGCATCTATTCAAACCTTTGTTGCAGGGAAAAGAAGTTTTCGGTATCTTTCCTGTTTTAGGAGAAAATATGCTGTGGGCATGACTGTATCTCACCCTTCCTGGCTGAGCCTGGAGGGGTGTTTCAGCAACAATCATCCTGTGATATTCTTGCTAGGAGGCAGCACATCCAAGGTACCCTTCTTATATAAGGTATATGAAGGTATACGTCATATAAGCCATGTCAAGCACGTGCTAATCCAGTGCATTCTTCAACTTTAATAGCCATGTAGCGCCTCCCTGCTCTCCTTCACAAGGTACCCACTTTGGAGGGGCCAATTTTATGCCATTCCTCCACATACAAAAGCACTTTCCTTAAAGTTTCTAGGCTTTGTGGCATGGTGAAAACTAACAATGAGACTCTGCTTTCCCCAGCACTGACTGGGTGAAGAGTTTATTCATCAGAAATGGCAGTTTTGATCAACCTGGAAGGACCTGGCCCATTTTGTGAGGAGTCTGACAGAAGAAGCAATCTTTGCCTAGGGGTATATTCAGAAAGCTGAGGAACAGGTTCCCCAGTTAATCCAACAGACAGTCATTATATCACTCACCCAGGAAGTCAGGGACTTGGGTATATATATGAACATATATTACATACCCCCCCAGGAAAATGCTCTAACCACTGTGCTAAGGGTTATCCTGGGACAGATGTGTCCTCAGCTGCTCTTGTTGACACTGCTTTTCTTTAAATAAAATACTTAAATATACATTAGAGCACTGGCTGCCACTCAGACACCCTATCTCCCAGGTGACTGACATACCCACCAACAACTCCCTTCCTCTCTTACTCAATGAATATTTTGTTCCATGAAGTATCAATTTGTTTCTAATTTATTTTCACCAGGATAAAAAGAACAATCCAAACCTATTTGACTTCATTTAATTCATTTTATTTGGCTGCTGACCCAAAGAATTATTTGCCAAGCCCTGCGCAATGCTTGTTTGCCAGGCACCACTAACTTTTGTTTGCTTCAGACCATGGACTGCTCCAGTTGGTTCTGCTTACATGAGACGCCAAAACCTCTCTCAACAAACCGATTATATAGCGTACCCATACACACACAAAAACCCTTGCTTTTACACACATTCAGTCACAGAGGAAGGTAGAAGTATATTTTTGAAAAATACAGACAGGCACAAAACACTATTTTGACTGTGTTGACAGACTGTGGGGGTTTTTCAGCTAATTTTTTTTATTTTACTTCCTTTGGTTTCCAGGACTATTTTTCTCCTTCCTTCCAGAAGCCAAGGCAGCCACTTTCCATTCATTTTTCCATTATAAACATCTAACTTGTATTCAGTGGCTGTTAGCATATTTATTGTAATTTCAGGGAAGCTGAAGGTAATTGCTGGACTACCATCTGCTTCTGGAGGGGCAGGCTTAGATTTTTGAGGGATGGGATGATTTCAAACCATCAAAGTTCCTCATTACTGCCAGCAAAGGCCTCCACTATTGAACATTCCCCTCCCTCTCCCTGCCTCTCTTGGCTGGAAGCTATTTTGGTATTTGAGCTACAGTAGCCATCGGATGCTACCCTCTTCCAGAGGACATTTGTAAGCTACTGAATAGTACGTATTACATATCTGCTTCTGTGCTCAGCTGATAGGCACAGATGCATGTGTTACTATGTAAAAAGCTGACTTGGAGGGCAAACTGGCTTCTCTTGTTCTTGACTCTCTTTTTCTTCCCTCTCTTTTATCCATGTAACCCTTCAAAGTGATTAGTTCCCACCTTTGCTGTTTAGGTGCGTTGACATGTAGTGCTCAACTGCCCAAACATGGTGTAGGTTTGGACAATCAGCTGTGCTCTAATATGGACTGATGGGATGTAAATCTGGAATGTGCAAAAATAAGCAAAACTAGTAAGGGAACTAAGGTGCGACTAATTTGTAGTCAGCTTATCTGTGGTGGTGGGTGAAAAGTAGCTGAAATCAAATTTGCTGCCTCTCCTAACATAGGGAAGTAAGTGGAGGCCTAACTAACCCCCAGGATAAGCTATAGCAACCATGCAACTTCTCTAAGTTTTGCTGGCTGGAGCAGTCCATTGGTCTCCTAGGACCTCAATATATTTTTTTCATGGTACACTCTGGATTCCTGCTGTCCCAGAAGGACCCTTACACAGAGGGGTTGAAAAGCAGCTTTATGCTATTAGGACACTAGTTCTCTCAACCTGGGTGCTGAGCACCCTGGGGTGCTGAAAGACCCTTCCAGTGGTACTGAAGCACACATGACACAGCAGCCAGGTGGAACTGTTTCCAGGAGGACATTCAGGGTTGGATCAGGAAGGGCTGCATCAGGAAGGGCTGCATCAAGGGTGCAATGGCTGGCTGGGGAAGCCAGGCTGGGTTGGAGCTGCCTCTTCTACTGCCTGGCTGAAGGAGACAGAGCGGGCTGAGCCAATCAAAGTATCTAGGTGTGGGAACACCCACCCTCCTTACTCATTGCTTTCCAGCACTCAGAGCATGCTCCCACCCCTCAGGGGCACAGGGAAGAGTGCAAACCTCATTAGTTAGGCCTTTGCTCCTGCTTGCTTTATGTTTATTACACAACCCTAACATAGGCAGGAGGTAAGCAGAGGTAGTGCATCAGTGGTTCTCAACTGGGGACATTGTCAAATTCAGAATTTTTTTGGAGGGTTGTGCTGAATCTTAAAAAGGTTGAGAACCACTGTAATTAGGAGATTTCTGTAAGACAGGGGAAGTGCCAGTGTGGAATAAAGGGGCTTAGTTTGAAGCAAAGATTTGGCCTATTGTCTGTGTATGAAACACTGTTTATATGCTAAAACAACCAAAGCATACGTGATCCGATGGACCAGAACAAGCATTTGAGTCAGCAGATGAAGCCAGATCAGCATCAGAAGTTGTACCAAGGAGCCAGGAATCAGGCAAAGACCAGCCTGGAGCCAAGACCCAAAACTGTAGTCAAGACAGAGCCAGATATTAGAACAAAGGAAGTCTAGGATACCAGGCAAAAACAGAATAGGGGTAGAAACAAAGCTAAGACAGAAACTAGAAAATGGAGATGAGGCTGAGGCAGGATCCAGGTCAGGTCTCAGAAGACAGGTCGAAGCATGTATGAAAGCAACAGATTGGCAACCAGGCTAAGGAAGAGTCCAGGGCAAGAGCCAAGAGCCAAGCTTTAAAGGCAAACAAGGACAAAGTAGAGTGACAGGCTGGTGCAGCACAGGGCAGCCAAAATTCTTCTGTTGGCTATTGGATGTGATTCTGCTGGCCCTGGCAGACCCATCAAGTTGCACCCTTAGCTCCGGTTCAAATAAGCCCCGTGATGTGCCATAGCATCACTTGAAGTGCCATAGCATCTCATGTATCAGCATCCCTGTGCTTCCAAATGGTGACGGGGGTGCTTGAACTAAAGCAATGAGCTAGTTCAAGTACTCCCCGCTGCCATTTTGAAGCACAGCGTCGCTGATACTTGAGACGCAGGAGACTGCTAAAGCACGGTAATTGTCACGCTCAAGCAGACCTGATTAATCAAGTCTGCTCCAATGTGCTGTAATTCCTGCCTCTATGCTTGTGTTCAGGCACCCAAACCTGCATTCCTGATCACTGACTGAAGTGCAACTGCTTGGTGAATGGGGTGCATCTTTATAAAACAGGAAGGCATCTGGATGACACTGTTTTTCATTTTTTTAATCCAAAATAAAAACATATCAGTGCATTAAGTGGAACCCATTTCGACTTTCTCAGATGTTTGCTTAAGCGGTAGGTGGACAATGGAGGTGAGTTTTCTTTATTTATGTATCTTTGAAAACTCAATGGAGAAAGTGTTTCCAAAGAATTAATGCCGTCTTTAGATGTCGTTACTACAATTTAAGGCTAAACTTAAGCAATACGTTAAATATTTTGGGGCACAACACAGAACAAATAGTAACAATTCTGGAAAAGAATTTTGTACAATTGAGTAGCAGCTGTGAAATTTACTTGTTTGTGTGGGCATAATCTATAGGCAGCAGCTTCATATAAGAGTGTTCCATAGAATTAGGCAGAAAAGACTTTATTTGTGATGTGCTCAGCATCTAAAGGTACTGTACCACAGCTGAAAACAGGCATTTTTCTAAAATTAACTGCTATCCAATCTTAAAAACAAAGCAAAGCAAGGCCACCTGCAGTAGCAAAGGATAACTTCCGGTAATTTTACAATACCTAACATTTTCCTTTGTAAGTTGACATTAAAACCATTTTTAAAAGATTTTAACCATTAGGAATGATCATATAGGAACAGGCAAAACAACTGACTTATTTCACACCATAGCGAACTGCTAAATTTGGACAAACCTTGGCTGTGTTAGTTAGATGAACCTTGGCCGTGTCAACTTAGCTTCAGTTTAGCTCAGCACTGTTGTATGTTTTCTAAGCAGAGCTTGATTAGTAAAACATTTATATTACTCAGTGAAGCATGGATGCCAATTTGCATAGCATCTAAAGTCTGTGTAACCAATACGCAGTTAATTAACATATACCATTGTTTTCCTAAATGAGTATTTCTCATATGGACAATTTTAACCTCAAAGCTGCAATCACTGAGGATCTTTAAGTTCCCATAAACTTAAAATTGTATTTGCTTTAATGGGAGCTTGAAGACACGCAGTAGCTGGCAAGATGAGGGCCTTTCCTGGAGACCAGAGATCAAGGTTTCTGTCTTCTTTTCTATGCAGTGTGGTTCAAATTCAGAGAGGCAACTGAATTCCCATTCATTCATGAATACAACTATACAAAAGATAATCAATGTAAGCTTTCAGCCAGAAATAAGTATGAGAAATTTTATAGCCCTTTTTATAATTATTTATTGACTTCTGACAATGTTTAAGCTGCCCTACAAAACAGGAAGGCAAAGACATAAGATGAAAGCTTGGCCCTAAACGCTTACAATCCAAAGTGCAACTTCAGACAATAACTATATTTAGATTACAACATCTTGACTGCCAAAAGTGATTAAAATATGCCTTCATTTTCAATATCCTGGCCTGCAAGGCAGCCATATATGAGTGCAGCAATCCATACACTTTCTGTACCTGAGTTCTTTTGGTGACTTATGAATACACTGCACAACTTTCTGCACGGCATGAAAACATCTCTCATTTCTAGCTTTGCTGAATCTTTGGCATTCTCTATTATTTTGTCATTAAGGCTCTTGATTAATTTCAGGCACTGATGATTTATGATTTGTCTGGTGTTCCACTTGTTTTCATAGCATCTGTATCTCTCTGTTGTTTATTTAATGGCACAACACATACCATGACAATCTGCACTGGTAGAATTTAATATGCAGTTATTTTATTTTCAGGCTAACAGTCAGACTTCCTTGCTGTTTTTCAAGGGTGTCTAGATGAATTGTTGTGCAGAAAACAATCTACACAGACAACATTTATGAAACAAGGTACGTAAAATAAAACTCTGAAGTTCATATTGCCCTTTATTTTCCAAATGTTGAGTGCCTTATGCCTCTCATTCACTTCTAACCATCTGAGATTTTCAAAAATGCCCAAGGTCTTTGGCATTTTTGAGAATTTCCCTACCCCTTTCTTCACCTCCATTTCAATGGTTGCTCAACACTTTGGAAAATCAGATTGCTTAGGTCTTGACCTGCAAGGTGTTAAGTGCTCTAGTCTGCTAATCCCAATCCTGCAATGCTCTTAATCATGTGCTTAATTTGAGGCCTGTGAGTCATCCTATTAAAGTCAATAGGAAGATTCCTGCACTTAAAGTAACATGGGTCAGAGTGATCAACATCTTGTAGAAATAAACTATCAATAAGGTGCCTAAACAAGTGTTGAATTTTAGGTGCTCAGGGAAAGTTTCTTCCCTGCTGTTTTTTTGCAGCATTGTACAAAAGCTATAGAAACCTTGCTTCTAGTTGGGGGAAGAACATTCCCCATTTTGGAACTGAAGTCACTACAAGTTGCCTTTGGCCAGCAGCAGCATGGGGAACATACCAGGGATTGGGGTTGGATGTCCTGGGTCAGTGGCAAGCATCACTGAAGCAATTCTGTAAGTAACATCACTCATAGTCAGCTCAGCTCAAGGCTACTATAATTTAGGTATGCATGGCAGGAGGTGTGACTGTGAGATTGAGCATCAGATCCTATCATGCCTTATTGCTGGGGCAGGGGGAGCCTGGGATCTCAATACTGAGCTCCCCCTGCACCAGCAAGTAGCAAACTCCTGGGGCTGGGAGCCCTATCAGCTATTCTGGGCTCCCAGTCATGGGGGCACACCATTCATCCCCATAGCTGGGAGACCTGTCAGCAGATCCAAGCCTGCCAAAGTCATGGTGTACCCTCTGCAGCTGGAAGCCCCATCAGCTGATGAAGCTTCAGTTACAGGACTGCATAGTGCTTCCCCATGGCTGGGAGTCCCATCAGATGATGTGGATCAGAGCCACATCGAGTCAACTGACCAGCAGTTCAGTTAATGGCATTATAGGAACCAGCTCAAAGTGATTACACATTTTTGTGGAACATCTTTGTGGCATATTCTTTGTTGTATGGTATCATTCATTGCTTTAACGTATGAACTGGTTAATCATGTCTTAAGTGTAACATGCAGCAGGCACTTAAGCTACTCAAGCTTGTGCTTAACATATTTTTATCTCACATGAAAAATTTGGCCCATGGGTCCTAAACTTTCTTAGTGAATATTTAAAATGACTTTCCTATGCACATTAGAAAAAATATTTGGATTTTCAGAAGGCATAATTTAAAACAAAATAAAAAGCACCCAGCAAATGAGGTGGGTGCACTGAATGAACTATCAAATAATGCCCTGAATGCCCTCTTTCTGAAATGGACTCTATGATATCCATACATCTTCTTGAGAGCTAGTACCTTGTATGGGTTTGAATTTGCTGTTTCATCAAAGATTTGGCCACATAGCAGTGCAATGCAAACTTGTGACTTTTAAAAGGTTTTATTTCCAGGATAATCAGAAGAGTTTTCTTTATTGGCCAAAATGTACCTTTTTTTTTTTGTCCACAATGTATAAGAGCTTTCTCAGACTATTAATACTTTTCATACTGGTATCCCAGCAACACATATAGAGCAATGTCTAGCTAATACTGACTGTTGACTTAAATAAAAAAACCAGAAAGGTTGTGGTTTCTCTCAAGGACACTAAAGATGTTTATGTAACTCTCAGTGAGACTTAAGAAAGAAGTCTCCTTATTGTCCTTATTACTACTCAGTAAACAGATGCATTAATTCAAATGAGCTAAAAAGCATGCCTGAATGACTTTTGAATAGCTCATCCTAAATGCTAAGTTTGTTACTATTTCAATGAAAAACAAGTCTTAAAATAAGTATCTTCTTGTTTCTAACCTACCAACATTTTTAAAGAAAGGTAGTTAAGTCTTCTTCATCTTAAGTCTGGGAGAATGCAGGGCAGGGTGACACGTTACAGACAAACTCTTTCAGAAAGGCCTGAGCTTTCATAGGCTACAGCCAGCTTTGTCAAATGCTATGAATCCATCCATTGCAAAGTTTATGTCTTTCTGAATGAGACTGTCTTTAAGGTGCCACCATTTTGAAAGGAATAAATGAATAGATAGAGAAGCAATCAAGTGTCTGTTGTTCATGGTATTATGCAGTGCATTATTTCCACAATCACTTCAGATTTTCATAATCTTTATCTATGTCTGGCAAATATTTCCATAAATTATTTGGGGTTGGGAGAGCTCCTAAGTTTCTTTCTATCTCCTTATTTTCATTCCCCGCCCCCCCCCCCAACTTCTGAAATAGCTGTTGGTTGGACTGAACAGGCTCTATTTGTGAAGATTTGGCCCAATTGCTATGTTGCCTCACCTTGTATTTGACTTACTTTAATGAACCACCCATGAAACATCCTGTGACGTTTGTGAGAGGCCGTGACCCTGTATCTCTCAGAAGAGTTCTGTCTTATATTCACTGGAACTATGCTGAAAAGGACTACTTGGTGGCAGCTGTTACTGGATCGCTCCGAAACTGGATACAGCAGAAACACAGAAGGCTTACTTTTCACTGCAGCGTTATCCGGAGTTAACTACACTTGAATGAGCCTTGCTGGAGCAAGAGCAATCACCTTTGCCAAACGCCACTCAAGCTGCACAGAGCGCTTGGATTAGCTGTACAGAGGGACTGGATTAGCAGCACAGAGTGATTGGATTAGCAGCATAGAGTAGCTGCATCCCCACTGTATTATTAGCTCCAGCATCAAGGCCCTTGAGTTCTTAACCCAGTTCACTTGGGAGTGAGCTAGGCAGAGAGTAAACCACTTCACTCAATTTAGAGATATTTGTTTCTGAACAGGAGTCAGGTGAGGGGCAGCATTCAAGCACAGCTGATGCTGCAGTGGTGTCAAGTGAAATGAAATGGGGACACTGACTATATTAGAGTCTCATGTGGTATCCACAGGGGAAGACATATGACTCTCTGTCCTTCCCTCCAGTCTGTTCACACTTCCTTCAAGCTCAACCAGCCTCAAAACAAAAATGCTCAGTTGTGCAGATAGATGCCTTTGGAGTCTGGGGGAGTGTAACTTTTGTGCAGGAGAGAAAGATGAACTGGCTGAAGACCTGCTGCATAAGCACATCTCAGGAGGAATAATCAACCCTTGAGAAGTCACAACTGGAATCAGCAGTGGACCAGCACCTACTGACTACAATGGAACTTCAGAGTGGACCAGGAAGAAACTCAAAATGCTTACCCTGGCAGAGGGAAGATTGCAAGCTTCTAATGCAGTCTCCACTCGTTTTCTGTCAGTGGAAAATAGGCGGTATATGCTGCCAAATGGAAATCAACAGAGGAATTAATTCAGTGGCACATCACATGGTCCTGTGTTATACAACTACAAGCTGTGCAAAAAATACAAGGCTAAATAGATTGCACAGCACAGTGACATTTTTGAAAGACCTGTGTGTTTATCGTTTGCTTCATAGCCAGTTATTAATATAGAAATGCTATTTTTTAACTTTTAAAAAATTACAATGGTTACAATATGAAAAAAAATCCATCCTTGTCCTGTACACCATGGCTAAGAGGGAGGGGGAGGGAGGATGAAGGAGAAGTAGCTATACCACATGTGGACAGAGTGAGCCTAGGAGGGAGAGACCTCTGATTCCTTTCACCTCTAGGTTCCCAGTTCAACCCCTGCCCCAAGTGGCTACACGCTTGTGTATATGACTTTTGTGGTATCTCCACACTACTGCCTCAAAAGGTATCTAGGTACTCTAGTCATTATGGCTTCTTTCATCAAAGTATCTTAGTGTTCTCTAATATGCTTAACTTTCCACACCCTGCATGAGGGATTTTGATAACATCTCTATTTCTGCAGGCATGGGAAGGCCAAGTGATTTGAGCCAAGTGAAATGTCTGGCAAAGAAGAGACTTAAACACAGGCATCCTGTGCACAAACCACTAGCCTCTTCTTCCTTTTGAACAGCTTGGATGGTAGTCCTGTCACCAAGGACATCAGGAATGAGGCCCAATTCTACTCTTCTGGAGACAGAACTGGTTTCCAACTCTGAAGTTCAGGGTGCAGCATGCAGGCACAACAGTGAGGGGACACCCCATGTTACCGCTTGCACTGGAGACATACTGCAAGTACAAGCAGATGAATTCATGCAAAGGGATGACAGCTCAGTCCCTGTCCAAACCCCAGCTTCATGGCTTCAAGCTGAAAGAACCAGTAACAAAGGAGACAAGAACTTACTTCTTCAGAGGAATACGTCCTTCTGGTGTGACTTGCAGCTTCAGTTTTGTGTAACTGTGGAGGGAAAACAAGTTTAAATTTATTTTTCCTCCACATTAAAAAAAAATACTTTGCAAACAGTCTTTTAGCTGGGCTCCATTATTTCTGTCAGCCTGTAAGTTTGACTCGCTTATTTTGAACTATCTGAAAAATCTGGCAGGAGAGCATAAATATTTGAGTGTCAGGACAGTAATGCAGTCACAGTCAAAAGCAGTCGGGTGGGACAGTACAAACATGGTCAGGACACTAGAATCTGATACAAAATTTTTCAGTGCTGACACTGTGCTGCTCAAAAGCACAGAGATGAGAAATGGACTGACCAACTGTGGAGAGTTGCTCCTTGCTGGTATGTCCATGGAGACATAGCTGAAATTTTGAAATCAAGTAGAAGGCAGAATAGATTTGTGCCTTATAGTCTTATCAAAGTGTGTGTGTGTGTGTGTGTGTGTGTGTGTATTGTATCCTATTCAATACTTTATATATACAATATATATATTGTATCCTATTCAGGTTTGTCATAGAGCCATCCATCACCCTTGGAAATGTCTTCCACAGCCCAAAGGATTCCATCGGTAGGAACATTTCCTTGCTATCAGTGTACATTTTCTTTTGCTTAGTCCTATTTCCATTACTCAGATCACCCTTTAAAAAGAAAAAGAAACCTTCTCTCCTTCCATGACGCAAAATATAGGCACATCACAGCATTTGGAATTGGACAGAGATCATCTACTCCTTCTTTTGCCCTAGAGAGCACAAGTTCTACTCCCTGAACAAGGAGCCTTACTCCCGGATGCAGAGCAGTCTGCTTCCTATGCTCTGCTAGACCAGAATGGGGGGACTGTCAGTGTTCCTGATTCTTGTGTACAACTTTCCCTCTCCACCGGTGGGAGTGGGAACACATTTTAGCAGGCAGGCACAGGCTCAAAAACTTAGAATCACTGGTTCAAATCAGCCTGACCACCATTCAGGACCCTCCACATGTGCCAAGTTCAAAGTCCTCCCTGGTGGTTAAAGGGGCTAGGAAAGCATTAGAGTTTTTTTAGTAAGCAAATCTCCTAATCACCTACTAAAACCACCTACATTCTGGCATCTAAGCACAGCACCTGGACTCAATTTAGCCTTTATCTCCATACCCCCAGCTTTACCTATCTGCTGTCCATTAATGCCTCAGGACAGAATACATCTCTTTTGTCCAAGCCTTGCAAAACCATAATCACACAGAAGAGGCTGAGTCAAAGCCCATTGAACTGGGAGTTGTTCCACTGATTTCAACAGGCATTAGAACAGGGCTATGGGTATTTACTGGGGATTGTATTTGTAAGGATTTACAGCATCTTTTTCTTTGTTTTGCTTTTTGTTCAGAGAAGATTAAAACTAGAAATGCATGGATTTTTTTCAACCAGAAGCTTTTTGTCAAAAAAAATATGCAGATTTATTAACATTGAGACATTTGCTACTTATGTCTCCTTTTTGTTAAACTGTTCATATTTACATAAAAATAAAACTTACAAACAAAAAGAAAAAATGATATATTTTGTGTACAACGATATATTTTGTGTTGACATTTTTAGTTTTAATTTTATGTACATTTTTGTGTCAAAATATCCTATAATTTGATGTAAAAAATGAAAAAGGATCCCCACTGAATCTGAAAGGATGCATTTCATTTCCACTTAAACAAAATATTTTATCTGAACCAAAACTAATTTTATTGCAACTTTCTGATTTGGCATTTTTTCAAAATTAAAGTACAGATATTTGCATGGTTCACATGACTTTCACCCCTCCAAAAAGATAATAGTTCCAGGAGGAGAATATTTGTAGCACTGTCAAAAACAGTGATTTCTAACACTATAGTCTGTGTAATCATCGCTAAAAATGTCATTTTCACAAATCATTCTTTGTCTCCCTGTACATTTATATGTACACACATGTGCATATGCCTATGAGGCAGCATCTTTATTTTTTTATCTATTTGTGATACTTATATTTTCCAAAGAGGGCACTTCTCCTGTACTACCATTTTGCCAACCCCAAACATTAAACAATACACCATTAAATTAACTTAAATATCAGGATAATTTTGGTTTTTTTAAAGTACATTTTGAGTTTTATTTGCTTTCCTGAAGCAAACTGTTCTCTGTAACAGAGGGCTAAAAACTTACTTTTTTCAAACAGAAGTTCAGATTCTCAGCTATGTATTTTTGTAAGCTTTCAAATGTCATGATACTTGTGATGGAACAGCAAGGGTTGGCATCCCTGCTGATCTGCCTTTTTCTTCAGAATTCTTTGATACCTTCTAGGGAACCCTGAAAATGTGCTGTTTCATCTTCTCCTGAAGAAATCTGAAGGGGTCTGGATGTTAATTTTTTCTCCACAGCTGACTATAGGTGCTGTTACTGAAAATACTACCACCGTCAGAAGCTAAACATACTGTTCCAATAGCAACCTGGTGACTATGATTGACATTGGACTTAATGATCTCATGTTAGCCCTGCTTAAACCTTTGCTGCCTACTCCAGGAATGTGTGAAAAAACTGCTTCACAATTAAAGAAAAGAGCAATTTAAATGCAAAGTGCCTATTTTGTGAAATGCACTCTAACTGCCTCATGTTACCTGACCAGAGGAAAACTTTCAATCTTTTTATTAATACACTTCCAGGTATGAGAAAAGTTTGGATGCCAAAAGAAGAAAATGTCTTCATAATTCGGCTCTAATACAATCATTTTTCTATTAGATGAAAGGGTTATAACTGGATTGGGATGGCCATTACTCCATACAGTAATTAAATTGGGACAAGACATTTAATCTTCAAAGTTAAAGATTCCTTGAGTAACTTTGATTTGGTATCATTGCAAAGGCCCCCTGGAAATGCTGTGGTACCTGAGTTATTAATTAGTGGGAAAGAAAGAGACATGAGAATACCGTGCTTGCTGTTTACTTCATTGTGACTTTATTTCTATGAATTGATCTGAATAACCATAGTAAAGGGATCTAAAAGGTGGACTGCGACAGAGACCACTGTTATTACTACACAGTAGGCATGTCTGTACAGGCACTTCAATGCACATTAACTTATTTTAATGCACATTACAGCATCACTAAAACACTGCGATATTTAGCTAGCGTGCATTAAAATAGGCTAATGCGCATTAAGCATCACTTAAAAACCCTGGGCACCTACATACAAGTGTGTTGGAGCAGACTAGATTAGTAGAGTCTGCTGCAGCATGGCAATTGCTGTGCTCCAGCAGCCTCCTATGTTTCATGTATCAGCATCCCTTCACTTAAAAATGGCGGCAGGGGTGCTTTATCTAAAGTTCATCAAATGAGCTTTAGTCCATGTGCCCCGCCTTCATTTTTAAGTGTGGGGATGCTGGTACATGAGATGCAGCGGTGCTTTAATTAGAATGACTCTTGGAGCCACTCTAATTAAAGTGCTGCCCCTTCCCCACCTTCTTTGGAGCACATGTAAAAGTGACCCATGCTCTTTAGTCAATGCACATTAAGACAGGCTAACGTGTATTTTCCTAGTATCTCACAATGGAGGAACTAGATTTAATTTATATAAACTAAAGTTCATTAATGCATGTGTAAATGCACCCTGTTTAATGGAACACATATCACAGGTACTCAACAGAAGAGTATATATCAGACTGAGCAGCAGCTCTTTTCTATTACATACCCTGGGCAGAGCTGACTGGGCACATGAAGGTACAGGTGGCAAAAGGGGACACAATATTACATATCCAAATAAAATTTGCACACCTCCACAAGCACCTTCCCCCCCAAAGAAACATAGGCAAGTATCCTTGGCTTCCAGTGTAATTGGGCGGCATACCTGTCACCTATCCCTAAAGTTGTGTTTCCTGTGTTCAGTCTAGTTCGGGCTTACCTTCCAAGTTGAGAGAAGGAATCAAAATCTCAGTGTTTTAACCTTTAAAATGGCAACTATTCCAGTAAAGGAATTATGCGGTACTTGGGGACAAGTTCCGAAAAGCAAAGGAGCTAGATTTCACAAGGGACGTGTACGGGTGAATGTGAATACCATTTTCCTCATAACGAGTTGAGGCCAGCAAGGTAACACCTACCAGGATACTTCATCTTTATCTGGCAGGTTTTATCCTCAACACTGCTGTTTAAACAAAACTATCTCTGTCTGTGCATTCATCATCCATATGACACCTACTAATCTTGGATTTATTCAGCTATTTCTCTTTAATTTGCAAGGTGCCTGCTATTTTTATCCCTAAAATGTCTCATAAACAGCCCTTTATACTTTGTTGTACAAGTACTCAAAATCTATGCATTGTGCCAGCCAATCTAGATGAACAGATTTACAATTTCACTCTACTGAGTGCCGAGACCTGTGGGATTAAACTGAGGAAAATGGAAATCTTGTACTTTTCATTCTTTGACTAATAACAGATAACAAAAAAAAAAATAGAGAAGCGAGCCAGTCTGAAATTTATTGTTTTTAACCCAGAGCAGCAGTGCCAAGAGCTGGAGACATTCCCTCTGTGTGCAACAGGAAGACTGCATTGAAAAACATAATCCAGCTGTGACTTCTCGGTAGTAGTTTGTGAAAAGAACCTTATTTCCCTGATTTTTTTTTAACATTACAGTTTAGCTATTAGGTTTTTGAACTCAATAAGAGAGGAAAATCTGTGTTTACAAAAATGACAACCTTTCAAAATATAAACAATAGATGGCAATCTGACTAACATAAAGAAAAAAGGGGGAATGACTCAGAAAAAAGAGTAACACCCTTTGCAATAAATATTACTGGTTACTTACGCTTTTTCCAAACATGCATCTCTTGACATATTGTGTGCCAACAGGTTTGTTGCCAAACTGAAAACTTCATCTGTCCACTCCTAAAGAGAGATAAATTAAATTTAACCTTGCTCAAATGAAGAGTTGCTTAGATCTTTACTTTCATGACTTCAAATAATTTCAACATGAATATTATTGGGAAAAAAACTGATTAATGAAAGACTGAACTTTCTCTTTCCCAACAGAACTCTATTTCTAGATTACTAGCCTGTCTTTTTCATTCTGCATGAAACACAGCCTGCTATGAATAGGATTTTCTTTTTATAAAAAAAAGAAAAAGTAACAAACACCTGTGCATTTCAAAAGAAAGCTCAAATATGATTATTCAGGGCCTAATTCAAAGCCCACAGAAGTCAATGGGAGTAAATTCATTGACGTCAGTAGGCTGAGGCTCATTGTCATGAAAAAAAGCTATGATAGTGTGACTCTGTGAATATTCACTATTTTAGGGTGGGGGTGTTACAGAGGCTTAAAAAATATTAAATGGAGCAGAGAAAGAGAAAATAAATAGGGTTTTCTTATTTACTGTCTCTCACCATGCTAGAACTAGGGAACATACAATTAAACTATTGAGTAATAGTTTTAAAACTAAAAAAAGGGAAGTCTTTTTCACAGAGTAATTAATTTGCAGAACTCATTGCCACAAGGAGTTATGGAAGTTAGCAGCTTAACCCAATTCAAAAGAGGACTGGATCATTTCTTGGAGGAAGATCCATCAGCAGGTATTGATTATGGTAGATAGTGATGTAGCCTCTGAATCAAAACTTCCTAAACCTCTGAATGCTGGAATTTGCAATGGGAGAGGAGCAAGGCTGGAAACTGTTGATACCTTTGTCATTCTCTCCCTCAGCGTGGATACTTGGCTTGATGGACCTATGATCTGCCCCAGTAAACAGCAGTTTTTATGTTCCTATTTTTTATGAGACCCTAAGGACTGAAATACGCAGAAGTGACCAGCATGGGCTTGCTATGACTTGAAAGTAATGAGCCAAGGCTTCTAGGTTGGGGCTGGAATGGACTCAGTTCCTCTCTGGAGTGGCACCAAGGAAAACCTGCAACCTTACTAGTGGGTAACACTGCTTTTATCTACATTTGTTATGTGTCCTAAAGCATGTGTGTGGTTTTTTTTTAGAAATAACCCAATCAGGCAACCTTTCCTTTATTGAAAGTGATCAATATGCCTTCATCACCCACCTCTGAGTTTAGGTTAGATCAGAAAGCCATGCAAAAATGTGCAGTATATCAGAGTGCACTGTTCTTAATTCTCAAAGCGCACATTTGCAATTCTCAAAGTCAGAGGGGAAGGAATCATGGAAATAGTTGTTAAATTTGTCTCAAACATTCCTTCTTGATGAGGTGTGAGGTGGTGTTCCCACCTCCTGGCTCTTCCAGGTACTGGAGAAATTTTTCTCAGAGACCCCAAGCACCTTGCCTACAGGGAAACCCTTCAAATCCAGGGGCAATAGGTACAAATTCCTTATGCAGTGCCCCAAGGTTACATGCACAAGAGAACATGACAGTAGGGAACTGCAGTAGCTCAATTATTTGAATATCTGGGGGGGGGGGAAAGGAACAAGTTCAGCTAACGGAGCTTTTCCATTAGAATACTTTATTGCAATTAATTGATGTTGGCAGACAGGGCTACAATTTGGATAATCAAAATTTAGGCACATGCATTTGGATTGTGTGATCTCAGTCACAGGAGTAATCGCTCAGTTTAGAATGACCTCATTTGTGTTGCATGCCACATGCCCTCTTTGCTCCTGGTGATTCTACCTGCTGCCTGCTACTAGGGCTGTGCAAAGCTTTGGTTGCTGATTCAATTTGGCTGAGATTCGGTCCAATTCAGAAGCCAACTCTCTGAATCCAAATCGAATCAGGAGACCCATTAATCTCTTCAAATTGAATCAGAAGCCTCCAATTTGATTCAGACAGATTCAATGATTTGGACATAGACCCAGCTCTAGGTGTTTTTCTACATACCTCAAGGTACCAGGCGGCTGGTGTATGCTGAGATGGTAGGGCAGATGGACCGTCCCATGGGAGCGCGAAGGGGTCTCCAGTGTGCTCGGCGGTGGACCTGGAAGTAGACCAGAAGCACTTCCGGTCCACTTCTGGGTCCGCCACGGAGTTCATGAGGGCCTCCCTCTACCCCCCAGATTGGCGACTGGTGCCTCCTGGCTCTGGGGGGGCACCTGGGGTCCTCCAAGGGTGTTTTTTTTCCAACAGAGTGTGCTTTACTTAAAAAAACCCCCCAAAAAGTACTTCCGGTCTGCTTCCAGGTCTGCTGCTGAGCATGCAGTGGCACCCACCCCGGGTTCTTGTGGAACACTGCATGCACCCCACCATCTCAGCATTCACGAGCCATATAAAGCTGTGTCTATGGCCAAATCACTGATTCTCCGAATCAAAATCGAATCTTCGGATTGGCCAAATTGAATCAGGACAGTAATCCAAATCAACTAATTAAATCACTGTCCCCTGAATCCAGCCAAATCCTAATCCAAATTGAATATGACCTGCTTTGCACAACCCTACTTGCTACCATTGGCTGGCATTGTCAGAAGTGTAACTAAGGTTGGGGGGAGGAGGAGGAGGAGGGCACCAGCCCCAGGAGCTGATTTTGTGGGGGTTAAGTGGGGGGAGAGGGTGGGATAGGAGACAAAAATAGCAGCTGCCACCTCTGCCTATCCAGTAATACAAGTAGTGGTGGCTCAAGCACTGCCCTCTCCTGCCCAGGGCACAAAACTGTCAGCTGTGCCACTCATACTGTCTCATCCTCTGCTCTCCTACAACACCTCAGTCCTTACTTACAAGCTTTCATTAAAAGTTTTTCCAACAGAGTGTGTTTTACTTAAAAATCAAACAAACAAAGCAGCTTTTTAAAGAAGTGTTTTTGTAGCTTTTGCACTGCTTTCTGATTTTTCATTGCAACCAAAAACTGCATTTTGCTTCAGTTCAAATGGAAACTCCCTCCATCCCCCAACTTGGCTGCTTTTTTCCTCTTTTATCTTTCTTGATCTCCTCCCCTATGGAAAAATATGAAAAAAGAAAATTCTGTTTCAGCCAGAAAACCTAAAAATTACATGACAGTATTTTGAAAATGTTCATTCCAACTTTCACTGGGGCTTCATGCCTAAAGTGTTTTTGAAAATGTGACTTTTAGTACAAGCAGAACAATTTACCTCAGTGCAAAAGTTGGGGGGAGGTATCTGGACTATAAATCAGCTACTCTCACCTCATAAAGACATTCAGTTTCTTCTGAGAGAGAAGAAACCAGACAACAGAGAAGTCACCAGACAGACTAAAGAAGCCAGACTAAAGAAGCCAGTTGAAATGTGTGCACAGGGACCCCCACTAGCTGCACAGTGTCAGCCGCTCCACACTTCAGGGCCTCAGCACTCGAATGTCTGTGCATGCAGCTCTGAATAAGTTTCTCTACCCAGAGAGCAAACCTGGAAGAATTCTCCCAGATTATGTCAATGTGTGGATGCAGCCTCTGTAGTAACTGCCTATACGGAGACTCTTCTGTTTTGGTAAGAGAAAGCTAACCTATATTAACTTTCACTGAGCAGTCACAGGGACAATTACCAGAGCAGCTGATATATATTAAAATTCCACCGCTTTTGATCCACAGTACTGTAAATTGTTTGTATGTCCAACTTGGCACACCATTCTGGTGGTTATGAAATTTTTTTCTCAATAAAACCTTTGTTTGCAAAAGTGACTAGCAATGTCTAAGTGCTCAACTTGAGACATCTTAAAGAGGTTCTAGGTTTCAGGAAGTGCTATGCCTTAACTACATAATGCCACTCTGCAGTGATCCAAGGTAAATACCTAGAAAGTGAGCATCCAAAATCTCTTGAGAATTTAGGCTGCTGTCTGTTTCTCAAAGCACCAGTGCTCTCACTGACAAACTAGAGCTCATGTTATTCAGCAGTTCTGAAAATGCACCCTTGGGTGACACTGGGTGCTATAAAGAATACACAAGTCTGCCAAGTCAAAACATTACTGAAGGTTATCTTTTTCTTAATAAGATACTAAGAAACTTCTGCATGCATATACATTACTTTTGAGACAGGGCTGACAGATCTTTTCATGATTCCTTTTCCTCTGTTTGGATACAAAGAATGGCAAAGCATTCTGATATTGTACATTTTTGCATGGCTTTCTGATCTAATCTAAATTCAGAGGTGTTTCAGTTTCCTAGAACCATTCAACTCACTATAGTTTCATAGTTAGTAAGGTCAGAAGGGACCTGAACAGATCATCAAGTCGGACCCCCTGCCATGAGCAGGAAAGAATGCTGGGGTCAAATGACCCCAGCAAGGTGTCTATCTATCTATCTGTCTTCCTTCTGAAGACCCCCAGGGTAGGAGCAAGTACCACTTCCCTTGGAAGTTGGTTCCAGATCTTAGCTGCCCTGACTGTGAAGTAGTGCCTCCTGATATCTAGCCTGAGTCTACTCTCCATCAACTTATGGCCGTTACTCCTCGTTACTCCCAACAGTGCTCAGGGGAACAGGGACTCTCCCAATGCCTGCTGGTCCCCCTTGGCAATTTTGTAGATGGCCACCTCAGCCTTCTCTGGTGGAAGCTGAACAGGTTTATGTCCCATAGCCTCCGCTCGTAGGCTCCGCTCCTTGCTGCCCTCTGACCATGCGAGTGGCCCTCTTCTGGGCCCTCTCGATGCTGAAGTGCGGTGCCCAGAACTGGACACGGTACTCCAGCTGCGGCCTGACCAGTGTTGCATAGAGGGGGAGGATCACCTTCTTGGACCTGCTTGAGATGCATCCATGGATGCATGACAGGGTGTGGTTAGCCTTCTTGACCGCATCCCCACATTGGCAGCCCATGTTCATCTTGGAGTCTATAACGACTCCAAGATCCTTTTCTGCCTCTGTGCTAATGAGAAGGGAGTTCCCCAGACTGTAGGTATGCTCCTGGTTCTTTCTCCCTAGGTGCAGTACCCTGCACTTGCCAGTACTGAATCCCATCTTATTCTCATCCGCCCACCCCTGTAACCTGTCCAGATCCAATTGCAGCCTGTCCCTCCCTTCTAGTATGCCCACTTCTCCCCACATCTTAGTGTCATCTGCGCATTTGAACACACTAAAGAGCTGCCTATGAAGGAGACTAAAGAGCTGCCATTCTTCAGCCCCTGCAAATCAGCCAACCATGTTCTCATTGGGCATTTTCACACATGCTCCAAGGGTGGGCAAGGGGGCACTTTAATTGGAGCAGCTCTGAGGCCACTCTAATTAACACACTGCAGCACCTCATGTATCAGTGTCCCCACGCTTCAAAATGGCGGGTGCTTTAAGCTCGTTCAATGAGCTTCAGTTAAAGTGTCCCCACTGCCATTTTGAAGTGCAGGGATGGTGATTTGAGATGTGGAGGCCGCTGGAGGTGTGCTAATTAGCACGCTCCAGCAACCTTGATTAATTACAGCACATCAGAGCAGTCTCCATGCACATCTACAGGCACCCATGAGGACTGAGTTCTCTGGTCAACACAACAATGACCACACACACCAGGGCTAGATTTCAAGGGTACAGCTGTAACCCTGCTTATCTCAAAGGGCATCTTTAGATATGCTCTGGGCTAGGTTTGGGGAGGGGAAGGGAAGAACTTTAATTAGGGTGGCTTTTAGGAGCCACTCTAAATAAAGTGCTACATGTATTCAGTGTCCTGCACTTCAAAATGGCAGCAGGGATGCTTTAACTAAAGCTCATTCAATGTGCTTTAATTAAAGCACCCCCACCGCCATTTTGAAGCATGGGGATGCTGAATACATGAGACGCTGTGTCTGCTCCAACACATGCTAATTAGCATACATCAGAGAAGACATCAGATACATTTTGAGTTGCCCGAAGTTCTTTTGGAATTTGACACTGTTGCTGGGCGATTCTGGCCCTTAATCTTCTGTGACACACAGTATTATGTCATACTTTTAACAATAATTTTAACTTTATGAGATATGTCAAGACACAATATATGTGAGACAGACAAGCAAAATAATAGGGCTCTTTAGCATCATCTTCACTTTCCTGGAACTGTTTTGAATAGAAGCACATTAAAGACAGAATTTTATTTCATCTTGGCGTCTCACTTCTCCAGCTTCAAAATAGCTACATTTTGTAAACACTGTTTCTGTTTATACATAGAATAAGAACAGTTAAAAACTCTCTTTGTGACACTAACTGCTGGAAAGATTAATGGTAGCCTAATATATTACTTAAGAAACTTAAAATACATTTGTTTAGAATAAAACCCAATAGTTTTGTGTGCCTCTCACTGGCTGTGTCTACCCATGCACTTTAATGGAGTAGACTAATTAGCTGCAGAGTAAAGTGTTGCTATCTACACATGCAACAATATTGGCCTGCAGTAAACTAATGAATGCTGCAATAAGATACTACTGTCGGGGACAGTACTATTTTATGACAGGATAATTTACCTGAAACTCATATGTAGCTGCTGACTGCAGGCATAAATTGTGTCTGGTCAGCCCAGCCAGCTGGGGGCCAGACTTCTGCCTGCCTCCTAGCCACACAACTCCACACTTTCAGCATTCTTGTGTCCCAGCCAGCCCTGACACCACTGGATGCCACTACCTAGAGTCCAGGGCTGACCTCCTGTGCCCGCTGCCAGCCTGGGCCTACTCTATCCCAGCTCACATTTGTGCTGGCATGGGTGCATGTGCCTAGGAATAGTGTATTAGAGCTCAAATTGCTCCAGAGTTTATTGCTGTGTATTAACTGCACATGTAGATGCACCCACTGAGGTATTTAATATGGCAGTCCTTGCAATGCAATCACTTTGTAGCAAACCAACTTATGTCACTTCCACACCATCCTGTATCTCGGTTGTTCTTTGTATTGCCTGCTCCAAGTCCTGATTCTCAAGAATTTTTGGCAGAAATGTAATTATAGTGTATCTGTTGCAAATATTATTTACATGTAATCAAGCCACGTTCCTTTTTATTCTTCCCATAGGACTTGTGACAGGAGGAACATCACAGCCAAGTAAACTAAAAGCCTACCCTGACACTGAGTAATACCTGAGACTCCATCTGCGCCAAATCAATGAATCTATTTTCCCTCTCTTTTGAGGACCTTCAGTCTAATCTTCCAAAGCTCCAGCAAAGCCAAGGTTAGGAAAGCTGCCAAAGGTCATATCCTCTTTCTGGTCATTGGTTTGAATCCTCAGAAGGATGTAAACTGATGGTATTGAGTCTTGACCCAAAGCTCACTGAAATCAATGGGAGGCTTCTTAGTGACTCTGATGTGCTTTGGATCAAGCTGAGAAGAAAGACATCCTTGTTGCTTTAGCTACGAAATGGCATTCTGTCTCTCTAGTTAAGCTATTCAGTATAGTGGTCAATGCTTTAATTACAGCTGAAATTAGAAGTTACCGTATAACACACTGTGGAAGTCCATGTCACTAGTATCACAGATACCAGAATGCAAAGTATGATGAGCATAGGACTCAAAGCACTGATACATGGAAAGAACAGAGCTAGTTGATGACTATGGAAAGTTTATAACAGACTTCGAATCACTACTGTTAACTATGTGTGTGGATGCAATACAAATAGCAATGATAAATCTAGGGCTTTTGAAATAAGGTTTTGCTAGTGACAACAAAGTTCGTTCCTAGCTTGGAAGCCTCTGATCCATTTGTTTAAATGGAATGGTCCAGCCATGCAACAAATTTTAATTCCAAGCGAATCACATCCATCATGATAAAAGAGCCCTATGTTCCTGCTTTCTTTTTGGCTGAGTCCTGTTACTTCAATTCATATTTATGTCATTCCTGTTAACTTTACTAACACATTATGTAGCTGTTCTGTGCTCCGGTAGGTAAGTAGTGTACTATTTGTAGTACATTTTGAGAGCTGTTGCTCAATGGATTCATTCATTTCATCCATTACATGCATCAGAATATATACCTAAATGCATTTATCTCAATATAAGAGATGAGAGCTTTTTTTCATAAGAAAAGACAGCACCTAAGTGGTACAAATTCTTGAAAACATTTCATTCAAATCAGAACTGACTGTGTGTGTGAACACAATGTTTCTCGCATAGTCTGGTGATGAGCATTAGTAAAGCCACATTTTTTAACAGCAATATCTTAGGCTTTTCATTTTTTAACACTAGCCTTGTATTTATAAGTATTTTGGAAAAAATAGCACAGCGTTAATATAAGAGACATAACATGCTGTAACCGATTCATTTTATTAAAGGAGAAATTAATAATTGTTAGCTATAGGCCTGGTCCAGAACACAATGAAATAAAGGGAATTTTACTACTGGATTCACTGGTCTTTGGACTGGGCCATCTATAATCTTTCCCTGATTCATTTTAAGTGGGATGAACAATCAGTGGATAAGCAGAGCTCCACAACTGGCTTAGTTATGAAATAAGATTAAAGCAGCTGGGATAAGTTTATGGAGAAGATACAGAAAGGGGAGTTCTGGCTCTTTATTCAAAGGATATGATGTGTAGACTTATGTTTGTTGTTCCCAGGCTGGAAAGCAGAATAAAGGGTGTTTGGTTTTTCCCATGCTTCTGAGCTTTGTTGGCTGCCACATGAGGCTGAGAAGGATTTTTTTCCCTTTCTGTTGCTACAGGTGTCAGGTTATTTTTTTGTTTGTGGAGTTTTTTTCCACCTTCCCCAGTTTGCTGGGGATTTTGACTGACTGGGCTATATTAATGCTCCTGCTGGGACAAAAATTGGAAGTTTCCTGACTAAAGGAAACTGATCCCTCCCCAGGATCAGATTGATAGCCACAGTTGGGATCAGGAAGAAATTTGGCCTCATAGTCAAATTGTATGGACCATGGGGGATTTTACCTACTTCTACAGCTGCGGGGCATGGGCCTCTTCCTTGCATCTCTTGAGAACCTTTTAAGAAACCTTCTGGCAGCAGGATAGTGACAGTCCTCATTCCCCAGTTTTACTTGTGGCAGGTTTGGGTGTTTTTGGTGCCTTTGGGCAATATGCCTCATAGTTGTGCCAGTGTGGATTGATTATGTAGTTTTAGAAATATGTTAGGAAAGGACTTGTATTGGGATAGTGTGAATAGGGGACTGGACTAAATCAGTGGTTCTCCACTTTTTTTGTACCAGGACCTATTTGTAAACACTGATGGCCAGTCCCAACTTAGTGCCCCTCATTCCTGACCCTCTGCCCCCTGCCCCTAGGTCCCAGCTCCACAGTGTGTGGGGCAGAGGGTAGGTGTCTAAGGTGGGAGGGTTATGGGTCTTGGGGGGGACCCACATAGCCCCTTGCAGGCTTTAGCTCTGCCAGTCTGCGAGAGAAAACCCACTATTTCTCATGTTTTTCTCCTTTAAAGGAAAATCCATGTTTAAAGTTTTTTGATTCATTTTTAAAGTTTTTTCTGATCCTTTCATATATTCTTGTGGCCCACTTTTGGGTTGAGGAATGCTGGATGACTTCTGGGGGTCCATTTCAGCCATACTTTTCTGTTTGTAAATACCAGATCAGATGGAGGAAAAAGAAGGGAGAGATGTAGACACCTAAATTAGGCACAGGCTATATACAGAAATGTTATTAACTTCTGGTAGATGTTAAATTTAAAGTGAGATTAACATATTAATGGAGCAATAAATTGTAACATGCCACACATTCAAGCAATTTATTACTAGATAAGCTGCAAAAATGGTGATTCAGCCTCAAAGATGTTACTTGTTAAATACAGGATATCTTTGTATCTTGTTTGTATCGGGCTCAAATTTTAATGTGTAGCATATTACACATAGGGTGATAGTTTCCGGCCAGGTCCTCCAACATTCCTGCATAGACTGCTTTCTCCTCACTCCCCTCCTTCCTGCAAAGGGACTTCTCTGTGACTCATCATGATGAACTCTGTTGCACCAGGGTGCCTCAGCAGGAGATGTAATGACTCACTGCCCCACTTCCCTTTCTCCAACCATCCTTCAAGGCTGCTTTTTTAAGGAGCCACTTAGCCCCTCTTCCCTGTAACAGCCAGAGTATATACAAACACTCAGCCCAATGTGTTTTACTTGCACACAGTAAAAGTGTGTAGGGGAGAGAAGAAGAGCACATACAAGAAAGCATCTAAAAAAGTGTCCCAGGATACGCCCTGATGTTCCTCCCCACTCTCCACCTTTCCCCCACAACCCCCAGCCTTGCCCTGGTCTGCATCAGGGTTGGGGGGAAGCAGCTCCATCACCCAAGGGAGGCTCAGCTGTTGTGTTCAGGGCTCACTTGTTATTAGCAGCACAAATGAAGATGGGGCAGAGAAAGGGAGAGGGGAGGGAATTACAGGTCCTGCCAGCTGGGACTCTTCAGGTCCCCTTGCTGGCCAGTGATGGCAGGACAAGTTCCTAGGACATATTCCCCCCTGCCCCTATGGATAGCTTGCCCTGTGAATGTCAAACATGTCAGATCCAGCAATAGTTTCCATCAAGAATGATGCCTGTTGCTTAGTGGAAATGTTTGCCAGGAACTATTGTTAAAAAAGCCCCCAGTTCTCTGTTGAGGACAGGTCTCTCTATGTGACAGCTTAGGAGGGTCCCAGAGGTGGAACTGAAGAAGATACTGAAGGTGTTATTTTGGGGAAATGAGGCTGAATATTTTCTGCATCATATGTTCATATTAGTCTGAGATATAAACAAGGAGAAGGCAACATAAGTCAGTCTGAGACTTAATGACATATTGGAAGACATGTGATGGGCCAGGTCTCTACACATGCAGGATCCTTTTAAATACAAACAAAGCAGAGAGGCTTAGGGTAGAAGTCAACTAGAGCTTCTCCACTAATATCAGTGGAGCCAGGATTTCACCCACAACAACTATGAAAGGCAGAATAGATATGCAGTATAATGGATGAAGTATAACAAAACACAGCGACACAACACAATGCAGAATAGAACAGGCATCTTTGGAGGGTTTCATAAGTGAAAATGGAATTCATGTAGAGATTTGATGGAACAGATGGAAGGCATATATAGTTGGAAACTTGTTCCAACCAGAAAAAATGGCATGGAAGATATAAAGTGAAGAGTGGCAAGATGATAGGAAGTTCACAGTTTAGACTGAAAACACAGAGCAAGATACAAGGTGGGTGAAGGATTGTGACATCCATCCATCTATCTATATAGGTTGAGAAGCACTTTAGAGGAAAAATAAAGCAGAGAAGAATCAAACTAAGAACTGAACCCCAAATTCTGCATCGAGATACGCCTATTGAAGCCCCTCTGAAATAAACATAGGTTGCACCCATTGGTATTTGCCTTCATCATGAGGACATGTCCACCCATCCATCTTTTGGAGTTTTAATAGCAGAGTTTCAAACAGGCACCTTAAGTATAAACCAGTAGATGTATATCCTTCACAGACCCCTAGAGTACGTTTACTTATGTTCCCTGTAGGAATGTGAGCAAAACAGCGTATCATTACTTCATTTTAGTTTTCTAATTCTTTACTCAGTTCACTTAAAGCAAGGTCAGTGGTAAATGTTTAGCCTTAGGCTCTGATCCTCATTAATTCTACCACAGCCCCAAAAGTGGATAGGATGACCTGAACTTTTTAAACAGAATGACCAGCAAACAGTTCAGAACTGCACTGGGCTCAAAAGTTGAATAATAAGAAGCTAAAACCCTAAAGAAAAAAAAAACTCACCCCAATTTTTTAAGGGGAAAAATACAATTTTATTAATTTTATGAAGATCATTTTTATATCGTTCTAATTTAACTTTTTTCAAGTGAAAGTTTAGGGATGAGTATAGCATAGTCTGAAAAATAATATATGGGATATGAAAGGTAAAGCAGCAAAGTATGTATGCCAGTGACTGGCAAGAGATTTTCAAAGGCACACATGAGAGTTAGGCACCCACTTCCTACTGAGAGTCAATCAGACTTCAGTGTATATATCTTATTTTGAAAATCTCCCCTTAAAAGTGAGGAGGCCCCAGTCCATTAATGGATACCACATGATCAGACTGCTGTGCCTGTGTAGAAACTGACTTCACAGGGCTTTGTATGGGTGCTGAAACATTAGATTTTCTCAGTTCAACTTTTCCGTGTCTTTACATTTCCTTTCAAATTTCCTTTTAGATTCTTATCTACATTTCTGTATCTCCAATTCCCTTCGTATTTTTTTTAAATCTCCACTGCTTAGCTCTATTTCAAGTCTTTCCAAACATGGAAACTAACACTGAGTTGGGTTTCTGAGCAGCCCAGCTGTATAGTTGGGACAACTATTCTGCATGTTTTAACTTTCTTGCCAGGGTGCTAGTCCATGAACTACTGCATCTTTGTGTTATTTATCCTTCTACTTTTCCAGAAAGTTATATGCAGAAGTATAAAAGGGATACCAAAACACATTTTTAGTTGGGCTCAAAGGACAAACTAGCCAAACAACCAGAGAGATTTAGACTGGCAAAAACTGAAGCATGGCCCAGCAGGAAGGATATAAGCCTTGCAGGAATAAAGAGATTTCTCTTCATACCTCTCAATGTCTGGTTGGTGTTCCCCACAGATACTGGACTTCTGGCTCCAAGGGTGACTTTCTTAGAAAGGAAATGGATGAAGGACCAGCTGGTACTGGCATAGGCAGATTAGGATTTTGAAAAGGTAGGTGCAGATGATATGGTGCATCATCATATCTAAACACAGCACCCATTTTTCTCTAGTTAAAAAGAAACTAAAAGTTTACTAGTGTGCTACATGCCAAAGGCTATATTATTCAGCTTAAGAACAAAGCAAAAACAAATATAACTTCATTGGAATGCTCATTAATTTGCTAGCTCATACATTATATATTAAGAACACAACAGACTAGGCAAAAATATTCAAAAGATTTTGTTTCTTTATAGTTATGAGAAATAAATGTACATCTTCTAATTTCTAAAATAAAACCTAGCCTTTTTGAGCATCTTGACAGTGAATCCAATGCTTCATTGAAAGTTATTTCCACATCTGACTTAATGTTCACCTGAGTTTATGTTTCCACTTATGAGGTAATGTTTGTAGTTAAGTATTAAAAACAATCTGCAGGGCTGTGAAATAGAAGCTATTACCAGGAGCAGCAAACAGACAACAAAATTAGAGAAGAAAGGATGGCATGATTGATGTAACATTAAGACCATTGAAAAAGGAGAGAGAAAGAGTTGTTAACACCTGTGGAATATAGGGCTCCAATACACATGCATGGAGGCTACTCCAGTGCACGGTAATTACAGCGTGTTGGAGCAGACTCCTTAATCTGTGCTTCAGCAGACTCCAGTGTCATGTGCATCAGCATCCCCATGCTGAAAAATAGTGGTGGGGTGCTTTAAAGTAAAGCTTGTTTGATGAGCTTTAGTTCAAAGTGACCTGCTGCCATTTTCAGCGTAGGGACACTGATACACGTGACACTGGGCACTTTAATTAGCGCAGCTCCAAGAGCTGCACTAATTAAAGTGCCCCCCACAGAGCACATCTATAATAACCTGAAGAGTCAAGAAGAAATCAGGTAGATTATAATGAGCCATGAAGTCAAGTGACTGTCTTACTGATGCCTGAATTGGAATACGGCTGCCACTGCCAGGCATCTGGTTTAAACTTTGGGTAGAGCAGGAAACAAAGAGGATTGCAATGAGAAGAAAATGTTGTCACATAGCTTGATGCTGCTCTCTGATTGATAGGCATTAGTTAAACTATACAGAAAACAAAAATGTTTATGTATGATAATGACCTCTATTTAAAGGTTGCAGTTAACTGCTATTAGTGGACAAGAGATAGGATTCATGAACATTATAATTAAAGGTTAGGTTAGGTTAAGGGTCTTGTTGCTGGGCTAACAGTGTACAGATAGGCATGGTTAGATTAATAAACATACAAACCTCATTTCTTTAGTTTGATACAGGTCAACATTAAAATGTCAATAGTCTCCATACTGCAGTATCATAGATATACCAGAATACTCAGATACTTAGAACAGGTATTAAATGTTGATAAATATTGACTTGTTACTGGAGAGTCACAACGTGTCTTTTGAAGCTGCAACCTCTTTTTTTTTTTTTTAACTTTACATGTGTTTTCACAAAATGCATTTGGGCCATACAGGGAGAAGAGCTAGAAACATTTTCACAATGACAACACTGATAGCTTATAATTACCTGTGAATACTCCCAGAAAACAATTATTACAATTTTTGTCTGTTACACAATATGTCATATTTCTATAACAGCAGGCTAATTTTATTTGAAAATGCAATTTAGTAGTTGTCTCTTTAGCTCAGTTTCAGCCACATCCTAAACCCATACTTAAAGATTTTTTAAATGATAAAGCTAAGTGCACAATACCTTTGCTATTTCCTCTTGGAAAGCTACTAAATTCAGGTACGATATGTTGGTCAGGTCTGGACCGTAGACGACTGTTATCATTCGATTCTCAAGTCTACCTCCTAGGTTCCCTGCATCCAAGAGTTCACGCAGCTTTGGATCCTGCAAATAAGTATATTTCAAGAAAGTATATCAGACTTTAGCACTTTCTAAACTATTTTAAGTGTTGAGAAACATTAACACTTTAGGCATCATCTACATTTCTGGCCTGGTTAATTCTTCATTGCAGAAGTGATGACATCCAAAAACAATGAAAGATACTGGCCTATCTTCTGCAGAGTGTCCAAGCTCTGTGTAGGGGCAGTGAGGAGGCACATAGGTGGATGCTGCTCTCTGATTCCTTATAACTTGGCTTTCAAAGTCAAGTACAAACTTAAGGGTTCTGAGGAATCAGGATCGTAGGGCTTGATCCAAAGTCCATTTAAGCCAGTTAAAAAAAAATAGTTATAGACAGCAACTGAGGTTTGGCACCAGTAACAAGGTCTAGTGATATGTTATAATTATGTTGGTTTCTACCAATTTACATCACAAAAGTGCTAATTAGCATGCCACAATACAAAAAAAAATGCCTGGTCCTAGCCCTGAAGAGCTTCCAAGGTGGAAAAGTCAGATAAGAATTTTCAAGAAAGTTTCATGCAGGGAAATCCCTCCTTTGCAGAGTGCTAGCACAGTTTGGAAATTCTGGCTTCTAACAAAGACAATGTTTCACAGCATAGTAAAAATGTTAAAAAATTACCTAGCAAATTGGATCCTCATGGGGTTAACTAACTACACTGTTTCTAAAACAAAAACTCAAAGTCCTTCAGTAAACTGAACTCATGATGAAAGCTCTGGAGTGAAATAAATAATCTGTGAACTGTAAAGGACTGGCATAATCATCACCATTTAAAACTCATGCAAACTTTTTTTAAAACCTGTTAAGCAAGCGTATTCATTATTCATGCTACAGTTCTTCAAATTTAATACCATCTGTGTAATAATCTAAGCTTTGTCTGATATAAATGTTTTTATTACTGCAGGACAACAAATTCAAGATTGTGAAAATGACCATCTATTCCAGAAAAGGGAACATCTGAGAGGAGGGGGTACTTTAACTTGCTAATAAGCTTCAATCTAACAGGGATGTCTTATGATCACTATAATATGCATTTGCCAGCAAAAAGCTTGTGGGTATCTACACCAAACACTTAAACAGGTTCAAAGGAAAGTTTTGTAGCACTGCATACTAATTGCAAGGAAATGAAGGATGGCCTATCATTAACGCTGAGCTTCACTAAATATCGGGTACAATCGTAAGCTATGTAGGGAACATGACAATATAATGAGCCTATTCAAAGGTGTTGTAAATGAGGAATATTATCGTTTGTACTCTTAGGCAAAACTGCTGTCATGGATAAACACATTAATGACAGGTTTTCACACTTCAGATTAAAATAGCAAAAAGCAAAAATAAAAACAGAAGGCCTGTTCCTGGGATGAGAGAGGTCAAGAAAAGAGATACAGAGATGATGTTAGCTTGCTACTGAGTGAGGAGCTAAACAGACTAATCAACAATGTAAGCAGTATATGCAGAATATATTTTCTGCGTGTAAATTTTCTTTTTTTCTATGCACAAAATATTGTCATTCTTGCTTTAAGAAGGTAGAAATACAGGCTGGCTGTTATTCTGAACTTTTTCAAACAAAAATGGGGCAGGTAAAGACAATTTCCAAACTGGGACTGTATCTGTACTTCCTCCCCATCCAAAAGTGAACTTGGAAAGTATTCATTTTATTTGTGCTTTAACCAAAATATCTTTAAACCTCAGATTCAACATTAGAACTGGCTGAAATTATAAGTTAGCCAAAATTGCCCTTCTGGTGAAATCTACTTTTCAGGTATGAAATTTTTGATTTTTTTCCATAGAAATAGCAGGTGCAACTGACTGCAAAAACAAAACAGTTTTCCATGAGAAACAAAATTAATTCAGTTTAGCTCACTACAGCTTGTTTAAAGCAAATATGCCGTATGTTGCTTACTACATATTTGCCCATGGTCTTTTTTTCCCCCTTTCCTCCCACAGTCTCAGGAAGGCCTATCCTATAAAGTTTTGCTGTCACAGCTGTCAGTCACAGTTGACTCATTCCTACTGCACTAGAGAAGCACAACTTATATAGGAGGTCACCTTATAAACACATATACATGCATCCTTTGCAACTATAACTTGTCAGCTGGGGAAGTCGTTATACCAGCAAAGAAACTCCTTTTGCCCATAATAGCCATGTCACCACTAGAGGGCTTTGCTAGCCCACCATTAACAGTATAGGCTAGACATCTGTATCATAATTTTTGTTGCCCCCCCCCGGTATCTTTTCTTTCCTTATTTTTCCACCTCCTTATTTTATTTTAATCATCTGCATTTTCTCTCTTACAATCATTTCTTCCTATCTTAACTGCCTCAACATTTTTCTCATCTCCACCTTCTTCTAATTTATACTGCTGTAGAGCCTAAAGGTCACATCTTCACTATGCTGTGTGCTTTACCACGTGGCAATATAACCACGATTTAAATGTGGTTAAATACTGAACTAAATTATATTTTGTCAGTAATTCTATGATTCTAGTAACCGTTACTATACATAGTAATGGTTACTCTCTCTCTATATATACATACACTATACATAGTAACTGTTACTATACATAATAATTCTATGATTCTAGTAACTGTTACTATAACCCACAACTGCATATGAAATAAAATGAAAGTTTATTTGATTTCTCTTCACTGATAGTGAACATACCTGGGACTTCCGGAACAGGGTTTTTAAGACGTGCATACCTAGCAATGAATCAGGAGATACACTGATATATGAAGTCCAATCTTTTACATCATGAGGACAAATCAAGACCAAAAATCAGACAGGGCATCCATTCTGGGTTTGTTTTGCAAAGAATGAATAAAATAAGGTTAAGTATTGTCTGGAAGTAGCTGCCTGTGATGCTAATCTAATAAACTTACTGTCACTTTGAACAGAACACTAATATGGTACCTGGCCACTCCACCACAGCAGCTAGGCATAAATGTGTGGAAACTGGACATCTTGAAATATAGCATGATATTGTACAAAGAGTTTGGGAGTGCTTGAGTCTTTATAAATCGAAGCTAATCTAACTTTAGGAAAAGATACTTCCAAGAACTATGCAAGAGTATACAACCAGCATATGCAAAAAAGTGGTTCTTCAGCTGCACATATCATGTTTCAAGGACACAGTACCACACCTAAAGAAACACATTTCAAATGTGCATTTTTACTTTGGCCAACACCAAGGAACAGAACTGCCCTGGTACCAGTAGCCCTCCCGCAGGTTTCTTCCTAAAAAATGTATATATGGATTACATGAAGAAATGTGGCCACAAATGATAATTTTGATAAATGGCAAAATACTATCCCCTTTTAAGCCACTGTCAGAACATGGCCTGGCTTTGCCACTACTTGTGTTGAAAAACTGCTTCCTCACAGGATGGCCCTGAGGACAGGGTCACTTAAAGGGCCAACAAACAGTTCTGTGGGAAGAAAGACCCTCAAGAAACCCTGGCTTGGGTAAAGGGGCCAGGCAAAAAGACCTGCTTCATCTCTTTAAATTACGTTGGACTTCACTGATTTTAATAAATAGGCTCATCCTTGAAGAACAGGACTGAAACCCTACTGCCATCTGGAGCTTTATTTTCTCCTCCAGCTGGCAAGTATTCCAACCAGTTTACAGACTTCATCAAGCAGAACTTTCAAACTTTGCTGGTTGTAGCTTAATGAATACAGGTGTATATATATATATATATATATATATATATATAAAAAAATAAAAATGCCACCCAGCTCTTTCAGAGGTGGACAAAAAAAATCAGCTAGATGTTTTGTTTTAAATATAGATATGTTTGTGCTACAGTTGAGATTTTTCTATGCTAACACTAGGGAACCACTATTCAAGAAGTATCTCGGGGCATACTAAACAAAATAATTGACTGCTGAAGATAGTGACCATATAACTCTTATGGGCTACATTTATAGTTGATTCAAAATGTTGTGATCAGATGAAATTCCACTTCCAGCACTTTTGATGTTTACTGACCTCTTTTATTTATGAGGTCTGTGTGTCAACCTGCTGGCTCTTTCCCAAAGGAGTCCTCAGAAACTATAATTTTAAGCCCTGGGACTGTCTTAAGACTTAACTCCTGAGATCAGCTGAGACAAAGCCAGCTTATCTGTGATGGCACCTCTGTGGCTCAAGTGCTGACAGATACGTATTATAAAACAGATAAGTGCAGAAAAGATGGCAAAGGATGGTGTTGGCAGTACAAATGATTTTAGACTCCATTTCAAAGTGGTTTGTTCATGCAGAATTGCAACACAGATAGGGCAGATGCCAGCACTGAGATCCCCTCCTTTAAAAACTGCCTGTAGAAACTACTGAAGGAAAATATGCCCCACAGCTAAGAGTTACACAAATGCAGAGCAGAAGATGATATTGGCCAGCAATGAGGAAAAACATTCAGAATAGTTTCATACAGGTGGAAAGGATGGGAGAAGTTTATTGACCGAATTTGGTGACACTTGTGACAATGTATTGAATATGGAGTATTTATTAGGGCTGTACAAAGCTTCAGCCGCCGATTCAATTTGGAGGAGATTTGGCCCAATTCAGCGGCCAAATCTGAATCAAATCAGGGACCATTAATCTCTCCAAATGGAATGAGAAGCTTCTGATTCGATTCGGAGAGATTTGATGATTCGGACATAGGTACAACTTTATACGTTGTTTCTACATACCTCAAGATACCAGGCAGCTCATAAATGCTGAGATGGTGGGGCAGATGGAGCATTCCATGGGAGTGTGGGAGGGTCCCCAGCACACTCCACGGTGGAGTGCATGGGGGACTCCCTTTGCCCTGGCAACTGGTGCCTCCTGGGTCTGGGGCGGGCAACTGGGGTCCCCTTGTGACTGATTGTTGAGCTGTGGGGCATGGGGGGGCGGCCCACGTGCTCTACAGCGGACCCAGAAGTGGACCAGAAGTACTTATGAGAGTATGTTGGCCAGGGCGTTCATATCCCATTCTCTGGAACTGACACAATAGAAGCTGTCATCTTTACTTGTGTGGTCAATTGAAATTTGTAGCTAAGCCTTCAGTTCACCACCAGCTATAATGTACAATCCCTGATTTCCCCCTGCCCCCAACACACACCTATCTACACACCCACCAGCACACCAATACACTTAAACATGGGCAGAAACCATAACGTTGTGCAGCAATGTTAGCTTTGCATGGATCCCAAACATTTTGGACAGGGATCCATCACCAGCTTGCACAGTTCCATCTCCTATCTTGACACTGATTATAATCAGCAGTCACTTGCTGTAGGTGGCTAAGTACAGACAGTCAAAAAGCCTGAGGCTGAATTGAGTCAGTCTTTGCAGGTTATTCTAAGCTGCAAAGATTGAACCAATAAGCAAATGAACAGATATTCACTTGTGATTCAGGAAATGCAACCACATGCCTACAGTGGCTCAAGTCAGAAACCAGGTGGCATTAAAGCACGGCTGTGTGTTTGTTTCCTCTTCCTGGTGCCCCCAAGGTCTCTATGATTTGTAGTCCACAATCACAGACAGCACTAAGCCAGCCAGCAGGGCAGGGCAGCTCTGTACTTGAGCGAAGTTGAGTTTAACCCCCCTCCCTGGTGCCAGACCCCAGCCAGGGTTTGTTTGTGGGGGCCAGCGAGCCAGCTGTCATTGCTTCAGCTAGGGAGCAGAGGGACAGGGACAGCCCTGCTCTCTGGAGCAGACAGCACAGTCCAGTCCAGGGCTGAAAAGTATGCTGGGGGACTGTGATTTAACTTGAACCAGGAAGGGGTCTGGGATGGAAGTTTCATAAACCAGTTTGACCTAAATCAGTTAAGTCTAATACTACATTCAACCAGGTTTATTTTAAATTAGTTTTAGCCATTTTGAAACTGGTTTACATGCACTGAACTTCTGTTCTGTTACAGGTTTAAACTGGTTTCTGATCACTTAAACCTGTGTATGCATAACTTCTGCCCCAACTGATATGATGTACACCCTTACTTCACTCAGAGGCACTGTGTGTAACACACTATATTTCATCGAACTGACTCTCTTTCTCCTCTCTCTCCAAACCACAAGGATTAATGATTAAATTACCCTGTGTCTGCAGAACAAAAAACAGATTTCTGTGTTTATTAAAGCTCAAGCACTGATTTACTTTTACATGCAACAGCGAACAACAGGTCAAGCCAGGTTTCACCTTAACTGTAATGTAACTTTGTCCTTACAATAGCTTGTCAGTGCTTCAGTACCATTTTTGTGCTCTTGACTCTCCTCTGCGATACACTGCAAACACTAAGAGAATTTATCAGATGTCAAAGAGTTTCTCAAACTTTCCTGTCCCTCATCCCCCACAGAAAAACAGAGGCCAAATAAAGATCAGAAAAGCCACCTTAGTGGTTAGAAACAGGTACACAATTCAAGTTTTGCCACAAGTTCCCTAAGTGTATAAAAAGTGTATACTTTGTACTTGAATACAAAGTAATTGCTAAACTAAAGAGGCAACCATAAAAAGATTTGCACATCTTGTTGTTCCACATATGATGGGTGGGTTTGTGCTCATATATGTGTCTTCTTTAAGTTGGTTCCAAAGAAAAGTTAGTTGCATGGGCACCAGATTGCTGTTGGGAGGTCTCCCAGAGGCCCATCGCTGACTGGGGGAGGGGAGGGGAGGGCCCCCCAAGTGGCTGATTGCCGAGGTAGCACTTCTGGTGGCACTCCTGGTTTCACATCTGGTGCTTCCGGGGTGTGCATGGCCAACTTCAGGGGGTACACATGCACCCATGTGTGCCCCCTATGCATTGCCAATGGTTAGTTGGGACAGAAAGGTGCAAGTACATTCACAAAGAAAAAACTCAGAATAAGGAACTCAGGACATTTTTACATATGCAAGTACCACAGCGCCAAACAGTTTGAAAAGCGCCAGGTGCTGCAATACTTGCAGTTGTATAAGTGGCAAAATGTGCATCAGCGCTAAGAAAATGGCAGTGGTTCGCTTTTGAATTAAAACACATAGAAGGTGCTTTAGTTCAAAAGCACACTGCCACCATTTTCTGCACACTGATGTGTATTTTGCCTCTTATACAACTGAACATGACACAGTGCAGTGCATGTCAGGTCATGTACGGAGCAGACTCGATTACTGAGTCTGCTTCAAAGTGGTGGATCTCTGGCGTGTCATAGGACCAAACAGTATGGGTATAAATGCCCTTATTTTTGATCCTTTTAATCTAGTGAAAAAAAGGCACAAGAATAATAAACGGATGGCAGCTGAAACCAGATCAAATCAAATTAGAAATAAGAGTGTGAAGGGCACTGACCATTGTAACAAATTACCAAGGGAATAAATACATTCTTCATATCTGCAAGCATTATGAGCAAGACTAGATGTTTTCTGGCTGAAATGCCTTCCTAAAACACAACTTTTAAGGACCAGTGCAAACGTAACTGTGAAATTGTCTGGCCTGTTATTCAGGATTTGGGACTGGATCAGGAGCGCTCAACCTCCGGTCCTTGTGGAGACTCGGAATCCAGCCTGCGGGCCTCCCCACTGGTTGGCAAATTTGGCGGCGGGGGAGCAGTGACAGTTAATGCTCCCTCCCCTTGCATGGCCTGATTGGAGCCGTGCCACACCCCTTCCTTCCATGTGGCTAGCTTGGGGCCTGGTTGTGCCCTTTCTCCCCACAGGGCCAGGCAACAACATTACCCACTACATGGCTGGTTTGGGGCAGGGCCACACCATGGGGCCTCTCCCCACCATGAGGCCAACCCAAGCCCCCTTCCCTAGATCCAGCCAGGTTGAGGCCGGGTCATGGACCCTCTCCCCAGGTTGGGACCAGACCAAGCCTCCTTCCACAATACAGCTGGACCAGGGCTGGGCTGCCACCCTCCCTGCTCTGCAGGGGGGCCCCACCAAACCCAGTCTACAGCAGAATGATTAGGCGCTGCACATTCAGCCTGCCGGCCAAAAAGGCTGAGCAACACTAGATAATCTAATGATCCCCACTGGACTTGCAATCTGAGAATATATGAATAACTGAATCTATCAGCTTAACAGAATTTTGCCCCAAGACAATCCTAGTAAAAAAATGAAACTCCTGTTCCTGTATTTATCCAGCAGCAATTTGAATCTGTAAATATCCTCATACATTTGAACTATACTTTACTGAATCATATTCCTGTATCTGAAAAATTGGTAGAGCTGGTCAGTGTAAAATACACAGTTACAGTGAAATGAAAACAATTCACAAAATTAGGTTCGTTTTGCCCAAATTTGCTTTTGTAAAATTATCAGAAAAATTCCAACTATTACTTGCTTTTCAAGAGACCGCAAAAACCCCCATGCTTTTGCCAGGCCAAACACAGGCATAACAGTTTGCAGAAAGCCCTTTTTCATGGAGAAAGTCCTCCTCTTGCCCCTACTCCCTACACCAGTAGTCAGAAATCCTCTGTGCCCCATGTCATATTATGCCAGAGCAGTCACTGAAATATGTAAGACTCTTATCTTTCTTGTGTCAGATACCTTTGAGTTTGCAAGTTTAGTAACCATGAAAACAAACAGAAGGCATGACATGGCATGTGGAACCATAGCAATGCATGTGGAAAAGATTTATTTGATCATGAAATCACTTGTCTTGGAAAGGTACCTATCCTTTTCTTGAAAAAGTAAGAATTGGTTATGAAACAAATAACGTTTCAACTTTTTCTGAACGTTGTAATTTTCCCTTTTGCAGTGTTTGTTTAATGAAGGCGTGAGTATAAGAAAGTGCCATAAAATGCAGAAGATATAATGTTAACTACTTTATTGTACTTCTCAGTGTATTGGATCCTATGATAAAACACCATGAGAATATTAAAAACATAAGTCAGAACTTTATTGCAAGCAAGCTTAGCATATGCAGAGACTATTAATAAATTCTAGCCCTTTGTCTTAATGGCCTACCATTTTGCAGCATCAATTCCCTAATTTGAACCTTTCAGTCTCTCAGAATAATTCCAAAAAAGGAACTGCATCCCTTTGTATAAAAGGAAGTCTACAGTGAACGACATTTTGACATAAACTTTCTTTAAAGTTCTTAGATACATAAATATTACAACAGGGTGTGTTACAATAATGATTGTAAGGGACATATAAAACATTAAAGATGCTGGACTGTTGGAATGGCCATGTTAAAAGACAGTGCAAGGCCTTAACATCTCTTGGGTTCTTTACTGCTATAAAAATTGAAGTGTTGCATGAGCGCACCGTGATATTTATGGAGCAAAAATCCACCTAGAGTACACACCTGAATCTTTATGCAGAGTGATATGAAAACACCACCTCAGACTCGCACTGAATTCACACAGCTTAACATATCACAAGGCATCCTGATTCAAGAACACATCCTTTATTGAGGGTAGTAAAGCGTGTACTTAAGTCCATTGCAGCCAAAGCCATATACAGTGTACCCAAGACAAAAGCAAAGAAAAAAAATCCCTAAGTGTATTTTAAAAAGCAAACAAGCAAAATCACAAACCAAAAAAACCCCCAGACCCATTATTTTAACGTCACTCTCACATTTTTTTTCATCATGACTCAAAAAGTTTTGACTGCCTGGCACTGGCAAATCTGAAAAAAATATGCAACTCATATAATGAAGAACTCTTCTGAATACTTTCTCTGTCAGATTTGTAACACTCAGAGAGACCAAAGTGCAGGAACTTCTTTTGGCAGAAAGGGTCTGGTTGAGATTTTTTAAAAATATCTCCATAACAATTCAGTCTTCATTTGATCCAGGGCTAAACACACAGCGTTGAGAATTCTGAGGGACTCTTATGAATCTTTGTGCAGTATTATTGTGCCAGATGCCAAAACTCATAATCAGTGTTGCTAAAATACAACAAGCAAAATACAACAGGGCTGCAGCATTGTTGCTTTTATTTATTGAAAAGAAATGCAGAAAAGAAACTTCTCAATATATTAACAATATTTTAATTTTATAGTGGTTTGAAAGATAATTAAGCAGTCACACTGCTGCATCATCAGTCAAGCGTATAAATTGTACTCTCTAGTATCATTCTGAAATGCATACTCTTGTGGGACAACCCATTTTGAGCTCAGGTAACTATTTTGCATTTTTTGGAAGGGCAGTAAGCTTAATCAGTAATGCTGACAGCCAGGAATAACAGAATCTATTCCCAGCTTGTTGAAAGATTTCCAGGGTGACCAGAGAAAATCGCTTAACTTCTCCTCTGTCCTTAAGAACAGGGATAATAATATGCACCTACTTCACAGGAGTGTGTTAGAATAAATTCTCTAGGGCCCTAAACCTACGCTATGGTAGATCATGGGAAAGTAGGGCTGGAAGGGACCTTGTGAGGTCATCCAGCCACCTGCTCAACGAAGGATCATCCTAGCCTGACTAAACCATCCCTGCCAGGTGTCTGTCTAACCTACTCTTCAAATTTTCCAGGGATGAAGATTTTGCCACTGCTGACTTGGACGACCTCAAGATTATTTAAAGCATGATTGTAGTAAAATTGGAAACGAGGATTAAAAACAAATTTAAAAAGTTAACTGTTTCTGTAGGCAAACAGCAAGTGTCTGAAAAGTAAGTGGCCCTTAACAGTCATTGTAGTCCCAAGCATTTATTGTTATCTTGAACACGAGGAAGGTTGTATTTTGGGGTGAACCAAAGAAAATATTCTACAGCAGCAGCAGCAAAATTAGAAGTGAATCGCTGAGGAGATGAAATCGGGCTTAGTGGCATGTAGTGTGTGATCAAAGGAAGGTCTGTAAAATGGACAGCACATGCTTTTATAATATAAGCAAGAGGTGCACGCATGGGCGACTGGTGCCTCCTGAGTCTGGGGGGGCACCTGCAGAAACTGGCGGCAGTGGAGGGGACGGGGCTGGCAAGCACCCACAGAAGCCAGTATTGGTGGCAGGGACGGGGCTGGAGAGCACCCACACAAGCCACTGGCGGTGTCAGCAGTGGGGGGGCAGCCCTGTTGGGGGGCACGTGCCCCCCCCCATAGCCTATGGGCACATAACATTTCCAGTTCAGAAGAGAAGATGAAAAAATAGCAACTAAGCTTCTGAGAGTCTTACCGGTTAAATCCCATGACTACTGTTTTACTGTACTACTGAAAGACCTCCCTGTACACCACCCCCAGCTTTACCACAAAGACTGACTACTATTGGCACTAGCCATGTGACAGAGCTTCTCTGGAAGTTGCATTTTTATGTAAAATCTCTCTTCTCTCTTATCTAAGTGAATGTCTGAGTCACTGAATTCATCACTGTTGCAGCTAAAAAAAATTGGGCTACCACCATACTGGAAGTATGGTGTTAAAAAAAAAGATATCCTTAGGGGCCTAAGCAAAGCAAGGAGCTGTGGGAATTAGGGGAAAAACACTCTAGACAGTAAAATGTCTGAAATCAGGCATCTGTCATTATCTGTGGCGAATTTTTAATTAATACTAGCTAGAGCACTATACATAGTCAAGAAAAGTGGGCCTTGTATTCTTACAATTTTTACTATAGCACATTCTATAGCACACATTTTATCAAATGGAAAACATAAATATTTGCAAATATTACCCTTATTTACATTTTAACATCAATATTAATATTATATCTATATTAAACAGGGTAAATATTAGCATATTTAAGATGCTGTAATATATATCAGGGATAGGCATCCATGCCAATTAGTGACATGCAGAGAAATTTTTCTCGGCACACCAGGAGGTGTGCGAGGAAATTGTTTAAAAAAAAAACAAACCAAACCACAGGCAGGGATGCTGTCTGCATTCTGTTGACCCTGCCCCCTGTCCCTGGGCTGTGCCATCCAGCCCCTAGAGGAGAGCTGCAGGTGGGCAGGCACTGTGCAGGGCTGCTGTGCTGGAGGCTCTCGGTTGGCTTGGCCCTGAGTGCTGCTCATGGCAGCTGTTCCTGGGGCCGGGGGGCTCCTGCACAGAGGCCCTTGCAGCAGGGGTGGTTTTGCCTTGCTTGCGCTGTGCCCAGCATGCAGGGAGGCCAAGCCTGTGAGCCTGACGTCCTGCCCTGGCCAGGTGGCATCCCCTCACTTGCATGGTGGCTGAGACCCATTCCTGCAGAGCTGTGGGGGCCAGGCTCTACCTTGGGTGCTGCTGGGTCCCCCTGCACACCCACCCACCATGGCTCAAGCCTGCAGAGCCCAGGGACAGCCCCAACTTCCCTCCTGGACTCCACTCTCCTCCAACTGCTGTCTTTCAGGTGGCCGATTTACCCATGCCTGCTTCTCTCCTCACCACCCTGCCCCGAGTGCCTAGCCCTGGTGCCCCCGTGTTGCTCCTGCCCAGGTGGGATAGGATGTCTGTCTGCCCACGCCAGGATCTCCCTTCCAGCCCTTGGCCTGGGCTCCCCCAGCTCCTAGACTGTTGGGGAAGACTGAGCACCCCGACCCTGGTGGACGTTGCTGGGGTGTTGCTGCTTCCCTCCACCAGATACTGCCCTGGATCAGCAGGCCTCAACCACAGCTAGTAGCATTGGGAGACATGAGAGGCAAGGGATAAACCATCTTTCTCTTTTTTCTCTATTCTCTTTCTTTTTCCTTCTTTCTCTTGTTCCTGTTCTTCTCTTTTTCTTTCCTTCTCCTCTTTTTACTTTTTTCTCTCCTCTCTTTTTCTTTCTACTGTCTTTCTCTTCTTTCTTTTTCTCTTTTCCCTTTGTCTCCTCTTTTTCCTTTCTTTCCTTTTTTCTCTATTTCCCTTTTTTCCTCATTTTTCTTTTCCCCCTTCTCTCTCTTCTCTCTTCTTTCCCTCTCCTTTTTTCTTTTTTCGTTCTTTCCCTCTTTCTCTTTTTCGTCTCCTCTTTTTTCTCTCCCTTTCTTTTTTCTCTTTTCTTTCTCTTATCTCCTTTTTTCTCTTCTTTTTCTCTCCCATTTTTCTCTTCTCTTTTTTCTTTCTCTCCTTTCCTTCTTTTTGCTTCCACTCTCTCTCATCCTCTTATTTCTTTTTTCTCTTTTTCTCTTTCTGTTTTTTTCTCTCTCTCTTCACAACAGGCTTAACAAAAACAGAATACACAAAAACAAAGGTAGTATATGAAGTTTTATTTATTGTTTCCAGGTTTAGAGTTTTTAGAAAACCTGGTATTTACTGTTAAAAAAAGGCAATATTTATGACGATTAACTATGTTAATATGCAGTGCATCCTGCCATGCACCCTCTGCCCCCATTTTGGGTTTTTTTGGCATGCTTGCACTCCGGCACCTTACAAGATAGATACTGTGTTTTTTTTCAGCACTCCAGCCAAAAATGTTGCCTACCCCTGCTATATAGGTTGTGTATTATAGACCTTAGCTTTAATTATGGGCAAACAGAGACAGGAAGTGGCTTGCAGAGGGGAGGAAGTCAAGAATAGGGAATCATAGGGTATGAAATGCCTGGGTGACTTCTGAACACACTGCAGGGAAGAGCAGGGAGTGAGTGGACCCATGGTTTATGTAATCTCTGGAAATTCAGTAGATCTGCCAGAGTTGGATTGGACTATAGACAGGGGGTCAAATGCAGGAGACTTGCAGTATAAGAGTAGGTAAGTAACTAAGAGCAGCATAAATGTCATAGCTGCCTTTCAGGGTAGACATAGCTCTAGTTTAACCTAACTACATTGTTGGACTGGGGCTTTACAAGCTAATTCTGTTTAAACATAAGTTGAAGGCAAATTTCCCACGGATTTCTGTGCTGTAGGAACAGGCCCTTCTTTCTGAAGAACACACCAGAGCTTGTATTTAATTAAAATGAAGTAAAACAAAGGGAGGGAGGAGAATAGACACAAAACATGGATATTTTGAGGCATAAAATTAGGTGCCCAGTGAAATACAATGGCCTTATTTATGTTCTAGGGGTAGCACAATGCATAACGTTTTAAGAACTTCAAAAAAGTTCTCCAGCCACTTTTTGTTAAATATGGAATTAGTTACCCTTCTTTTCCTGTCTCCATCTGTTTTTGCTTAAAGACTAGACCACTGGTTCTTAAACTCATTAGACTTGAGACATCCCTCAGAGAATGCCAGCGCTTAGTTTTCACTCATTTTTTCCTATGGAAAAACAATAGAGCAATTTTTCTGTTGCAGGGAGCTGAAAAAGATCACAATAGGTCAAAAGGTTTTTAACACTATGAATTCCTATTTGAAATCCCTGGGCTCATCTTGTTTCCATACCAAATAGTGCTAACGTTGTATGGCATGCCCCATCACCCTTGGAAGCATCTCAAAGCACCCCAAGGTATCGCAGCACGCTGGTTGAGAATCATTGGCTAAACCAACTTCACCTGGCAGAAAAGGTGCCCTTCTGGAATGTACCATGAAGCATACCAAGCTATCAAAGGAAGCCCCAGTTCCTGTCAAAGCTCCTCCTGAAGTGGCACACCCGCCAATCCACAGCCCCTTCTCCCTAAACGCCACAATTTGCTTATGGAGAATTCCTGCATAACTTCTTAGCAATATGACCAATTGATCCACAACACAGTTGTGAGCTATGGAGGGGCCAGCATACTGAAAATATTCCTTGAACAACTGTATTGTTCTAGTGTAATACAGTGCCACAGAGATACAAGATATCACAACTAACTAAATCAAATTCATGGCCATCAGTTCAAATACAGATTTCAAAAACTGGTTCAAATACCCTTTCTGTCACACATCATCAAGCCCCAGTATAGGACTAAGGGCTTCCAATCAAAAAGACTGACAGACTCATCTCTCACAGAAATCAATATTTCTTTTCTCAGTCTTTTCTTTACTGAGACCAAAGTCACAACTATCAATAGTTTATCTGTCAGTAATTCCTTTTTACTGATTAAAGAAAATGTCCATGCAAGGGTCTCAAATGCAACAACAGTACAAGATGAAAGGGTTTCATATGTTTTTCATTACTGAGAGACATGTGAAGTGATTTTATTTCATTGGTTACATGAAAGATATTCAAATTAGCTCTTTTTAATCTCTTCTTTTTCACAGAAAAAATGCAGAATGTAGTTTGATTTTGGAAAAAATATATCAGCTCATATAATGAAGTCAATCTCAGTAAATTCACTTTCAGGAAACCAGAATATATTCTGTTTTATAAAAAGCCAGAAGCTAAGCAGTGATTTTTTATAAAAATCATTTTTACATCTATTGCAAAAAAAATTAATAAACTGAAGATTATACAATTATGTTCTAAACAAAAGTACTCAATTTTCCTCAAATATACTCTAAATGTTATGTATGCAATTGCTGCAGCTATAGGTGCAAACCCAGCAGTTAAGCATCTAAGGTTCACATTCTAATAAATGTGTTGGTTTGCATTCTAATTAGAATGCGTCAGAGCAGATTCGATTACTCAAGCCTGCTTTGCATTCTAATTAGAACATACCTGTGTGGTCTCATCTTCATGTGTATAAGCCCCTGTGGGTTTAAAAATGGCCACTGGGACACTATCTAAACCTCACTGAATGAGATTTAGATAAAGCACCCCATGGTCATTTTTAAACCCACAAGGGCTTAATCCACATGATAGTGAAGCATTTCAATTAGAGTGGGTCTCTGAGCACGACTCTAATTAAAACACACCCTCCACCCCTGAGCACATGTATAGATACCCTAAGTGCATAATTTGAACATCCAAGTGCTTGTTTACAAAAGTGATAGTTGCAAAGCCTGATTTAGCATGTACAAAATGAAAGGGAGCTTTTGCAAAATTGGCCCTAAATGTTCAATACTCAAAGAACAATTGAAGCCGATAGACTTCAGCTGGCAAAGTACTACGCTACTTAAATTGTAAGTATGGTTCCTGATACACTACTAGGAAAGCAGAACCTGGCAAAGATACAGAAGATTACTAAGCCTGTGTAGAAGACAATCATAACTTATATTTGCCTTCTACAACTGATCTTTTTTGAACTGTGTAGAAGTGCTAAGTGCCTTAGATGCAAGCAACATTCAAGGGCTATACACTGAAGTAATGAAGGAAGGCAGGGAATTAACATGGAAGCTCATTTGCAGAAATTTAAAACAGAAGAGCAATTCCTGATTAATTCCCCATGTAGAGGGTCTTACTGAAGAATAACAATGCCTTTTTCCACATTAGCCTCATGCATTTTCATAGCGAATTAAGCTTACTTGGAATAAGGCACTCTTATTCTGGAATAAGAGTATCCACACAGGGAGTTAATAAGGAAAAGTCAATTAAGAACAACAACCCTAAATGTCCCTTGGCAATATAATGCTGAACAGATTTCATATGCTTGCAAGAACAAAATTCAACTCTGAACAGAAAAATTAGTGCAGTACCTACATGCATTTTAAACTGGAATTATAACGATGAGATATCAAAACAAAAAGGAAAATGCAGATCCTATTTACATTTTTTTTATAAAAAAGTACAGTGAAAAAATGTCAGAATCACAGAACACTATTAGTACAGTGTAGTATTGCTGTAGCATATATGCCCCGTAATCATGGACCAGAGCCCACTGTAATGGACCCACACAAAAACCAAAAAGATGGTCCCCTGCCCTTCCCAAATTACACTCCATATCATTGATGATTGCATCATACTTGTGGCTCCCTTTATGACAGGAAAGTTTAACATACAGTATAACCACAGACTTAACTCATTGCAGTTATGGCTAGAACCTGAATAGCAGATCTGCCAAGTCTACAGTTCTTGCCTGTAGAATGAACCATTACATATTGGCTTCTTGGGAAATGACCAGTCTACCACTTTGCCCCCCTGCTGCCAGGGTCTCCATAGGAAGAGATTTCATATGCAACCAGAGAGTGAATTGTGTGCATCAACAAAGAGCCACAGTATTAATATTTCACAAGATCATCTTCTGTTTCTCTGAGTTGTCTTCTAATTTAAATGATCCAGAACCAGAGCCCCTGGGCTCTCTCAAGACATGATTCTATCCCACTAATTCTCTTGCTCTTTTGTTTTTCTTCTTAATGTCCACATTTCTCATGTCAGGCTATTCCAGGGTTGACATTTACTGTAGGCCACCTCTTGTGTCCCATCCCTCTGCCCCCAAATGCCCCAGGAAAAATACAGTGATCAAGCAATACACAATTCTTTCCCTAGGCTGTTCTTACTACCAGCAGTAGCAGTATTTTCCTGCTGGTCCCTATAAAGCAATGCATTCCTACCCCTCTTTCCCATACTTGCTCAGTCACAGTGGCCAGAGAGCAGGAATGGAGTCGAGTCCCCCATTACCCCAACTCCACCCTGCCTCATTCCCCTTCCCCTAGCTTCTGGGAGAGAATAAATTGTTTGGGTAGCTCAGTACATTGTTGCATGCTTGGCAGCAGCATCTGAAATAGCTCCCAAAAAGTAGTTATATTTCAGGTTGACTTATGTGCATCTTTGGTAGGGGTGTGTGAAACGGGCCATATGTAATTTGGATTCAGATTCAGCCTGAATCAGGGACAGTCATTTGATTTGTTGATTCGGATCACTATATCCAATTCAATTAATCCAAAACTGAAGATTTGATGCTGATTCAGAGAATCAGCAATTTGGCCATAGACACAGCTTTAAATGTTTTTTTCTACATATCTTGAGGTACTAGGTGCAGCTCCTGAATGCTGTGATGCTGGGGCAGATGTGGAGCATCCCACAGGAGCACAAGGGGGCCCCTGCATACTCTGTGGTAAACCTAGAAGTAGTCTGGAAGTACTTCTGGTCCACTTCCGGGTCTGCCAGGGAGCATGCTGGGGGCCCCTGCCATGTCCCCCTGGCTCGGCAATTGGCCACTGGGGACCTGAGTGCCCCCCCAGACCTAGGAGGCACCTGTCGCCAAGCTGGGAAGGTGCGGGAGGGCCCCCAGCACGTTCCCTGGTGGACCCAGAATTGGACCGGAAGTGGACTGGAACCCCCTGCGCTCCTGTGGGATGCTCCATCTGCCCCACCATCACAGTGTTGACAAGACACCTGGTACCTTGTGGTCTGTACAGAAAACATTTAAAGCTGTGTCCATATCCGAATTGCCAAATCTTTCTAAATCTCTGCAAATCAATTCAGAGAGATGCCCTAGAAGAATGCCCCAACCACCACACCATGGGGAGGGAAGCACTCTCCGTTCCTGTTAGCTGTGCCGCAGTCTAAAAAAGAATGAAAGAATCATGAGGAGAACACAACAGAGAGAATCTAACTCTAACTCTGGTCTAGTGATGTGGAGGTAGTCATAGACTGTGCGCCCTGATCACAGCACTGTTTATCTATCTTATCCAATGTCTCATTAATCCAAAATGTGTAAGTAATCCCTGGAGCCAAGACCAGAACCCAGGACTGGCTGCTGTCTTTTAAAAGGCTGAACTCAAGCCAGTTTGTGCGCATTACGCCTATTCTGAATTTGCCTACTAGATCAGGCCCCTCATGGCACCTACATGCAGCGACACCTAAGTTGGTGAATAACAAAACAGGCTTTGGTCTGAGACAGTGACCAAGATGCTCATTTTAGCCAAGATGGTGGCAACTCTGGGAATGTACAATAGCAGAACTTTAGGTACCTAAATTTTCACCAGTGGTAAATAAAAAATATTAGATGCCTGTGACTTTCCAGGTACCTAAGGAGTTGAGGTGGGTTTGTTGTGGATTGTTCACTAGATCTTCACATCTAAATTCCATGTAAGTTACTTTAGGCACCTGAGCGCTTCTTTAGATCCTGCCCTAAGTAACTTGCCCAAGGAGACCTATGTAGAGCAGACAGATAGAACATTTTGTTGTAGCAAGTCTAATGACTTGCATTTCACATGAATTCTCCCATCACCAATGTCACCACATCTAATCTTCTCTTTTTTGTAAAAATTTTCCATAAAATGTTAGTGAAGAAAAAATGATGTATGAAAATTTTCATTTATTAAAAACTACATTCTTTTACCGAAGATCAGGTTTTTGCAAAACAAAACATAAAAAAAAGAAAATAGATTCCTGTAATAATTTCAGTACAAAAAAATCCCAGAAAATTTCATGAAACAACAGAAAGCTGTACAAATGAAAGACAACTTCAAACATTGTTTTTCTTCAAAACTTTTCTTTGTTTTTGTGAAGTTTTAACATACAGAAAAAATGACAGTGACAAAAGCAAAACAGACTCATCAATTTGATTATGTTTTACATTTCACTCCATTCCCATCTACCTTCATCTTAGTCCTCTCTTTAGAAGAGTAAGCCATTCAGTAGCTGTATTTCCCTATGCATTGTACAGCTCCCAGCATATTTTGAGCAGCAATGAATAAGAACAAATATGCTATGTCATCTGTTTTTCACTCCATTTGCTGTACCATGGAGCATTTTCCTTTACTCTTCCATTGCTTTATTATTGTGGTTTTTATTTCGTGAAAAGAAGGTCTTGTCCCTTCACTCAGGGTCAGATCAACTGGCGTAACTTGGGGTCAGGAAAAAATTTTACACCATGGTAAGACTAGTATGGACTGTTGGGGTTTTTGCCTTCCTCCGTAGCAGGGGGTGTGTCGCTCTATCTGAGGTCTCTTCAGCATTTATTAACAAGCTTTTGCATTAGCAGAACATTGGCTGTTGTGGTTCCCCCAGCTTCACCTGTGGCAGGTTAGGGCTTACGTCTTGTATTGTATCAGGTTTGATGATAGTTTTACTAAGAGGTCAGATTACTGATTTGTATTGGATGGTTTGGATAGTGATGATCTTGTCTCACACAGGGGGTGGACTAGATGCTACATAGGTGTCATAAGGGGCCTGATCTGGTAGATACAACAGACATTTATAAATGTTTGATTTTCTAGGTTTAATTCAGACTACAGTTGTCACTACATGTACGTGCACATCTATAGTCCAAACTAAAATTAGCTCCAGTCCAAATGAACTAATCCTTATTGAATGAGGATTAAAGTTAATGCAGACTGGGGCAGTCCAAATTAGGCAAGTTAAACTGTATTAATTAACATGTATATAAACATTGCTTTTAAGACAACCAATCTTTAGGAACTCAGATATGCATTGTATATATCAGTTCCCTCAAGGGAAACTCAATTGGGTTTTTGCAACACAAACAAGCCTATTAGGCACAAACCTTTACGAAGTGAAATGTGCCAAAAACACCACAGGTCAACTGCACGGCACTTCAGATTATTGCAACAATGTAGCAGTGTTTAAACATGTTAATTATCACCTCTTAATTACTTCCAACCTCAGCAAATTGGGTCTGTTAAGGAGCTGTCAATGACCGTCTATTAACCCTTAATTCGAGTTGAAATTTGATTCGAACTACGTGATGTGAATCAGTTAACATAGTTTAAAAAACACTGAGCACATCTACAAACAGCCAGTAAAACCAGGGCTAATGCATACCAGCAGATTTGAGATCAGCACAAAAGACAGCAGCCAGTCCTCAGTTCTGGACCCTTCCAGCTCTACTTTTCTATGATTCAATGATTTATTTTTCTGGACATTATATTACAGCAATTTCATCTGTCTCCCCCTCTGAAATGCAAAAGCTCCCAACACATCCACCCACACAGCCCAGCAAAAAGAGCCAAAATGTAAAAGCAAAAGAAAGCTTATTAGTTCTGTAAAACCAACTCAAAGAAATATTTTTTTCATAAGAGATTTCTTTCACTCCAAGCTCTTTTATGGATATGCCTACAATAAAAATAGCCAAACATTAGGCATAATTTACATTGGTTGTCACACAGCTCTGCTACTTTAATTCAAAACGTATTTTAAAAACAGCTTTGACTCATGGAAGAAAAAAAACCACCAAATTTTCAGGAGCCATCTTCCCTAAGAATGTTTGAAAAATCACAAACATTTTAATGATATTTCTATTAGTTATGAATCACTTGCTATTAAAAACTGAAACCAACTTATAAAATAAAAAATCTTTGCGTTTTCCTTTCTTTCTCAAAGTGTTTCAAGGTTCTGTTTTTCTCTGGGGGAATTACAAGAGAAGAAAAGATAGAGAAAAGAAACATGGCATTCAATTTTCTTTTCCACTATAACCCTTGCTAATTCATTTTCTTTGGTCCAGCATGGACTCTTGTAATCATAGCCCTTCATTAAATAGAATCCTGCAGAAACGTGTGATTTATTTAGACAGTTGCACAGCCTGTTACACAAGAGTAGGAACATTTGCCCTAGTGTCCTGATTCAATTTCTACCCACCTGCAAATCTGGTAAGTTATTCTTCTTTCAGTTCTGAACAGGTGTGTGGAATTACTCTGTTGGAAGAGTTGACTTCAGATGTGTCTGTGCATTTCTACCTAGTTTGTAAAGTCTGAAGAGTTTTGATATCCTTTGGATGAAATGCACTGTAGAAATGTCAGTTATGTTTTGTGGTGCTCTGTGCAGGGTAAGACGTGGATGTCTACAATAAGTATGAGTTTGCTGCACTTTTGGCTGGTGGAAATGTACTGCCAGAGCACTTACGATACTAAATATAATTACTGCCTACACAGTATTAAAATAACCACTGTCTGAGGAAACAGACCATTAAGAGTTATGGCTGAAAACATGTCAGTTATAAACTTCTGAGTTAATACATATTGTTATGACAGTTTGATTAGAACAACTGAAGAATTAGAGAGAGAGAGAGAGGTACTTTGGTCATATTAGCCACATGTCAACATCTTCAGTATTAAGTGAACCAGGGACCATCTTCATTGTAAAGACATTAAAAATTTAGGTTAAAATTGCTAATACATCTTTAGTTACGAGTGTTATTGGTTGTTTCCTGTTAAGGCCTGCTACTTACAAAGAGAAAGGAAGATGGAAAAATGTAGCTGAGACAGTCAAAAATATGGCAAGGGAAGGAAGGAAAAGCTACAATTTTTTGAGTTATTATTTCTTAAGAGCCTGATTTTGAGTTTTGCCAAAAACATATTTTGTATTTGTATTTTGAGTTTTGCCCTTACACTACATTTTCATAGTCAGCAAACAGATTTGAAGTTTTACAGAAAGGACATGACAGCTGCTATCTTGGTGGACACACAATGGAATGACCTGAGAAACAACTTCCAGGGAACTAACTGTTACACATTTACCTTAAGACCCATGTTTCTGTAGCTAGGATTAAGGCTCAAAGTCTACGTGAATCAAGAACAGAGGCATACCTGTAGTACGCATACCAGCAGGTTACACTGACACATATAAGGCCTTGTGCAGACATTCAGTTTCTTCTGGGAGAGTCACTGCTCTCCAAGGAGAAACCACAGGGGTACAGATGTTCAGGCTTTTCCTCCTACAGGAGAAATGGCCACTCTAGGAGAAAAATAAGCTGTCTGTACATACAGCTCTGGGTAAGTTGATCTACCAGGAGGACAAACCTGGGAGAACTCTACCAGGTTATATGAATGTGTGTACACAAGCTAAGTTATCTTATTCTTACATGGCATGTTCTCCTGAGATGTCACAGACTGGAGTAATTTCATTTGTTTAAAACTTACTGTCTGTCATTTTACATTAACTGCAATAATTTAAGAAATAACTAATATGCCATTAAGGCAAACTGATTAACTGAAAAGTTATTTTATTATGGAGAAACAGGCTAGATGCTCTCTGTCCCCAGGGAAGGTAATGTGTTGTAAATATACTTGAACTTGATATATTAATACATTACTGGAAATCAGTTCAGCTTGACAAGACAATGTACCTATGTATTAATGGGAAAAGTGGAGGAAATACACAAGGAATATAAGTATGGACTGTGAATATGTTTTCTTGACCCCCAAGGTTTCAGAGAGACAGGTAAATGAAAAATCAATGATGAAATTGGTTTTGGTGGTAAAATGACAAATTAATTTCACTACCTGAGAAAGTGCATATAGTGTCTCAGTAACCATTAGAAAAGAACATTCCAACTGCAATGTCTTCGGCAAGCAGCCGGCAAGAGAAGAAGTTTCTCAGGGGATGTCATGAAAATCATTTTAAAAAGCTTGTTTTGTACTGTACAGTGCTGAGAGCTAATCAATGAAGAGGACATAAAAAGTCGGCCTGGAGACATTTGAAATCGGTTTGTAAGAAGACTATAACACATTGACTCGGAAATCAGAGTCATGATGGAAATAATGAGAACCACAGACCTGTGAGAACAGCTGAATAACATGCTAAGTAAAAATACTACAATAGGGATGATGGAGAATCAATGCATGAAAGAGGTGATGGAAGCAGTTCCAGCAGAAAATGAAGTAAATGGTATTAGGAATATATGTTGGAAAGCCCAGCTGGAGTACAACCAATCAACATAGAAGACAGGGATAATGGCAAAGTAGAGCTATCTGGCAAATACGTTATGACTACTCTAGGTCTTGATCCTGAAGATATTTTGCATAGTGAGTAACTTCATCTCAGGTATTTTTGCGTGTTATTAAACTGAATGGAACTATTCCTATGAATAACATTATCCCCACACAAAATATTTGTAGAATTGGAGGCTGAACCTGTCATGGAAATTTTTTGAGTATGTGCTGTCAGTACAGAAGAGGTTAAACTGACATGCGCAGTTTGAAGCTGTGAGTGGAAATTTCCAAGGCTCACCCAGTCCTTGCCCCCTGGGTGACCTGCGGA
>NW_017728943.1:28618930-28637537 GCF_001723895.1 Crocodylus porosus | reverse complement strand
TGAAGCGTAAGTCAAATAAATTCACCTGTTTTTCTCAATCTGCTCCGAGTCCCTAACTCCAGACTCTACGCCGCTAATCCCACCTGTCCGTATCTAATTGCCACCCCGGCCCACCGTGACCTTGGGGCCCGATCCTTCGGTTTTCCCCGACAGAACCAAGCCAACGGATACACTTCGGGTGACTCTACACAAGATTCTATGGGGCTGTTGCGATTCGCTATAGCACCGTAGCGTTGGTTGGCAAAAACTGTGATACCACCACTACGTCACCATAGGAAATGCACTCCCCCATTATAATGCGTTGCTATGGCAACAAAAATTACATTGTGCAACTGGCAAAGCACAGTATGGGCTGTTATTGTGCTGTCTTTGAGTACTTCCAAAAGGCACCATATGGCCAGGTATAGACATGCCCTTACTGTATCAACAATCATGTCTAACTGGATCATTCACATTTCCCTGTTATTTTTTTCTTCTTGTGAATTTTAATGCCTTTTATTCATTCAGTGAAAAACAAGAAAGGCAATACCTACCATTCCTGAAACAGATCATACCTAGTGAATACCTCTTTTACTAAAGATCATATTGTATCTCTGATTCCTATTTATTAATTGACAGAAAACAAAAAATGACAATTATGTTTAATGTTAACTGGAATTTTTAAAAGAATCTGTTTTAGATGACTAAATCACAAGGAAATTCAAAGGTAAACAGGTACTCTCAATGCAATAGTAAAATGGCAACTGCCTGAGGCAATTGTGAAAATGTCAGTCTCAGTAAAATCATATAATATAGTAAATTAAAGATATAGCTGACTCAGCTTTCCAATATGCCAGTGTAACTCCTGAATAACTGTACTGACTTCAAATAAGTTATTCAGGAATTAGAGCAGTGTAATTCCTGCAAGCTAGAGGGAGAGCCCAGGAGCAAGCCCCTATCACTATCCATTGAGAAGCTACTGCAGCCTCTTGCAGGGCCCCAAAGTGCAGCAGACAGGTCTCCACCCATAGCCATTGCGTAAAACGGAACACAACTTGGCCCATTCAATATAAGAGTTAAAAATATATTAATTAAAAAAAAAGTTTCTTCATCAAATCCTACCAGCTTACATTTCTTATATCTGATCACAAACCCATATTTCTGTTACTAATGGCACTAACTAGGTACCAAAGTGGCTTTTAGTTAGTCAAGAATTTCATGAACTACATCCAGTCATTTTAAGGCTGTCTCATTTAAATAAGAGGTTTAAGCAAGTGGAAACTAAAAACCTAGATTCAGAACATCTTCCTATGAGCCCAAATGTATTCATAGTTCATTTTGAAGCACCATTTTGATATCTGTAGGACTTTTGGCATGTGTACTCGTCAACCTGACCGCAGTCTGAGAGCACATGAAAAAAATGAAAAAATCCATCAAAATTTGAAACATATTTTGCAGTCCCAGGCTCTACTCAGTTAAATCTCCTAAGAATTTCCAATAGCATTTACACTGTAGGGGTTGGCCAAATGATTTATAGAAGGCTATAAGTTGAATGTACTGTATTGAATGTGCTGTACAAGGTATTTTGAGAAAGAAGATTTGAAAAATACTTCATGGCCGTAATATTATCCAAGTTAGGGCATTTATTGTTTTTCCGATTTGATCCTCTCCATCTTGCCTTTGGAAAATAAATATATATACTACAAAGGCAACATGAGAAGGAAAAACAGCTGAGATGAGATTCCAGATTTCTCTCGAGTATTTCTCTTGTTTATTATCAAATAATAATATATGCACATTAAAAGTGCATATTACTATTTAGAGAGGGTAATGTAATCTGTAAAATATATGAGTCTTTAAAGCTAGATCCCTAGCTGATGTAAGTCAACACAGTTTCAATTTACAGGAGCTGAGGATCAGGCCATGTTATATTAAACTGCTAAAAACATTTGTTCGCAGAGGAGAAAAAACCCCCAACAGTTTGAATAAGAGGCCCGTCTGATTAAAATGGACAGTGAGATGTGACTTTAATTTGAAGAGGTGTCTTAGAAGTTCCTGCAGTTGGCAGATTCTACCAGTCACTCTATCCATCTCATCATCTGAATATATGAAATCATTTAATTCGTGACCTTTGCCTTAAAAGCACTCCATATTATTTTAAAAGAGATTATCTTTCTTCTGTGCCATCTAATGTAGGGAATTACTGAATTGGTTAGGCACCGCATAGTTTCAACAAGCACCAACTGAAGAGGAGGAAAAAAAAGAAAGGAAAATCAGGTAGAGTCTCTGAGAACTATATGAAGATTACTGGCCTGCGTTTAGTCTTCTAGTCTTAGGAGTTGAAAGGAACCTTTCTATTCAAAGGGCTCTGAATAATTGTACATGGCATACATCTTAAAGCAACATGAAGTATTCTGGCCAGCAACTGGCTGAAATGTCTGGGGTTCAGTCCACTGTTCCTATGGATATTAAGTTGCAAGATCAGACCTTAAGTCAGGGTAAAGTTCCAAGAGCAGGGGCAGATTAATGCATGGGCCTGCAGGGGCTGGGCCCAGAGGCCCCTGCCAATCAGAGACCCCCTGGGCCACCTGCATGCATCCCTGAGTACCAGCACCACTGGGATAGGATGGAATGGGACAGCCCTGCTCCACCAGGGCTGATAGAGATGTGGGCAGGCAGCTGTGTGTGGCATGGAGCCTGTGTTGCTCCCCAGGCAGGCTGTGGCTCTGGCCCATCCCATAGCGCTGGGGGACTGCAGCACTGCCTGCATGCCACCTGCTGGGCAGAGGTGCAGAGGGGCTGGGCTGGGCTGGGTTGAAGCCAGGGCTGCCTTCACCTCAGCAGTGGTCATATGCACTGGCTTGCCCTGGATATGCCAAGGAGACTGGGCATGTTGGGTGCACCTGGTGGGTGCAGAGGGAACCTGCCCTTGCTTAGTAAAGAAGACACATCTGAGATGGGGATTTTGGCCCTTGTGGTTTTAGGCACCTGGCAGAAGTGACCCCTTCTTCTCACCTGAATGATGTGGTATAGCTGTGGGTGGAGACCTGTCTACTGCACTGTGGGGCCCTGCAAGAGGCTGCTGTAGCTTCCCAATGGCTAGTGATAGGAGCTTGCTCCTGGGCTCTCCCTCTAGTTTGCAGACTTTGATGACATTATACAAGTTTTTTCCTCTCTCAAAGCTTGGAAGAAACAGATCATTTAAAAACTAAGTCATTGTGGTAGTGAGGAGTACCCAACAAGGCGGTACCAGAAAGACAGTGTCCTGCGAGGTGTCCCTGGGATTTGGAGCACACCATTTGTTTCTTTACGAGTTGGGCTGCTGCTTTACGTATGTAATTTAGTTACACCTGTTGGAAGCCTTAATGAATTGCGGTTGGATGTGATTGAGTTAATTAACTGGGCTAAGAATGGATTGAGAATTACATGGACTATATTTATTTATTGAAGATTTGATTTATTTATGCCCCAAGGAAATTAATGAATTGCCGCTGCCAGATGGCGTAGAGTGATTTGCCCATGAATTAACTGAGGCTTAAACAAACTATTTATTAATTGAAAATTTGATTTATTTATGCCCTGAAGTTCATGAATTGCTGCCACCAGAGGGTGTGGAGATATTGAAAGTAGTAAGTTATTGTTTCCAACCTATGGACTTAATGAATCTCTGCTGAACATGGCGGGTTGAATCGCTCGCCAAGTGAGTTGCTAGCCTAGGACCCTTCTACTCGGAGCCCTAATATAGATCCCAGTTTAGGACCTGGTTGTTGTGTGGATGGGATGAAAGGGGAACAGGGGCCCTTAGCACCATCAGTATGCACAGCTCACATGGGTATATGACAAAGGACTCTCCTCTAACTGAAAAGATCAAGGAATGGGAGGTGAGCTGGGGGGCATGTCCTGTGAGCAGGACTGCATTAAGGGTCAAACTGTCTGACCCCAAAAGTTGGCACCCCAGAGGCCAAAGTGCACAGACTCTACGGCAAAGCCTATCTTGGCACCGCTGCTCACAGACATATATTTTCATGAGATTTTTTATATTTGTATTTTTTCACATTTTGGTTACATAATTATGTGATGGTAGCATTAAAACACAGGTGTAATGGGTATGTAAGACAGATTCACAGTATATGAAGTTTAGCATATGTGTAATGTTTTAGGAATCATAAAAAAATGGAGATGTATTGTGTAGGCCTACTGCTTTATTTTAATTGCAAGAATTACTAATGGCATTCTTAGACTTGTACTTGAGGCTGTCAGTATGGCTTGTATTTTTCCTGTAGCAGTTTACTGAAGTGTAAGTACAATGTAAAATGTGTATTTAAAAAAAAGTCAAATGAGAGTCTACATGACCAGTAAACTAAAACGTCATTCCTTTCGTGTTATTATACTGTTATGGTGACCTCATACATCAGAGTCATTTTCCTAAGGCAGTTGTTTTATTCAGTTTTGTGTGCGGCAAAATTGAGTAGTTAATTTTGACATTATGTGTTGTGCACTATGCACCATGTGTACATTTAACGGGTCTATTAATGCTGTTTGATACATTCATTTTTATAACAGGGTGTGGGGGGCCTCCAATTTTTCTGTTTCCGCAGGGCTCCAATAAATCTTAATTCTTCACTGTGCAAGAACAGTGTTAACTAACCTGCATTGTGCAGCCACCAAGTTGCAACAGAAAAAGAAAAACGGGAATGATACTTTCCTGGAATATATGAAGACAATATATACAACCTGAGGCTTAAGGAGTTCATGGAATGTTGAACTGAAATTTGTCTTCATTTCTCCCTTCTGCCCCCATCTCCTTTCCCTGTTTCAAAGTCTCTCTCTCTGTAGCCCAGTCTGCTGCTACAATCTGGGTTTTGTTTGTTTCTTCTTTTTTTTAATTTCCTATAAAATGGTGGCAAAAATACCACAACCAGCTGGTCTCTTTCCCCAGCAGGTGGAAAGGTAGGTTGTCAATCAGTGGTCTCCCCCAAAGGGCATGGGTGACCAAAGGATCTTCCAGTGCCTCCTGGCTGGAGCTCACTTCTATAGCCAGAGGGATACAATGCATGTGCACTCCAACTCCTGAAGTGTTTTACTACTGCTAAGAATTTCTGTGAAATGAATACTTATCCATGGCCACAGCTTTTTTAAGTCATCAATAGATAGATAGATAAATAGATAGACAGACACACACACACACACACACTGGGATGTAAGAGTTACAGAAACTAATTGTAATATATTTAAAATACAGAATATTTGGTCAAGTTTCAAACAGTAATTTAATGTTCGGCATTGTGTACTATGCTGTAAACTACTTCAAGAATTTTTAATCTTGCCAAAACCACTAAGACATCTGTTTGTTGTATCATGCAATTTTGCTAAGTTTTTTACTAAATGTTTTTGAGAACTATACCATTCTGTCAAGACTACCTTTTTCTTCTTCCTTTTTTTAAGCCTCTGATCAACCAAAATAATTAGGAAGTCAGTCAAGTAAATGATAGCTTTTCTTCCTGCTTTCAAAATGGCTATAAAATCATCATGCCCTGTGGTCACCTTTGCTGAAGTTTCGGATGTGGGAAACTTTAATATGACTTTCTCCCGCAGGATGATGAGTGATCTGTTGAAATTTGAAGGTCTAAAATAGTTAGAAGGAAGGAAGGAAGCAACCTGGATGCATTTATAAAAACAAAATCTGCACAGAAGTTACAAGAAACATTTTCTCTCTACCCTTGCATTAATATAGTGTTGAATGTTACAATAAAGTATAGCTTACCCAAAGCAGCCTGCCTGGAAGGCAGCACGTCCCAGAGCCTACAGTCACTAAGCAGGACACCTACAGTTAGTTCCTGGCATTGCCACTAGCCTGCTGGGTGATCTTGGACAAGTCATTTCACTTCTTTGCCTTTGTTTTTTTTAATGATGATTATGATCTCCTTTGTAAAGTGCTCTGCAATCTACAGGTGAACAGTGCCACATAAAAGCTAAATAAAAGTTAAATGAAATGATTTATAATGTTTGGTGAAAGGCTCCATTGCTAATTGGCCATTTTTGATACATAGTGCTTGTTGTCTGCTAAGACCTCCCACTTCTTTTTGATGGAAGATGCTTCATCTTGGCTCCCCTCCCTCACCCAGTCTTATTTAGCTTGTAAGATTTTGGGGACAAGTCATTCATCTTTAGTAATTTTGTAAAGTGACAAGGACACCTATGGCTTATTTTAGCAAGGTGCTGAAAATGGCTGGGAAGTTTCTGAATACCCTCAACTGTCAATGATGTTGGAAATGATTGGCACCTCAAAACAAGGATCCAGCCCATGTGTGGCTACATAATTAAAATCCCTGTCAGCTCATTCAGTAGAAGATAGCTTTTGTTACAGAAAAAATCAAAATGTGTAATGCAGATTGTTTTTATTCACACACTCAGGAATTAAAAACTAAAAGATAGGGTGCACAAAATTTGGATCTTATTAAACATAATGCACCTATGACATTCAATGTTGTTAGACTGAACAGGCATCTAATTAAACAGTGGAAGAAATATATCTGCTGCAAATCTCATTTAAGTTATCGGAGAGACGTAAATTAACTTCATGGATAGAGAGGATGAAATGTTATCTAGAGCAGACATCAGCTAATTTGGGGATTAAGGAGAAAACCAACCTTTCAAACCTTAAAAGAAAATGCCAACCTCTCTCCACCCCCCGCCAGCAAAAAAGGTACAAAACTGTTCTCACACATCTATTCAGGGAAAGAGAAAGGTCTCTCTTGAGACCTGCTCTGAGCTCCTTTTCAGACAATGAAGTCTGTTTGGTGTTTCAATGGAATGCAAGTATCTGTCAAAAACAACCCCGAGTTTATATTTTTGGGGGAAAAAAGCTACTAAGCATGTTTTTCCCCTCAGATCAAGTGTCAACAGCAGTTGAAAGTATATTGGACCATGGCATATTTTATTAGATCAGCTGTCAGATGAATTCTCCTTTACCTTTAAACAAAAGGAAAAGCATCGAAGAAGGCAAGTAGCAAAGGGGTCTTCTCCATAGCGTTATATAAAAATTGCCCAGAAAAATTGCAGACAAGAGCTTTAATACATCTTCAGCTGAAGGCAAGGTGAATTCTACCTGAGTAAAGACCATATGAAAGCTAAGGCTTGAAATGTAGCCCACACAGTAAACTAACTGCACAAAGGGAACTTAAACCACATCCATACGCTTTCTTTTCTTCATTTCATTTTATGTAAACACAAGTGGCCAATTGTATACAAAACACTGATGTGGTAGATTAGGAAATCTTATAGAAAGATACCTTACATAACGTTTATTTAAAAAAATGATTCGACATGTGGCTTAAACACCAATACTTAGCCAGCATTCAACATAGTACTATCTAGGTATTATAAATGGAAAGGTGTCAGCATTCTAGTTTATGCATTTTTACCCTGAGTACGGCTATTAATGCTGCTTGGAGAACAGCAAGAGTATAGATGATGCACTATGTTAGCTCTGTTTGAGTTAAGAAGATGTACTATAATGGCCTTACTCGCTTTAATGGTCTAACTGAATTCAATGCACATGAATGAGCTAATCTGATATCAGCATGATCATGAAGAACAGCATACACCTACAGAATGTGGTTGCTTGAGATATATGGGGCAGGGTTTAGATGAGAAAGGGACAGAGCACTTGATGTAATACTGTCTTGGACAGAATTACCACAGTGGGCACATGACTCCCGATTAATGCAAGAATCAATTGATAATGCTACATTAAGCAGAGAAGAGTCTGTCCTTCGACCTACAGACTAACCTCCACTGACTCCAAAGGGAGCTATGCAGGCAGTCAAGGACTGGATTTCGACATCCCAATTTAGAGAAACACTTTAACCTACGTTTAACAGGAACAGCACATGGACTTTTGCTGAGCTCGATGTGATGTAGATTTACAAAGTAATGGCAAAGGCACACAGACAATTGATTATGAGGTAAACTGAGCTGTGAACTCACCATGATATAACTAATTCATTGCAACTTGCTGTGTTCATGCTGTTACCCTATGGTAAATATGAAGCAGTGCACCCCTTAATAAAAGAGAGGCAAGATACTTCTAATTTAACAGGGTATAGAAGCATGCACATGAGGATTCATTCTGGGGAAGCTGGTTTGATGCATGTCCATACCCTTATCTCGCAGTACCATGGAACCATAAGGCATTCAAAATTTCACTTTGGACCGGATTCTCTATTTATCAGAGGTAAAGGAAAAGGAGTTCCAATTATAATAGACTATAATTAAACGTTCAATATGTGCCATTTCAACACAAGCTTGAGGAACACAAACCTATTATTCATGAAAATATGTCTGTTTTTCATATAGTTAAATATTTTCAGTTTTTCTTTATTTTTTATTTGAACCCTAAGGTTTCTGAGCATTACATGGCTCAGGTAGAACAGACTGTCTGAGAAAATGGATTACTTTTCACAATGTAAAGACATGAATAGTGACTTTGACATTTATAAGACATGGTTATGATTTGGAAAACATCAGCTTTTCTCTTTCCAATTACTGTTTCAAGCAGTTATGTATGAAAGTAATAAGATTCCTTTTTACATAATATTAGATGCATGGAACAAAGAGTTAACGTGAGAAATGGAAGGGTTTTGTCCCAACCCAAAAAACCTTTCTTCAATTAAACCATGACCAAAAATGCCTCTCTCAATCTTGAGAAATGTTTTTCCCATTAAGACATTGTTTTTCTCAATCACATTCTCTGGATCCTACTTTAAGTCTAACTCACACTAACATCAGACCTAAATTTATAATCACTCGGTGAATTAATGGGAGTAGAATATGTGAAATTAGTATAGGCATAACCCCATCTCTTGGACTCAGTGGAACCATGTCCAAATTGTTTAAGGAAGATCAGATATTAAAGACAAATTGTTTTTTGTGCTAAGATTTAGTACCCTGCTTAGTGTGACCTTTTGGATAGCAAAGATATGTTGGAATGATACATCACTCCGAAAGACTACGGTCTGTAAAGATAATTCTACAGAAGACTTTTAAGTTAAAAAGTCATAGGTTGACCTTGCATCCCTAATTCACTCCCATTCCACTCCAGCAAAATAAAATATTAGTTCTAAATCCCTGGAAAATATTTAACTCCTGTTAGGTTGTGCTGAAGCCAGCATCCCTTTTCTGCTCCCTTTACTCCTTTATAGGTCTGGCATACTTGACAAATACAATGGAAATGCAAATGATCAGTCTAACACATACATATGATTTACTTGCTGGTATTTATTGATTTTCCTTGTGTATATTTCAGTTGATGCATTGTACATGCTCAGGAAAACAATTATAGAAGAAAGGGGATAACTGAATAGACTGTGAAGGTAAGCACAAGATAAGCATACCAGCTACCATGTGAGAACTAAGGAATAAAAATGCCTGCACAGTGGATGTGTCTACATGAGATGCTTAATGCCCATTAAACTAATTCTACTGTGCATTAGTGAGGCTGACAAAAACTGTGCTAATTCATAGTAGATTATTCCAATGGGCACAAAACAGCGTTCATCTGCACTAATGTGCAGTAGTGCCAAATACAGTGCATTGTTAGTACCTGTTATTACAGGAACTAAACTTCATGTGCCATAATTGTGTAGACACGTCCACAGGGACTTAAGTCAAACAACAGAAGAAATACAGAACAGGTTTGGGGAAAATGCTTCTTGCCAAAATTGCCTGGCTAATTTACATCCAGCGTCACATAATGCTCAATATTTGCATAGTGTATTTGTGCACTAAATAATAAAGATATTATATCAGCAGTGGAAGGGGAAAAAGGAAAAACATATAGGTACTGTGGCAGTACGAGTGCCCTCCATGATCCCTGCCCCTTTAACACCCCTTTTGACCCGGTCTAGAGGGGACCAGGGTCTGTAAAGCCAGCCCCAAACTTACCAAGAAGGGAGCTGGGGTTGGAACTGCATGCAGCACAGCGGCAGCAATTTATAAGCTCCCTCATAGTCTTGGTAGGCAGTACACGCCTGATGATTTGAGTTTGGTGCACTGCCACAGGATATTTAAAAGGCACAGAGGGTGCCGGGGAAGGAGGAGAGGAGGGAACCTGCTTCAGCTGGTGGGAGCCTGGCAGCAGGGATGGTGCACCAGGAAGAAACACCAGAGAAAGGTGGACACCGGCTGGGGTTGACATTACATTCGATAAGGGGGAGCCATAGAGCTCAGTTCTCTGACAAAGGCAAGACCAGGCACTGCACTAAAAGGGCGAGGGGGGGGGGGGGAGGGAAGGAGGGTCATTCCAGCAAAGCCTTTTGCCAGTTGGGAATTTTTTTTTTCACATTTTTCATTTAAAAGAAGATATATATCTATATCTATAGTCCAAGACACCATGACTGCATCCAGGAACAGTGATGGGATTTTGGATCAATATTTATAGTTTGTGTCAGCAGCTGAGTGTCCTAAATTAACATCTTCAACAGTTGGTGAGAGGACAGGGTGTAGGGGAGGCAGATTTCCATGTCAGCTTCAGTGGTACTGAGAGTAAAACCCAGCTGGGAGCCTATATGAGATTTCACTGAACCCCTCCCTCAATTTAATATCAAGTCGTGGCAGAAGAGTTGGAGAAAAGGCCTCGCCTGGAAATTTTTTCTTTTCCCAACAATTCATGGAGATAGCTAGGAGCGTGACAGGTACATTCTAGGGACCACACTATCCAAGAGTATGATCCCAAAGTAGCTGACGTCAATCAAAAGACTTCCATAGATTTCCATGGGTGTTGAATCTAGCTCTAATTTCAATATTTAAGACTGGATATTCAGCATTAGAAAGATTAAATTAACTTAGATTGAAACAAAATAAAATATAATAAAAGCTATTTGTTATGAAAAGTCTAACATGTAAACAGCAAATGCATGTTGCTGGTGAAGAATAAGATTCATGGCAGAATTGAGTGGAAAAGCTTACAAAGATTTGGCCTAGATTACTTACTTCAGGCTCCAGGTTCATGCATAACTAGGAGATTGGCTCCTATGAAAAACACATTCACCCCAAACCATAACAGTAAAGAAAACAAATATCACATGGTTACTAATCTACGCACAGAGGACTGACTACCTCATGAAGACACAGATAACTTGGTATAATCAATTCTCCACTGAATAACACTCCAAAAAACATCATCATAAAATAATCTCACTTTAAATGCTGCATGTGGTTTTCAAATCCTCATGAAAACAGATCAGGAAGGTTATGATTTTTACTTAAAATGTGAGTCTTTCAGCATATTCACTGTTCTTTTCTCACGCAGATTAAGCATTTCTTTCAACATCTTTGAGCAGCATGCCTGCCTCAATTAGGCTGTCATGTGACTGGACTGAAACTTTGTCAGTATCTGTAATGTTTGATTAATTCTCAGACACTTTGGCATTTATATGCAAAGCAGAGGAGCACATCATTACACATGCTACAAAGCATTCGCCATTTAAAAAGTCAACGTTTGCCAATGGATAATCATTTTTTCATATTTTTATTTATAGGAGGAACTGAGGGTACTTCAGATACTAGTGAGGTATATACTAGCAAAAGATAGTGTATGTTCTTTTCTCAGTGTAATTCCATGTTTTGGAGGCAGCCAACTTGGTCACTACATTTTTTAAAGAACATTTTTTTTTATGCTCTTCAAGAGCAACAGTTTCCTTTATTTTCCCTAGAGCATTGTTTCAGCTTGTATAGCTCACACTCAATTCCATCTTCTGTGAACTTCAACAGCTGACAACCTTGGCTTTGTTTGGTTGAAAGGAACATTAAATATAAACCATTGTAACACCCTGTATTAGAGCTCTCCCTTATGTTGTCTTTTAAACTTGAATATCTTGCCTTTTATCCACAATGAACAGTCTCATAATTATTTCTGTTCAAATCACATAATAGTAGCTTGGATTTTAAAGATGGAATTATAAGAAAAGCCAAATTAGTTGTACAAATGACAATCACTTGTCAGGGAGTGTTCAACAGTTCATTGTTTCCCAGTCACCATCAGATTAAATAAAAATATTTATTGACGTTTTAGATGGGAAGGGAGGTAGTGTAAAACTTAAGAGCATCTAATCAAAATACATACTTCCTAGAATGTCACTGACTGATTTTTTCACATGCCACTGCACCTTAGAGTCTGTGTTTAATTATAAACATTTTAGTTCTTCATTCCCAACATTGTTACTTCCAAGCATTCCAAAACCATTAGTCAAGGCCCCAAATCAGGAGATTAAAACCTAATAATTTTTTTTAAGTAATTATTTCACACAGTTTGGTTTTAGGACCATCAAACTTCACATTTTCAAGATTTCCAACAGAGGAATGCAGTACAGAAACTTGAGGCCAGTTCCTATTCCACCTATTAGGCACTTCATTGCAACCCTATATCATCCTACTCCAGTATGAAAAATGATTAGTGTTTGGAGCAACTAAGCCACAGAAAGCGAGGAGGGGGATGACACACCCACCTTTCTCAGTAATGGGTTTTCAGGGATTCAAGTGAGGTGGATTAAAACTGTATTTGGGCAGCTAAATGGATTTAGCTAATAGGTGGAATAGGATCTGGCCCTTACTGGCTCTGTACAGATTACAACTAGAAGTTTTGGGGGTTAGATCAGGTTACAAATGGTCCCACCTGATCTAAGGGAAATCAGCATAAGGGAAGGGGTGGGCAGGATGGGGTGAGGAGGTGACCTGAGGGGACTGGGGTAGTGGTGTCCTCAGTGGGGTTGGTGGGTCTCTGAAGGTTTGGCAGGAGTGGAGGGGCTAGCAGGGTTTACCGCCAGGGGGCTAGCAGGGACTGTGGTGGGGGGCTAGAGAGATCAAAGAGGTTGGCAGGACTGGAGAGGCTCTCCAATCCCATCAACCCCATCCCTGGTCCTCCCTGATGTTGCTGAACAGTTGCTCTTGGGGACAGTTTTACCAGCATTCACCAGTCCCAAGAGCCTGACTGCAGTAAGTCAGGGTGGGGAGAGGGGTGGGCAGGTTGTGGGGACTGGCAGCTCCACAGGGGAAGATTGGCAGACTCGGGGGAGGGAGAGGGTGGCTCTCTCCCCACCTGGGACCAGGGTTCCTTTTTAGCCCACACACAAACGCAAACAAACCCACCTATATCTCACCTACCCCTCCCCTCACACCGACTTACTTTCATTGGCTCCTGGCACCAGTGAACCAGGAGCAGCTTGCAGAATCAAGGGGTTTGGCAGGCTTGGGGGCAGACAGACCATGGGGTTAAATTTAGCCCAGTGCCAGGATAAGGTAAGAAAAGTGCAGCCCCAGGGCTGGGGCCAGCGGCTGGGCTTTCCTAGCCCTAGAAACAGGTACAGAAGTTTAGTTAGATCAGTCTAGCCATACCCAATCTAAGTTACTGCACTTCTGAGGTAGAGTTAAATTATACTGGGTCAGCAATTTTTTGACCAATCTAACCTTCCTGGAACTTCTAAACAATTCACACTTAGGTCAACTTCGCTAGGGATCGAAGTGCAAGGTCTGCATGTGGACACACTAAGCTAGATTGGATGGCCATTTATAACACGATCTAACTCCCGTAACAGCTGTACCTAGCTACCATTTTTAAAACAAAAGTTGAGACTCATGTATTACATGGCTTCTAGGACTTTAAGAAAAATATGATACACCTCACAACCCTACCCTACCTTCTTCCTGATTTCAAGACTAATGTGGCTCTACCATATTATTTGTAGCAGTGTTCTTTTTCTTAATATTAAAAGGGTGTTCATAGTACACATTTACTTTACCTATTTTGTGGTGGACGTTCTGGGAATTTGCAAGCATAGCAGTAGTGTTTAGATAGTTAAAATGCCTACTAAAATGTGAGTACTCCATAATTTTCTACATAAAAGAAAAGTACCATGCAAAGATATACTTTGTATTAAATCTCTCCAATCTTCAGCACTGAATATGAATAGGCTGATTCTTGAACAGAAAAGCTTTTTCTCTACCACACAGGGCACAAAAACCTCTTGTCTTAGTAAAAGTATGTTTGTAGTAACATTTGGTCAAATCCCAAGCTATAAAAAGCATCTGCCTATTGTATCCTTGCTTACTAGTCCTACTAAATAATTACTAGATCTAGAATAATGTCTTCTGCAATGCCTGCCTCCACATAGAAAGTTGGTTTACTTCTCATCAGCAACTTGAAGAGATCATGCGATTGTTCTACCAAAAACAATGGTTCATTATTCAGATAAAAAATAAAATTTCTCCCCCTCCTCTGTATCACCTCTCACACTCCACCATGTGCTGTAAGTCTAATTAAGTCTTGTGCTTTATTCCATATACAAAAGCTGTAGCTAACAATATGGGAATGCATATCCCAGATGCAATATTGTGTTCAGGTCAACATATTCCTGCTGTTTGAACTCCAGCTGTTAAAATGTATTTAAACTACTGAATGGTGAAAAGGTTCTCTGCAGAGGCTGAAGCCTGTTTCCCTTTCTTTTGGCAGCATGCCTTTAATTTTGATTTTTTTTTTTTTTTTTTTTTTTAAGTACAGAAGGGTCTCTCCTCCTGTTGCTATACACATGCATCTCATTATTGACGTAAATGGGAGGTAGGCAGTCACTTCTAGGAAAGAATATTATAAATAACTAGGAGAGGCTTTGACATTCTTTTTTAACACACTCCATTCGTCCATTCGTGTCAAATGGAAATGCAGAATGGGTCGACAGCAAAACTCCAGGAATTAATACAAGCTTTCAACAGCTCACTTCTGTTACAGGATTAGAACTGTGCCATAACCCACAAGTTCAAAAAGAAATGTGATTACAATTCCTTCTCTTAGCTAAAATGTCATTTCTTTGTTAGTTTGTATTAGGCTGGAAAAATCCTACCACCAGTCCACATGTAACCAAATAATTTGGACTCAAAAGTGCTTTTCAGCTGCAGATGCATACAGCACTGTTACTAATTCTAAAATTCTGTTCTTGTCCCCCCTAGTGACCTACTCAAAAAGATGCCAGTGTCACTCTCACCAATGACAAGGTTACAGCATAGTGTCTTAAGGGCTCTTATTGCAGGAGCTGACGTGCTAATTCAAATGCACATGTGCAGATCGTTATAATTCCTCAAGCTGTTACTCAATATGCTGATGCTCCCCCTTTTCTGATTTTTCCAGACATAGAAGAGTGAGCCAGCATGTTAAGTAACTGAGAATGGCATAATGCTCCTACTGTATTGATAGTTGCTTGCTCCATATGATTTCCATTTGACACAGATGTAGTACACTCAGACATCTTGATATATATTTGCTATTTCTTTGCTAATCTTATACCTTCCAGGGCACTGACAATCCTGGCCCATGCTTCAGTCTTAGGATTTTGTGTGCCTCATTTCTACTGTTTTCAGTATCATGTCAACTGCTTTCTCTCTTGCATCAAGTCTAAGCTATTGCCTTCACTTCTGCAGCCCTTTGCAGTTACCCTCACCTTCCCTATCACCTCTCAGAATGTATTGCAAGGTCAGCTCCTAAATCTCCTCAGGGTGCCAGCCTCCAGCACCTGCTCACTAGATTTTCGAGCAGGTACCTTCACTGCTTTCTTCCACGCTGCCCCTCACATTTGGAACATGCCCATTAATATCTTCAGCTAGTGTAAACAGTCGAAGTTGCACAAATGTCAACAGAATTATGCTAATTTACACAGCCATAGATTAGGCCCTACAAAGTATCCCTCGGTCTGAAAGTAGGAGAAAGATATATTTTCACCCTTTGTACCTTGGCGTTTCTATGCGTGTGTCAGAGAATGGAAGTTCTTCTAACAAAATATGGCAACAAGGACTTCAGATTTCTAAATGAGACTCTTTTTCATTCGGATCTAATGCAAAACTCAGTGCAAAAGCTCCCATGAATGGCAATGGGTTCAGCATCAGGCCGAAATTGCCTTCAGGCAGTAGCCACCTAGCACCAATGCATCCACGGGGTTCCCTCTACAACCTCAGGTCCTCACTCTCCTGATGCTTGTCTTCAAAGAACTGACCAAGTTATAGCCTGGAATATCTCCATACATCTAAAAATGTCCTTGACCGCTGCTCTCATACTGCACCCCACAGCTGCAGCATGGGAATGTATCAGCTCCATGCATTTATCTCTTGGTTTGTGAAAGTGCTCTAGGTCCCCCAGTCTCGTAGAAGGAACCAGCTTGGAATATCATTAAAAGCTGACTACACAGTTTAAAGGCAGAACAAAAAGACAAGTACAGTTTCTCACCCTTTCATCTGGTTACAAACTAGCCCTTCAGAGAGTCCTGCCAGTATTTCCAGGGCTCAGCCTTCCCACTGACCTTGCCAGCCCTAACCACTGGGGACCTGAACTCACTAGAATAATCCAAAGATAACCACTAGCTCAAAGAAAAGCAAATGTCTCCAAGGCAAACCCCTCTGTCCCCTCTCCTTACAAACATTGTTCCATTTTCTGAAGCATCAGAGTATTTTCCACAAATTTCTTTCCTTCCTGGAGCATAAGAAATTCCCTTAGTTGAAAGCCCATATCCCTGAGTTGCCTTCATTATTATGGCACTGATTTTTCCCATTACGGGCACACTATATCTTGGGTGCTTGTCCTAACATCAGCCTAACAATTTTGACTGTGTTTGGGAGGGGCAATTGTTCTTGCACTAGTAACATAATTGGCCAGGGATACTTACTAGTTTCACCTTCCCTCTGCTCCTTAGACATACTCTACGGCAGTGGTCTGCAACCTTTTTGAGCAGGAGATCACCTTTGACATTTAAAAGCAACTCAAGATCTACCATATGCTGCTACACTTCCCCTTCCCTCCCTACAGACTTACCTGCTGGGCGGGGCGGAGGAGGGGAGAAGGCAGATCGAGACAGAGGGAGAAAAAATTAATTTGGGGGCACGCATCCCTAGCAGGTAAGTCCCACCTGGCTGGGGACCCACTCAACTTACCCCAGCTCCTGCCTCTGCAGAACTGTTCCTATTATCCACCATATGAGCCATCATTTACCCATAAACAAACCTAGTGTTCTCCCTTGAGCCATTGTTAGTTCTCTACAAAAACCCTTACCCAAGTTCAAGTTCCTGTCCTGGTGCTTGGATCCAGAAGCTGTACCAGTCTCACTCCTTTTCTGCCTGGAAATCCCTCCATTGATCATGCTGAGGGCTCTGCCTGTCTGCAAGCTCCAAAAAACACCTGGGAACCTCGACTGGTTCAAGCTTCGCTGAGTGGTGGGATCCCAACTCTCTCTCTCTCTTTCTGACTTCAGGAACCTGACTTTTGCTTTCTTACTCCAGGCATAGCTTTCTAAACCTGACTTTTGCTGATCAAACTTGAGCTAGACTTCTCAAATACTTAACTGAAACTATGTAATATTGTAACTGTTTTATTTGTCTCTTTTGTATGGCTGAACAGATGTGTCATCCTGGCGAGAAGCAGCCAGTGGTGTCCCTCAAGGGTCGCTGTTTGGTCCAGCGCTTTTTAACGTCTTTATCAATAATTTGGATGTGGGGATGAAGAACTCACTGGCCACGTTTGTGAACAACACCAAGTTATGGGGGAGTGTGGTCACGCCTGCAGAAAAGTTGCAGACACAAGGGACTTGGAGAGACTGGAGAGATGGGCAATTTGGAACCAGATGAGGTTCAACTTTGAGAAGTGTAAAGTGCTCCATCTGGGGGCAAATAATCCCCAACATGCCTACAGGCTTGGTGGTGACAATTTGACTTGCACCATGGCCGAAAGCGACCTAGGGGTAATAGCTGGCCATCACATGAACATGACCCATTGGTGTGATGCTGTAGCCAGCATGGCAAACAATACTCTGGCATGCATCAACCGATGCACCTCATGTAAAATCAAGCAAGTGATTCTTCCACTGTACTCAGCACTAGTAAGACTGCAGCTAGAATACTGCATCCAGTTTTGGGTGCTGCACTTCAACAAGGATATGGAAAAACTTGAGAGGGTCTAGAGAAGAGCCACCCATATGATCAGAGACTTGCAAGGCAGACCACATGAGGAGAAACTGAGGGACTTGGGCCTCTTAAGCCTAAAGAAGAGAAGGCTGAGAGCGGCTTCGGTAACAGCTTACTGCTACATCAGGGCAGTACATCAAGAGCTCGGAGAACAACCGTTTACCAGGACGCCCACGGGGAAGACCAGGAGTTTTAGATACCAACTCCTGGAAGACTGCTTCATGCTCAATTCTAGGAAAAACTCCTTCACAGTCAGGGTGTCTAGATTGTGGAACAAACTCCCTCTAGAGATAGTCCAATCACCTACCATCTTCAAGAGGAGACTGAACAGTCACCTCGCTGGGGTCACCTGACCCTCAACTGTCTTTCCTGCCTAGAGCAGGGAGGCTGGACCCGATGATCTTGCAAGGTCCCTTCCAGCCCCTAACAATCTATCAATCTATTATCATTGGTATTATCATAAGTTCATATACCTGGCAACAAATAACTTTTATTTCATAGATTTCATAGACATTAGGGCTGGAAGGGACCTCGGGAGATCATCGAGTCCAGCCCCTTGCCCAAAGGGCAGGAAGGCAGCTGGGGTCATAGGATCCCAGCAAGATAAGCATCCAATTTACTCTTGAAGGTGTTCAAT
>NW_017728943.1:28577007-28618830 GCF_001723895.1 Crocodylus porosus | reverse complement strand
TCCAGCTTCTCAAGGTGTTCCTTCACGAGGTCAGCATTTATGGAGGGTAGGGGATCCCCCTCACCCAGATTTCCCTGTCCCATAGCAGGCATGGGTATCCCATGTGATGTTATGGTCAAGCTGGTTGCTATACTCTCTCTCTGAACCTCACTTTTCCTTCCCCTTGATCTCCCCATTTTGCTCTGCAGCAACACTTCTTTTATGAAAGCCAAAGATCTCTGTAATGCCCAAAGCTACGGTGGGGTATTCTCATCAAGGGAATTACTACTAGGACCATTGTGACAAGAGATTGGGACATGATGAGTTTTGAGGAGTGTGAGGGTATCAGCTGAAAATGCTGATCAGACCCAGCCTGCTCAGATGTACTCTGCTAGTGTGTGTGTCTAACTGCATTTGTTATTGTCCTGCTGAAATAAGGGATGAACTGAGTTCAAGGAACATTAGGGTGTCAGCCTGTCAATGCTGAATAACCTGACCTAACTTGGATGTGCTCTGTTAACCCATGTGCTTGTGTTGGGCTGCATGTTATTGTTGCCCTGATGAACTGAGTTCAAGGCATATGAGGGTGTTAACCTATCAATGCTGAATAACTCAGACCAGCTCAGACATACCCTGTTAATCTGTGTGTATGTGCGTATATGTGTTTGACTGATTCAGTGGTTGGAGGAACCCAGCCCCATTGCAGCTGAGTTCTGCAAGACAGCTCCATTGGGGGTGAGGACTTACAGAAGCGAGAGGCACAGCTCCATATAGACACACAAGTAACACAAGCAGCACATTGATAGACTTACAGAGACCCCAGAAACGTACCCCTAATCAGTGACAGCACCCCAAAGTGACGGGCGAGTCTGGTAACACCATGGACTCCCTCCCCCTCCCCCACCAGGAAGACCCTGGATGGGTCTGGTGCTGAACCAGGAGGGTTCCCTTCCCCCCCCACCATCTACTTCAGCCAGGACCCATGGGTGAATCCCCTAGCCATGCCCCTAGCTCCCAGTTCACTCCTGGCTCCTGATGGTAGGGAAGCCTCTCTGGGATTCCTTACCCCTGCCATGCAAACCCTGGCTGCAGGTCCAATGCCAGGCCAGTGGGGTGCGTTTCTGCACCAGCCTCCTCAGCTGCCCCAGAGGTTGAAGATGCGGTGTAGCTAGGGGAATCACTCCCAACAGGAGTGGGGAGTAAAGCCCCTACTTTGGGCTTTCCCCCTCCACCTGTGAAGGGCAGCACCTGGCTGGACTGTCTGGTGCGGGGCAGGGTGCATTTTTTCCCCCTGAACCTAAAGTTTAATATTAAGTCTGGTAACAAGGGAGGGAATCTTTTCCTTCTCTGCACCAGGGGCATGGCTGGAGAGACCATGCCAGGGGCAGGAAACCCCCTAGCCAGCCCTGGGCTGGAGGACCTATTCTCCCTGGGGAAAAACTGCAAAAGTTTGGGAGGTACTGGGCAGCCAATCAAGGATAAGCCCTGCTTGCTGCATTTTGGTGCCTTTGGTAGTGGCTGGAGGCATGCTGTATCGCCCCGCCCCCAGCTACTGGTCTGGGCCACTGCAGGGGTCTGGCTGCCTTTCCAGTATCAAAAGTGAATGTCTGTTCACTTGCTTATCCGTTCAAACTAGGCAGTTTAGAGAAACCAGCAAAGATGGAATTGATTCAGCCTGGGGCTTTTTGACTGTCTGTACTTAGCCTAGATGAGGCTCTTCTTCATTTTAGCCCACTGAACTGAGTGTAAAAGCTCCATTTAACTGCAATTGGTTCAGTTGACGGCAGTTTTTAACTAGAAGTTTGGCTGTAACCTTTGACTAAGCTATGTCCCAAAATTATAAAGATTTATATACAGACAGAATAACATAATCTATGCAGCGATAACGATACAAATAAATACAGTTTAACATTGACTTTTGAATGAGACCAATCATAAGGTTAGTTGAATCAATGTTGTGAAAAAAATCTCTGCAGGAGACACTTAACCCTCTAAGCTATTTCTGCTTTTGGGGTGAGTTTGTGGAACCATATGTGTTGGTCTTATGTCTACAGGAAAAAATCTGGAGTCCTGCTGTTTTGAAGTACACATCTGTGTGGTTCTAGCATCACAAGAATTTCAACTGCCACACTCAGTGTTGACAGCATAAATCACATTCCCTCAAAGCATGCTGAATAGTACTAGAGGGGGAAGAATAATGAAATCTGTCTTCCCCCTGAACATGAGGTCTGGATAGCTTTGCTATTATCTTGCTTTTCCAGCAGGTTGGCTACTGTACAGTAACTGCGTGACAAAGTTTTCATCACAATGAAGGAGTGCTTGCCTGGGCCATGCTGGCTGGGCCAATTCTGCTTTCATTCCAGAAGTCTCCTGGAAACTGAAAGCAAGTTTCTAAACACAATACACAGGTCCCCAAAGAGGATGGTTGCAAGAAAAAAGTGAGTCCAGGAAGAAAATACTATATAGAGAAACTGGTTGTTGTAAAGAAATGAAGGGCTAAGAACAGTTCTTTTGAGGGTTTAAAATAAAAAGTATTTTGCCACCCTTCCACAACCAACAACAATTAATTTTAAAACACAAGCTAGTTAGTTAAAAGTTGTAGTATGGCTTGAAAATTAGATATTTACAAAAATAACACCTCCAAAGCTTATGTATGTGTGTGGAGGTGGGTGAGGGGGGTGCCCATGCACACACACATGTGGTGAGAGGAGGACAAACTATATGTTCTTGTGGCCCTTTGTGGGCTGAGCACGACTGTCTGCACGGGATTGGACTTAGTGATCCAACAAGTTAATTCCAGTCTTGTTTTATTTGTTTAATTCCTATTTTATTTTATTTTCTAAGTTACTGGAATAGTATACCATAATTATTCATATATCACACTCATCTGAAATTTAACAAGAATTGGGGGCATGTCTTAAATGAGAAAACTGGTTCAAACAGTTTGGTTAAAAAGATCATTTTTTTCCCCTTCATTCCATTCTCCCAAAGCTTGGTGTATATTGGGGCATGTGATATGTGAATAACTATGGCATATTTACTTCCAGATTGCTTTTATCTTTTATCTTCACACTACATTTTTTTTTCATTTCACTGGCAAGACCAAATTTGCTAAATTAATTACTGGAGTTTATTGGAAAATTCCAGAAGAAATCTTCAACTTCAGCCATTTTGCCCCTGTATTTTCTCATATAACCTTAAAAGAGTTATATATTTTATGGCCAGAAGGGACCATTAGATAATCTTAGTATGACATCTTGTAAAATACAGGCCAAAAAGACAGTAATTAGCACAATTTAATGCTGTTCAAGAGGCAACATTTTTTCTAGCATACTAAACAACAAATAGTGCTGTACATACGACAACATTTTACTTTTATACAGACTTTGGTGGACAGTTCTGAAGGTCGGAACTGCAGTTGTGTTTGGATAAAACATTGACTCTGTTTCTTCTTGCTCTTATGATCTCATCTTTCAATAATCTAGTTATGACTTGAACATATCAGGCCACCGTATAGTAAGTATTTATAAATTAGCACAAACAGCGGCTTATAGTACAATATTTATAAATTAGTGTAAACAGAAAGGAACCTTCTAGTAGGTGACTGGTCATCTCTCATTTCAGACTTTATATTTTACCCAAGAAAAAACACAGCACCCTTGTTACAAATCATCTCACCAAGCACTGAGGGGGAAAAATAATCAAAATGAGGTCAAAAGAAGGAAATTTTATAACTAGGCTGATATGCTTTTCTTAAAATCTGCCCAGTGGGACCTATTGTAAATCTCGTTCAGATGGTACTGATATGGGTGTTTTTCCTCATGCACTTCAGTATCAGGAATAGTAACAAGATTAACTCTGCCTGTTGGCCATCATGCTGTTTTCACAGTCTGCATAAACAAAGCTCTGTAGGCTTTTGTCAATAGTCATTCAGCAGGTCTTTAAGAGTAAATTTTACACACAAATACATAAAGGTTTTTCCTTGGCTTGCCAACTAGGACTAGATCTATAGTCCAATAAAACAAACAAAAAGAGTACTATTGATTTGAAAAGGCTTCTGGTCAGGCTCATCCACTGCCCAACCTAAGGTTTCTTTCTGGTTTTCCCCCTTGGAATGATTTGCTCTGGGGACAATGCATTTGTTTAAACCAGCTGTACACCACCAATTTAAAATGATACAACCTTAAGTACAACCCGTAACTTTTTCAGTTCAACCGTAAAGCACTGCCAGCAAATGTTTGTCTTATAAAGTAATTATAATAAATCTGTTAATGCATACCACTAACAGGCTGTCTGTGTACCACTGGTGGTACCGGTACCACAGATAGGAAACCACTGGTTTACACTATTACACCAAGTTTTCATTCTTCTCTCTGTGCAAGTCTGGTTCACAAGGAATAAGAATCTCCTTGATTTAGAAATCCTTGATGCGAGAAGTTAAGTGTAGTTGCAAAGCCTCATGCCTTCTTCACCTTCCTTCTTTCATTCAACCCTTCAAACAGGAGAGTGGTGAATGGCTGGCACAGAAAGTGGTGGAGCTCCTTCTACCCAATTCCCAAGAGTACAGAGTTGTCTTGAACAGAAGGTATTCTCCACTAGCCATCTTCAACTGCCACAAGAATCACTTAGCAGACCAGAGAATCCAGTTTTGAATGTTTTCTGAAAGAAGGCCAGCATTGTTTCTCAGTTCCCACTGTCCATGTTTCATAATAATAGGAAGTCATTTTCACTAGTATCTTATATTCTGTTCACTCTTCTGAACAGTGTGATTTGTCCTTTGCTACATATTTCAGCAAAACAGCTCTCTCCCCTTCCAAAAGCAACACCCTCCAACAGACAAATCAATATGGCATAGTGTGAGTATGCCCATGGAGATCTGATGAAGATCTGTAAATTATTGGACCAGCACAAATGAGGCATAATGAAAAAACGTATCCAGTCAAGAGCCATAATGAGATTGTTAGCGTGGAAAAGTACATGACTGATTAGCAAATCTATAAGAGTGTGAAGTCCTTTAGAATTTTGCGTCTTCACCATTTCTGTGCTGAGCCTAGGACCACTGCCAAGAACCATGACCCCCTGCTTATTTGCCCTTGCTCAATACATATCAAAGCCCAGAAATTAGACAGGATAGACAATTTAGAGTAGCTCCAAGTATTCATTCCAAAAATCACCCCTCAGAGTGGCGACAGAGCGCAAACACAAGGCTGCTCTGTAAGCAACAGCTTACTTCCTGGGCTTTGGCATGTGCTGAGTTAGAATGAATGGGCTGAGGATGCTTCTTACCGAGCTTGACCTGGAGGCAGCTAAAATAGCATCATATTCCTTCCACTAAGAAGCCGTCTTTTACCATCTCTTACTAAGGGAATTAGAGAGGAGTTCTATCCACCCAGTCCTCATAAAAACAGAACACGCAATGACTTGCTTCTTTCATTAAGGCAATGCAGTCTTAATTGAAGTTCGTCAGAACTTGTTTCTGTCAAAACTGCTTTTCCATCCCCCAAGCAATATGCTTTTTGTTGAAACTGAAATAGTAAAATAAATAAATAAATCAGCATATCTCAGAAATTTTTCCTTTTAGCACATTTGTGAAAATTTCAGGATTTCACAATTTCATTTGAGTATTTAATTATATTTTGTGGGTTTTTCATTTTTATAGTTTCTATTTCATGACATCACCTCGCCCTATTATATGTCAGTAGTATATCACAAATGGAGCTCATAAATAGCTGACATGTTCAATTTTTTATTTTTAATACCTACATACTTTAAATAATTATGAACAGTTGCTATTTAGTACTAACTGAAAGACCTTATCTTCTCTTCTAAATCAAATTGTCAAACCCTTTCATGATATCTCAGACAGGAGACATTCATCTAGAAAAGAAGATAATAAGGTTTTGCAATCACCTGATTTTTTTTTCTGAATTATATAGGTGAAAATTTCCATATAGCTGAAAATGTATTTTAACACAATACCAGAAATGTTGAAATTTCCCATGGAATTGGAATTCTGAAAGTTAACCAGTGCTTGTTTCACATAAAAACTAGTTTTCATTAGTATCATGTCTTATCAAATCCAAAACAAGTATTTTTCCCAATTAACATGGGGGGGGAAGTCCCTTTTCTTGAATCTGAGAATAAGGTAGCAGGGGCAAGCGGCTGCTGTGGTGAAGGATCCAACTAGGGCCACAACCTGAGCTTGGTGTTAGGATCAGAGCTACAGCTGCTTCCCAACCATTATACTTGTTGCCCCTCCCATCATTATTTCTTCTCCCCACTGGTGCCTGTCCCGCCCCTCCCCCGCTACCGCTTACCTTCCAACTCCGGCTTGACTCTGGCCCTGCTCTAGGCTTGGACACAGAGCATGCGATTCCTTTGGCCCCAGACCAGTAGCAACTGGCTCTGGAAACCAGGATGGAGCTGCTGCTACAGCCATTGCTGCTGCTGGGTTGAACTGGGGCTAGGGCACATGTTCTGTACCTTGTGACAGAGTGAGACCAGAGCTGTGCTGGAGGGTAAGCAGCAGAAGCAGTGGGGGAGCAGGGGAGATGCACCAGAGGCTGCATACATAGGGGGAGAAGAGAGACAGAGATGGCAGGTGCCAGGTGCCAAAGGGACAGGCACTGTGGAGGGGACAACAGCTGGGGCACACAAGGCTGAGAGGGGCAGGTACTAGAAAGGACAGGTAGTAGGGGGACCAAGTGATGGGGTATACTTGAATCTCCCACCACATGCTCCACTGCCACATCTGCCTGTCCCCTATCCCATCCCCTACTGCCTCTTCCCTCATTACTACATCCTCCACCACTTTCCCCACTACCTGTCTCTCTACTGCCTCCTGGCCACTGCTTTCCCTGCTGCAGCAGTGTTGGGGGGTGGATGAATTTAAGATAATCCTCCAAAATTAGATACTATACATGGGAGAGGCAAGACTTTCTTAGGGTATCTTTCATTTTACCAACTATGTAATTGGGATACAGTCAGATTCCAAATGTAAAACATTCTTCCTTGGGTCTGATTACAAGAAGCCAGGCACAGCATAGTAAAGAATAGCAATAGGTCAAGGGACATCTACAGAACACTTTTAAAAGGCATTCTTGGGAGCAAAAATTCATAAGCTGGCTAGACACTAAGAACCAAAGACTAAACTTTTATATTGCTTTTATAGCATGTTATATTTTACCTGAGACTCCTGAAGTCTTTCCAGACATGAAAGGTGAGATCAACCCTCCTCCCTTTTGATAGGCTTTGATCTCCCTGTAATCAGCCTTTTTTCTTCTGCCAATTGTGTGTCTGCTACCTCTAGGAATCTTGCTCACCTCCCACCCCACCACCACTGATGTTTTTTACTATGCTGTACCTGGCTCCCTGTGACCAGACCTCCTTAGGAAGTATGTCTTGCATTCACAAACTTGTCTAATTCTATCCCAACTACATAGTTGGTCCAAAAAGACCAAAAAAATTCTTGCCTCTAATAATTTCTGAACTACCTACAAGATCACTCTAACGCTACTTAACCTATATATGGAAAATTATGACAAATTATTTGGGGGAAGGGAGGTTCTGACTTAAATTCAGAGTCATTGTGTATTTGAGTAAATATGGTATTTATGGTATCCATAAAATACACTGCACTATCCTTAATAGTGTTGAACAGCATCAACCTCCGAACACAACCCAAAACGAACGAATGAATGAAAAACAAACAAACAAACAAGCAAATGCTATAATCAAACAGGACAAGTTCTGAAATGCCACTCCAAAATCTGGGTAAAACGTTTAAGAGTTTGGCTCCTTATTTCAAAACCTGTAGTGAAACATATTTCCAATTAATTTGCGTCAGACTACTTCATCCTCTTTAAGGATCATCTAAAAAAACTCCATCTACTAAAATATTTCGGCCACATGGTTCAGACCCTCAGAACTAGTGTAAACGAGATATTCTGATCTGGTCTATTATGCATGATATAGACTGACAAAAGGTTTTGCAAAATACAGCACCACACACATGTTGCAGTTAACAAATATATAAACAAGAATAATAGTTTACATGTACATAAATTTTGGTAAAGGTTTACTGCTATTGTTCCAAAACAACTATAATGACTCCTGTTTAGACGCTGCCTATTTTGTTTTCTGAAAACAAAATTTATCCTCATCTACATTACATATCAATACTGCTCTATGATTTGCAGTGAAATTATGCCTTTTTGTTTATCTACAATCTTTGTTACATAGTTATGGACTATGCTTTTATTGTTAATATGAAATTGGGTTTAGCAGTAATGTATAAATGGGCAAAAATATATGCATCTGTTTTACTGATAATGTGAAATATGTTTATTTTAACTTCTTTAAAACCAGAAAAGGTGAGAGTAGAAAATGGCATTATTCCTGAATATTTAAACATAAATGATTAAAATATGCAAGAGAAAAACAATAGAAAAATGTTACTGTTGTTATTCTATAACACTACAACTGCACAAAATCAATTGAATATTTATACCTGACAGTTGTCTTCCATACAAAGCTTTGGTATACTGAAGTCAAAACTTTGATGTAAAAAACTGCTGTGGTGGTTGATTTCGCTGTTAAAAGTCCTTGCTGAATAAAACTGCAAAATAGTGAAGTAGTCTGCATTGGAGGTCATTTTTTCCACCCAACTTCAATAAGGCCAAGACAAATTTTTAAAGGAAATTAATCTTCTTAGATTTTTATACCTTGCAATATGAATGCTGGATCATGACCCAGGGAGCTTCTTTTGGTTTCCAAAGAGTGGCTACTTTATCACCTGTTCCACTCGACAGAAATGCTAATGTGGTAGGCAGCATGCAGTAGGAGTCAGGAGACCTGTTGTTTAATCCTGCCTCTGCCATTTTGTTGATGTGTATCACATGAGCTCTTCATGTCTCTTTTCCCTCTATCTCCATTTGTCTGCCTGGTCTATTTAGGCCTGCTAGTTGTATGGTCTTCAAGGTCTTCCACTATTGTTTTAGTACAGAGCCTAGAGTAATGGAGTCTTGATCTCCACTGAGACCTCAAATTACCACCATAATATAAACAACAATAATAAAAGGATGAAATTACACATTACAATTAGATCATGTAAGGAGTACTTAAACCTTGAATGATCACACTTCAAGGCTCTTTACTAGTGCTAAGTGCCCTTTAGGCATCTTAAAGTTATGCCACCTCAGGTCAAGATTATTTGAGTTGAGCTACCCAGTTAAATTAGCTTCTTAGTACACACCTGAGAGAAAATAACCAATTTGCAGTCCTCCAGTATCCCAAGTGGCACTGTTCTCAGACGGGCCAGCTATCATCCTGGATTCTATTGCCCTGGACTGGCAGCAGAAAACAAGCTGGCAACCGGTTGGTTGGGATGGGGTGATTGAAGAGGGACAGAAAAGGGATGAGGGGCCGTAGGGGAGCTAGGGGGAGGGTGGCATGGGAGATGGGTGAGAAGCGCAGTATGGGAAGGTGGAAAAGCAGGGGGAAGCGGGGAGTGGGTGGGTTGGGATCTGCTGGACTGATGTCCCCTTTACCCCCCCAAATTTACCCTGACCCTAAATTGCCCTCTCTACTCTGCCACCCCAATTACTCCCTCTGCCCTGCATCAGCTTCTGCACCCCCAAGTCACTTCCCTGCAAAAGACTGATGGAGGTGCTGGTGGGGGTACTGTTCCTCCTCCCTGTCTGTTACGGCGGTCCCTGAAGATTTTGCTGCCCCAGTGCACCCAAATCCAGACCTTGCCAGGCCCTGCAACTGAAGGGGAGGCACGGGTTAGGGTGGGGAGGGGGGAAGGAGCAGCCAGGTAGCTGCTGAGGGGGCTGGGGCTAGATCTAGTTATGGGGGCTGGACCTAGGTGTGCAGGGGGTAACATGGGGTGCAAGGAGTAGGCAGAGAAGAGAAACCTTCCCCCCCCATGCTACTGCCCCATTTCTCCAGGTGATTGAGATAGCAGGGCAGTGATCCAGGGGTGGATCAGAAGTGGCTAGCATGGAGTTGGAGGAGCAATTGCAGGATGGAGGGGGGGGATCTCAGGGCTGATGGAGGTCAGCAGGGTGGACTGAGGGGCAGAGCAGGCAATCCAAGCTGCATGGTGGACTCTCGTCCCCCTCTTCTCCAGCCTATACTATGGCTAAAAAGCCGGTGAGCAGGGCAAGCATGGAGAAGACTTGAATTCCCTGATCTTGCCCCTGCTCACCTGCCTTCTAGCAGCGTGTCTAAGCAGTGCACATTAGCGGTTCTTAAACCCAAACGTGTGACTAAGCACTAGCACTTGTTTACCTTAACACATTTTTAAGAATTAGCACCTGCTAACTCTAATGTGTAATGTCACCCAAAGACTACACCATGTCCATTATGGAAACCATGATCAAAAAATCTGAAACGATCTTTAAAGGACCCAATGCATTATCTATCACACTTTATATCCTACATTCAAGGCTTTGTTCTTTCATTTGGCAGTAATCTGAGATTTCCACAAAAGCTGAAAAGCATTCCTTTACTTCTGTATTTCCACTCACTCTCAAATGATCCACCTCTCAACATGATACAATTTATCTGGAGCATAATATTCTGGTAATGAATTATTTGACAGCTGCCTTGCTTAATCAGCACCTAAAGATGGACATGTGCTGTATACCTAAGTACCAGCTGCATGGAAGAATACAGATATATACTGTTAGGGCACATCCAGACAAACGCACACATGTGGTATGCAGTGCCACAGACCCGTCTGTGGTGCTGCGCACTGCACACACTGCACATGCAGGCATTCCCTGCAGTTTTTAACATGGTTAAAGGGTACATTTGTCCATACTCTAATATGCTTCCAGCATACAGGAGCTGAATGAGAACACTAGATCTGAGCAGGCATCTTCCTTGGATGTCATTTGCATCTAGATCATATTCCTGAGCCAGTGCTGAAATTAAGGACCATCCTCTTAGGGACCATCATCTACTAAGGATGAAAATTAACTCCTGGTTTAATTTTGTAAATTAATTTACATTTTGCTAATTGCTTGCTCATTTTGCTTTACTGCATTTTACAACTTGTATCATTTAAGTGTGGTGAATTGTTAAGTTACTGAGAAAAGGGTCTTGTAGGGTTCCATGCTAATAGCTTCTCCCTGATTTCCAGACTCTATCCAGTCAGTTTATACATAAAAAGTAGTGGGAATGTTTGGGGTTTTTTAGACAGAAACCTAGCAGACTCAGTCCAGGACAAAAAAAAAAGCCAAGTTAGCTTTCTTAGTTAAAGTGTAATGGTTGCGGTGAGACAGCTCTCAGAGTATCTATATGCCTCAGGTCTGGTTAGCAAAAGTGCTTGGGGTAAAGCTGCCTTTTGGGCAACTACACTAATCCAGTTTAATCTAAAATGCAGGGTTACTAAGTATTTTACAAACAACAGAGAAATGTACAGCATGTCCCACTGTGACAGGTGGCTTCAGGCTACTCCATAAGTGACTCCAACCAATAACTAGCATCCAGACCAGCATATGACAGTTTAGTTTCTGAACTATGGCTACATGAGGCTGTTCCCTCAAAATTCCCTGCAGTACTTCTATAGTGTCAAGAAAGAAAGAAAGAAATGAAAAGAGAAGGGTAAGAAACTGTAAGAAAGACTACCTCTACTGTACTCCCCACGTTTCTCCAGCAATACCTTTCAGGCCCTCAAAGTTGAGTGTCCAGCATGTGTATCAAGCAGACATGTATTACGTCCAAAATATGCTTGCATAGTTCTGGCCATGCTCCAGAGTCATGCTGAAGACTATTCCTGGTTTGTTCAACTAAAAATGATCATTCAGGCTGAGGAATCCAAGGCTTCTGTCTATGAAGCTAAAGGTCACACCGCCTTGTATGTTCCTGATGAAGGAAACTGGTGTGCCTTAACCACAATACACCATTAGGCTGGGGTGGAGCTTTGACTTTCTGACACTTGCATGCATATACCACATAGTTTACCTGGTCAACATACACTGGCTTGTAGCAATGGCATGATCAGCCCAAATTATTGTACTTGTATGAGAAGCATGTGGAAGAGTTAGACAATGACATACTCCTACCAAAATACACTGCAAACTGGGGATGGCTGAGATTCAATTTCAGAAAATTTCCAGATTTATTTTTCATAAACATCAGATGAGTGGCCTAGTTACATTAATCAAGGTTCCTCAACCAGTCCTAAGGAAAGCATCAACACCCTTTTAACACACCACAAGTTGCTGATGGCCATAATGGAAAAGGTATAGGTATATGTAATACTGATTGATTTGGTGCACCTCTGCTGTGAATGCAACCCCCCTTCAAACCTGTTGAGGAAAGAAACAAGGTATTCAGAATAATATAGATCTAGGTAGGCCTTCATAGCACCATTTTCAAGGATTTCAAGAAAGGCCAGTAGGATCTAGCCAGTTCCCAACAGAAGAGACTATTCACTAGATGGCCTGGGCCACATTTCAAAAAGAACATGGCCCTCTAGATGGAATGACTTATTTTTCAAAAGTGAATCCATCACCAGCATCCATCGGTCTCTACTGCTTTCGATGGAAGCTGCTGGGTACTAAGTACCTTTTAAAAACTGGACTGCTTCATTTAGATGCTGAAATTAGAATGCAGTTTCATCTGTGGATGCTGAATTTCTGAAATGCTGGCCCTTGCTATTCCCAGAGGATATATGAGTTGAGCAGAACCAAGACAGACAAATGAGGTCTTCCCCTCTTCTGTGTCTCTTTATGGATTGGCTGGTGTTCCCACTCTTCATCCTCACTCTTGGTATCGGCTGCCAGAGAGGAATCAGCAGGTAGAAAGAATGCAATGGCAGTGAGATACTAAGTACTACTTGGACAGGCCAGTAAGGGCAACAGGAGGGAATCTCTGTGTATGGAGATGCCAGAGAAACACTGCTATCAGAAATTCTCACTTGCTCCACCTGACCTCTGTGTATGCTTTGCTTTGCTACTGGATAGTCTAATACAGTGGCAACCTATTTCATGTCCCATATACAGAAATAAGACAGACAGATGCTGTCACAAAATAATGAGCACCCAACTTCATCTGGTAATGGTGATATATGACCAAGTGATCAACAAAACTTGAACCCAGGGTCCCTGGATCTAAAAATCAGGAATCCCCTTTACTTGAACTAAGGGATCACACCTACAAGCTCACAGCCTGTAGCAGATTCAAACTGCTATCTAACCACTAGACTGGAACAAAAAGCAGTGCCTAAGATCAACATGAATCTTGTTTTTGCTCTAGTTTCCACAAGCTTTGGCATCTTAGCAGAATTGTTTCTACTACAAAAAGTGCATGTCATCGTCAAGGTATTATAAGACAATTCTCCAGCTCCCACAGAACATGACAGTTCTTTCAACTCCCTCTGACTGTAGAGGAAGTCAAGGCATTCAGTACCTCAAGGAATTTGGTTTCAACCTCATTAAAGAGCAGATACAGAATCTAAAAGGTCAAGAAATGAGAATTCGAGTTTTAAGGGATTGCTTTCCTTCAACAGGACAAACAACTGCGGGAGGTTTCTGCTCACAAATCAAACCCCTCCATTAAATAACAAAAAAGTAACAAAGAAAACATATAAAAACCATGGTGCAGCAGAAACAAAGCCCACAAAAAGCAATAAAACTGTCCATTGGTTACAAATCAGACAGTTAAAAGGAACACAAAGAGCATTAGAAATGCTAAAAGGTTATATTTAAGAAATATACCACTATGCCAGTATGATAACTCCGCATAATACTCTTAAAAACCAGGAAATTTTATTTTTGAATGGGACAAATGTCTCAGTTCTGTCTCTCAAAAGCTAAGATACATAAACACAAAGACCTCGCGTGGTCTGGAGGTATGAGGAGTTGAAAAGCTGTAATGCTCCCTTGCTCCCTGCAACTGAGAAGGGTGCAGCAGAGATTCCTATATGCCTGAGGACTTGTAGCTGATGCCCCCACAAACAGACCTGCCAAAGCCTGGGTGGGACATGACCCACCTTCTCTAAGACCTCCAGCTTTGAAGAAGAAAGAGTTTAACACTGGCATCATTAGTTGCTTTTATGTGTTGTTTACTTTTTCAATAGCAAAGGCTTTAAAATATAGAAGCAGCTCCCAGTCACTTAGTGGCAGAGGTTGGAGTTTTGTATCTTTTGAGGTGAAAGCGAGCAGCCAGATTCTCAGCAGACATTAATCATGGTGGTTAAAGGAAATCACTCTGAAGCAAGGCAGCAGCTGTTCCTATAAATGAAGGCTTGTCATTTTTTAAAGGACCAGCTCCCAGAGGGAGCTGAGTTTTACCAACGGTGGGCCAGATCCCTCCACCCCACACCCATGACAGTCCATTTAGATCCTTAAAATGACCTGTGCAAGTTAGAAACTGGGAAAAACCAACTAGGAGGAAGGCATGGCCATCTAAAAGACACAAAGAATCAGCTCTTTTTTCAAGTGACCTCAGCTAGTAGACTCTCACTGGGTATAAGTTTTGACTTTGTAGACCTATGGTTTTCAGCTTTTTAGACTCAATGTGTGAGGGCATCTGGGATTCAAACTCTGATCCATGGCACCTGCAGGCAGAGGACCAAACTGCAGTACACCACCCAGCTACACATGCACCTTCTTCAGCTCAGCCTGTGCCTTCCTATGAGGTTCCTAATAGGGGATCAGGTGGACCAATGGGACACCACAAGCCTATGACAGAAGGGTTATAAACCCCTCCCACTTTCATCAGGGCCTTGTCCCTACAACAGTATTCTTAGCACCTCTGCTGTGGACCTCCCTACCTGAATCTTGTATCCTTGCTCAAGTTTTGAACCTCCTGACTTTGATCCTTTGCTACTGTCTTGACCCTGACTCTGCAGTTGAATCTTGCCTCTGAACTCCTATCTTGCTCCTGTCTTGCCTTTGCCGTGCCTATTCTTGCTCCAAGCCTTGTTCTAACCTTATTCCAGCTTATGACCCCATTGCCTTGTTCCAGCCTTGCCCCTGCCTTGAGCCTCAGAACTTCACTCCTGCTTACCATATTGTGCATATTTGATTTCCCATCGCCTGACCTCTGGCCTGGCCTTGACCATGGGCCCATCTGTACCCCGGGCACAATACAACCAATTCAGAGTGACACCCAGCATTGTGACCCCCAGTTTTGGCTTCTGTATTTCTGGTATTGTTGACCCTCAGCTTCTGAAATCTGATCCCTCTGTCTGGGTTGTCTCTCTTGTTAAACTCAAGGTAGCCTTTGTAAAATACCAGCCCTTAGCTTTCACTCAATTTTTTTTTTTACTACAGAAAAATAATGGAGCAATTCTTCTGTTACAAACAATTCAGAAAGACCACAACAGGTCAGAATGTTTTTGACACTATGGATTCCTATTCAAAATCTCTGGGCTTATCTTGTGAATCTTGTGTATGTGTTTGCATATCTAACTATGCTAACATTGCGTGGCACCCTATAGCACCCTTAAAGATATTTCATGGCACCCTAATGGAGAACCCTGGTTTAGAGAGAACTTGCACATGATTCTGTCCCTGGTCTTCCCAGTGAATGAACTGCAGCTCAGGTTCAGCTGCACATGATTATAAGCTGAATTTACTAGCTCCCACAGGGACAATACTTGACTAGCAAAATAAGGAGGGTTGAGTAAGGTCAACGTGGAGACAGACAGGAGAACTTCAGCATTGTGACATTCTGCAAACAAAAAGAGCTCCTCTCCTATTGTGGTTCTGATAGGGGATTAAATGTAATAGCATTTTGTGCTATTCTTTGGCATCAACAGCTGATAGCAAAAAAATACAGTCCATGTTTATTCAACATACAGTACTGTGGAATGGATGTCCTACATGAAAACTGCTTACAAGACTGGGTTCCAGTACAGTACATTATATAAAAAGAAAACAACTGTGTAAGCTTTCCACTGAAATTTACTATTCATACATACTATTCCCGCCAAGCAAGATTCTTTAGGTAGATGTGATATCTTTTATTAGTCCAACTAAATAACTGGAAAAAAATGTTCTTTGCAAGCTTTTGGGCATAAATGCCCTTCTTCAGGCACAGGGAGTATTTGCTGGTGTTGTATGTTCTCCAAGGTAGAAAATAAGCTAATTTACAACATGCTGGTGTGTGAAACTACATATGAGTGGTAGCTTGGAAGACAATAGGTAGACATAGGAGGGGACAGGAGGGGAGGGAAGGGAAGGAAATGTGTGAAGGAATGTAAGTAGTCAGCTGCAGGCGGGTTACTTGGAGTTATCAGATGTCAAGCAGGTTTAATGTGTCATGAATCCAATATCTATATTTAGTCCATGACTTTTTGTATCCAGTAGATTTATGAAATGAAGTTTGTAGGCTCATCTACGAAAGGTGTTTTGTAAATTTCCTTTGAGGATTAGAACAAAGAGACTGGAGAGGGATTGTCTTGTGAAAAGTGTGCACCCACAGGTAATTGGGTATTTTTTTCTTTGATAGATTTTCGGTGTGCGTTCATTCTGGTGTGCAGTTGTTGTTTAGTTTCTCCTACATATTTTCCTCCAGGGTATTTTGGTGCACTATTATTCCTGCATATTTAAAAATTTATTTGCTTTGAAAATTTAAAAATGGTTAAAACTTTGAAAACGTAGATTATACTTTCATTTGGGATAAAAGATTTGAAATTCCAACTGATCACCGATTCTCTTTAAAGTATAAGTTTACATCGAAGTTGTAATTTTAGTTTATTGCTTCCAGAAAGTTTAATTAAAAAATAAACACTTAAATATGTTTAAAGGCATACTTCAAAATATTTTATGCTATTAAAGGCATACAAAATGCAGAATGATTATGTGAGTAGACATAATTAAAACAAAGTACAACTATTTTCATTGCACATAGCACAATCAAAGACATTTTTAGCAATCTGATGTCTTTAAGACAAATGCTTTTCTAAAACTTTTTTGTTTCCCAGGAAACCTTAATATATATAGGTATCTAGATACATAGATACATATCAAGGAGAGAAAGAAAGAACATCACACATATTGTGTTATGTGCAAGTAAGTCTGTTATGTGTAAGTATAGTTTCGTGTAACACTACACTAATTTATGTAGCTTAATTCCTTCTAGGTCTTAATCAAGAAGAACATGCATAAACTACATTGGGTTGAACTGGAAGAGACACTTAAAGGCAATGGTGATGTTCATAAACAAAGACAGGATGATGTCATGCCAACACATGTTGTGAAACCCCTTTCAGACAGCAGATGCACCAATTACTCTTACTGTAGGTGGGCGAGGACTACAACAGCGCTTTATGAAAAGACACAGGATAAATTTGGGGCAGAAAGGTCAGTAGAAATCAGGATACAATGCCAAGGGAAACACTTTACAAAACCAAATAAATATCCCTTTTGCGGTGTTTGCAACAGTGTGCCCCTGAATGAGAAACAGGATAGGAATATCAGGGGTGGTAATCCCAAGCATTCAAAATCACAAGTGTGGTTTAAACATCACTGAATGTTGTGAGACAACGAAATCAGATGTTGGCAACACTGAAAAGATGACCAGTTAAAAAGAAGTGAATGATTCATATGCCCAAATTAAAAATAATCCAAAAAGGATACAAGTGTGATAGAATGGCAAACTCTAAATAAGACTAGGCAAGTGTATTTCTTAGCATTGCTTCTAAGCCCTTATGACACAATGGACTTTAGAAACTTAATAAAGAGTACAGAAAAAAATCTATAAAATATTGTAAAGACATTTAAATAAAACAAAAATCAATATCTATTATCTAAGATAGACTACATTAGGCAGATACCATCTTTATAATTTGGGTAAAAAACAAAAGACATCAGACTACAGTAGAGATAACGATGATTACACTTTACACATATGACATCCCTAAACATGCCTCACATCTATATTTTGCAGCTACTGGCTGAGAAATATGAGTAACCTCTTGAGACAGGTGAACCTTTCTAGAAATGCAGAAATGTATAGCACAAATCCCTCCAAGTAATAATAGTAAAAGCAGATGATAAACATGTGCTAAATGATTAAGGAACATAAGCAACCTCAACAAAACATACAGTTTTTCAGAGCTCTGCTGAGTCCCTCAGCTAAAACCTTCTCTGTCATACAAACAAGGGAAAGCTGGCTTACTAGATGGCAACACAGGGCCATTGTGTTAGTGATAACATTTAAAAAGCATTCAGTCTTTGTAGTATGGAGCCCTCAGATGCCAGACTCTAGAGATTTCCCTTTATTTCCTGTTTCCTATTTGCTCTAAATTATTTTGCTTCAGCTCACTGTCTCTGAAGATGAATGTTTGAGAGCAAATTTAATTCCAAGATGAACCAGTTACAGGGTCACAAATTCCAAGTACTGGTCTAAAATTTGCTTCCATAGCCCTAAGTCATTTCCTTTTTCTGATCAGGTATAATGGGTTATCAGGCAAGATCAACAGCCAGAGGTCAACCCTGCAGTTTTCTGAGATGCTGTCAGCATTGAATTTCTCATTGATAGGGTTTCATCAGAGATCGATAGAGTACTGCAGCCTTACCAAGCAATAATCTCTTACCTCAGCTGACACTAGGAACAGCAGTTCTAAGAAGTGGATTTAGCCCAAGAAACATCAGAAAATGGACAAAACCTCTCCATGACCATCAGATTGTTAATCTGTTCTCTGTAATTTCAAGTAGGTGTCCCCAAAGATACTGACAAAACCCAAATGAAGATACATGTAATGGTATAAATGTAATGAAAAGCTACTGGCCTTAGATGTTAGTTTAGGTACAATGAATGCTAGACTGGAAAGATGTCCATAGGGTTACCATATATCCAGTTCCAAAAAAAGAGGACACCTGCTGGGGGGACACCTCACTCCAAACCCACAGCCCTTTGGTGCTGCCAGTGTCCTGCACCCCTGACCCACAAGCCCCCCACCCTTCCTATGCCCTCAATCCCAAGCCACAGCTTCCCCAGCCCTGCCAGTGCCCCTCACTTCCAATCTGCAGCCCTCTGCTCCTTCCCCAGCTGCCCCCCTCCCAACTGGGCTGGAGTGCAGCAACTCAAATTCACGTGGGTGGTGGCAGAATGAATCTGGCCCTGCCATGGGCTGGAGGGAAGAGAAGGGGAGGCCTGTGGCACACCCCAACCTGGGCTGGTCTCCCATGCTGCACCAAGCAGTCTGGCCAGTGTCTCCTGGCCACCCTGCCCCCGCGAGCACAGGCACTACTCCCCGTTCCCTCAAAATTTCCTGCTGCCTTCAAAGGGCTCCCCCTGTCCCCTTTCCTCACTGGAGAGGCACTTGCCCCTGGCCCCATGCCCTGCCACAGCCCCAGCCTCAGCTCTCTGCCACCCACCCCCCACAGACTTACCAGCCTTCAGCTACCGAGGCCCGCGGAAACGAACATTGTGCTCCCTCCTTCCAATCATCCTCCCCCTGCTCCCATCAGTGGAACAAAGCAAAACCCCAGATATTTGTTCAGATTTCAAAGAACCCCCCAAACGGGGATCAAAGGACCCAAAATGGGAACATGTGCAGGAAAACCTAGATGTATGGTAACCCTACCACAGACAGATAGTGATGGCCAATGACTGTATGCATCTTCGGCATATTTGCTTTCATCACCATCTCTGAGACACCCCTCAAATTGAGCTTTCTGGTCCCAAGCCCCTGATATTCCAATTGTCTCTGTATACTGTTATTCTGTTCCTCTTCTCCCAGACATGAGATCAAACTGCCTCAAGAAGGCAGAAAAAAAGGGTCTGCCATCACTGCTTTTCTGGTAGCTCCTGGGCAGCTGAAATTTAATTTTCCATGTTGGCATCTGCTGAACATTCACTATGCCCAGGCTCTTCCTCCCTATGGTTATGCCTGTCTCCTTAATCAGCTGAAAGTCTGTAAAGAAGAGGCCAGAAAAAGAAGTGCATGTGTAACAGCCTCCATCTCAATGGACAGGGGAGACTGAAGTATGGATTTCTAGAGATAAAAATATATGCCTCCTACAGCCATGAACCAGAAAGCTATGATCCCAGGATGTGAGCTGTAACAGAGTCACATCCTCTGCTGATCAGGCTGTAGCAGGCCAGTAGGGGGTGCTCCTGCCTTGAGCCACCCACCTCCCTGTGCCTGACCACCTTCCAGGCTCCGAGTGCCTCTCTAGGGGTGCCTCACGTCCGGCTGTCTCCGTTTCTGGAGCACACTCACTAGCCTAGGGGTAACGTAAGCGACCACCACCCCGAGAAGGGACTGTCTTGGCCCAGTGTCCTCAGGGAGACACAGGCCTAATAGTCCTGTGGGTACTTGACCCAGTACATGCACTTGGGGCACTTCCCCAAGTCGGGGGCCAAAAAAGGAAAGTCTCCATTAGTCCACAGACCTAAGGGGCCTCTTAGGCATAATTTAGACCCACCCCTCAATAACTCTCCTACACCAGTCACAAAGGAGAACTTTATTGATTACAGGGGTAGGGTGAAAATAGGGTACAAGATAGAGCAATATCATAGAAATCCCATAGAGCAAAACAGTCTGGCTGAGGCAGCCTTTTGATTACGCGTCTGAGTTACTGTCAGCTATATATCTAACCAGCTCTCGAGTAGCTTACTCACAAGCATCATCTCGAGGCTGCTGGAGATTCCCTCTGGAGGCAGGCCATTCCTAGCTCATGAGTTATGGGGGAGAGAGCCAGTTTCAGATGGTAAACTCCTCTCTAAGTCTGAGTCCCCCGCATGACTGCTGCCCCCTCCTCCTGGGCAGTCTTAACTTATATAGCTCCTGTGACCTCATTCACCTGGTCCAATGGAGGCCAGCACCTGTTGGCTGTCGGCCAACCAATTTGTAATACATCACTAGTTGCTGGGCAGACTCTAGCCCACCAGGTAGAAGTCCCTCACCCAGGTAGCTGATACCAGTCACGTAGGCAGACGGAGCAGGTTTCCCTCCTCCCTCAGGAATGTAGCCAGCTCAGGTTACCTAAAGTGACAGGGTAAAGGTGTGTCTCCTCTGCTGGGGCCATCCTAATCAAATTGTCACAGCACAGAGTTTTTGGGGAGAAACAAAGATGGCTTCCTGCCACAAGGCATAGGAGGTACTAACCCTGCTATTACACCTTCAGTGGCTAGTGGGCACGTTCTTGCTCACTCTTTGCCTTGGGAATGAGTACCTTTCCCAGGACACACATGCTCCAGCCTTTTCCTTACAACATTAAACTGTCCTTTCTTCCCTTCTGTTAGAATACCCAGACCTGGTCCATGGCACATGCCCTGATCTGAGAATACCATAACACACTAAGCACAAGATCTTCCAAACCCCAGAGTGCAGCAGATTACAGTTGAGATAGTGGCTGTGGACTGAGCAGTTCATTATGTAACACTGACAAAAGGATTATGGTGAAATGCTGAGGTTACAGCAGAAACTTAGAAGAAAAATGAAGACAAAGAGCAACAATGGCCAGGCTGAAGAGTAGGTTCTTAGGGAAAGAAGTCTCAACTCCTCAACAACCATTATAAGGATGCTTAGAAAGAAGCAAGATGTATACTTGGTAATGGTGTGGGAAATGATGTTGAACATAGCTGTGTTTCACAGAGTCATAGAATCATAGAGATATAGGACTGGAAGGGACCTCCAGAGGTCATCTAGTACAACTTCCTGCCTGAGGCAGGATCATCCCTATCCAAACCATCTCATAAAAACCATAACCTCAACTCTGCATAAGACTACCATGAACGCTGACACAACATAGAGCTAACACCCTAACCTGCCAAGGTAAAGCAGGGGTCCCATGTCAGCCAATGCCCTTCTTATATAAATTGTTGTCAATGTACACTTAAGAGGTCCTGGGTAGACAGCCATGCTCTCTCTACCTGCCAGTACTACAAAAGGCAGCCAAAACCTCCACAGTCCATACCAATCTGACCATGGAGTAAAATTTGTTCCTGATCCTAAATATGATGACCGGTCTGACCCTGAACAGAAGGACAAGACCCTCTAGCCAGGAACCTCCAGCTTTGCTCCTAATAAGAGAACAGGGTACACCCCAGGTGAAGTCCTCAGCTTTAGCTGCACCCAGTGCCTCTGTGGAGACTTAAAAACACCCTGACACATATAGCAGAAAAAAAGGGATTGGGGAAGGAGCAAAGCCCAAAAGCATGGGAAATACCCATTGAAGAAAACAGGCACAGCTATGCCTAGATCATCCCCCAATCAGTGGCTATCAAGTGTAAACTGATTCAGGTTTTCACACTCAGATTTTGTTCAGATAAACTCAAGGGATAGGGTCTGGGCCAATTACTTAGATCTAGATCTAAAGAGAGAGAGAGAGAGAGAAAGCTGTGTTAACCAGCACTTTATTAGCCAGAAAACTCTATTAACTGGCATCTGAGCGAAGAGGCAAAAACGAAACTGGAAGTACCACTTCTGGAGGACTTTCTGTTTCATCGCCACGAGCTGAGTTTTTCTTTGCCACTTTTTTGGCCCACGGCCCAGGGCAAAGCAGCCTGCATGGGAAAAAGCAGCCTGTGTGGGGCCCCCCTCCCTGTCCCCTGGCACACTGACACCGGGGAGTGCACATTTGATTAACTGGAATATTTGATTAATCAGCATCCCCCATTTCTGGGGGATGCCAGATAACAGAGCTTTTACTGTATATTTATGTTTTTCCCCAAATGGGTTTGAGTCTTAGTAACTAACAAGGATGTTCATATTCGTAAGTATTCACTAGTGAGTATTAGCAAGTGAAAGTCATGAGCAGCAGCTAGCTGCATGTGAAAAGTACAGGAGTCACATTACATCACCAAAACTGTTCAAAGAAAATTCAATAATTTTTTTAATTTAGTATCCTGATTACCTAGCTGCTAAGCATGACAAAGCTGTAATATATGCTGTTGAGACTATAATAAACTAAGAAGTACATGACTATGAAATTATGTTTATTCAGTGATATTTAAATCAGAATCCTAATCTCATTCACAGCCTCCCTCCTTAAGGGAAACAAACATGCTTCCTTTTACATGCTTGCCATAGTCTAACAGAACTGTATCAGTGCCACATCTGTACACACGTGACTGTGCTTTTGTTGGTTTATCCATCCTGAGCGTTGAAAAGAAATCACTTCATCAACAAGCATCTGATCATGGCAAACAGTGGAAACTTGATATGAACTGTGTATGCTACTATCTGCTTGCTTTCTGAACTGAGCAGGCATTGATTTAAAACTCTCTCAAATGCACAGTGAAATAATACAAAAAAGGAAATATATTATGCACCTGTACAAACAGGAGAAACAAGGTAAAAGGAAAAAACTGACTACAAAGAAAACTATAAATTAGCATATAGCATCAGAGCAGACATCCATCTAATATCCTGACTCCCAACTAGCAGCAAATACTTCAAAACAAGATACTAAAATCCTGCAGTATGCAGTTATGGGATAACCTACCCACAGGAAGAGTCTTTTGTTAACCCCCATTTGCACTGGGGCATGAATGTTTACATCCCTTCTGAAACCCTTAGTTAGTTTTTTTTTTTTAATTCTCATTACTGTAACTATATCCTCATCATTTGATTAAGTGTCCAAACCCTTTTTGACTAGGGATAGCAGCTACACATAATCCAGTTTAAGTGATCAGAAACTGGTTTAAACCTGTAACAGAACAGAAGCTCAGTGTATATAAACCAGTTTCAAAATGGTTGAAACTGGTTTAAGATGAACCTGGTTGAATGTAGTCTCAGACTTAACTGATTTTGAGTCAAAGCAGTTTATGAAATTTCTGTCCCAGACCCCTTCCTGGTTCAAGTTAAATCAGAATCCCCCAGCATCCCAGCATGCTGTCTAGCCCTGGGCTGGACTGGGCTGTCTGCTCCAGAGAGCAGAGCTGGTCCCACCCCTCTGCTCCTTAGCTGGAGCAGTAAGGGCTGGCTGACAAGTGGGGGTAAGCCTGGCTGGGGATGCCGCCCAGTCTGCAGGGGAGAGACTGTCTCCCCCCAGACAAACCCTGGCTGGGGTCTGGGACCAGGGAGGGGAGTTAAACACCCCTTCCCCTGCTTAAACTAACTACAAGTGTAGACTGCATATTGCAGAGATACCTGGAAGCATGAAGAGCAAGTAATGAGCAACCCTGCAGAGTCCTGCTGATGTAATTCTGGACTGCAAGTCCCAGAGACCTCAGGGGCAGCAGAAAGAGGAAGTGAACATACAGCCAGAGCGTCATGCTTTAGCACCCCCTGGCTTCTTGCCTGAGCTATGGCAGGCATGTAGCTGCATTTCCTGAATCAAACATAAATGTCTGTTCACTTCTGTTTCAATTTAATCTCTCCAGTTTAATCTAACTTGAAAAGACTGAATTGATTCAGCCTCCAGTTATTTGACTGTCTGTACCAAGCCTTTCTGAATCCTGTCATGCTCCTGGTTCTAATGGTATCTTTTGGCAAGCAGTTACATTAATGTAGTTTAATATGTGTGCTAACTTGCTATCACCAAGTCATGTTAATCCATATTCAGAATGATGGACAAAAGCAAACCATTTAATCAAGACAGTCTGATTTGTTGTTTTTTGCACATGGTATCCTAATTGACTGAAACCCAAGACAATAGTAAGTGAAACCCAGTTGCTGTTCTAACAGCTGGTGATTCACTGAAGAAGGATTATTGTTTAAAACAGAAGGGACTAATAACCATTTGTTTGTCATAAACAGCAGATTTACATGGAGGTATTGATAAGTTACTTCACCTGGAGAAATGTGCTTCCCAGCAAACAGCCAAACCTATAATAAGCTGCATTTTGAAAACCATCTCTAAGTTTAGGATAATACTTTTGTTGTGTCCCATTACTACTTGGAATGGGCTTTTGAGACCAGAGTAATTCATCATGGAGGGAATTCTAGCTCACTCAGCACTCAGGAACAGAGCACATACACATACTGCTCCAGGATTTATCATGCAGCAGAGATGGAGAAAACAATGGCAGCACACCACTGCAAACAAGTTATGTGTGGCCTTACAGAATAGGATGTCTAGTAGCTATAACGCAGTTTTTCCCTGACAGTTGATGAAATCTGTCATGGTTACTAAAACAGAAAACTTTCCTAAATCAAACTAACCCTATTTTGTTAAACTTAACCTATATTCGTATTTACCTAAAATAATGTAAAAGCTATTTGGTAAAAATAAAATACAGTAACAACACTGAGTCACTTCCATTCTTTGACGGAACATCTAAAAGGAGCTCCCATTAGAAATGAAGCGTCCATACATTTGAGGGATATTACTCATTCAATCTCTTTTTCTTTTGATATTTGATGGAGAATATATTGACATTCATAGCTTCTAATGATAAAGCACGTAAATGTTTAGTGAAGGCCAAGAGTGAAGCACATTAGAGATGGGCAATATTAAGGAACCAACTCTGCGGTGTTTACTCAAGCAAAATGTCTAGAGGATTTGACCCATGGGAAATATGCTAAATGGGAGCAGGATCCAGCCTATAAACACAGGAGTTTCTGAATGGATTCTGATCCCACACTGAGTTTCTCCACTGGCATGAAGAGAGTTGCTCACTTTCAACAGCAGTGGTTTTGAAGTTTGCCTTGAAATATTAACCATTGTCTTTAAACAAGCATGAGATCAGGATCAAGTCTGTCATCAAAGGTAGCTGGCATAAGAACTTTGGCTTTTAGCTTGTAAAGACCGTAACTTGCCTGAACTACATGAGTATGGCATAAAATCACGGAGCTCTACTGAGCTCCCAGCCAAATTCTTCAACTGCATGTCAAATAAGAGCCTGGCACCACAGAAAGCTCAAAGCCCCAAAGTTTTCCTGACTAAAAGTTCAGGATCAGGTTGATGGGTAAGAGAGACAGGTAGTTCTCTAAGAAGAAAAAGATTCAGCAGGTGTATGTCTATACCCCTTCTATTACACCCTTGAAAGCACAGCTCAGAAGCATTTCCATGCACATTCCTGGGTTCTGCCAAACCCAGAAATGAAGCAGTAAAGCTACCAAGGAACACACTGTCACTGTCCTCAAACATGCTGGAGACGGAGATTCAAAAGCAGTGGTATATGTGGAAGGGCATGTCGGGGTGGCTTCACTCATTTCTAGGCAGAGTGAGGGTATACTTTTCATTTCTGTTCTTGAGAGCACTATGGAAGTGGTAAAGACATACTCAAAACCAAATGTGCAAAACCAAATGCTAAAACCAAATGTGCCAAAGAAACAAAGCAGGACTAAAAATCATAAGACTCAGAGATGACTACAGTAAAAATCAGGTTCTTTTCTTTTGTCTTCTGCCCTTTGGGAGCCTAGGGAAGCAAACTGATGACCAGGCAGGGTATGAGGCAGACAGGTTGGCTGAGCAGCCTGTTTTCATCAGGGCTAGGGACAGACATTACACACAAATCTGTTTAAGTGATCAGAAACTGGTTTAAAGTGGTAACAGAACAGACATTCAGTGCACATAAACCAGTTTGAAAATGGCTGAAACCGGTTTGAGATAAACCTGGTTGAATGTAGTATCAGATTTAATTGATTTGGGTCAAACCAGTTTATGCAATGGCTGTCCCAGACCCCTACATAGTTTAAGTTAAATCAAAGTCCCCCAGCACCCCAGCAGGCTCTCTGTGCTGGGCAGGGCTCTCTGCTCCAGAGAGCTGAGCTGGCCCCTCCCCTCTGCTCCCTCGCTGGTGCTCCAGCAGAGACTTACAGGCTCAGCAGGGTCTGCCTGGCTTCCCCCTGCCCCATCCCCTCCCACCCCATCCACCCCCACCACTCGCTGCTCAAGCAGGGATCCCTCCCTCCTCTTTTTGACAGCACAGATGGTAGGCAGCATGTGGTATCCTAGCTAATGCCAAGAGGTGCCTATGTAAGGTAGACAGGACAAAGGAAGACAGGACAGTGTCTGCTTAGGGAGCTAATCAAGAAAGCTGGTAAAGTCCCTCCATTCTTTCCATGGGAAAAGTTGTTTAAGAAGAGCTAGAACTAATGAGAGAGGCTGTTCTTTTGCTGATGGGCAGATAAATGCTGTGTAATTCCCTGCTGGCTCCGTCACTGGTCAGAGGAGTAGCAAGTTGTGGGGGGGAACTCCTCCCTAATCAGAGAGTCCTGCTGGGGCCTGGCCATGCCCTCCCTCAGATTAGCACTGTTGAAGGGAAGGGAGGGCTGCTCTAGTGCCCCCCAGCTTCTCGCCTGAGCCACTGCAGGCATGTGCCAGCATTTCTTCAGTCTAGAGGGGATGTCTGTATGGTTACAAACTGGTTTAGCCTAGCCAGGTTAGACTAGCCTGCAAAGATTGAATCAATACAGGCTCAGGCTTTTTGAATGTCTGTTCCTAGCCCAGAAGTTTCAATAGAAGCAATACATTCCTAAGGGTTCTCACAAATCAGCATTTCCTGACCAAAAATTTCCACAAGAGATTTTTCTATCTTCATTAACCCATATCCCAGGTCTTCAGGCATCATCTGTAGCCATGCCTGCTAAGTTCCTTTTATGAAAAATCTTTATACAGTAAAAGCCATGTTATCTGGCATCTTATAAACTGGCATGCTCTATTAATAAGCATGCTGGCTTGTAAGGTAAAAGCAAAACCGGAAGTGCCCACCATAGCATTTTCGGTTTCGCCGAGCCCCCACAGCCCGGCAAAGCAGTCTGCGCTACCGCGGCCCCATGGCTGGGGGCATGGCAGCCTGTGTGGGGCCTCCCTCCATGCCCCCCCACACACTGATGCAGTGGGAAAGGTGGCAACATGGTGGGAGGGTCAGCGACATATCAGATGTGGTGGGAGAGGCGGTGGCCCAAACAGGCAAAGACACATGTTTGGGTCTCTCAGGTACCTGGCATATTTGGTTATCTGGCACCCCCCATTCCTAATGGGTGCCAGATAACAAAGCTTTTGCTGTACCAGTTTTCAATGAAAAGTAACCTAGTTTTTACAATAAAAATAAGCCACACATGAGAACAGGAAACATTAAACATGGAATAAGTTTAGGACTTCTCACATCATTCTTAATGAAAATTAAACATTAATGCAAAGAGTTACAAAAACAGAGAAAAAATATTTCATTCTGTTTTTCCCCCCATATTCCTTTTCCTCTTCACCTTCTCACTCTTATCAGCTCTGTTTGAAAGAATACACGAGCAAACCTACCAAAAAGAACATGTAAAACATATGCATGTGAAAAAGATAAATCCATTCCAATGCAACTCTTCTTGTGTGGTTCATCCAAATAGAAACCAGCTGCTAGCTCTATACTATAAATATCCACAATGCCATAGTTGTAAGGAGCAAGAGATATACTCCTCCTTACATTTGTTCCTGTCACACTGAGATACATCACTCCAACTTAATCACTACATAGCAGCCATGTATTGAGCTATGCACTTGACTTTCTGCAAGACTGCCAGTCAATTATAGTAACTGGCTGTCTTGCTGATCAATTAGCTTGCTGGTAAAATATCTTATTTCTGTATCATACACCATCTAATTGCCATGTGTTAATGAATCTTGGGTTTAAAGCCACCTAAAGAGCTGCAATATTAATATGCAGAATACTTCTCAGTATTTATGTTAAACTCAGAGAAATTTTGGTTGCAGAATTCAGATCAGAATTCATGTCTGAATAAAAGTGTTTTAAATTAGGTTTCCAGTTTGGTCTCTATGGCTGGATTTAGGCTTGCAAGCATATGGCATTTGTGGCGTCACAAGCCTCTCTGCGGCACCACAAACCGCACACCTGCCATGTTAAAGGGTGCCTGCAATTCAGTTTTCCAGCATGGGGGCAAAATCCCAGCAGCAAAAAAACCCCCAAAAATCAATGCTGTGAAAAAAAGTGGCGTGGCGCAGCACCTGCCACAGGAGTGTGTGCCGGCAGACACGGAGGCTTGGTCCTCCCAGGAGACATTCTGGCTGCTGGCTAGAGTGTCTCAACTTCTTCTAGCTCTGCCTTGGCTCCTCCAGTATGCTAGGAGCTGGAGGTAGAGACAAAATGGCATTTTGCCTCCAAACAGCATTTTGCCCCACACCAAAGCCCACATGCAGGGGCATGCGCTTGCAGTGGCACATATTGGTGCTGCTACTCTTTTTGCCACTGGAAGCAGACACCCCTGCATGTAGGGCTGTGCCCTATGAAGACAAATATAGCATCTTCAAAGTATCCTGACTTAGGAGCCTGAAATCCCATTTTTCAAGACTGACCTCTGGCCAGATTTTCAAAGGTAGTAAGATGCTTGCTGATGCAGTCCACTGCCTACTGCAACTTTCAGAAGTGCCTATTTGTTCTTTTGGCTACCTTGAAAGTATCTCAGACCCAGGTACATGGAGATCTTGACACCAGGGCTAGGGACAGACATTCAAAAAGCCTGAATTGATCCAATCTTTGCAGGTTAGTTAACCGGGCTAGGCTGAACTGGTTTGAAACTGGACAGACATTCTCTCTGGAATGAGGAAATTCACGCACATGCCTGCAGTGGCTCAGGCTAGAAGCCAGGGGGCGTTAGAGTAGCCCTCCCTTTCCTTTTGCAGGGAGTGAGGCCAGGCCCTGGCAGGACTCTCCCATTAGGGTATTCTGCCTGCATGATTCCAGGCTTTTCTCCACTGGCTGCTCAAGGGGCAGGAGTGTTGCCAGCCCCCACCCCAGGCTAGCACTTGGAGGTAAGGGTAAGTGTGTGCAGTGCATGCATCTGTTGATGATATAGAGCTTTTCAATCTCCCCCTCTGCTTCATCACACTGTCTGCAGCAAACTGACAGGTGACCAAGCCAGCTGAAGGCTGAAACAATCTTTATCACCTGATTAGCAAAACAATGGTCTCTTTCCATTATTTCAAACTTCTTAAACAGCTTACCAGCTGACCTGTTGATTGGCTCCAACCAGCCCTAAACAGTCACTGTTTTCTCTGCCTGCCCCAGTGAAATTGGAGAGAGAGTCACACACACACGCACACACAGACACTAGCATTAGCTAGCATACCACATGCCTAGAGATCCAAAGGGCTGAGGTCTGTGCTGTGGGAGATGGGAGGGACGGGGGTTCCTGCTTGAACGGGGAGGGCAGGGAGAAGCCAGGCAGACCCTTCTGTGTCTGTAGTCCTTGCTGGAGCCTTATTCTGCATGCTGTAGCAGACAGGAGGAAGGGATCCCTGCTTGAGCAGCAAGTGATGAGGGGGGTGGGGTAGGAGGAAGCCAGCAAACCCTGCTGTGCCTGCAAGTCTCCTTGCACCATGGAGGGGGTGGGTGGGGGAGGAAACAGCCTTGCTGTGGAGCAGAGAGCTCTGCCAGCCCAGTTAAGTCTAAAAATTGTATGTCTTTTTGTCTCAGATCAACATGGCTACCTAGTACACCCCTGAAACATGAAAGATGCCAAATTTTAGCCGATTTTGGATTTTAAACTTCACTGCAGAACAACCAGGAAGTTTTTTTACCTCCCTGCCTGCCATCTGACACCTCCAGGGAAAGAATTCTACCTGATCAACACTTCAAAAAGGTACTCAACACAGCTCACAAAGACTCTCTCATGGACCCAGAGGGACAGCCTTCCATCTTCAGCTCCCTCTGCGCAAAAATAAAGTTTATTTCCTACCTATGGGGACTTTTTTACCATCTTGTACTGTCCACACTTTTCCCAGAGCCTGACAAAGGGACTTTGATCTTGAAAGCTTGCAGAAAAGGACAGTTTTCTTGCCATTTTCCAGTTGGTCTAATAAAAAGTATCATGTTAGAACCAACAGTTCTGGTTTTTTGTATGTCCTTAAGTCTAAAGAGTAAATGTTTTCGCTCAATCTGAGCCTTCAAGAGGCCGAGAAGCGATTACTACATTCAACCAGGTTCATCTCAAACCAGTTTCAGCCATTTTCAGACTGGTTTATGTGCACTGAACATCTATTCTGTTACAGATTTAAACCGGTTTTGGATCACTTAAACCAGTTTGTGTGTCATGTCTGTCACTAGCCCAAGTCCTGAGCTGCTCAAGCTGTCAAAACTGAAGCACTTTTGAGAAGGGACAGAGAAGGAGGATTTTAGGTGCTAGGGTAACCTTAATCCATAATGGGATGTATTCAGGGAGTTTAGGTGCTTCCCAAGCCAGGTTTCAACCGGGTGAGTGTTCTGGGTATAACATTTTTGGATTTAGGTTCCTAAACAACACTTTGGTTCCACTTTAGGCACGTAAGTCTCTTTTTGTGTTTGGGCTTTAGGGAATTTTAAAACATTTCCTTTAAAAGATCCTAACCACTCATTTCAGTTCTGCTTTACTCATACGCACAAAGAACCAGAATTCTAATTCTAGCCCTTCTGGTTCAGTGTTCTCTCCTATGTTGACGATACAATATTATCAAACAGGAATATTAAGAAATACAACCTTAAAAATTAAAGAAAAGCATTACTTCCAATGTTTTTAGCATACTGTACCTTTAGTACAAAATGTAACTTAACTACATGGCTAGCTGCTATAATTTTTGCATCAGCAAACACTGTGTATTAAATCTGTCTTGACATAACAGATATTATTTGTGTATATTTGTACTGATGGTCCAGATGTAATTATGACACTCCCCAGATCTGTCTGCTACCAACTGTATACACACAGCTGATCCTGGAATCCATTTACAAGCAAAATTGATACAGAAGTTAATGGCAGTTTCATTTGTACACAAATCCCAGCAATACCCTTTCTACACAGTTCAGTTTTAATTAATACCTCCTGATCTCAGTTTAAAGCAGCAAAATAAAAATTACAAAATGTGTTTGGGTGGCAAGGAAGGAGCCAATTAATAGCTTAAGCTGATCACCCTCTTATTTTTTTACTTATAGTTTTAGTAACATATACTTCTGAATTACCTCTTCAACATCCAGGTAATCTCAATGAAGTGTAAATACAGATTCACTTGTTTTAATGCATGAAGTTTGCAAAAGAGATAGCACTACCCTTAAAAAACACTGCATTGCAAAAATATGCTAAATGCTTCTTTAATCTCCCTGTGGCTATTATTTTGTCCTGGCTGACAAAACTGTGAAATTTCCTACAATAAATAATACAATAATATTACCGTCTTAAAACTAGAAATTAACAGCCCAATAAAATAACCATTTGAAACAAAGTGAAAAGCCCTTTAGTTTTACTGGGCATTTTGCTTTGACATTACAACACTGATGCTTTAGATGAAAAAGGCTACCTACCATTTTACAGAAAATCATAAATAGGGAAGAATGGACAATCCTCATCAATAAAGACAAACATAAACAGCTATTCCCTCTGGATCTTAACAAAAAAATTTAACATCTGTTCTGATGAAAGGTGGCTAATAGAAATGCTCTCTAGATTTGAACAGATCTGATATTCTGGAGTTTTACCTTATAGCATTTCAAAATATTAATCCTTGAATGTTTATTGCCAGCTTGCCCCCCAATCCATCGCTTAATATGTAATGAAAACATTCAGTTTTCTCTGTAGAACAGAATATGCTTTTACAGTTAATGGGTTTTGATAAATGACACCTCCTCCCCCTCAGCTATCCTTAACTTGACATGGTGATCACACATCTGTCTCTCTTCCCAGTGGAATATTCATTTCTGCTACCTCACAGCCCTAAGAGCTCTCGCCGCCAGCTAATATTAAGCAACAGACTGACAGCAGAGGAAACATAATAAAACGAGTCTGTCTAATGCAAGAGAAATTGGAACTATTGCTAAGGAGGAGCGGTCTATCACAGAAATGATTACTGATCATCCTAAAATGCTTCGCAGAAGACTTTGCACCCTCAAACACTAACAGTGAGACACTTGGGCCTCATATATGTTAAGACTGTGCAACTGCGATGCTGGTTTTCCCCTGACAAAAAAATTGCAAATTCCCTGATAACCCCAACCAAATTCTATGATAAACCCCCCAAAATCTGTGATTAAAATGAAATGCCACTTTATATAAAGGTATCAATTGAACACAGTGTTTTATTGCTATATTTACAATTTTAAAGCAATTTGGAAGCCTACCAGTGCTTCAACCATTATAGTAAAATAAGTTTGAAGCACCTATAAATTTTGGGCTTTTTATTATGGAAAATCAGAGCTCCTCCTGCCCCCTTCACTCATGAGGACATAGGTCCATGCCCTTCATTCCCCACCCATGGCCTCCTGGGTGCTGTTGCTGCCTCTCGGTCCCCACCCACAACCCCTTGGGCCCTGCTGGTGACCTTCACTTACCACCAACAACCCCCCAGCAGTGTCAGTGCCCTTCATTCCTCCCACCACAGCCCTCCAGCCCTATTAGTGCCCCTTGCTCCCCCCCCCCCAACAGCCTCTACCCCTCCAGAGGGAGACTCCAGCTGCCAAGCCTATGGGGCCAGGGACCTGGGTCTGCAGCCCCTTGCAGCAGCACCTGAGCCTTGGCTTCCATCTCTGGGGGGCAGCAGCTGCTGCAACCCAATTGGGGAGAACGGTTCCAGCCAGCTAGCTCTCTCCCATGGGTTGTACGGTTGGAATGGAGCCCATTGGGGGGTGGCCAGCTGTCCACTGTGGGCTTGGTCAAGGATGGGGGAGAGGAGGCAGCTCCCTGATGCTGCACACACTCCCAAGGGAGGCAGGAGGACCCATGCCCCCCAGATCCATATGTGGGGTTGGGGTGAGTGCAGGCTACCCACTGCAGATGCAGGCTCCTTGCCCTGCTGCTCTCCCCTGGGGCCTTCGCAGTCCAGCAGGTGGGACCTGGCATGGCAGGGCTGAGCAGGGCCGGGTGGGGAAGCTCCTTGCTGCTGAGCCCCATGCTGCCCTGGTGAGGTGCCCCTGCCTGTCCTGGAGCAACAAGGGGCACAACCCCATGCCGCCGCCTCCACTGCTCCAGAGTGAGCAGGGAGTGCATCTCGAGGACAGCATGGGGCGCGTAGCAGCAAGGAGTTTGCCTGCTCAGCCCCACTCTGCCAGGTCCCACCCACCAGGCTGTGGAGGCCCCGGGGGAGAACAGCAGAACCCCCATCGCCCATTCCCAGAGAAGCTGCCTACAGCTCTGCCCCACTCCCTGCCTGGGCCCTGCAGCCGTGCACTGCAGTCCCAGGCCCCAAGCCCCATGCACTGCCTGGCTGGGCAGCAGCCCCAGCCCTGCCCTGCCTTAGGGCCTCAATTCCCACCCCCTTCACCAGACTTACCTGCGGGAGCTGCTCTCCCTCGGCACCCTCTGCCTGACTGCCCTCCTCCTCCCCCCCCCACCCCTTGCAGGCTACAACTCTACCAGCCTGCAGAGAGCTCCTTGCAAAGAACAAAATCTGCATGTTTCTCTGTTAAAATGAAAAGTCCTCATTTTTCTCAGGTAAAAGGGAAAATCCATGTTTTTTCCATTTTTCCATGGGAAACAGAAAACCTGAATCCCTAGTGACAACCCAGAGGCAAGCAGTTATTTAGGGCAGAGGGCTGCTTACTGTGTTTTGGCAAGCCACTGAGGGCTGCATGAGAGGCAGTCAGGGGCAGATAAATATTAGTTTTCTAATTTTTTTTAGTGGGCCAGATAGAATGGTTTGGCGGGCTGCATCTGGCCCTCAGGCTGCATTTTGCTCACCCCTCTGATAACCCATATGATACTATGTGCGACTATGTACCTTGTATACCCTTGGGAGCTTCACACAGCCTGTGGTGAGCCAGTTGGACAGCCCTGGAAAAGCCACTTTTAGCTTTTCCAAAGTATGGTGTATGACTGGGCAGTGGTAATCACAGCACTTCGGCTGGGATAGCAGCCATAATGGCTGTGTTGTAGCCCTCTCCTTACCTGTGGTTTGAGAAGTTGAATTTCCATCCCTTGTAGCCTCACTTGTCTCATGCTATGTTAGGGGCATGGTTTCATTATAAATAATTGTATTTTATCTACTATACATTATAATGTAGCTAAATGATCATATTACTTTATTATTGCTTATCACTGTAACAAGCCTTCATTCAGTAAACCTGCACTTCTAAGTTCAGGGCTAGCTTTTCTTTCACTCTACCCTTCTGTCTTTTGACCTCATAGGAACCCTCTGCAGTTTTAAATCTCTGGGGTAGAATTTTTTTAATTCCCTGGCACTAAGAGCTTTATCACCAGTTTCAATGAGAACAGTTAGATCAATAGGAAACAGTTTCATAAAATCCTAAAATCCTAACCCCAATTTTTAGATCTGTCAGCAGAGGTGCGGATAAGAAGAATTCTACAGATATTAAATTCATTGGTATTACACAACAAACAATACCCAAGACCTGCTTCCCCAAAACTGATATTTTGTCAGTTTGAAAACTGTGGCTTATGCTCCAACCACTAGTTCTTGCAGCAACAACTATCATCTGACACACATTCCCATTTTCTGGCACGGCTGGCAAATGGTGCTAGGAGACAGCTGTTCTGGCATGATAACAGCTTTTGAAACTTAGTTATTATCCAGTAAAACCAGCTGTTTTACCAAACCCATTCAAAATACAGGAAAAAAGGAATGTTTCCAAAAAAGGTGGAGAAAGAAACAAATGGTCTATGCAAAGCCACATTTTTGAAAGCCCAGTGACATATTGCAAATAAATTAAGAGTTCACTGACCCTTTAATAAGTGTAAAATGTGATTCTAAAGTTACTAGTCTGGCCTCAGCCAGGTCTACATTTCAGGGCTTTGCCAGCATTGTTACATGAGCTGGGTGCTGTGAAAAGACCATCCTGCCAACCAACAGCTATGCTGGCAAAACCCTAAGTGTGAAGGGACCCAGACTGACAGACGAGGGTTTTGGTCCACTGAGCTGATATCATCTAAGGAGGTGGTATCCTCATGCCAGCAGGAAAATACATCCTTCTGGCATCTGCTGCACCTGCACCAGGGCACTGTGAACACAGCTCAAAGGGCACAGCTACAGCAGCTGTTGAGAAAGATCAGAGATCCCCTCATCCAGATCAGATGAAATGAAGGTCCCACAGAACAGCTGTCCTGGCTGCAGCTTCACAGGACTTCAGTGGCACCAAGCACCTTGAGCCAGCCCCTCCCTCCATATCTAAGTGATTTTCATCCTAATTTTGAAGGAAGAATAACGTGTTTTAAGACAATTTCCCCTTGTGCCATGGGAAAGAGTCCAAACTCAGTGAGAGGGGATTCAAGAGTTAGTATCTCATTCAATCCCTAGACAAGGTAGTCGTCTCTTTGTGGTTAAGACAACTACATTTTTCTCAGGATTAAGGCAGTTAATAACAGACACTCAGTCTCAGGAGGAAACATGCAGCCACACTGACCACAGAGTTGTAATGCATTTACATCACCAATGTTCATAGACTGTGAACCTCAGTCTCCTTCCCCTACATCTTAGTGCTTTACATAATAGTAAAAATTGTAAGGAAATCCCTTCAAGTGGTAAAAGGGATTTATCACACATATAGGATGCTGGTAGTACAAAAGATAAAGTATAACCTGATTGTTAAAAAAACCCACCAACCCATACATGTCTATTAGTGGTGAAAGAGATTTATCACTATCTTCAGGATGCTAGTAGTCCAGAAGATAAAATATAATCTGATTGCTAAAAAAAACTAACCAAACAAACCCATACATGTCTATTAATTTAAAATTTTAAAACAAATCAATTCAAAGTATGTTCATCACATCTGAAGCTATACATTTGCTAGGACATGGGGTATTTATTGTAGGCTTCTTAAATTATAAAGCTGAACCTGTAAATACTTACACAGACGAGTACATTTACACAAGTAGTTACCTACTGAGTTAATAAAGTGTGTAAGTGTTTCTAGGATCAGGGTCACATGTAATCTCTTTTTCAAGCAGTTTGTGCTGTGACTGAAGTATGTTTTTTTAAAACATGTAATATTTGATTTTCCCTGTATAACCAAACACTTACCCCCAAACTAAATAGAAAAGATACTAGAAGTGATCAGTCTCTACAGAGAATGTCAATTATATTTTCTTAAAAAGCTTAGAAAACAACTTGAATGACTACAGAAAATATGCAGTGGAGAAATGCCTTACTGGATATTAAAAAGGATGTACCCCATTTCTGTCAACAATAAAAGAAGCTGCAGAGTTGTATGTGCTTCCCATTTAGACCTGAAACATAAGGTGCATCTCTACCTTGCCTTTTCCCAAACATTTGGATGCAGTTAAATATATACCACTGGGTTGTTCCTTTTGGTTTCAAAGGACTATTTGTGTGCAAAGATAAGCATGTGCCTAAAAATATTTTCAGGGTTGGGGCCTGCTTGCAAATTGAAAATAATTTAATCAGTTCCGTCCAAAAATCTGAGGCACAGGAGAAGCAAAGAGAGGACCTGGGATATAATAAGAATTTAAAAAATGGAAAGATAATGTCACTCTGACATCCCTGTGAATACTGCTGTAAGAATAAGTCTATGCATAATATCTTTCCTCACTATATTTCCTACTTCTTTAACGTCATCCCAAACCTCTAAATGTGTAAATTGAGTATCATTCTATCTAGGAAAGTGTTCCTCAAAAGAAGCCATTTCATTCACGCATAAAAAAATAATCTTACAAAGTTGCTGGGGAAAGAGTCTGCCAATATTCAAAATAGAATATGCTTATGCACAGCGCAGAAACAACTGCCCAGTTCTTTCATGCATAAGACATTATTTCAGTAAACTCAATTCAATAAAACAGACTTTGTGGAGTTTGGTTAATTTTTATTTTAAAGTTGTTACTTTCTATATATATGTAGTTCCAGAAGTTTGTATAAACTAATGGAAAAAAAGGGCATTCATTTTTCTATAAATAAATAGACTTCAAAGATTGGTAGGTGTGAACCACACTAAGCAATATAGTCGAAGCTGTCACACCTACAACATCAGTTCCTTTTCTTCTTTCACATAGTAGCTAACCAACAGTAATAATTCACAACCTAACAGGGAAAGCACGGAGTATCCTTCACCTTTGGACTGATGCTGCAAGGAGAAAATAAATATTGACAAAGAAAATAGTGTGTGTGTAGTGTGGGGAGACAGTAGAGGGGTGGTTATAATGAATGTAATATATTCTGGGGCCACAAATACTGACATTTCTTCATCACAATCATATGTGACATAACATTATTAAAGTTTTCTTGGATACCTCAACTGTGCATTTCTGGTTTAACATGTTTCAGTTTTTTTTAAATACTACCTTAATGCTGAAATTTCCTAGGTGTATAATGCCTGAGTTTAGATAGTTAAAACAGCCCTCTGCTGTTGCTGGTGTTTTTAAACCTTTATGCAACTCTAACACTCTCAAACTTAACTGCACCTCACTGTAATTGTTTTTGGTTTACAAATGACTTGTCAAAATATGTTAGTCAAAGACCAGTCAGTGGCCTGTTGATCCACAAGTGGAAAGGTTCACTTTCCAATGCATTTACAGAAATACACCATGCCTCTCACAGAGACTTTGAGAGTAAAGAGGCCTTTACTGAGTGAGGAGACAGGCAGGGAGCATATAAGAGAAGGGTGGGTGTTTCCCAGCAACTGTGTGAACAGTATTCTGAGTTGGTTATTTCATAATAATTTTTAATTAACATTTAAGCCTTATCTTTTAAGCACATGGCTTCTTCAACGGCTTATCATCTGGCAGATTGAAGCGACTGAGCTAACATGCAGCAAGGTTAAAACCACTACTAACAAATACCTGCAAAAACAAAGGCATAGCAGAATTCAAAAGAATAGTTAATTTACTACAACGATAATAGCCCTGTTTGAGGGGGAAAATCCTAATTGAGTTTTTCTACTGTTCCTCCAGCAGGAGCCCATTAAAAATGAGACATTACCTATTCCCTAGAAATGTACAAACGCAATAAGAAACAGCCTGAACAAAAAGATAATTGCACATGTAATCGCTATATCCCTTACTGGCTTTCCCATGGCCCTGCATTGAAAAAAACCTCCATTTTTATTCTGAAAGTAATAATTTCAGAGCATCATACTTTTAGAAGAAATAAAGTGGCTGCACGACTGATGTATATTAATTAAAACCTGCTGTGCTGTTTATTAGTTTAGGAATAATTATTTAATTACAAAGTGGATGCCACACCTTTGATTCAATGGTGACAAATAGATAACATTCAGAAAGATTCTAAAGGCAGCTGAAGTAGGAAAAAGTAGAATAATTGATAGACTTTGGAAAGCAAGCAGAGTAAGAACAGTAACCCTGAATTTATTTATGTGCTAAGTCTGAGACCTTTACATTCTTTCCTGAATAAACTGCATTTTGATCTGCAAGCACTTTCACCCATGGTTTACTGGCATAACTGAAGCAAATAAAAAAATGTTGGAAGACTAAAGAATAAGTAAGTCCTAGAAAAAAATGGGCTACTTGTATGGGAAAAACGGAGCAAAGGAATAAACACATCTAGTAAGGCAATAAATAAAAAAAAAAAAATACTAGCTTTTATAGGATATGTATCAGGGCTGTGTGAAGCTTCGGTTGCTGATTTGATTCAGCAAAGATTTGGCCCAATTCAGTGGCTGACTCTCCAAATCTGACTTGTATAAGAGGACCCTTTAATCTCTCCAAATCCAATCAGAATCCTCCACATTGATTCAGAAAGATTCAGCAATTTGGACCTAGACACAGCTTCAAATCTCTTTTCTACATACCTCTAGGTAGCAGTTGGCTTGTGAACATTGCAATGCTGGGGTGCATGGAGCATCCCACAGGAGTGCCAGGGGCTCCCCAGTGCACTTGGCTGCAGACTGCTGAGCCGGGAGAGCGTGGGGGAGGGCCCATGTTCACTTCCGGACACTTCCGGTCCACTTCTGGATTCGCCACTGAGCATGTGGAGGACCGCCCCCCGCACTCCTGTGCCAGCATTGCAGCGTTCACAAGGCATGCCTGGTACCTCAAGGTATGTAGAAAAAACATTTAGAGCTGTGTCTGTGTCTGAAATGCTGATTCTCTGAATCAGCATTGAATCTTCAGATTTGGATTAGGCCAAATTGAATAAGGCACAGTGATCCGAATCAACGAATTGAATCACCAACCCTGATTCGGGCCGAATCTGAATCCGAATCGAATAGGACCCACTTTGCACATCCCTAATGTGTATGTTCATTTGCTTTTTAAAAAGATGCGTAAACAATCTTTGACTTGTTAACCATGGCAATATTTTAAACAATGTTTAAAATATATTTGACATGAAGCTCCACTGGATCACAGTAAGGAAATTCAATTACCTCTTCTGAGTGAATGAGTATACACATATATTCCATGTTCCTTGCAATGGATGTGCTAAAATTGAAAATTAGCTAAAAGGAAAGAGTCAGTGCTTACACATTTTGAAGTGTGTCTGGATTAAAAACTGTGCACATAGCCAGCTTCAACTGACTTAGTGACAACTGCATGCTCATGGATGATTTGATGAGAATGCTGCGTACATACATCACAAGTATGATATGGATGCATATCTATCATCATCATTACTGCAGAACTTGCAAGAAAGCTAGCCTTATTACAAAAGAGATGCATAGCATGCTGGTCATAACCCCAAGTTTTGAAATCTAAAGACCTAGTCTTGCAATGAGCAACACACAGAGTGGTAGGGATGTAGAAGGAGGGAAAACAGACAGCAACCAGTTCATATAATTGGTTGTCAAAGTCTTGAACATGGCAAGGTGGATATTTCTTTAAAAATATTGTAAGCCATGTAAAAGTTTTTTAAAAGTGTAGGAAAGACGGTTATGTCTCGCTTGAGCTGTTTGCTGGTGGGTATTATAATGGTAGTAGGAAGAAAGGTAAAAGATTAATAAAGGAAGGGTGGTAGGGGCTGTCACTGAAAGGTTTTCATGGTTTTATGCAGAAAAACAGTATTTCCAAGTTTTTCCCTCTTTGCTTGTAAATGGTTAACCTTCAGCAGCAGTGTGCACTGTAGAAGGGGTAGTTTGTTTCACTAGTTTAGCTATCATCAGGCAAAAAACTGATTTAATATTTCATGGTCAACCAATGAGAATTATTTGAGAGCCTTTCCTTGAGACAGTCACCACTGACATATCAACAGTGGTAGTTTCTATACTCCAAATTCCACAGAAATACCATTTGCCACTTCTGGAACCAAATTTGTGCATAATATAAAAAAGTATATTAGAGAAAGCATAGTCTGCAGGAAACACACTCGGGGAGCACCTTAAACTAGGGAGAACAGGCTGCTCGTGCTTTAACAATAGATGTCTCTATTATAGAGAATAGATGGTTTTCTAATTTTAGAAAGAGTGGGAGACTTAGTCTAAGCTGTGTGAGTCTGAGCTTCAATAAAAGTTTTGTCTGTCAGAGGAGGTGTCACAGAAATGAAAGTAGGAGAAAGACACCAGATGACAAAGTAAGAGTACCCTACCTCCTTTCTGCACAGAAATTATATTCTCCCTTGGAGAAGCTGAATTCAAACTGTGGAACATAAGCAGGTCTCTCCAGGATTGGCATACAGGATAGTCCAATGGCCTGTGAAACAGAGACCTAATCCATGGCCTCTACCACAGCCATATTTTCAAAATAATTTAAATTTTTAAATAAAACTTCAACAGAGAAGCAAGAGAAACATTTGGTCTTTAATCTGGTGAAGACGTACTTAATAATGATATCTTAATGTCCTTTTATGTAAATAACCCTAGGCTAATCCCTCAAATACCTGGAGCCTGGAGCGAACAGCAGAGGTATATCTTGACTAGGGGAAAAAAGAGTGCTCTTTTACCAGCTTGAGACCTGGGATATGGGTTAATGAAGATAGAAAAATCTCTTGTGGAAATTTTTGGTCAGGAAATGCTGATTTGTGAGAACCCTTAGGAATGTATTGCTTCTATTGAAACTTCTGGGCTAGGAACAGACATTCAAAAAGCCTGAGCCTGTATTGATTCAATCTTTGCAGGCTAGTCTAACCTGGCTAGGCTAAACCAGTTTGT
>NW_017728943.1:28454723-28576907 GCF_001723895.1 Crocodylus porosus | reverse complement strand
ATGCCTGCAGTGGCTCAGGCGAGAAGCTGGGGGGCACTAGAGCAGCCCTCCCTTCCCTTCAACAGTGCTAATCTGAGGGGGGGGCATGGGGGGCGGGAGGAGCAGCAGCACATCAGATGTGGTGGGAGAGGCGGTGGCCCAAACAGGCAAAGACACGTGTCTGGGTCTCTCATTCCTAATGGGTGCCGGATAACAAAGCTTTTGCTGTACCAGTTTTCAATGAAAAGTAGCCTAGTTTTTACAATAAAAATAAGCCACACATGAGAACAGGAAACATTGAATCATTAAATCAACAAGCTGCATTGTCTTTACAAGGGTTTGAACTCAACTTGGTTTACCTGAATTAAGAACATGCATTTTTCCTAGTGAAAAAAAGGCCTTGACAGACCATCCAGACTCGACTTTACCTAGGTGTTAAATACCTTGAGTTAGTTAGAAATCAGTTTATACAGTGCAGAAATAGCCCCATGAAGACCTCTCTACATCATAATTTCATAATATTAGATGTCATTTTTGAAAATTTAGGCCACCTGGTTTATCTGACCAGACCAACAAATTCAGTATATCAGCAGGTTGCTTTCATCTATATATCATGTTACTAAAGAAAAACCCTCTAAAGTGTAATGAGCTAAAACTTGCATGAACAAAGAAACAGGATTTGTTTCATTTGCTTCCATTTACTTCTATAAATAAATCCATTCAGGTATCTTTGTCCCTTTGTGCATGTTTAAAATGGACCTTGTACTAAACTAGGTTACACAGGCACCTTCCTATTGAGAATCCAGGCAGAGTTCTGCATTACTGCCAATTGTGCTGAGAGTTTTTATTTTTTAATAATGAATAATGCACAGACTGTACACAAAGTATAGACAATGAAACAGCTATATCTTGTTTTTCTCTGGCAGAGACTTGGAATAAGGATAATCTGAGAAAGTAGCTTGAGTATTGTCCACATCATCTGGTACAAGGGAAGTGCCTTGAAATATCTCTAACAGCTCCAAGCTAGACTGAAATGGTATAACCTCCCTTGCAGAGGAGGCAAGGTTGGGCCAGGTTTGAATTGGGTCAGTGTTCCTTGCCTATTCCTTCCTGCCTTTGGGAGGGAGGATAGAAATCAATTATTTCATCTCTTTCCATGAAGCTGTCCTCTCTTCCCTGTGACAAAACAGGGACCAGGCACTATTCTCCCCACCCAATTGCTCACAGCACAGGCCAGCAGCTCTTCCTCCTACAGCTAAGGTCTACTTCTGAGATAACAGTGCTATTAGAGGTGAAGTACAGCCAAGCCAAGGCTGTGACCATCTTGACTCTAGGGCCAGATTCTCAATGGTAGTAATATGTCTAAGTACGGCTGAGGCTCTGGGCAAACACAGGCTCCATATGCACTTGGCTTTGTTCCATACGCTATTCCTCTCACCTACTGCTGAGGAAAGCAGTGCATCAGAATGGCTTTACTGGCACACTCGTGGTAAGCATACAACTGAAAAAGCAAAGTCACTTCATGACTGATTGTGCTTTGCTTCTGCATTACCTTTTGGCATAAACAGATCAACATGCAACTCCTCCACTTGCTCTTTGAACTGTCACAGACTCAGGAGTACTCTTGAAGCAGCATGCCAAAGCCCTCCTCAGGCAGGGTAGGTCAGGTCTTTTTAGACAATGATCCCTATGGCCAGTTAAATTACAGTGCTGACATACTCTTGAGATGCTCTCAGCCAGTCCAACTCAGCTGACCTCACCAAAAGGATGCAAGGGTTTGTACAGAACAGTGCCTGGGTATAGCTTTAGGATGGGGCAGAAGGGAGGGAGCAATAAGCATTTTCAGGCTATTAAATGGGTAACACCCATGGATGCAGGAGACAGCAACACAATGGGAACAAAGCAATCTTTGGGAATAGAATTTGTTTATTAATAGTTGATCAAGCCATAGATATTAGGGCATTATGTTGGTATAAAACAGAGAGTATGATGTATTTACTCCAGTTCAGTCATGCTGTTAACCAGCTGAGCTCTTTATCAAGCATTTGAACCACACAGTGCACTACACTTCCAAATAAAATGAGTGTATTTTAATGACTGAATACTGACTTCTTCTTGGAGTGAAAATTGCAAGCAGCTGTGAAGCATATTCATCAGAATCTGCCTTCTACAGATAGCTAAATCCATCTCATCCTTCCTCTCAGTTCCATTGTAGATGACATCACAGTTTCTACAGATTTATGCAAATGTAATAGCAATAAAATTCTAAAAAGGTTATTCTTCAAATCCACTAACTATTCCCATAATATATGTATTGCTATGAGAATTTTATCTTAGTATTACTTTGAGTACTACCCAAGCCACACTTATTCTGATGTTTGCTAAGTGAAACAGGTAAAATGACAGTCACATAATCCATGCCTGGCAGTTACCACTGAAGGTATTGTAGAAACAATCTGTGGCAATGGAGCTGAAATAATCCAGACAAAAGAGAAGAGAGAGAACTATGTGTATGCATCAAGTGTGAATGTTATCTCTGATATGCCTGGCAGTCAGTTTGCCAGATTATCAGTGGACCAATGAAAGCAAAAGACACTTGTAGTATTCTTCATTACCATCACTAGCATATCAGCCTACCCTATCCTATGCTTTTATACCATTCTAAATGCCATAATTTACCATTCTATAATTGCAAACCTATACATACCTTTAGAAATACTCCACACTACGGTGGGCACGATTCAGATTAATAATTTCAAACGCCAGTGTGTGTGTCATATATTGACAACGTTCGTACATACCATTTCACGTGCCTGGCTGATCAAAAACTTATTGCAAGGCACTGCTTACCAATATTGTTCATTCCCGTTACTGGTCAAAACCAAAGGTTGTGAAAGCCATTCATAGCCAATGAGAAAATTACTTGATAGTTGTATGTAGTATCATAGTATGCACACACGTGTGTGCACGTGCATATGGCATATAAGAAATTCAGTCTAGTAAATAGCTCACCAAGCAGCTGAAAGGACACTTACGTATTACATGCTAAACCTCACATGCCAGCTTGTTTGTTCTTGATGTTCTAAGTCTAGTGCTCTAGACCTCCTTGTGCATGTGTGCCATTTTTCTAATAATTGTGTTTACTGCCTGCAGCACACAGGGTCATTATTTCACTATTAGTTTTAAATTATTGTTAGCACTGTTTCTGCTTTAAAGATGAAAACAGCTTTTAAGACCGACTACGACAGGTTACTGATCTTTGGCAACAAAAACTGGCTTCTCTTTTACTGCTGGTACATAGCTGTACATTTCTAAATGGATTAACCTGTTCCAAGATGCACATGTGTGAGGGCTCTCCTAATACTTTTTGAGCAGCTAGCAAGGTGCTAAGCCCAGGAAAACTGCTCACATCCAGGTAAAACCAGAAACATGAATATCTAAAACTATCAGGAATTCACTATGGGTTTGCATAAACAAGAGCAGGGCTGTTTGGCCCCTGGAACAATATCTTCCAGCCTGTAGGGCTCCCCAGGGTCAGTGAGGAGACCTATAGGCTGATGCACTGTACACTAGATCTGTCATGCTGGGTGGAGGTGGTACAGGGCTCAATCCTAATGCATGGGGTCCAATTCCAGTACACAGGGGCCATCCGAGACTATACAGACCCTGATTCAGATATGTGGGCCTGATCATGGTGTGCAGGGTCCAGTTAGGCCTGTAGACTGACCCCAGGGCCCACAGGGCCAAAACATTGACCATCACTGAACTAGAGGAAACCAATGGCATCATACTCCAGCAAAACAGTTTTCAGACCTGCTCTCTATGACTGTGCTTCTGCTGCCATAGAAAACATTTTTTTTAAATGTTGCCACTCTTGTTCTTCTTTCATGAACAGGGAAAATAGAGCCTGTGATTCCATTCCCCTTCAGTGAGGAGTTTAGCACAATGGTGGGGTTAGCAGCTGGCAAATTGTGTTACTTCAAGCAACAATCTGTTCCCCCTGACAGCCTCACCAGCTCAAATTAAAACCCCAACTAAACTAGAGTTGTTAAGGGGTTCTACATGTAGACAGGAGTCAAGTTAGAAGCAGTGCTCATGTTTCTACATGAGTTAACACTGCAGAGTGAACAACGCCTGTGGAAGGAAAAAAGCAATTAGCAGAAATGCTTCTGCTATCTATTGCAGATTCAACTGACTTCAGTCGAGATTTGCTTTATACCAGCTTTACACCAACTGAAGATCTGGTCCCAAAATTTTAATTGGTATGTAATTCTGAGAAAAAAGCTTTATCCCATTTGGAGAAGATTATTATGATCCGAGAAAGAATGGGATTCTTCGCATAAAAAAGGCCTGCGGGCTTGGATACTTTGACATTTCTAGATGTGTCTCCAATTAAAAAAAAAAAGAAATTCCAGCCTGATGCTCTAAGGTCTTTTGTAAACTTAGCCATTTATGTGTTTTCAGCTAAGAGGAGAAGAATTCCACAACCTGCGTGTGTGGAGCGCAGCTGTTAGCAGAATCTGACAAGCTTGATTACTACTGAAAAATGTACTCAGAACGTGTCTTTGGAGCAAGACCCAGGAGTCCACCTAGCACAAAAACAACTTTCAAAGTGTTCCGAGTCTGTGTAAGATTCTTCAGATACAAACACAATGTTAAAATCTCAAGCTTTAATATCTTTAAATCAAAACACACACACACACACACACACACACACACACACTTTTGTTACACATGCACACACACACCTGTCATTGAACCTAATAAGAAACGCATATAACCATATACCGGTTCAAAGCTTGAACCATGGTCCAACACAGGGGTGGCCAATCTGCCACAAATGGCATGAACAGCTTGTGTGTGTGGCACACAGCAGATGAAAAAGGGGACAGGCACCACAGTGGCAGGTAGGGCAGGGAACAGAAAGCAGAGTAGCAGATCAGGATGGGAGCACAGGACACGAAGCAGAAAGCAGAGCATTGGATTGGGAAGGGGGATACAGGAGAGGAGTGGCACATGGGGATTGTGCAGGGGTAATTTGTAGCACGCCTGCCCAAAATGTTTATACACACTGGTTCAGCTTGTGTTGAAGTAAGGTTCCCTTAAATGACTGTCCCAGTAAATACAATTTATTTCAATTAGAAAAGCTGACAACAATTCCAGACAAAGGGCTCTCCATGCTTCCTCATCTCATCTTGTTGTGCCTAGGTATCACAGTGCATGCAAAGCTGACTATAAACAAAGATTATAAATTACACAGGTAACACAGGCTGTGCTGCATGTATACAAGTGCTCGACTTTATTGGTTAAATAACTAAGACAGGTAGAAAGTAGACTTTGTGTTTTGGGGGGTGAAATTCTAGCCCCACTGAAGTCAATGGGAGTTTTGCCACTGACTTCATTCTTGGTCGACATGCATTTGAAATTTCTGGTCATAAAGTAATAAAACAGATGTTCACCAAAGCAAGGGGGGGGGGGGGGAAGTAAAGCAAGGAAAATCCTGTTACCTGTTCTTGAGATGAAAAAGGTATAAAGCTGGTGGTGGCAGTGAGTGTCAAAGGGAGTCCTCTCTATCCATACACCTGTCTCTGCACTAATTATTTCACTTTCAGGACAGTGTCAACAACATCCATTCTTAACTGTTTTTCATTGGAATATTCAAAACAAGGCCCAGTAACGGAAGACTGGTCTTAAATGACAAAAAAAGCATTTTAATATTAAATATTCTGAGCCAGAACATTCAGCTGGTGGACATCAACAGAGCTTCACAGAAGTCAGTAAACCTGTGCTCATAATATTAATCAAGGATCAGAAAGTGTGTCAAAAGCTGGGTATAGAATGTGGCTATGCATCAAAAGCAGAAATTCCACCGTCTATATGAGTGCTGGAGCATCTCCCTCCTAGTCAATATTTCTGCTCTTGACTCTAGTAAAATACTTAAGCATGTGTTTCAATTTAAACATGTATCACAGTCAAGATGCTTTGGAGATTGGGGCCATAGCAAAGAAAAGATAAATGAAATTTATTTTCTACCTACAGGGGACTTTTCACCATCTTCAGTTTTCTCAGAGCCTGAGGAAGGGCATGTGTGTCCAAAAGCTTGCAGCAAAAGGTATTAGTTTTGCAATTTCTTTTGCATTTCTTCTAGAAAGGAACAGTACATTTATAGGTATGAACTTAACAATACTAAATAAATTTGAGTTGAGTTGTCTGCCCTGGTCTTTAAGGAATCAGAAACTTAAATGTATACCTTCTGGTATTAGGTAGATTATCCAAATGCCTCATTACTAGAGTGTGAGATTAAAAAAGAGACATCAAGGGAGACCTCAAATCAATGGGGCACACAAAGCAAATATTTCTTTTCTTTTGCTACAAAACATTTGCCTTTCAGCCCCTAGCCATCTTACTCACACTGAAAATTTTTGGAAGATATACTGAAGTTCATGTCCCAGTATGTTTAAATGAAAAAGCAACCGATCTCAGGTCCTAAATGTTTTACTCCCATAAAAAAAATGTCTTAAACACCTATAGCAGTAAAACAGAATTGCTTCATATCAATACCACAAGGACAGGGATCCTCTTTCTCTTTTTAGCACCTTGTAAATAAACACTGGCCATTTGACTACAGGTACCTTTGAAGCTCAAAGGGGTGCTGCTACAGAATTTAAGTTTCCATAAACATTTAACTTAGGGAGGGTTCATCTTTTACAATGGCCACAAAGGCTATGTACAGGCATTCAAAAAATGCAGGGCAGAAGTGCTCTACATTTCACACTTTAATCAAAGCACTCTAGATTAGTGTGGGAGTGAACAGAACTAACATTTGCATTTGGAGGTGAAATTGCATCGGCAGCTTGTACTGGCTGAGGCCAGCAGGTGTGTGTATGTGGAGGGGTGCACCCATGGACCTCCAGGAGGCTGCCAGAGAAGGACTGCTCCCCAGTCCTTCTCCCCTGCCAGCTGGTAGCAGCAGTTGGGGAGAGAAGAAATGGATCCACCCTGCCGTGAACCACCCCCGCACCCCTTCCCCTAGCTCAGGTCTTGGGCCAGGTCCACATGGCAGAGGGGCTCCATTCCCCCAGCTACATCCCAGAGCTGCAGCTCAGGGGTGAGCTGCTTTTCCCTGTGCCAGGAACTGGGCGGGGGGGGAAAGGGTTTTGGAGGGGACTGGGTCCCTGCAGCAGGGGAGCTCCATTCCCCCACCAAAGCCTCCTGACAAGAGGCTTCCTTGGCTGACCAGAGAAATCCTGAGCAACCTAAGGGCAAAAAGTGGGGCATATAAGCAGTGGAAACAGGGAGAGATTACTGAAGAGGAGAATACCTCATCAGCTCGCAGTTGTAGACAGGCAGTTAGAAAGGCCAAAGCTATCATGGAGCTGACGATGGCATCCCAAGTTAAGGATAACAAAAAATTGTTTTTCAGATATATAGGGAGTAAAAGGAAGGTCCAAGGTGGTATAGGACCACTACTGAATGGGCAAACGCAATTGGTGACAGACAGGGGGGACAAAGCTGAACTCCTCAATGAGTTCTTTGCCTCAGTCTTCCTAAATGAGGGGCAAGACAAGTCTCACAATGGGATTGTAGAGAGGCAACAGCTGGGCACCAGACTACCAAGTATTGACCCTGAGATGGTGCAGAGGCACTTGGAAGGACTGAATGCGTTTAAAATCGGCAGCCCTGGATGAGCTCCACCCGAGGGTACTGAAGGCAATGGCTGATGTCACTGCACAGCCACTGGAAAGAATATTTGAGCACTCGTGGTGCACCGGTCAGGTCCCGGAGGACTGGAAAAGGGCCAATGTAGTCCCTATTTTCAAGAAAGGGAAGAAGGAGGATCCAGGCAACTACAGGCCAGTCAGTCTCACCTCCATCCTTGGCAAAGTCTTTGAAAAGATTATTAAGGCTCGTATATGTAACAGTCCAGCAGGAAAAATCATGCTGGAGGGGAAACCAGCATGGGTTTGTAACAGGTGGATCATGCCTGACTAATCTAGTCTCTTTTTATGACCAGATTACAAAGCACTTGGACGCAGGAGTAGGGGTGGATATCGTTTACTTAGACTTCAGGAAGGCCTTTGATACGGTATCCCACCCCATACTGGTGAACAAGTTAAGAGGCTGTGACTTGGATGATTACACAGTCCGGTGGGTGGCAAATTGGATACAGGGTCATACCCAGAGAGTGGTGGTGGATGTGTCAGTATCAACCTGGAAGGACGTGGGTAGTGGGGTCCCACAGAGCTCAGTCCTTGGACTGATACTCTTCAATGTCTGCATCAGTGACTTGGATGAGCGAGTGAAGTGTACTCTGTCCAAGTTTGCAGATGATACAAAACTGTGGGGAGAAGTGGACACACCGGAGGGCAGGGAACAACTACAGGCAGACCTGGACAGGTTGGACAAATGGGCAGAAAACAATAGAATGTGATTTAACAAGGAGAAGTGTAAAGTGCTGCACCTAGAGAAGAAAAATGTCCAGCACACCTACTGCCTAGGAAATGCGCAGTAGCACACAAGCAGAAAGGGATCTCGGAGTCCTAGTGGACTCCAAGATGAACATGGGTCATCAGTGGGATGAAGTCATCGGAAAAGCTAACTGCACTTTATCGTGCATCAGCAGATGCATGACAAACAGAACCAAGGAGGTGATACTTCCCCTCTATCGGGCGCTGGTCAGACCCCAGTTGGAGTACCGCATGCAGTTTTGGGTGACACACTTCAAGAGGGATGTGGATAACCTGGAGAGGGTCCAGAGAAGGGCCACTCATATGGTTAAGGGCTTGCAGGCCAAGCCCTACAAGAAGAGACTAGGGCACCTGGACCTCTTCAGCCTCCGCAAGAGAAGGTTGAGAGGCAACCTTGTGGCTGCCTATAAATTCATCATGGGGGCACAGAAGGAAATTGGTGAAGCTCTACTTACCACAGCACCCCTGGGGGTCACAAGAAATAATGGCCATAAGCTAGCAGAGAGCAGATTTAGACTGGACATTAGGAAGAACTTCTTCACAGTTAGAGTGGCCAAAATCTGGAATGGGCTCCCAAGGGAGGTGGTGCTCTCCCTTACCCTGGGGGTCTTCAAGAGGAGGTTAGATAGGCATCTGGCTGGGGTCATCTGAACCCAGCACTCTTTCCTGTCAATGCAGGGTGTCAGACTCGATGATCTATTGAGGTCCCTTCCAACCCTAACGTCTATGAATCTATGACAACTGCATCCAGGAGCTGCAGCATAGGGCTGCCAAACCCAGCTTTTCACCATGCTGGGAACTTGGGCCAGAGGAGAATGGAGACTCCTGCTATGCAGGTTTCCCCTCAGCTTGCTGGCTTGGGTCTTGGGGGAGGGGACCTGGGCCCAGGCCTCCATACAATAGGGATATCCATTCCTCCCCCACTCCAAGTTCCTGGCACAGTGAAAAGTGGTGCAGCCCCAACCTGCAGCTCCTCTGCCATGCAAGATGCAGCCCAGCATCACCCCCAAGACCTGAGCCAGCAAGCTAGTGGGGGCCCCATGGAGCAGGAGGGCTCCATTCCCCGCTCAACCACACAGGGAGGAGACAAAGCTTTTCTGTTTCCTCTCTGTGACAGTGTGAAAGTCCAGGGGCTAGGCTGGTGCTCGCCTGGAGCTAATGAGCATCAGAAAAGGCTAGCATGCAGCCCTAAAAGGGGCCCCTGGATTGCGAGCAGAATGAGACCTACCTTGGCTCACAATGGGATGTGGTACAGATGTTTTATAAAGCGCTCTGACCTCAAGTGCTTTAGTCTGAACCCACATGCGCCCACGGTTAACTTGGATCAGGATCCACTATTTTAAAGCACTCTATGTGCCATGAAGGCTTGTTTGGCTACGGGTATAAAGCGCTTTCTGCGCACTTATCACACAATAAGTGTAATGTCAGTTTCTAGCCAACGTGTTTGAAAAGAGTAAGCAGGAGCCTGTTTTCACACAAACACACAGAAGTAACTATACAACACCAAGAACTGCATATGTAAAGATGACCTTTACGGTTTACAAAATCCAGTTGGACCCCAATTTAGTAGTTCATCCCTAAACAGCAAAGTATGGGCATGCACTCTTTTGATTTCAGCTGGGAATTACCATAAACTTAAGTACCTTTTCCTAATAGGCATGCTTTTCTGAATACATCCTAAATGCTGTACTGTATTGAGATTCGGATGAAATATAGTTAGAGGCAACAGCTTTAACTGAAAGTTAGTTCAACTACCCCTTCCCCCTTTTTCTTTAAATAGGCAGGATAGATGTAAGTTGCTTTGGAAAGCCTGATGCTCTCCTCCTAATAACCCTGTCTTCCCTTGGAGATATGCAAGTCTTGCATGGCTCTAGCAAAATAAACAGAAGTTGTTGGATAAAGAACAACTCTCCTTTCCTTTTATTTTATGAAAAGAAGTGTTCATTCCAATGACATGAAAATACAAATAATAAAGTGTAAAAGGAAGAATAAAACCCTTACATGTAGATTGTTTTCTGTTTCTGCACTCGACTGCAACAATGCCTGTCATATTTCCATTGCATGATGTTTGCTTGGGTCCAAGGAGTACCACTAATGTAAATATTCTATATTTAGTTCATAGAAATGTCCTTGATTAAAGCTGTGGCACAAAAATAGAACTCTTTCTACGCCTGGAAACATGAAAATAGAAAACAATGAAAGGAAAATTAGAACACGCATGGGCAAAATTATTGGCAAGCACTGAAGGGGTTACAGTTAAACATAGCTGCAAGCCCAGAAACCAGCGCTTGGCCAAGCAGGTGCCTAGCAACGAAATGTTATACATGATCTGTTTTTAAATAGGAAAGAAGCTGTAGTGGTTGCATTTGGAAAGCCTAACAAGAATTCCAGTTTGGTATATCAGCCTCTTGCAGGCAGAGCTGATTTTACAGAAATGGCTAAATGTGGGTTTTATAAATACCCAAGCTAAGTTTTTAGAATAGCAGTTCCTTTTCAATTCTTGATTGAAGGCCCACCCTATTGATAGACCTGTGGTATCTTTTTAACTTTTCTGTGTTTTGTACACAAAAATAGCTGACCTCTAAACGTTAAAGTAACTTGATATTACTGTAATGCAAGTGACACTGAGCCGATTACAGCACTGCAAAATCTAACATGCACCTTTAATGGATGAAGACAACAATCAAACTGTACACAGCATTTTAATTACCAGCACAGGGTGAATAAAAACAGAAATAAAACCATGAGGCATATATTACAAAGAATATATGGATCAAAATTTATCCCTGGGATAATTCTCCTGAAATTGACTGGACGTTAGCAAGTTACTGCAAGGATGAACTTAGTGCATCCCTTCCAACTCAAACTGCTTGTTAAACTCCTGAGATGCATGATTTAGTGCACAATTAATCATTGTAAAGATACTTTTTTTATGTTCTCTTATGTTTAGTAGGCATATCAACCACTTCACACATTTACCACAATGTATTTCTATTTCCTAGTTATATCTACATTTCCTTCCTTTTCCTACATGAAAAAAACCCACATGTATTAGATAAATTAGAATCTTATTCATCTCTAATATTCCCTGGCTCGGGGATGCACAAATATTATTGAAACAGATGCTAAAATGGAAATCAAATTATGATTTTTCTATGCAAAATTCTTTCCTGTGTTTTGCTCTTAGTAAAAAGTAACTCACATGCAGTAGCATCTATAAAAAGTACGTATTTTTCAAACAAACATGGAAAAAAATTTATGGCACCTTCAATTCCAATGTTAGCAAATGTTTACTTTTACAATTTGTTCTGAACCCAATAAAATTAGGAACGATAGAAAGGACAGTAGGTGATCTGCATGCTAAAAAAACAGTCATATCATTCAAACTTTTAGGAAAAAACCCCAAGAGATTGAAAAAACAAAAGCGACACGAACTAAATCATGCCCCACCCCCCCAAAAAAATCCCAAACTTTGGAGCCTAATCCTGTAATTTAAAATATGCCAGTACAGTAGTTCTTGCTGTACAAAAGTCAATCAAAGATCTTAACAGGCTTTCTTTTTGCACTTGCACGCTAATGAAACTGTTTTATTCAAATTTAGTAGGAGTTTCAAGGTATTATTAATTATAGGTATATTTAATAATTTTGTTCAGCTTTCCCACTGATGATCCATTAATTGGAATGTTGCTGGGAGATTTCTCTTTTAAAATTCAGAATATCTTGACTTTGTAATGGAAACCAGTATCTACCTGCTGAATAAGGTCCATTTGGTTAAGGGTGGAACAGGAACTTGTATTTGGAGCATAGTAATAAGCTAAATTCTGTGGGCTACAGTGCACTGATTTACTTGTCTTAATGAGCGCTTACTCAAAGGTGTAGATTACACGATTAAGCCTGTTTATTAAATAGATGTAATAAGGTCAGATTTTCAGAAGAGCCCTGCTCTTGCTAAGCACCAAAAATAAATGGTCAACATTTATTTTTTTTAAGAAGCACAACATGTTTTATGCTGAGTCCCTTTGAAAATCTGGCTATAAAGATCAGACATTACAATGGTTTGAGGATAAAATAAACCAGTTCTAGAGTAAAATGTTGTAATGGGTAGCTTTGATGCTTCTGCTAATAGAAGATGTTGATATAGGATTAAAGTGTTCAATAGGCACCTGGTCCAAATTGCACTGAAGTCAACAAAAGCCTTCTATGTTGACTGCAGCAGGCACTATATTAGGCTCGATCTCTTCCTCCATTCCAATCTTTCAGGCCTTCTCTACAGGTTTTCTTCCAGAAGATGCCATCCAACTGCATCCTGCTCTACTCCAGCCTTTATCTTAAACTCCTAACCTTAAATGGCATGAGTTCCACGTATTATAATGTTTCACACACTATTGCAAGATATTACCTGGATCTGACAAGCCCTTAAATGGGGACTGCAATTATCATACAAACAAGAGAATTGAAAGCCTGGCACACGTTAGGAGAAGAAATGTGTAGTGACAGTCAGTGGCCTAAAGGCAGGCCAAGTCTTTGGGTATAGGCGATATCTTTTATTATTGTAACAACTTTTTGGCAACTATTTAGTTGGTCTAATAAAAGATATTGCCTCTACCCCAAGACTTGGCCTGCCTTTTGTGCTCAGACCAACACAGCTACTGCCTAGATCCCAGTTAACGTTCTGTACATTCCTATAATCATCTATGCAGTTTAAAATTCACAAATAGCAACAGTTGAATGCTATACCACCCTCCTGATAAAAAATTCTACTCGTTTTCCTTCACTATTAAATATAACAAAGGCTTGGCTTTCCTACACATAGGTTAGAGGGGGGGGGGGAAAGCAAAGAAAAGAAGAAATTGGTTCATCTCCTACTATTACTTCCATCTCCTCACCAGACTCTGAAGTCACAGTCCAGCATAAATGTGCAGATAGTCTGAATAGGATTACAATAAAACATCTGTCATTTATTACATTTGGTCTTTGAAAACTGGAGATTGACAAATACCGTGACGTGCAAATCTCCTCCAAAATAAACTCCTTCTAATTAGGGTAACAGCTGGCAACTCAGCATTATTACTTTTAAAATTTAATCCTAAAGGAAGATTTTTCTGTCAATCAAAGTCATAGACTAGAACAGTGATTCTCAACCTGGGTGCTGGGACAGCCAGATGTGCTGTGAGATCCTTTGAAGGCTGTTGTGAGGTGTGACCAGATAAGATAAGTGCAGGCTCAGGCTCATCCCTCCCTGCCCGCTTCTCCTGCCCCCACTGCTCAGCTCGTCTGCAAGGAGTTGAGCACTGTAATAAATAAGTTTGGTTTTGAATGGGATGCCACTCATTTCATAAAAATTATGGAGGAGCGCCTTGAGTCTAAAAAGGAGAAATACTGGATTAGAAAAGACAGCTTCTCAGTGATATACTTGGTTCTCTTTTTCAGTAGACTCTTTAATAACTTTTTGTCTTAAGATCGTATGTTCTGTTTGGAAAGGTGCAAGATAATTAGGTCAGATAGCTCGTTGACTCCCAAGCCCCAGGTTCACTCACCCAGGTTCAAGCTTTACCCTTGAACTGAAACAATTTACACTTAGGACCATGGTCATGGTTTTCTCTGAAGTTCAGCCATTATAGTTATTAGTGTGTAAAAAGGTGCACATTTCAGACGTTGTGGTGAAATGACTGTTTTGGGAAGATTAAGTTAGGCATAGTACTGTGATGGGATGTAGAGCCCTTCAACTACCTCCTTAAACCAGTTTATAAGGCCCAAGTCCTCCTCTATATTGTGAAATGAATACCTTAACCAGGTCACATTACATTGCAGTGTAAGAATTAAGGGCTGGAAACTCTGAAGTTGACAGCTGCCTTGGTCTGGAAGTTGTGATTTTGAAAAGGCAAGGAACATCAGGTCTTGACCTCACCATCACAGAAGCCATCTAAGGGCTGTGTGGAACAAATTGACTTTTTTGCCCAAGAAATTGTTTTTCAGGTTGTTGACGATTCTTGCTGAAGAAGCATTCACATTACTTTGATAAGCCCTGAGGTCCCTCGCAGAGTGATTGCCCTCTGGTAACGATAATCCTTTATACGATATTTACTACGCAAGAACTTTGCTGTATTATATACTTTTCACATCAGGTTGTGGAGATTTTATTTATTCTTGCCAGAGTGTGCTTATTTATTTACTATTTTTTTCATAAGAGTTATGCTTGAGGAGGCATTTTCATTCTAAACCTTTATTTTCAATTACCTTTCAGAATGAAATTTCTCATGCTTGTTCCCAGCTCAGAAATGATGGCTTCTGTATTAATTCGAACATCCAAGACCCAAATAACCTGCTAGATAGTTGAGGGGGGAGGGTGGTTCCTCCTCCTACCTTTTTTAGTACATTTTTAGATAAAATACAATGGGTCTCATGCTTCCCCTGCCTTGGGGCACTTTGTTCTGCCAGCACATCGCATCTGTAAAACCAAATTAGTTTGCCACAGGAAGACTCACCTAATGCAAGATGATCTATGGGTCACATACAGCTATTGAAATGACTCTGAAGCCATCCTACTCTCTGTAGACATAGCCAGTTGAATGAGAGCTACCCTGTACTCAGCTTATCCCTGGAAACCCCTGGTAGGTGGCACAAATCAGAACATCCTTCACACCTCCTGCAGAATCAGAACAGCATAAAAATGGCTTAAAGCTACCTGTGTACATGTACAGGTACACCCACATCCTCATTGATATGCACTGTGCAAACCTCAGCCAGATTAACAAATATGGTCATTATATCAAAATATATCTTGATGGTATTACAAGCATTGGAGAGTGTTGGAACACTGATCCCCTCTAGTCAGGCACTTAAAGCAATGTGTATGACATGGGGATTTTTATATCTGTATCTCTCAATCTATTCACATACACACAAGCACACACAAATTCACACATGCACCAGTTGTTAAAGCTGTGAATTTAACAGGCCAAATTGCAGAAATTCCAGAGTCACAATGAAAAGGTCATCTTTTGCCAACAGTTACGACAACACATTGATCTGCGAAATGTCATAGTTTTCACTAAACTTAGCATAGTTATTTCCCTTTCTATCTCACACCACTTTCAGGTAATTGTCATTCAATGTTGGCTTTTTTAATAGCATACATAAGCTTTACTGACTAACAACTTAATCTATATAATGCCCGTGTAATACTCATTGCTGACAGCTGACAATGTCCTTTGAGATGGGATCAGTGCTCCAGCATTGTATAATGGCTGTAACATCAACAAGATATGTTCATTTATTCCTAAACTTCAAAAATATAGATTAATACTTGTCAAAGTAAAGTTTGGAGGAGGACAGTATTTTAACATTTCCAAAGCAAACCAAAGAAAAATGATCGGAAAACTAAGAGCAGATCATAGCAATACATTTTTGACATTGTTCTTTTAGTTTAAATGGATGTTTCAAAATCATATATAATCTTTGTGCCCTCAAGAGCAGACAACCAAAAGACACTCTAAAATAAAACACTACATGTTAAAACACTAAAATATTCCACTCATTTGGGATAAGCTTCCCAGTTGAACTTCTAATGCCTTCATCTTCAACTTGATCTCCAAACTGGCAGATAAATCAAGAAGTACAAAGGAAATGAGGAATATAAGGAAAAATAACCTCAATTATATGAACACAATGCTGGGTTCTGAACTAACTGTTGACTCAGGAAAGAGACCTTGGAGTCATTGTATATAGTTCTCTAAAAACATCAGTTCAATGTGCAGCAGTGACCAAAAAGCCAATACAGTGTTAGGCATCATTAGGAAGAGAATTGAAAACAAAATGGAAAATGTCATCCTGCTGCTATACAAATCCATAGTGAGTCTAGAGATTAAAGACCATGTCCAGTTTGGGTCTGCACATCTCAAAAGGGATACTGTAGAATTAGAAAAAGTGCAGAGAAAGGCAACCAAAATGATCAGGCAGTTGCCATAGCAGGAGAGATTAAAAAGGCTAGGGCTCTTCAGTTGAAAAGAAGAGTGAGGGGGGATATGATAGAGGTCTATAACATTATTAAAGGTATGGTCCAAGTAAATAGGGAACTGCTATTTACCAAGTTCCAAAATACTAGAACAAGGGGAAACTCACTGAAAGTAGTAAGAGGTTTACAATTAACATGAGAACATACCTTTTTTTAGGCAGTGCCTAGTTAACTTGTGGAACTCATTGCCACAGGAGGTTGTTGAGACAGACAGCATAGCTGGGTTCAAAAAGGGACACATTTATAGACAATGTAAATTACATTACATTGTAATGTGACAATAGCCCTATTAGTAGCTATTAAACAGAAAAGCTGGAGACGTTTCCTCTGACATCTCCAAACCAATAATGGTAGATGCCAGGGACAGTAATGAACACGGGATAAGTAAACCTGGAGATACTTTGTTCCATGCTCTTCCTCTATAGCATCCACCCTGCCACTGTCAGAGACAAAATACCAGGCTAGACAGACTCAATATGGCACTTATGTTCTTACATTCTCTCTGTCGCTACTGAAAATGTAATTGGTGACTTTCAGTAAAGATATACTTTGGACAATACTCTGTACTGACCATGCAGGTGATAAAGCACAAAATACACAGCCCTACGCAAGGTATGGCAAAGCTAGCTAATTATGTATTAAGACATGCAATGCTCATGTATCCTACCTCCTGAAGAAAAAAAAGCAGAGTAACCCCCTTAGTGAGGCACTACGTGCATGCCAGTGCACTCTGTCCCTTGGGCATGCCTAAATCCCTTTGTGGATCTGGGCCTTGGCATCTAAGTTCTGGGAGCTATCTAAAAAATTGAACATGTCTGATGCTCCTTTTTCTGTACTAGCTGACATATCTACACAAGTCCTCAGCTGCTGAGGAAATAAGGGATGTCTAAGAATCAGATCTTGCTCTGTTAATTCAGTTGAGTGGTCCCATTGGTTTTAATCAGGCTACTCAACTAGATGAATCAAATACGATTTAGCCATACAAACCTATATTTTACCGATTTCTGATCACAGAGAAAGTTTGTAATAAACATTCTGCAGCATTAGCAGGTTTATTTAGTACCTGAATTTTAAAAGCAATTTTATATAATATAATGTGTGCAAGAAAAAAGCTTACCATAATAACAGCATTTCATTAGGAGAGAAGGTACTATCACAGAAATCCTATCCATTTGAATAGGTATTATTCTTAAAACTCCTTTATTAAAGGAACATTAAATAAGTTCTCTTGTGTTCTTAGAAAGTCTTGAAAATTCTCCCTCAAAGACACTAGAAGTTGTATAGGTGGCTGCCTTCTGTCTTGGTAAAATGGGACCTATCACAGGTACCTGTGGGAATTAGAGAATGACTCTTAGAAAGATGGCAGTAAGGAAGAGCTCCCCTGAAATACCAATGCCAAATAGGATCACAGAAATGTAGAGGTGGAAGGGACCTCAAGAGGTCATATAGTTCACTCCCCAGCTCAAGGTGTATTCCCATCTAAGCCATTTCAAACAAGTGCCTGTCTAATCTGTTGTTAAAAATTACCACAAGTGGAGATTCCACAACTTCACTGGGTAATTTGTTCCAGGGCTTAACCTCCTCATAGTGAGAAAGTTCTTCCTAACACAGCCTACATTTCCCTTGTATACCTTAATATAATTTCCTTATCCTATCCCCTGCAGCCACAGGGAATAGTATATTACCATCTTCTTTATAACCATGCTTCAAGTATACAGAGTTATAAAATATCCACCCACCTCCAGGTCTCCTCTTTTCTTCTCTGGACTTTTAAGGCATATTTGCTAGACCTTTAATCATTTTTTAGTGCTTCTGCAGGATCTGTCTTTCTTTTAGTGCGGTGCCCAAACTGAGCACAAATGAAGGCTTATCAATACTAAATAAAGTGGAAGAATCACTTTCCTTGGCTTGCAGTGACATTTCCATTAATATAGCCAAGTATGACATGGGATTTTTTTGTACCATTAGCACATTCTTTGCTCATATTTGGTATAACCCCACATTGTCTTCTGCAGTACTAGCTAGTTGTTTCCCAATAAATATTAATGCATATGATTGCTCAGTTTATTATCCTCTAGACTGTGGGCATCAAACTTGCAGCATGTGGGTTAGATCCAGCCTATGAAGCCATGTCGCGTGGCCTGTGGGGCTGATAGAGGCACCAAAACCCAGGGCTCAGAAGTCATTGGGCACACCTGTCAGTGGTAGGGCAAGCATTAGCTTTATTAACCCCCCACTGTCAACACTCACCATGCATGCTGCTACTCTCCTGTCACTGCCACTCAGCTCACTGCTCACTCCACCACCATTACTCATTCTGCCACCCACCATGTCTGGTGCATTTGACACCTCCACTCTAGATCCTAGAAAGCAGACTCCATGAAGATCTACCCCAGAATCTTTCCAAATATCAAGATCAAACTGATCAGTCTGTAATTCCCCAGATCTACCTTCTTTCCTTTTTAAAGATGGCCTATATACTTGCCTTTTTCCAGCTGCCCGGCATCTCCCCTAACCTCGACAAGTTGTTAAAGATATTGAATCAATGGCTCTGAAATTACCTTGGACAATTCCATGAGGATTGTGGGATAAATCTCATCTGGTTCCTCAGGCTTAAAAACATCCAGCTTTTTTAAGTAATCTCTAACATGATCTTTGCCTACTTTAGGCTGGTTATCTTCTATCTTATTCTTGCTGCCAACTAAACCCATCATCCAAGAGTTGACCTTGTTCATGACAACTGAAGTTGAAAAGGCATGAACCACTTCTATATTTTCTACATCATTCACTATTAGATGGAACTCCATGTTCAGCAAAAGGACAGCAAAATTCCTTCGTTTTTCCTCTTGCTTCTAATACACTTATAAAAGGTTTTATTTATTCATTTCCCATTTTATGTTAACTCTCAATTCATGCCTCAGCCTTCCTGATTTTGTCCCTGTAGGCCTACGCTGTACTCTTATACTCATCCCCAATAATAAGGACAAATTTCCCCTTTTTTGTAAAATTCTTTTTTGAGTTTAAATTCACTGAAGAATTCACTGTTTAACCAGGCTGGTCACTTGTTCCTCTTCCTATCCTTCCTTTGCATCAGGGTAGCCTACTCTGAAACAAGCTGGGAACTACAGATCCTCGCCATTTGTGGGGGATATGTTCTCGTATCCCTCACAAATGGAAAAATCCATGAAAAAGGCACTGCATTCATGAACGCTGTTTGTGTTCATGAACACAGTGCTCCCAGTGGCTGGGGGGGGGCACGGTGGGGGTGGCGGGACTGTGGCAGCAGCAGAGGGAACCTGGTGGTGGCAAGTGTGGAGCTCCAGAGGAACTCCTTTAAGTGTATTTAAGATGCGGGTTTGACATTCATAAATATTTGAAACTGTGAATAGCGCGAGTTTCCTATTGTAGCAGGGAGCCTGCTCAGAGCCAGCTTTCCAGTGGCCCACCCACCTGTTTCTGAGCTACCCACCTGCCTTCTCACCTGCCATGCCTTGTTGGTAATTAGTTAATGATGTAATTAAGTGGGAGGCAATGTTATTGCCTGGCCTCCCAGCAGCAAAATGCTCTGTTTATATGGGCAGCCCTGAATCCAAAATGGCTGCCCTCATCAGGCACCTGCCAGCTGCTGTCTCAGGCCCTTAAAGTGGCAGGCACAAACAGTGACCTGCCACACCTATACAATGCTGCATAGAGAACTTGGATACTCACTAGCTGCCCTGTTAGAGCACCTCTCCATCTCATTTTCATCATGAGTTTTAAAAGGGAGGACCAAGAAACTGGCTCAGTATGCGCAATGTAACATGCATAGAGCGTTCACTAAAGGCAATCCAAAGAAGCATCTGTCTTTGCTGGTCCAACTGTGTGTTTCTGAGTGTGTGTGTGTCTATTTACATACACATGCCTGCACATACACTGTTCTCCTCCTGAAGCCATAATGGCATTTACCTGAAACAATCACAAGTCCACTGGTGCATCTGCATCGCAATGAGCGGCTGCTGGTAGGATGGAATTTTTCAGCTCTCGGTGGATTCAACAGTCAGAAAACTGTTACATTGCAAATGGCTATGTCTGTACAGACATTCCCTACGGACAGAATGAATAGTGGCAGAACAGACATCCCTCCTTTTTAGGCTATAGTCTACCCACTCTACCCACTTTGGTCTTGCAAGCCTAGGTCCCAATTCATTGTAGAGTGGTGGTTCCAGGTCCCTTGCTTTGCTGTTCACTCCCTGCAGTTAAACTTTCTGTCCCTGTGAGAGATCTAGGTGGTGCTATGGGAAGATTCAAGTCTGAAGTTGGAAATTTTTTGATTAATATTAACCTTTTCTTTGCTAATGATATTTCTCTTCATGCTTTTGGTATTCCTGCTGTGAGACTGATGACATTTCTTGTTTTAAATCTTACCACCTGTTAAAATGTCAAAGCTGCATGTCAAATGATAGGCAGAAAGATGAAACAAGCAGACCAGGGTATCCCCTTTAAATGTGTATCAGTTGTGGAAACCTGGCTTTTGCCTCTTGTGTTGGACCTTATTAGAAAATCCACCATGTCTAGAGACCTGAAGTATAAGGGGTTAAAAGCGTATAGAAGAAAATGGGAAGGGAAAGATGAAGGTTTGCAGTTGACTTCAAATCCCACCATCTGAGGTTAGTTTCCACATGGAATAAAAACAATGTCACAATAAAAACCTAATTGCTAAGTTACTGAGAAATAAGTCAACTGATAAAGGCACCAAAAGTCAACTGATAAAATAAACAAACAACTTGGAAGTGGTTTTACAAAATGTGAAGAAATCAGAGAGAGATTTCAATGCCATGTATTAGCAAGCCAGAGGCATCATATAGACTAAACTTTGGAGTCCAGGAACTAGGGACTTCGTCTGTCACTAGCTTGTCTCCACCTGTCTCCATCTGCTATGTTAATAATTTCAACAGAATGCTTTAACTTTAGATGCCTGTCTTGAATCCACTCAGGACAAACTCCTGGCCCAACTCGGAGATAACTGCAATTTTCCCACTGGCTTCACTGGAACCCAAATGTCACCCTTAAGGCTATTTAGATTAACTACAGTAATTACTCAGATGCCCTGAAAATTGGTTCTTAAGACTGAAACCTTATTTTCTTAAGCACTTTTGATCATCTCAGCTATTGTTTCTGTAGTTGGGCACACAAAAACTAAAGAATTCAAAAACAAGAGTTGGAAATCTGACCCTTAACTGTTCTGTATTGAACAGTTTCATCACTTTAAATAGGAAACAGCATTAACTTTCCGGTCTGAAGTCAGTGCTGAGGAATATTCTAAAGTTCATTTCAGGAGTTAAAGTGAATGACTTAGTAAATAACTGTCTGCACTTCGTTTTAAGTATATTACATAACTCTTAAATTAATATCTTATTCGTTTCTCATTAGCCACTACTTTCTAGCTACAGCAATGCCTCCAAAGGTTGTTATAAGCCATGAGCAACAAGACTAAATTCGAGCATGAACTTTGCTGGAGGAGTGCATACACTGAAGAATAACAGCGGTGAAATATGCAATCACTGGGTAAGAAGATTCATGGCTTCACCCCTCATGTCGTATTCTTTGCTTACAATGCATGTGTAGCAGGGCAAATGACAGCTCATGAAAATTGACTCACACTGGTTTTCAACCAAACATAATGCCTGGCTAACACGAACGATGACAAGACTTGCCTTTTATCCTCAGTCTAGTAGATAAATGCTCGCAGCTTTGACAGGTTTTCCAATTAGAGCTTAGAACCTCTGCTGAAAAGTTAAATGCAATACTACCCAAAATGGTGGCTGACCAATCCAAAAATCATAGCAGGCTCAATGTGAAGGTGAAGCAGCCTAATTTTATAACACCCTTTACTTATCAGGCTCTAACTTCAATTTCTATATGGGTGCAGAGGAATAATTAAGTAAATTATTTGGATAAAGAAGCAGGAAAGCTTAAAATTTGTAGTCCAGAAACAAAAACACTGCACAATTTGGCAAACTACCCTGTATAATCTGTTCTATTATTAAACAAAGACCAGTTTTGCTAAATGAATAGGACAATTAAAAATGAAAAAGCAACTCGCAGCCAGTTCTGATAATGTCAAATCAGCAAAACAAACAGCCTTATTTACTGGGTCACATGAAACATTCAAGGCACTTAGCAATTACTGGTAAACTGGCCACATTGCAAAATGGGAGAAAAGTTTGCAGCTCATTAACTTCAGAGAAAATGAATGGCAGGTTTACCATTTTTCCCAATGCGCTATGGCTCGCCATACATCAAATCAATTGAGCACATGCCCACTCCAGTTCACTGGTTGAAATAATCAGCATAGATTCTAGTACATAACCATTCCATAATGCATACCATAAAATGAAAGGAGAGCTTGGTCAAGTTCACAGGAAATAAAGCAGATGGTGGTGGGTGCATCTCAGATGCAGGCACAACTTCAAATTGACTAATGTAGCAACAATGTATTGAGCACTCAGCTGTAAAATGGGCAATTAGTTTTGGTTTTTGCATACTGGAGATTATCTGCAGAACTAACCTCCCCAATCTTAACACTGCCAACATAATTACTCTTCAGTAGCTTCTTCACATCTTAACAGCTCCATTATTGATAATATCTTTAATAAATGGCAGGGTGGACTAAGAAACAAGCAGCTGTTAATCCTAGTTACTGGAAAATGTTCTGGGACAGGTACTTCTAACCTTTTCTGGGTACTTATGGATGAGAGAATCACAGACCTTTTTTTTTTTCCAAATAAATATTGCCAAAATGGAAACTGGATTTACTATTTGCAATGTGCAATTCATAAACTATCCCAATATTTTTTGTCAAAGGTCTGATTTTAAAGCCCATTGTTAACCACAAAAAAGAGAGGAAAGAAAGCTAATGCCTTCAGCTATGAGAGTGTGTAAACCAGTAGTCACCAACCAGTGGATCTTGATCCACCTGTAGATCTTAGAGCCTCTTGGGTAAATCTCAGAGCCACTTGGAGTTGATCCAAGGCTGGGGTGGGGGGCTGAGTGCCCGCATGCATGTACTTGTGTCCCAGCCTAGCAGGTCAACCCATGGGGGAGGGAAGGGGTGGAGGCCAGACTGAGGCCCCCATAGTGAGGAACACACCCCAGGAGGGCACGGAGGGCATGTGCCCCCGGATCTGCAGGCTGGCTGGGGCTGGGACTGCACCAGGCAGTGCTAGAAGCGGGGCTAGGCGGGGGCCTGCAGGTGCTCAAAAATTTGCCATAGTACCCTGTCCCAGTGCTGCTGCTGCTGCCTGTCCCAAACACAGTGCAGAGAAGCTGAGACCACCGCCATGAAGAGTGCAGAACTGCCTTCCAGCCCCAACCTGGTCCCTCCCACACACGCAGATCCTGAAGGGGAGGGGACAGGGGAAGGCAGTGCTGCGCTGTTCACGGCAGCTGTCTGGACTATGCTATGCTGCACTTGGGCCGGACAATGGCAACGCTGGGAGGGGGAGCTATGGAGGGGAGATGGCAGCGTACAGTAGATCTTGGGTTGCTTTTAAATGCCAAAGGTGATCTCCTACTTAAAAAAGTTGGAGACCACAGGCCCAGATGCATGCATGAATACACACCCTGAGAAGTGAGAAGCTAGCAGCACTTGGATATCATGGAGTTGGATACAGCCAAATAACCAGAATGCAACAGGAGCTCTTGGACACCAGAAGACAAGAGCCGGTTATCTAAAAGGAAGAAACATCTCTCTCCTGCCCCTGTTCCCTAGAAGCCTGGAAACCAGTAATCAATCAGAGAAAGGAGTTCTCCCAGGTCTCTAAACTGTGAGGAGACAGGACTGACCCTTCTCAATCATAAAACAAAAATAACTCAGTCTTTAGTTTCATGTCTAGACTCTGGGATAGATGGTGAAGATACAGAGAGACAAGAGGAAGGTGGCAGAAATCCCTTTGACTACTTTCTTTGATTAAAAAGGCAGTGGAAGAGATAAGGAGAGACTGTAAGAGAGCGAGCACATAGCAAGTAGGAAAAGGAAGGAAGGGTGGTAAGGCAAATGACATTTTTGAGGTGGCACTGCCACCCCTCTTAAACCTCACATCCCAGAATAAACTTGAATCCAATTGTACCTTCCACTGAAAGTAAGAGATCTTAAAAATCCTTGTTTTAAATATAACAATAGCTTTTGTGATTCATGAGTCATGACAGAAGCCTTAATGCTGAAATTTTACGTACAACTATTGAGTGCATCTCTTGAACAAAGTGCTTATTACCATAGACTTATCACCCTAGAATCAGCTGTAACCTTGGCATCTGCTTATTTTCTTTCAGAATATTGCTTTGCACTGTGCTTATAATACTGAATGCATTTGGATAGCCAGTAGATGAGTAGGACACAAGCTTGGAAGTCTAAAAGTAGTAGTACTGCAGCTATAGGCTGTAATGTCACCGAAACCAAACATGGCAAAGAAGCCTTTTTTAAAAAGAGATTCTAGGAGCTTAAAAGTAACTTAAGAAACAAACAAACAACCCATTTCTCCCTCCCCCCCCAAAAAAACCTTGTATGAGTTTTTACTTAACAGAAAATTTCTATTAGCTGTACCTTTCTAGTTTTCATATTTCTTGAACTGTCACTGTGACGACAGCTAGAAAAAATTAGTTTCCCTGCTTGCGGCCCAGAATAAGTGAGCAGCATGTCCTGGCTCAAACAGATGAGAGTGAATTCAATGTCCGTTCCTTCTTATCAATTACCCTCCGTGTCATCTTGCTAAGCACCAAAAGCTTCAGGGACAATAAGTTTTATCACGTATAAAGTCTCACAAAAATGCCCCTACCTGTGCTTGGTATATGCACGGGTATTTGCGAAGTATCTTTTCTCTTATTAGAAGATGTGTCAGGGTTCCTCCCACCCTTATTGCCGTGTGTACCACTGCAGTGATCCATATGCTACTGAATTCACTCCATAGGACACCACTGTTCACTCTAACCTATGTCCTCATAGAAAAAAGTCAATATGAGTGATTATTTATTCCAGAAGCAAACAGCCTACTACTGTTTAACAGCTGCAGGCCTCTGTCTGCTTAACAGAGACTTCTCAAAATGTGTTGCTTAATTGCACAGAAAAAAAAAAATCCCACCACACAGTTGGTACAGAGAATCAGATAAGCTCACAAAGAAAAAATGGATTTGCCAGCTCAGGTTTTAATCTGATGATCCATTCCTGCTTTTTCTTGTAATTTGTTCTCTATACCTCTGTGCTGTACATACCTGGTCCTTCCCATCTGCCAGCCTACCAACCTGGCATTTGAGAGCCTCCAGAGTTATTCATTTTATAACTGTTAGTTTTATTTTTTTAAAGCTCTCTCTCAACTCTTTCACACCTGGAGTACGTACTGTGGCATAGGATTTTAAATAAGTGGTTTCAAGGTGTGTTCTGTGTGCGTATTCGTAGAATCACTGAAGAAAGGCTAATTGGAAAAATGAAGTTTTCATAGAATTATTGAAAAACAGGGCTGGAAAGGATGTCAGGAGGCCATCTAGCCCACAAGGCAAGACCATCCTTGTTTAAATCACCTCATCCAAGTGCTGATCTAACCTGATGTTACAAAATTTCAATGATGGAGACTCTATAACCAGTCTAAGTACTCTGTTCCAGTGCTTAACCCCCCTAATAAGTTCATTTGTTCATGAATATTATGAGACCCATGGTCAAGCTGAACATTTATAAGAACAGTCTGTCCTCATTTCACGTAGATATTATTATAAGTGAGGTCCACACAATTTGAGAGCAGCCGGTCTGCTTTATGACAAACAATTCTTACTAGCTTCTGGATTAAGCCATTATTCTGTCAGCTGTTTCTAGGGTGTTCATCCCAAAAGTCTAGACCCTGCTGACACTACTTCTAAATCATACCAAATGGCAGGCACAGCTTTGCAGACTTGCCACGATACAGACCATTTTAAAACCAATGCATAAATAAAACAACAACAGAGCACATCTAACAATTTTAATTATAACAGAACCAAACACAATCTGGATAAAGGCATAAAAATGACAAAGTTGGTATGAAAAGTTGGGCTTCTATGGATATAATTTATCCTTCTTTTCCCAAGCCTGATCTGTGTTGATACTGGCGTGCATAACTAATGGTTACAGATTCTGGATTGGGGATATAACCACCACCTCTCAAAACGCTCCACACTCCCATGAAGACCAACAGTGATAATCTGCCACCAAAAAGGGACCTATCAGTGTGTTACAAAAAATTCCCAAAGTAAACTTGCTTTAAGAACTGAAACCCAGGCATCTTTTTTTTCCAAACCTGTCTCAGGATTTATTTATGCTTCTTTCCCAAACATATGTTTTTATTTTGAATTTTTTCTTAATGGTAACCCTCTTTTCTTCTGCTTGCTTATAAAGAGATGGGAAAATGGGGAAAAGGAAGGGCATGGGGAGAATAACGAAAAAGCCACAATTTTTTTATGGAAATGAAGATTCGATGGAAAGGCAGATTTTTTTGCTGGAGATATTTTTTGATACCACATTTTTTATTATTGACTCAAAACTAAACAGCATCTCTGCTGGGTAGTAAATCTCTCTCTTGGATCCTTAACTAGCTAGAATATAAGCTCTCTCCGAGACAGCTAGCCTCCCTATTTTGTCAGTTGCTCCTTTAGGCTAGGGACAAATCAGAAACTAGTTTTAATCTGCAACAGAACAGACGTTTAGTGCAAATAAACCAGTTTGAAAATGGCTGAAACCGATTTGAGCATAACCTGGTTGAATATAGTATTAGACTTAGCTGATTTGGGTCAAACTGATTTATGCAATGTCTGTCCCAGACTTCTTCCTGGTTTAATTTAAACCAGAGTCCCCCAGCATCCCAGATGCTTCGCAGCCCCGGCCAGGGGTCTCTGCTCCAGAGCAGGACTGGCTCTACCCCTTTGCTCCCTAGCTGGAGCTCTGGCAGAGACTGCAATGTCTGCCTGGCTTCCCTTTTCCCCTGCCCCTGACTCACTGCTCAAGCAGGGGTTCCTCCTCTCCACTCTCCCACAGCACCAACTGTAGCCAGTTTATGATATGCTACCTAATGCTGAGAGGTTTCTGTGTAAGGTAGACAGGACAGTGTCTGCTTAGGGCTTTTTGGAGCTAATCAACAGGAAGCTGGTAATATCCCTTCATTCCTTCCTTGGACAAAGTTGTTTAAGAGCTTTTGTTGTCTTGATGGGGTGCTAAAAGCTGTGTTATCAAATCCTTGCTGGCTCCCTCATGGTCAGGAGCAGCAAAGTGGGGGTGGGGAGGAGACTAAGGAACCCTTCCCTAATCAGAGCATCCTGCAGGGCCGTGGCCACACCCTCTTTCAGCTCAGTACTGCGGAAGAGAAGGGAGGGCTGCTTTAGCACCCCTTGGCTTCTAGCCTGAGCCACTGCAGGCATGTGCCTGAATTTCCTCAGTCCAGAGGGAACATCTGTACGGTTGCAAGCTAGTTCAGCCTATCCAGGTTAGACTAACCTGAAAAGATTTAATGAACTCAGGCTCAGGCTTTTTGAATGGCTGCCCCTAGCTTTACTGTCAGGGGTTATCTGTGGTAAGATTTTTGACCCTTTGGTTCTCACTGCCATGCTCCTTCCTATTAATCAAATGTAGCCTTCAGGATTTATGCTACCACAACAAAGTATGTAAATCAGTGATTCTCAACCTGGCCTGAATTGATTCAATTTTTGCAGGTTAGTCTAACTTGCCTAGCCTGAATCAATTTGTAACTGCACAGACATTCCCTCTAGACTGAGGAAATGCATGCACATGCCTGCAGTGGCTCAGGTCAGAAGCTGGGGGCGCTAGATCATCCTTCTCTTCCCTTCCACATGCTGAGCTGAGAGGGGAGTGGCCATGCCCTGGCAGGACACTCTGATTAGGGAGCCCCCCACCCCTCCTTCCATGATAACAGAGCATTTATCAGCTCTATTATCAGCATTTAACACCCCATCAGAAAACAAAGTCCCTCTCATTAGTTCAAGCTCTTCTTAAGCAACTTTTTGCAAGGAAGGAATGGAGGCATATCACCAGCTCCCTGTTGATTAGCTCCAAAAAGCCCTAAAGACACTGTCCTGTCCGTCTTACACAGGCTCCTCTCAGCATTAGCTAGCATGCCACATGCTGGCTATGGTCCATGTTGTGGGAGGGAGGAATCTCTGCTAGAGCTGAGAGTAGTGAAGGGTGTGAGGGAGGAGGAAACCAGGCAGATCCTCTGTGCCTGCAAGTCTCTGCCAGAGCTCCAGCGAGGGAGCACAGGGAAGGGGACAGCCCTGCTCTGGACCAGAGGGCCCCGCCCAGCCCAGAGAGCATGCCGGGATGTTGGGGGAGTCTGGTTTAACTTAAAACAGGAAGGAGTCTGGGGACCGACACTGCATAAACCAGTTTGACCCAAATCAGTTAAGTCTGATACTACATTCAACCAGTTTATCTCAAACAAGTTTCAGCCATTTTCAAACTGTTTTATGCACACTGAATGTCTGTTCTGTTACAGGTTTAAACCAGTTTCTGATCACTTAAACCAGTTTATGTATAATGCCTGTCCCTAGCCACAAGGTTGAAAATCACTAGTCTAAATTTTTGGAGCTGGAAGATGGCTGGGGCTCCAGTCTTACTGAAGAAGGATTAAAATTGCTGTTGTAACCATTGTTACCTAGTGGACTGTAATTCCAAAGGCCATCTCTCATGGGAGCCTATGGTTTTAGTTGTATGGTCAAAAGGGATTTGCTTGACAGGCATCCAAAAGTGTCAACCAAGGCTAGTCCATCTCTTTGTATCAACTGAAGTAAAATAGTGATTTTGCTTTGTTTTTTGAGGCTTGTATCATTTAAAAGTTTCAATTTATTTTTCTTTGCCATCATAGAACCTAGAGGAAATACTTGTGTTCTGTTTACCCAATGACAATAATAGGAATTCAAGTAAAACCACAGGTTTTGCTTGCAGATTTTAACGGGGGTGTTATTTTTATTTAAATCCCTTCAGCCGTTAAGCAGTTAGCAGCTAGATTCAAATACTGATAAATCACAAAAGAGTAAACTGTCACTTCATGCTCAAAAATAAGGGAAAAGACCATACTCACCAGGAAAGAGTCTGATGAGCTTTGCAGCCTACATACCTGCTTTATCATTCCACCATTGTACAGCAACAGTTTACCTTTATTACCCATCTGGATAAGGATGACAGCATAAAGAGCAGAAAGATATTGCAGTGCCAGAATGGGACATTTTAATTAAGGGGATGATTCCATTCAAGGTGAGGCTTCTTCACAAATAGAAGTACTTGAAAGGTACCAACTGTCAAATACTTCACATATATAAAGTTGTGTTTTTCCACACTCCATTATTTGTTACAGCTGCTTCAAACCTCAGAAATAAAATACCCATCTCCCTACTAGCTGTAAATCCATTTTCAAATATCAAAAAGATTTATTCTCTTCTCTAACTCACTCTCATTCCTAAAGAGCCATATTCTATTCTATATTAAAAGCTTATACTGCATTTATCACTGTAGCGGCTGACACTCAGATTTTTAAAGATACTTTGGTGTCTAACCCCCTTCGGAGTTAATGTACATTCCAAGGAGATAAGAGCCTAAGCACTCTTAAATACCTTCCATTAGTGCATTAGGTAACCAAACTAACATGTTTCTCATGTTGTTTGTTCTCTCATCCTTTCCAAGTAGGGAAACTATGTGCAGTAGGATGCCTTGCTTTAAGAGGTTCTTGTGCTGTTCCCACACTTCAGTGTATACACAAAACCTGAACTGTACAATCATATACATAGTTAAAACAGTACAACCTCCTGCTAACCTGGATGCAGTCCTAGAACTACAGATGTTCTTATAGAGGTGTAACTTACTCCTTTATTAGAAGTAGAACAATTTATATTAGTAAAAGTTCATGTAGATCTAGTTGACTGTATTGACACTAAAGGTTGAACTGGGTATAAATCAGTAAAAAAAAAAAAAAAGAAAAAAAAAAAAAATGAACCCAACCCTCTCTCCGACTGGTTCACAATAGATAAACTGGTTCAAAAACTGTGTGTAGACAGGCTTGACACTTAATGCTTGTTTACTTTGATTAACATCCTTCTTTGATGATAAAATTATCGAGCTCCCTCTGCCAGCATGGTAGATATAAAGATTGACAGAAAGCAGACTAGGAAAAGTTACATCTTAATGATACTATAGAAAGAAAAGAAGAAAGCCTAGAACTCTCCTTGAAAAAACCCACTGGATGTTCCTTTGACAAAGGCAGCTGAGCATGTAAATTCTGTGAACCAAGCAAACCCCAATCAGGAATGTTTCAGTTTGAGACACTGAGGTTTGAGAAGCTTATACAGTCCAAAGTGTTAGGGGAAAACTGGGCCAAGAAGACTCTAGGAAAGCAACAGAACAAGGAATTGGCAGGTTTAATTGTAGAAGCCGAGCAGAGGCTACCCCTCTTTCCAAACATCCTCCTCAACAATGTCAGTATTTTTATGTTCAGGAATATACATTTAAAGAAGGAATCAACCAGGAATACAGAAATACCTCCAGTACAAAAAATGCTGAACTACATATTTGACTATTGCAAAAAGAAGAAATGAAATCCTATTTTTAAAACTTGATTAGGTAGCATTTTAGTCAATTAATATAAAACAAGACACAGAGAAGAGGAACATTTTCAAAACATATTACTTGAAATGTAAATATAAACAGCTGATGACCAGCCAGGCTTAACCTCGGAGTATGGCTACCATTGAAAAAGATAGCAGCACCATATTCTTCAGATCCCATAGGACCAAACATGCAGATTGCTCATAGTTAATTATTTCTATCATGGTATTACCTAAAGACCTCAAACAAATTTAGGGTACTATGCAAAGATATGGTAAAGTCTTGGCCCTGATCCAAAGAGATTGCAATCTAAACAATTAAGATAGGCAAAAGATTAAAAGCAAACTGTATCACACAGCCCTATTCTGCTCCCATTTGCTAAGTTGTCTAACAGGGCCAGAACATCATATAGTATCGTAAAAAACCATATAGATACTGGGGGAGGCACTCGGTCAGCATAAACTCTGTGGAAGACAGTTGGTATGCTGTCTCCAGAGAGCCTGGTTAGCATAAAAGACATTCTTGGATTGTGGGTGGGCAATCTACAGAAGAGGGCCACATGGGAAACCAAGCTTCAAGCAAAATCATGGAATTAAACTTTTGGAATTTTCTTCATCTTGAAAAACCATAAACCTGAAAACATTTGTGACACTGGAAGCCTATGATACACTGTTACAGAACATCATGTTTCAGTCTGGCTCCCAAGGCCATGAGTGCCAGCTAGCCAAAGAATATGGAAGTCCCTGATGTCAATGTATTCCATGTAGCAGGGCTGTCCTCAAGCTCTAGACCTGGAAGCCTGTTCCAGGGCTTCAAACCTACTAGATTCAGAGAGCCCCACAGCTTTTCTGACTCCACAGCTGGGGACCTGGAAGCCCTGAAAACATCAATGGAGGGTAACTTTCACAGCTCCTAACCTACACACTGTTAACCCAGGCTGTTCAGGGCTGCCCAGGTTCCCTGATGCAGAGTTGAGCTCCCAAAACTGGTTATAAGGCTCTTGACCCTGCAGAATAAACAACCCCCGAGGTCCTCAGCAGCTCTCCAGTTGCACTTGGAAGCAAACCTGTGTCTCTTCAGAAGTTTCTTGAAACTAAATTATTTTTATAAAATATTTCAAACCAGCCTTTTCAGGTGAAAACCTGCTTCTGAAAAATAGATCTGGAGCAGTGACACCAGGTGTACAAAGCAGCTGTCTTTGTGTAACATGGCAAGCTTGTCACACACCTATCAAGAGATGCCAACCACTTTCCCCCTGCCTCTCTGGAGGAATAGAAAAGGCAGTAAGCGAAGATGAAAACCAGCCTTTGCATTTTTGTACAACCTCTTATTTTTATTTTTTGTGTTTGTTTGTCAATTTTTTAATATATTGAATCAGGTCAGATACAGAACTGAAAATACACAAAAGCACTCTGGTAGGAAATGAACATCCTACTATATTAATTATGCTATTAAACATAAAAGCAAACTGTTTCATTATTTATACACATACTAATTACTTTGTACTCTTAAGTCTTGAGCACCAATAACGCTCCTCTCCAAGCCTTTCCATGGCTGTGGTTTTAAATGCAATTCAATTAAAATGAATGACTTCATAAAAGAACCTGCCTCAAACAGAAAGCTCTGGGTATGTGGGTTAAGGGAGACCAGAACAGAGCAATAAAGCTGCTGCAGAGGCCTGATTTGAAAGTCACTGAAATCACTAGAAAGACTCTCTCCCCTGCCACACATTTATGTATTGGGGGGGTAGAGGAGGGGCATGGTTTACAGGGAATTACAATTAACTTGAATCTGGATGGGATCCGGGACAGAAGTTCAACAAAACAATTTAACCTAAATAAATTAAGTCAGATACTGCATCCATCCAGGTTTATCTTAAACTGGTTTAAGCCATTTTGAAAGCAGTTTCTGTGCACCAAACATCTGTTGTGTTACAGATCTGAACTGGTTTCCAATCACTTATACTAGTTTATGTGCAATTTTGGTCCCTTGTCTAGAAGTAGCATTTCTGCACACATGCAGGTGTTGAACCAGATGACCTATAAGGTTCCCTCTGACCCACAATTCTATCACCCAAACAAAACCTATAATCAGACCTGGAATAAGAATGCTGAACTGCACTGACCTTAACGGGAGCAGCCCATACTAAACTGAAGGCTGAATTCTGCCCACAATCTCTACTCTACCTAGTAAAAGCAGTCAATTCTGTACTCTTTACCACATTCCAGAAATACCAGGAGACAGCAATATTGCACCCAGATGCAGGAAAACAATTAAGTATGTGCATAAATTTAAGAATGGACTCATGGGGCTGAAGCAGACGGACTTCGGCAGCAGGAACCCTGCTCCAGAAGAGTGCTCCAACCCATCAGGGATAGGTACCTAGGCTTCCTTCAGACTTAGCAGAAAGGGGCTGTGCACTGACAGACAGTATGGAGTGCCTCATTGCCAAGCACGAAGGCACTTACAGCCAACCAATAAGGAACACTAGGCATAGGGGCATGTCTGATCTCCCATCCTTTCACAAAGCTAAGGTACTTGACTCAGGGATGGGCAATAAGTGCCTCCCCTGAGTCAGGATCTGGAGTGGAAATACCTAACCGGGTAAAAGAGGTAACAGTGGCAATCAAATCCAATTAACACTCGGATGGTTATGGCACTCATTCTGGAAGTGGGAGGTGTGGGCTCTAGGCAACTTCCCAGGAGAATGCCCTAAAAACCCGGTTACAGAATAGATGGGAGCACCTCCCATCCCTTCCTGTTGTCTTTTGACTTTGATAATTAACATTCACTCATGGAAGATCAATTTGCAACATAAAAGCATCCAAACACATGTACTTGGTTTTAGCAATGCAGACCAGTGGTATAAAACCTTGATTCACTAAATGTTGCAGGGAGATACTGATTAAGTCAAAGTTTAATTGGCATTTTGGATAATCAAGGCCAGCTTAAAAGTAGAGGACAGACATTAAGAAAGCTGGCACTACATAACAAGGAGTCTCTTAAACTGGAGGTTCAAGAAAACACAATTCGTAACATTTTTCAGCTTGCAACTTTGTTGTAAACAATTCTACTCCATAGATATAGAAGTAGCGAAGTAATTACATTTACAGTGTTTGAGAAAATCCATTGCGCCTCAAGTATCAGAGAGATGTTTTTTACAATGTTTAGTACATAAAGTGTTTGCACCAAGAGATGATTTGAAAAATGATCACCTGTCAGAGGTGGAATTTCTGAATGAATTGCAGTAGGAACATAATGTTTCAGAAAGGAATATTGATCATGCTGCATATATAGGAAAAATACATGATGTTTGGGTCCAGAAATGAAGAATATCAACACAGAATTGAAAATGCGGTAGAATTTCAAGTAGGATGGATACAATATCGACAGATGTGGGTTTTCCAGAAAATTCTGAATTGGAAAAATTTCCAAAAAAATTTCCAAAGCCCTAAATAGAGCATGATCTGATTTAGTTTATTTATTTGACTTATATTTAGTAAACAAAAAATTAACATGGGGGTACTTTTTTAGTTACGGCCCAATAACCACAAGTATTTGACCTGAAATATTTGTTTAGGAAAAAAATTAAATACAGCACACTTAATGTGATTGAAATGTTATATTCAAATTCAAAGCTTTATGTGGAAAGAAATTATTTTTATTGGAATACCTGTAAAAATATAAAGACAATACACAATAGCATGTACTTCCCTTGCATTGTTTGTCTACATTTAAGAAAAACAAACAAAGACACTGAAAACTGTTGAGACACTAGTTTTAGCACACCCAAAGAACTGTGCATGATATTCCATGGTTGCCCACTCATCTCCTTCCACAGAGTTTAACACTTCCACTGAGGCCGTTGCAGCACCTCCAGTTTCACCGTCACTATCCGTAGAATCACATGCACTGCTTATTAGTTCCGTTTCAGAATCGGATTGAGGCAAACCTGATTCAGAACTACTTGACCCACATTCTCGTTCACTAAAGGATGCTTTTACCAATGAGTCTATGGGGAAGGGCAACTTATCATCACGCTGCATCTTCTTCACTAATTGTGCTTTTGACTGATTCTCCAGAAGTAAGAGATTTTGAGAAGCAAAAACAAGCTTAGTGGTGCATTCATTTGTTAGTCTATTTCTCTCTTTTGTCTTGACTGAGCTGAAAGCCTTCCTGTTGGGTTCACAAGAAGCTGCTGTTGGTGGCATGCTTAGGATCCTCAGAGTAATTTTGGACAACAGGCAGGTGTTACGGTATCTCTTCCACTATATGAGAGGAGGCATAGTCTTTGCTGTCTGCCAAATGGTGTCTTCGCTCCAAAGTTTTTCTTTTGTGCACTACTCGGCAATGTCTGCCATCATGGCTATTGGCATCCATGCATTGTTACTAATGAATGTTATGAAACAATGAATTTTTAGAAATGGAAAATTTCCTACAGAAAAATAAAGCACTGAAAAATTTTTTGGTTTGGAAAATGTTCCACCCCACCTCTCTGGCAATGTCCCAAAATTGGGATTTGTCCAGTTTGCTTGCTGTTTAAAAAAAAAAAAGAATGGAGGGGTGAGGGGAGGTTGTAGGAGGACAGCAAGAAGAAATTTCCTTGAGACTTTTAATATTTGTTTTATATCCGGGAACTCAGTTTTACATGTTATCTAAATAGGAATACCTCATGGAGCGCCCAGAAGGGCCATTCTTAAGATCTGTATTCAAGCCTGCAACACTTGAAAGAATGCCACCAACAAAAAGCATTGGCCCTGTTTCATGCAATCCTTAGGTTGCCTCTTCAGATCTCCTATCTGATTATTGACTCAACCCTGGGTGTTTGATGAAATTTTGATGTCTACATCTCATTTATTGCAATCTGTCAAAGGGAGTTAGATTTACAAACGGATCTAATTTTTAGATGCCCAGCTCCCAGAGTGGAATCAGCAGCCATGAGTCAGGCACCTGAGCTTCCTATACAATGTTTTAGGGACCTCGGCACAAGACATACAACAGCCAGCCCACTGAGGAAAAAAAGTACATCCCAAATCCTACTACCTCTTAGGCACCTAATTTCAGGCTGCAAGTAGGCACCAGTGTCAGCTTGCACTTTGCAATCCAGAATAAGTTCCTAGAGTTAAACCCCTAAGTAACCTTTTTGGAAAGAGATAACTGCTTGACTTTTTCCCCTTTAAAACAGGCTCAATGGTGGATCAGTTTTATACAATACATCAGTGAATGGAGCACTCACCCAGGGATACAGGGGTTTTAGGCTATTAAATGCCCTAATACTTGGCGGGGGGAGGAAATAATTATTTACAAAGTTATCAAAATTTAATGACCCTTCAGAAAAAATCCACTATCACAGTATAGAGAGTGGGAGAAGCAAGTTTGGGAGATCTGAGTCTACATCATTTGCTCTAAAGCTTATTGATTTTTTTTCCTTGTGTAATCATATTTAGCTTTATTTTTGCCACTGCAATCTTATTGTGATTTTGGTCTGGTTAATGTTAATGGAGATGCAATTACACTCAGTGTTACAACAGTCAGGGACAGATGGGTTAAACACCTGCCAAGAATAGCCAGTTAACTGACTGTTCCCCATCATTTTGACTAAAATCTCTCATTCTGGTTTTTCTGGGCTTCCATGTAGCTCATAATTCATTTGAATTCTTATACTAAAGCGTCACCTGTTGCTAGACGTGTTGTCAAATGTATTCTGAAAATCCCTGTTTTTAATCAAGGCCTCTTCTTAATATTTATTTATTGATTCTCTTTAAAAAAAGCCCCCTGCTTTTCTCCCTGTTTGTCCTTTTCAACAATAGAAACTAGCGGGCTAGAGAGAAAACAGAGAAAAGTGGCTATTCACAGGGTGCTGTCAACTGCAGGAAACAAAGTAACAGTAATAAAAGAAAAAGATGGTTTTTAACTGATTTTGTTCTAATCCTCTTAGCTATTACAACTATAGCTGGCACAGATCTCTCAGATAGTGTGCAATTTTTCTAGGTGATGGTGTCTCTGTAAGCAATGGCAAAAGGTGCTTTAAGAGCACGTTAGCGGTGATTAAATCTTTCTGAACCCACAGGATAAATTCAGGGTCTTATCTATTCTTCACCGCCCAGGCAGTTGGACTTTTACAGGCAATCAGACTCTCTGGTACAACTGACAGGCCCTGCCACTACTTTCCCACTCCTGGTGATGAAGCAGCACTGTAAAGGAGCAGTGCACAAGGAGAAAGAGAAGAATCCAGGTTTCTGACAGTCCCTCAGAAGAGAATGTAAAGCAGCGGGGTTCCTGATAAAAAGCAATCGGTGACAATCCCAGGAAAAAGACAGTCTATCAAGGAAAAAAAGCTTATCCATCTCATTGGGTGCAAGGCAAATAAATAAATAAAATCCAGCTACCTTCCTCTCTTTTCCATTCATTGTCTATGCCAGTGATTCTCGATCAGGGTGCTGCAGCACCCTGCAGGGCTGTGAAATCCTATTAGGGTTGCTGTAGGGTGCCATGCAATATTAGTATAGTTAGGTGTGCAAACACCTATAAATGATTCACAAGATAAAGCCAGACATTTCAAATAGGAATCCACAGTGTCAAAAACATTCTGACCCATTACAGTCTTTCTGAATTCTTTGCAATAAAAGAATCACTGTATTATTTTTTCATAGTCAAAGAAACAAGAGAGAAATCAAAGAACTGGAATTTTCTGAGAGGTGCCTTGAGTCTAAAGAAGGCTGAAAGGCACTAGTATATACCAATGGCTAATCTAAATTAGAAGAAACCAGCTGCATTAACTTGTTCCAAACAAGCAGCCTTTTCTCCAGAACAGTGGAAAAATAGATGAATTCCTTGAGTTACTTAGCTTTAAAATACAGAATAGTCCACCCTTGCTCATTTTAATAATACAGAATAGCCTACCCTTGCTCATTCTAATAATAAATAACTGCTGCTTTGCTATTTCCCAAAAGTTCTTTCTTCAAAATATATCCAAATTCACAAGAAGAGAAATGACTTTAATATCTTTGGTATTAAAAGTGCAGGGGCTCTCTCTCAATTAACAACATAGTTGTCAAAACTATCATTTCTATCTGCACAAGATTATGTGAAGCTGTCTCAAAAGCAGTCAGTCAACCAGAACTGATCCATTTAATGGTTAGATGGAAAGCTGAACCTTAGAGCTGTTTCACTCAATTAGCTTCTAATTGTTGTTTCACAGCCCTTTAATAACTAAAAATATTTCTTTCAGCTTCTGATAAAGCCGGGCTGAGATGGGCAATTTGGAGTTCAGTTTCTCTACAAAGCATATTTAATTATTGCTGGCATGTGTGTGTTTACATTATCTTCTGAGTGACTCTCAGAAATTATTTTTAGACAGACGGTATTTATTTAAAGCCCATACATCATTCTAAGTTCTGTAATAAAAATATCAGATGGGATTCTGAATGCTTTGAACAATTCATGCTACATACAAACAACGTTAGGGCCAGATCCTTACCTGGCATAAATCCATATAAGTGTGCTGGCTTCCACAAGTTACATCAGTTAACTCCGTGGAAGGATTTCACTCACAGAACGGCTTCCTCCATATATCTAACTGGCAGATGAATGCATAAAAGAGCATGCTGCAAGCTCCTTATTTATGCCTTGTCAATTCTGGGTCATTTCTTTTTCATCTGGTTTTAAATTGTAAGCATTTAAACATAGAAAGCCTTAAAGAAAAACTTAAAACAATTGCTACATATCCCATTTAATCATACTGTACAACTGCATCAGCATTCCCAAGAATCTGTTCACTGCTTGAAGTTCACAGACCAGAACACCAGAACAAATGATGCATTGTTCTACCTGTGCACACTGGGATGTTTTCAATGGCAGAGATTATCTGGTGAATGTGCAGTAACTTTAATAAAGAGGCCGTTAAATGTGAACCAGTGCTCTGTGTCCCGTTCTCTTAGTGCAGTGTAAATAAAAGGAACTTGCACACAGCAAACTGTCTTTGTTAGACATCTTCTTTCGGAACAAAGGGTGCCATTCAGTAAGTGGGTTCCTGGGAAGAAAATATTCAGTTTGTCCCCCTTACCCTCCCCAACATGTCCTTCATATCAAAGAGCCAAAACTAAAGTTGTGCGTGGGCAAGGAAAGCCCAAAGGATGGCTTGAAAGGAAACGATTAATAATAAAATAAAAAGTGAACTGGGTTTAGAACTCCATGTTCAGATCTGCTTGTGAATTATAAGGAGGGCACTAAAGAATAGCTAGCTCCTTAATGGATGCCTCCTACAGCACCAAGCGTTCAATCTACAACCCCATGAAGAGACTCCTGCCCAGAACAGTGCACCTTTATGCTGTATTCTCTCTTCACCTGGGCTAGGGGTTCACTGTGAAGGCAAGACACAGGTTTGGTCATGATCTTCCATATGAATTCAGAAGATCAAAATTCACAACGGCCATGGCTACATGAGCAGTGGACTGCACAGTTCTTACTACACAGTCATTTACTGCTTGCTTATTTTTTACCATATAAGCAAGTACTAAATGGCTACGCAGTAACCCGAGTTACTGTGCAGTACCATCGCCACATGGGTTTTTTTCAGCTGCTACTGTGCAGGAACAATATGCTACTGCGCAGTAGCTCCTTACTGCACAGTATTGGTGCCACAGTTAGTTAGTGCCTGTCAACGCTACTCTGTGGTAGCAACAAACTACTTTTGGAAACCATGAAATTCACCTCATACCACAATTTTTAAGGGTCGCGAGCATAAGCAGCAGAAGGCTGTGGCTAATGGGGCTCATTCCCCTTAAACACAGGGCAGTGCAGAGGGCCGCAGGGCAGCCTGGGTGCAGGTTCCGGGTGGCTGCAGCGTGGGGGAGGGGGTGAAGAGGGGTGTACAGACAGACACGGAGCCAGGATTGCAGCCAGACGGTGTACAGAGCACTGCCCACCACAACAGGTAAGTTGTGAAAGGCAAAATGGCATGGAGAGGGGCAGATCAAGGGCCCCACAGGCAGGGAGGGAGTGGGGCAGAGGCAAGGGCAGGAGTTGGGGTGAGGGGAGCCCCGGGGCAAGTCATGGGATGCTTGGGGCCTAGATAGCTTGTCCAGAAGCAGGGGGCGGGAGCTCCCACTGCTGCGCACACCTTAGGAGAGGCATGGTGGGGCACGTGTCACCTGGATTTATGCATGGGGTAGAGACAGGCTGCTGAATGTGGGCAGGGCTCTGTGCCCTGCTGCCACTGCCCCCAGGAACAATGCAACACCATGCGCCTGCTGCTGCTGGCTCCTGGAGCTGGCTACTGAGGCAGTGGCAGCAGGGAGCAGAACCCAGCCTGCAGTGGGCAGCCAACCTCCACCCCATTCACATATCTGGGGGGCATCTCCTTAGGCGTGTGCAGAGCAGGAGGCCTCCCACACCCCCGGATGAGCCGCCCATGCTCCGAACATCTCACAACCCATCCTGGTGCCCCCACTCACCCCAGCCTCTGCCTACACCCCCCATACCCCTTCCCCAACTTACCCGCTGTGGTGTGCCTGCAATCCTGGCTGTGTACAGGCTCTGTATCTGTCTGTGCACATCTCTCCCTCATGCTGCAGCTGCCCAGAACCTGCATCTGAGCTGCCCTGAGGCCCTCTGTGCTGTCCCACATTTGAGAGGGCTATGCCTCATTAGTCCTAGCCTGCCACCACCTATGGCTGTGCGCCTGCCACAAGTATGTGAGTACAGTAACTTTTTTCATGGAATATTCACGGAACTACCAGGACCCATTTGCCAAGGTCAGTGGTAGTTCCCTGAATATGCCATGAAAAATTATACTTTACCTGGGCACGTATCGAGAATTTTTTACAAGAAAACAACGATTTACTCAGGGCCCTAATTATGGCCATTTATAGACATTACATTTTTCTAGGTTTAATCTGAACTATAGCTTTCACTATATACATGGACGTCTGTAGACCAAATTAAAATTGGCTCCAGTCCAAATTATGTAATCCTCATTGAATGAGGGTTAAAATTAATGCAGACTAGAACAGTATGAATTAGGAAATTTAAACTGTATTAATTAGCATGTATATACAAGTCGTTAGGAACTTGGCAAATAAGCATTGCAAATATCAGTTCTCTCAAGGGAAACTCAATTGGGTCTTTGCAACACAACAGAGGCTATTAGGCACAAAGTAACACCTTTAGAAAGTCAAATGTGCCAACAACACCTCATCATGACCAAGTACCAATTGCAGGTCAATTGCGCCCACTACATTCTGAAACAGCACTGTAGATATCCTACAGTAGGACTGCAACAATGTAGCGGTGGTTAAACAGGCTTATTATCACCTCCTAATTACTGCCAAGCATAAGCCTACACACAGAGGATATGAATTGGGTTTGTTAAGGAGCTGTCCCATCTTGCTGGGATCCAATGATCCCTGCTCACTTCCTACCCCAGGGCCGGGGGGATGGACTCAATGGTCTTCCAAAGTCCAGCCCTAGTGTCCAAGTCTATGACCCTATGCAGTGTATAGGGTCCTTGCTGTGATGGTCAATGCTTGTTAACCCTTGCTATTAACCCTTAATTCAAACTGACATTTTTTTGGAACTGTGTGATACAAATCAGCTAACACGGTTTAGAAAATGGTGAGCACATCTACAAATGGCCTATGTTTCTACTGGGAGACCTACAAGGTTTCACTCAATTTCTTCAGGTGGAAGAAATGCCCCTTCCAGGAGAAAGATTTTTCTGGTGTCTACCTAGAAAATCTCTCTTGTGAGAAAACCTAACACTTGTATGCTCCCTGCCTCTTTTCCCAAGTGGGTACTCCCCAGCTGACTCTCTCAGGGGTTCCTTGCAGCTGAGCCCTTTCCCATCCACATTCCCAGGGCTTCATCACTGTTTGGGTGAACAGTTCAGGTGAACAAGGGAAAGCCAGTGGTGCTTGGAGGAAATGGGATCAGGCAGCATGGGAAAAATTTAATTAACTGCAAGTAACTGTGCTTAAGTGAACTTTCTTGCTGCTTCCATCCAGCTTCAGGAAAAAGAGAACGCCATCTCTGAGGAAGGCTGGGGAAGCCTGGGATCAGGTTGGCAGTGCCCATCACTAGGAGTCTGGGCAGGGGTTAGCCCGCATGCAGCCATGGCTAGAGTGGAAGGAGGAGTTAGAGGGCAGGCCAGGTTTAAATTGCAGAGACTGCAAGGTGGAGGGAGGAGGGCAGTCTGCACTGACCGCAACCTCCAAGCCTAGCCACTTTGCCATACCTAGAACCAGAAGTAACTCCAAGCCATGAGACAACCCAGAGCTCTGAATCACCGCTGTGCCATGACCACCCCATATCCCAATGCCCCCAAACATACTACCAGTCATCATTTCCCTCCAAGACACTGAGACTTACTAGTGCTTAGTGCTAGATTGTCTGAGACTGCCTCCTCAATGAGGGTATCATCTGAACTGCCTCCATCTTCTGCGTTCTGGGTCTGAGAATGGATCAGGGTTTGAGTCACCAGGGTCAGAGTCAGATCATTGCCATGGAACAAGATCACCAAGCAGCCATCCATCTGCTCCTCCATGGCTGTTCTGGCAGCAGGTGGTGGCAGGGAGACACAGCTATTGTTCCCTTCGTTGTCATTGTTGTTGTTGCACAGCACTGAGCCCACAGTTGTGCACTGCACACAGTATGGAAGGAAGCAATGCTGTGATACTCCTCAAAGATGTGGGATGATTCCTCATGGTAGGGGACCAAGGTCCTCACTGTGCTTGCAGACTTGTTGGCATCCCTGCCCTGAACTTACCGGGACTTCAGGCACTTGATTTAAGTATAAATCTGCAGCCAGTCTTGCTGGTGCCCTTGAGGCACCATCTGAGTTTAGATGCACTCGCAGGCTTTTTGGTTCTGTTGGTTGTCCTTGGTGCCCTTAGAAGTAGCGGTGTTAAGTTCTCTTCTCACCCTAGATCACAATGGGGTCCAGTACCTCATTACAAGTCCAGTTTGAGGCCTACCTGATGAGGTCCTATGGGGACATTCTCTGGTTCAGTTCAGTTTGGTTCCTGAAGGTAGGTGATCGCTGTTTACAGAGGAGTACTCAAGCATTAGTGGCAAATCGTGGCAATGCCAAGGGTGCCTGGGGTGGTGTCATGTGGGCTGGGGTCACACATCCTGGGTACAGGTGGGGGTGTCAGCCTGGGGCTGTACCACCCCCTAGGCAATAGAGTTCAGGAGTCTGCAGGGCTGGACATGGTTTAGGGGGTTGCAGAACTGGGTATGGTGTGCACCGGCATGGTGTAGGGCTGCAAATGGCTCATTTTATCTTTGTGGAGAAGACTAAAGCCATCCTCATACAAGCTGGGTAGCATGACCATGAGATACTCATCACCATCAGCACAGAAATCTGGGGGGCATCTGCCCCCCTGTGCCCAACCCCCCCACAAGGCACCAGTGTCTTGTAGAACCTAGGCCCTACTGTGCAACAAACTGGCCTCATTCTGTATGTAGCTCTCATCTGTGTGACTTCCCCAGTCTGCATTCCTGCCTGTGTAACCCATCCTTGAACTTCAAAACCCTGGTTTGACCTCGGCTCGCTCCCTGATCTTTGCCCCTGGTAAGACCTCTGGTTTCACATGGGAACCCCATTTTGATCTTGGCTTGTCCCCCAACTACTAACACTGGTAACAACGGTCACAAACTCCTGCAAGACCGTTCACCTACACTGAACACCTTCAAGAGTAAATTGGATGCTTATCTTGCTGGGATCCTATGACCCCAGCTGACTTCCTGTCCTTTGGGCTGGGGGCTGGACTCGATGATCTCCCGAGGTCCCTTCCAGCCCTAATGTCTATGAAATCTATGAAATCCCTGGTTCTAACCACTAGGCCTAATGCCTCATCAGACCCTGATGATATGTAACAAAGCCCTAATGGATTTCAGAGTATAAATATAGAGATGTTAAGAAATCAAGTCTGTTACATAATGTTCCCATTCTGGGGCGTGGGTGCAAAATATTTGCAGGTTTAAAGCACAAAAAAAAAATCCACTACTTCTTTTTTAAAGCTTCTTAAGGAGATTGTCTGCACATTGAATGTTTAATCTAAAACTTGACAGTAGTTAGATTATGACTGCAAATTTAACTTGAGGGAGGGAGAGGTATATCGTGACAGTGAGCATGCCAGGCTAATTTCCAGCAATCAAGAACTGCCCCCAAAATAGCAAGCTGAAATTCTCATATAAAATAGGAATAATCTTCTAACCACCCCTGCAGGAACTTAATGATTTTGCTTTCAGGTTCTTGGCCCTGGATCATTGCTTCAGAAAATTAAACTGATATTTAGAATTTTCCAAACCCTAGAACTGCATGAAGTTTGAAACCTTAAAAGTGAAGGTATTAGCTAACTGATTCTCTTTTCATTTTTTGTTGTGTTACTAATTATCTCTGTAAAACCAGCAAAAGTAATATTTGTCTCTCCACTATGACATCCTCTTCTGCCCAAGTGTAAAATGCCACTTCATTTCTTTGTTTCTGCTCCTGAACTAACAAGCATTGCCTGTTCCCCTACTTAGACAGGAAAATACCAAATTAATATAAATTAAATACATTTAAAGTTAAGCAAAGTTTGGAAAAAAAAATTATCATCATCATCCAGGTTGTTGTTTTGCCTTCTTCCTGTCCTTCAATTCCTTGAGTAAAGCTATGTGTTAGGATCCATATTTACAACTATGTGCTTCCCTTTTGGAGGAATGAGCCGAGACTAATCCGTCAGAGGAAGGAATAACCTATTGATCAAGAACTCAGCAAGATCAGCGAGATCATATGCTTCCAGTAAGGTCTACAGGACTAACAGGACTGGGAAACACAAGGAGACAGGGAACCAATCACAGACTAGTCCAAAGCTCCTGGCCCAGTTAGCTCCATCCATGCTCCCACTTTGCAGATATGAAGTACTTTTTCAATATGAAGAACTTTCCCAATATGAAGTACTAGAAACAATACCTAATCATGGTTTACTGACATAGAGAAAGTATCTATGGTCTTCTAAGGGGTGCAGCACAGAATTTGCAGCCCAGGGAGGCAACAGTGCTATGTTTAAACCATCTCTGCAGCTGCCCAATACTCGGCTGCACCAGGGTCCTCAGCATAATCTAGACAACTCTGGAAGCTGTACCATCTAGAACAGAGTTGCTTAACCCCAGCCCATGGGACAGATCCTGTCCGGGGACAGATCCCAACACAGATGAATGGCATGGGGTCAGGTATGGTTAGCTGGTGCACCTCACCCATAGACTGACCTCATTTAGCAGGATCTGGATGCGCAAGGTCACACCCCATGAGCCGACCCCAACAGGGATCTGGCCATGGACAGACCCTGCACCACTTACCTGGCCTGCATGGCCAGAAGGTTGGGTGCCACTGATCTAGAACCTCCATAGTGTCACAGCCTGTACACAGCCTTGGCATATGTACATAGCTTGCTAGGGTATTCTTTTCACTTGTCTACCAGGCCAGAAAAAAGGGGTTCTAGAGCTCCTCTATTTTATTTCCACCTTTTCCAGATTAAGAGAGGAGTTAGGAGCAGAGGTGAGACTTCCATATCATTTTATTCCATGCCAAAGTAAGGAACAGACTGCTTGCATAACCTGTTTCCTAACCCAGCCCTCATTCATGCAACTGCTTTCAGTGCTTTTGATGAGAACAGGAAGAAAAATATTGTGACTTTGGTTTTCCCACGTTTTTGGTAGGATCACTTGCCTTCATAACAGGCAAATATGCTGACGTGTAGGGAATAATGCAGACTCAGTATGTGTTTTTATTTTTTCTTTGGTGGTCATTACATTTTACAGAACCTTTTTATGGCTATCATCTTACATCCTACTTAAGTTGCAAAAGTGCATAAAGCACTGAAAAAAACAAAACCCCAAAACAGAAACAAGCTGCAAGCATTTCAGATCTCTGAATTATTCAGTATTGTTTTATAAGGTAAATGCTACACAGCACCAACATTCACAAGACAGTCTATTACATATCAGCAAAGCTAAAAAGGTTGTGGTAGTTTAAACCTAGTACTGCTTGCCTTTTCTTGCTGTTCCCAAAGTGCTTTCGGTCACTGATGCTCGGATCTGTTTGACAGAGAGGCACCTGTTAGCCTTGCAAATGAAAGAAGATCTTAGAGAGTTTGAAATCTGTCAAGGTATTTTAAATACTATGATGGATGGAAGCAGTTTCTCTATCACGGAACTTTAGGAGGTAGCTGAAGACAAACTATTATGTCACAAATGCATTGTAGCGCAGCTGTTTGTGGCTAGAATAGGACAAAGTATATTGAAAAAAAATGACCACCAATTCTTTAAATAAGCATGTATATGATTCGACATAGTCCACACCACTGCCAAATAACTCGGGGGGGGGGGGGAATTGCATCCTATTTCACGTCCTTTTAAATCTGAAAGTGAGACTGTGCCTCATTTTGAACACTGCTAAGCACAACATGTTACTTGTCTACAACTAAGGCTCCTAAGTGCTACAATAATTCAAATAATAGTATCTTTCACCATTTTTACTTTATTTTCCTTTCTAAAGCCTTATAAAGGTAACAGTGAGTAGCAACCAAATCTCCTATAGAACAGTCACAATCTCTGCCAAAGTTCTTTATGGACAAATTCTCTCCTGTACTGATTTTAGCAGTTCATTGTCACATGTAGCAGCAGCTGCCCACTTAGGTCCCTTGAGTGGCCTTCATTTCACACTTGTTTGTCCTCCCTCCTTAGAGTCCTGATTCCACTAAGGCAGGAAACTGCTAGCACTCTTCTCTGTAGTGCTCTTTCCTTTGCTTCACAGATACAAGGGGAATTCTTCTAGCAAAGGGAGGAGTCTGCTGGTGGCCTGCATGCTGACTGCCCACCTAACATCACATGCCCTATTCTCCATCCCTCACTGCAGTCTCTTCATATGATGCACAAGCAGAGGTGACTGGCAGAGCTCTTGCCCTTGAAATATTCTCCATTAGCCATCTCTGCCCACCCAGATTTCAGCACCAAGTTTCAACAAGTTAGGTATATTCTTAAGTGTTTTGCTGAATAGGGACAACATTGGTCTTGACCTTAATGCTAAATACATCCTGAAGCGAGTTGCTAAATCTGAGCTAAAGATGGCCAGTTTCCATAACAGTGGTTTACACCAACATCTTTTGTCCCCAAAAGATCCTCTGCCCTACACAGTTACGAAAGTCTTTTTGAACTGACTGTTTCCCTTCCTCCATTTCTCATGTTCCAGGTTGAGCAAAACATTGACAATCCCTGTGTGCTGTAGTAAAGCATGTTGTGTGTTACAATCATCACCATTTCTTTCGTGGCACAAAGTGTGCACTAGGTGCACCACAACCAAAAGAAGGACATAGTTGCTTCCCAAGAGACAGCACAGTCAAAGTGCCAGCTCATGCAAATAGTATCACAGGTGAATAGAGTAGCCTTGCATGCAAGAGTAGGTTCAGTGAGTCCAATAAAACTATGCAGGTGCATTGGCTTTTGCAAAATCTAAAGTGTTAGGCATGACAAAACAATGAGGCAAGAAAGAACTTTGATGTCATGATTATTCAGTTTGGGAACATACACATCATGATGATCCTGCTAACTTTAAAGCTTGGTATACTAAAAATACATCTAGACACAAAGAGAAAATTGGTATGGATAGCTAGCTCACTGCAGGAACGACTGGGAGAAAAACATATGCAGAGATAAAATTTTACAGTATATTTGAAGGACTCAAGAAGTTCATTTAGTAACTCAATTGCTTCCTTTATACGGTTTGGGTTTTGTTCATGAAGTTCATTTGTATCAAAAGTTATAAAAACATGCACATAAACTCCACCATAAAATGAAAAACATATCTTTAAGAAGGGAATAAGGGACATAAAATCCCAGGTACTGCACTAAAAACCCAAACATTAATGCAACTGAGATATCCATCAGACTGAAAAGGATCAGACTAAGTAGCCATGAGAAACATGTCCGTTCTGAAAAACAACTGAAAGAGTGAAACAGGCACAAATTACAAAAAACAAATGAAAACAATTTCTTTCAGGCTCTACAGAATAATTGATTCATCAGTTTTAAATATTAAAGTATCGAGTTCCTCAAGGACAAGAATATCACTATATTTAAATACAACTCTAGTTGCTTCTCCCTCTGGTCACACACACACACTAAATTGAGCAAGAACATGATACCTGATGAACTATGTACTAGTTATCTGCAACATAACACAGACACAGAAACTGTGGGTAAGAAACTCAGAGCTAGGTACAGACCATCAAAAAGCCCGAGGCTGAATCAACTCAGTCTTTGCAGATTAATCTAAGCTGTACAGATTCAACTGAAACAGAAGTGAACAGACATTTAATTTTGATTCAGGAAATGCACTCACATGCCTGCAGTAGCTCAGGCCAGAAGCCAGGGGCTGCTAGAGTATGGCTTTCTGGCTGTGTGTTTACTTCTTCTTCCTGCTGCCCCTGAGGTCTCTGGGATTTGCAGTCCAGACTTACAACAGCAGGACTCTGCAGGGTTGCTCATCAGTTCCTCTTTCTGCTTCCACGTACCTCTGGGATTTGTAGTCCACAGTCACAGCCAGCAGTAAGTTTGAGCAAGGGAAGGGGTGTTTAACTCCCCTCCCTGGTCCCAGACCCCAGCTGAGGTTTACCTGGAGAGGGCAGTCCCCCCCTGCAGACTAGGCAACATCCCCAGCTGGGCTTGCTTTCTCCTCCCCTGCCCCCCTTGTCAGCCAGCCCTCACTACTACAGCTCAGGAACATAGAGGCAGGGCCAACCCTGCTCCCTGGAACAGACAGCCCAGCCCAGCCTAGGGCTGCAAAATGCTGAAAGACTCTGATTTAACTCAAGCGAGGAAGGGGCCTGGGACAGAAATTCCATAAACTGGTTTGACCCAAATCAGTTAAGTCTGATACTACATTCAACCAGGTTTATCTTATCCAGTTTCAGACATTTTGAAACTGGCTTATGTGTAATGAGCTTCTGTTCTGTTACAGGTTTGAACCAGTTTCAGATCACTTAAACAGGTTTACGTGTAACTTCTGTCCCTAGCCCCAATAATGTCAATCATTATCACACTAATGAAACTAATGAAGTCTCTTATTCTCATTGTTGGAAGAATTTTATCTTTTACCCTGCAGGTTCCAGTGTATGTGGACTCAATCTCTCACCATTAAAGTCAACCACTGTGTCTCTTGGATTTAACTGCTGCAAGAACAAGCTCTATTAGTTAAAAAAATACTGATAAATCAGTTGAGACCAAAGTGAATTTTTTCAGACCTGAAGATATGATCTGCTTCAAATCTGTTTCCCCAATTTTAAAAATCTACTTAGGTTATGAACTTTTACCCAAACATACAAGCCATTAGTAGAATTTTTGGATTGGTCCATCATATTTAACATCAACAATAAATAACAAGATAAAAAGATAAGACAAAGAAGAGGAGGGGGGAGGAGGAGAACTAAAAGTATTTATTGAAGTCTAGTGAATGAGAGAAGCATATGATGTATTTCTTTGTCTTCTTTGGCTGACTTCCAGAAGAAACCTGGCTGACCTTATGAAATCTGAGAAGATCACAGACTATGCTAATACAGGGTGCTGTTTATTTGTTTTGTTTGTTTGTTTTACAGGAAGTAGACTTCAGTTATTTAACATCAAGAACAACATTTTATTACATTATTTTATACCTGTTCTAACAGAAACTTCATGGGGGATAATAAATAGAAAAGGTATTTCAGAATGCTCTAACTGAGCTAAAAGCCACAATGTAATATAGGAAGATATAACACTGTTTCTCTATTTAGGTTGCCTGTCACTACCTCTTGAGAGCTTCTCTTTGAAGACCTTCATTGTTCAGAGAAGGCCTTTGATATGCTACACGGATGAGTTCCTCAGTTTATAGAAGTGAATTTCCTTTGTCTTTTTGAGATTTCAAACACATTGAGGTAAGTTGTAAAGTGTTAAGTAATCATCCTTTTGCTTTTCTCTTTTACCTTCTTTTGGAAAGTCTTGTCAGCCTACCCAAAATCACCAAAGTGTTCAAGTGCAGCCTTAACTCAGCCACCCCATAAACATTTTGCCACCAGATTACTTCCTTGTTTTAATGCATAGATTGAACATACAGCCTGTATCCACATGAGCATGGATGTTTGGTTCCCAGGGGAAAAGCAGCAGCATACCTTGTGTCGCTGCTAGTTGTCCTTGGGGAATGACTGTGCCATGCACCCTCTGGTGCATGGCAGGTTACCCTGGGTGGGGTAGGAGAGGCTGGGGCCAGCACTAGGCTGGCCCCAGCAGCCTTAACTGGGGTCCTGGAGGCATCCTGGGGCTGCAGAAGCAGCAAACCTGCCACTCAAAGCCTGGCCAGCAGCCAGAGCATGGCTCTGGCTGGCCAGACTCCGGTTTTGAACTGTGCACACCGCCCCTACATGTCCTGCTCCATTTTGGGGGGGGAGGGGTTGTGCAGGGTTTTTTACCCCTAGGTATCTAGGGGTCAAAAAGAAACCGAACAAATAAACCCCATGCTGCTCCCTTGTGGCACGGAGAACAGCTGGAAGTGTGGTATGTGGTGCTGCGGATAGGTCTGTGGCATCACATACCACATGGCCCTGCTCATCTGGATGTGGACAGAGGCCAAATTAAGGTTGCATAGGCATTCTGGTCTTCCAAATATTTGATTTTACAACTTAGATAATATTCTTATAAACATATTTTTTTAGGTAACGAGACATAAACCATTTTATTGTATATCTGTGTCTGTATATGACGTGTATATGAAAACTCAGGAAATTAGATTAAATTAAATTTAATGGGAAATGCAGTGGGAATAGAAGACCTGAATGTTATGGGCTCCTTTGAAAGTCCCAGCTGTAAAGATTAAGATCAGCTCTTGCTACATCAGAAGAATGACAATGACAACAGGTATGGGTTACCCTTCTGGGTAACCCATCTAAATACTAAGTAGGACAGAGTCTTTTTAGCATTGAAATGAGAAAAAAAAATCTGTTTTCAAACCTGCTCTTCTTCATTCAATTGAGAGAGTCTGCGACTCCCATAATCTATTCATTCTAGGATGTACTCACCTAATTTGAGTTTCTGATAAAAATTAATTGCAAAACTAATTTTCAAATTAGTTATACTGAAAAAGTGACTAACTGAAAAATTACATTGTTGTTCTGGAGGGGAAAAAAAGCGAAGAGCAGTATAGCGTAGTAAGACCCCAAGTACAGGGGCGTAGGCCTTGATTCAACGAAAATCTATATGGTGTTAGCCACTTAACCTGCTTAAGTGTTCAGCTTCTTCTGTAGGCATCAAAATATCTATGGAGATATGCCTCATTGATGCTGCTTGGAGATTACAGTACCGTCAACTGTTATTACTCAATATATATTTTTCTTCTTTGGGCCCATCTTTTCTAATGGCTTTTGCTGGATTAAAAAAAATGTTAGTATAAAGCTGATTTCACATTTGCAATAAATCGTTTTAATTGAAAAGAGTTTTCACCATAAAGAAAGCAGATGCACTGTATGATGCCAAAGGTCATGCAATACATTTACCAACAGAAATTATAATATAGATTACAGATATATGTATGGTAAACAGAGTGCATAATACAGATTATTTTTGCAAATCTGAAAATCTGAAGTAAAAATGCAATGATCACTTTGTTTCTAAAACAATGTAATTTATGCCAGACTGCTTATATTAATTCAGTATTAGCTGTCCCTGGTATTCTTTAATACTGGGTATGGATGCGTGGAGTTGCATAAATATAATGATCAAAATCAATTCGATATACCATGTTATTACTACATTATGATAAGGAGATTGCAATATGAAACTACTTTATGGACAGCTTCATATTTTGCAATTCATAGAGCAATTAGCTTTAAGACAGATTCAGTGAACCTGGCCATGAACAGAATGCAAATTTTGGACATTATTGTTCTCGGTTTAGATAAGACAAAAGGTCATTCATGTAAGTTAGCATTAGCTGTATCTGTCCCTCCAGACGGGCAATTAATGGAACAGGGTACTATTAGCAGCTAAAGTCTTCTGGAACACCAACAGTTGACACCAGTAGCAACTATGGTTTAAAAAAAAAAACCCCCACACGTCTTCTGAAACAGTGATGTTCATTCAATGTGTTTTCTAGTTAAAATATTCCTTGACATTTTCATTTTTCTCTTTCACTGCTTGATTTTATTCATGTTGTAACAAGGACAATGCAAATCAGTAAAATCACAGTGACATTTTCTGCCCAAGTACTTAAGACTGAGTTGATGGTAAGAATTTCAAAACTATGCTTATTCTGTGTATACATATGGTGGGATGAATGTCTGAAAACAAGCTAGACAGATTAATGCACCTTTAATTATCCAGTGTGACCCTTATATAATGACACTGTTAAGGAGCATGATGGGAGATGGCTCAGGTCTCCAGCATCCCACTCAAGGAAGACAATGAACACCCACTCAATGAACACATGGCTGCCAGCAGCAGTTACCCATTTTTTGCCTTTTCCACTAAATTGACACTTGGGGTGGTTGCCCCAATCACCTGCCAACTAGTTATGCTATTGGTGGTCACTGACAATCTCCTCTGCTCCCCCCACCCTTCGGATGGTGCAGTAGGAGGGAGCAGTCTTCTGTCATGCCCCCTAGCTGGAGAGCAAGCCATTGCATGCAAACACAGCAAATGTGAAGCATCTGCAGTAGCATAACTAGGCAGGGCAATAGGGCAACTAGCTATCTCAGGTGCCAATTTGTGGGGCAGAGGGGTGGGGGAAGGAGGAGAACAGCTGCTGCTGGCAGCCTTTTGATTGCTATTGCAGTGGCAACTGGGAGGTATCTTTGCCCCTGTGCCCCAGGCGCCTGGCCGTGTCCCTACGCTCCCATGTATTTGTAGCCAAAATGCTCTATTTTTAAGCTTGGATGCATTTCAAATGTTATGTCTGTCCCTATTCTATGTAGCTATTTATAGTAATAAAATTAATCACATGCCTAAGTGTTTGCAGGACAGGGAATTAGGTTTGGAGAGTTTCCAAACAGGTGGGATTTCTGTCCATTAGCTGGGCTGTACCTCTATCAGTCATACCAGGCAAATAAACAGGTCCAATTGTTTTTCTTTATACATATATATACATATACACACACATACACACGTTTATCAATTCCATCTCATAGGAATTAATCCAAGCTCCAGGCACTGCTTTTACAGGAAACACTTTTCCAGGTAAGAAATACACTCATTCTTCAGCCTTCTGTACAACACTGCTGACAAAAATTGGCAGCAATTGCTCAGCAATGCTTCTGCCGGTTATATCTTCTGTTCTGAGTAATTCACATTTAATCAACATTAAAACCCCAAGCAATGACAAGTTAACAAAATCAAATCAGATGAAATTCATATTCAGAGAAATGCTTGAAAAATATTTGCACTGAATGCCTGAATGAAATAGCTTGGGTTCTCATGTAAATGCCTATAAATTAACAATGTGCCAGATTCAAAGTAAAAAAAACATAAGCTCACATATTGGCTTCTTTCCCCATTTACACACCAAAATAAATAGGCAGAATTTCAAAAGAATTAGGCACACTGCGTGCTGTATTTTAAATCTGGCTCTAGTTGTGGTTGCTGAGAACCTGAAGATCTGGCTCCATGTCTCCAACATAAATACTTGTTTCTGTATACAACTAACATAGCTGTGATTCAATACAGTCTATACACTTGGACTTTACACAGATGGAAAACAGAGCAGTATGAAAGGTGAAATCCAACCATTCTCCCACAACCTATGGAACAAAGCAGGAGTCACAGCTACTGAGGACCTCCTTTTCTAGCCCACACACAACACAGCACCAGTGCTGAGATGCTTTCTGTGGTTGCAGGAAGTGAAAAGGCAAAAACTCCCCCAGTCACACTTAAGAGTTTCATTGGATCCTATAAACATCACATGGCAGGAAAAAAAAAAATCATCCCTCTAGGGCAAATTGTCTATGCCTTTCTTATGCCCAAATTATTAGCAATACGAGTTATACCCATTTGCCATAGCGATCCTTGTCATAAAGCCTACCTTTATCAATAATTACCTTCTCAGGGTAATGACAGCACATTGTGTCAACTGTTCCTAAACACCGAATACTGGGGGAGCACATTGTTTGCAATTCTTATGTCTTTTCTAAGGCACAGCAGTCATGACGAAGGTAAAAAAAAAAAAAAAATCCTTGGAAGAGAATTTCTGAGACAATAAAGTCAAGCCTTTAAGCCTGTCCTTTGGATCTCACTGAAACTCATTCAATGATACGAGGCTTAAAGTGGAGTTTATACTGTGGCTTTGCAAGCTGAGAGAGCAAACTACTGAATCAAATATTTTATTTTCGTCCAAAAGAGTACACTTACCAAACTCTTCTATGGATAACAATGTAAGCAGAATTTTTACTTCTCGTTGTGACTCAACCATCTCAAACATCAGACACTGGAGAGAGACTGTAACGTGGCTTTGAAAGGAGAACTTTCAGGAGCAAGTCACTGCATCGACCTGCCTATTCTGTCACTGAAGATACTTGAATCTCTTTATTGCAATGAAGAAAGGAAGCTGAAAAAGGCCACTTAAACGGGAAATTGAGAAGTATGTAGCCATAAAAAAACCACAATTCTATCAGTTTGGTCTTCTGTTTTCTGCATATCATAATGCTGTTCTTCGCTGCTCCAAAGACTTAGAATTTTCTGCATTACTATATAGGAAAGTTCAGTCTGAACCCTCTTCTCTATGGGTTGCCTCTCTCTGAACATGCTGGTGAAGTAATGTGTAGTGTTTTTGCTCCCCAGGACTGGAGTTTATCATGCTGCCTTAAAATGTCAAGTACACTTGCTTAAGTAAGGAAACCAGAGTTTGGCTGAAAGGACTCCCACTGAGAACCCAGCTGCCAGAATGATGGCCTGGGCTGGGGCTCACAGGAAGAAAAAAGTACTGGGGAGTGGGGAGGGGCAGGAGGAGGATGGAAGGGAATACAGCAGAATTTCACAACTCCCATAAAAATGAGAGAGGGAGGGAAGAGACGCACAGGGTGCTTCAAAATCATATTGCTTGCTAAAAATGTTCCTTAATTGTCCACTCCAAGGCAGGGATATGTTTCCCACCTTCACCATGGGAAAGGCCATTGAGCACAACAGGATGCCTCACAAAGAAGGGCCCTACTTGTCATGAGTCAGTGGGACAGAACTGGGCCTTTTGTTGATGCACAGAAACAATGTGCTGCTAGTGCAAGACTTACTCTCTTATTTCTAGAGTAACCTTTCATTTGCTGCATTTGGTTGGTATAGGTTCCTTTCTACATTTGTTGAGCTCAGCCAGTCTGAATGTACTTGGCTTGGAGTTGGGCCCCTGTGTCTGTCATACTGGCTGAGGCAGAGGGGAAGGTGCAACACGCCCTGCCAATTTGCATGGTTGCTGCAGATGCTCCCAGTTACCCAGGGGAACGTTTTACCTCCTTACCACCAAATCTATGTGAAGAACGGAAAGGGTGTCAGGCTTTTATTAGTCGGTCTAATAAAAGATATCACATTTACCCAAAGAACTTTGTCTGCTTATGTCCTAGCACAGCTATGACTAATGCCCCCGGAAGAGTGGTGTCAGGGCATTTACACTAAGTGGAGCTCAGCACATTACATAGGCAACTGGAAAAATATTAAGGTAAATATAGTCTCTCTCTCTCACACACACACACACATATACACACAAACATATTCTCAATTTTCTAGTTTTTCATGCATCCATTATATTTTGGTTTCTTTAAACTAAGGCTTGTGACTTTTTATAAATTCACCAGCACTTTTAATTAAAACTGGGATGAAAGGTAAATAAAGCACTATAAAAAGTAAATCAAGGTAGTCATGGGGTAATTTATATAAGGTTAAATAAATGGATTTAACACAGGAAATGAGAAATCAGAGTAGTTAACCAGTCTGTAATTTGACAAAGATAACTATGAGCCCTTAATAGTGTTTGCCACTTAGATATTGCCAACAGCAAGTTTATCTTCCCTGGACCATGGAAACAGTCTGTATATACACACACACACACACTCTCAGGGGTTTACATCTATATGGAAACATGTAACAGGAGACTCTCAAACCATCTATGCTGCCCAGAGCAGACCTCTGCCCCAGCAAAAACAGAGGTAATAAAGCCGCTTCCTACACTGTCTACTCCCTGCAGCTCCCAGTACAGAGCAGTGGCCACACAGTGGGTGTTCAGTTAGCACCAACTAAACCAACCCTCACTCAGAGACCAGTTACAGCGGGCATAAATTAGAGCAGCCCTTAGGCAACTCTCCCTGCATACAGGAGTGCCAAGAGCACTCAGAAAGGAAATGCCATCAAGTGGAAGCTCACCAGCATCACAACTATACTCTGTGTTCAATTAAGTCAATAACGTACCATCTGATTTAGGTAGAGTTATACACTGAAAATAAAAATACATCGCTATAAGGGGCACCTTTTGTGACCTACCACTACTGTAACACAGGGCCTATTTTCTTCCTGGTCCCCATTACAGATTACCCAGAGAAACTGAATTAAAAACCCAGACAAAGGGACAGTTAATAGGGGTTCTTACCAGGGGAGATGTATGCTGCATCTCGAAGGGGCCATTTTCTATCCCCCGAGAAGTACCACTGAATATCCTCTCTGTGGACTCAGAGGACAGGAAGAATGGACACAAATAGTCCCTGCCCTCATGGATCTTGCTGGCAGTATGTGGATCTTGCTTCTCTCCATGTGCCTATGGACTGCCCATGCCCAATTGTAACTCATAGTTTTTAAGGACTTGTCTAAAAGATGTCATAACAGAGTTTGGTAACTCAATTGATACCTGAAGTTGGCATTAAAATAACGTACCACTATGGTTAAGTGTAGCCGAGATTGGAATCGGGCATGCATTGCTGCAGATGTTTCCTTGCCTCAATCGAACAGCAGAAGCCTTAACTGCTTTGCAATCTCCGAAATGGCCGTGTACCACAGTCCTCAAGTTCTACAGACACAAAGCAAGTCAACAATATAGAGAATGGGTTGCATCATTTCAAATGAATGGTGTAATATTTGTGTTTGCTGCACTGAGGGAAACACTTCAGCAAATAACTGAATGAATCAGCTCTTAGTTTTCACTCATTTTTTGACTATGGAAGAATAATACAGCAATTCTTCTGTTGCAAGTAACTCAGAAAGACCACAGCAAGTCTTAGTGCTTTTAACGCTATGTCTTCCTATTTGAAATCTCTGGCTTTATCCTGTGAATGTTTGCACACCTAACAATGCTAACATGGTGTGGCACTCTGAGGCACCACTGAAAGGATCTCAAGACACCCCAGAATACCACAGCACCCTGCCTGAAAAATCACTAGTTTTGAATAGAAAGCTAGTAAATGGAGCAGAGCACCTCAAATTTAGGGCAAAAATAATCCAGCTCCTGACAAAGTATACAAGCAGATGCCTCTCTCTAAGGACATCAGTCTGTTCACCACAGTCCACAGGGCCACTTCTACCTTTGAGATGAGCCACATCATAAATGGAGCAGGTTGGACATCTCAGCCCCTAAGACTGATTTTTGTGGCTTAATACTTTTAAACTATTCCATGTCGCTGGGTTTTTGGCTGTAGATGTGTTGGTCCAAGAACATAGGCAGGCAAGCAGAGACTTCCTATACCTGAAGATGGGTGATTACGCCCAAAAGCTTGCTAAGAACTTTTTTTCCCCAACTACTCAGTTGGTCTAATAAAAGACATCTACTCAAACATCCTTGCCTAAATTATTCCACTCACTATGTGCCAATAAGAAAACACTGCAAAGCATCAGAAAATGCTTCTGAAGCATTTTGTTTTCAGCACAAAAGCCTCCTGGGCTCATTATGTATATGGTGGTACAGGTCTTCTTTTTCTGGGAGGCCCCATCGGTTTGTCTTTCTGGCATTCTCAGTGCAATCAACTTAGCGGTGTGACCTTCAGAATCTATTTACTACAAAGTAATTTGTGCTTCTTCACCACAAAGGGAAGGGGAGGAGGGGGAATGACACAGTGAATGAGGCACTGGATTGGGTGGTTAGGAGACATGGGTTCAAGTCCCAGCACAGGTGGACTGCCTGGACAGAGGATTGCACAATCATTGCCTCACCTTGTGTCTCAATTCTCTGCATTTTGCTGCCTCACAGGAGTGCTGGAAAGACAGCATCCATCACTGAATGTGAGGTCTTCTGTCTATTCACCTTTAGAAGCAAATTCACCTAGAACAAAAAGATTTCTCCACAGGAAATTCTGATTGAGATGTTTTAAAGCAATGTCATCAGTGATGCACTTAGAGCTGTTTTTTCGTTCCATTGCTACACAGGAACAAGTGTGTGAGTTGTTTATTCATGTTATCTTTCTGGCACACTGCTGTTCCCCATTGACAACAGGCCTCAACTGTTTATTAATTTATATCAGATGCCTACAATATGTCCTGCTAAGAAGTCTTCCAGAAAATGTGACTTGTATTAAATCTACTTCTTTTTTTTGTTTGTTTTTTAAGTGTATGAGGGCACATCAAGCAATTCCTTTTCATTCTGTACCATGCTATACAGTGGTGCAAAATGCCAATCATTAAATAGGTTCACACTGCTACAGAAATCAGCAGGGGTTGCATGTGGCCATATGAGGGGATATAAAATGCTACCGCATGTTATTTTGCTTCAAGAGACTGAAAAAAATTGGCATTCACAAGGGGAAAAAAAAAGTCTAGGAAGAAAGAAGATGGGAATCTACCTGAAAGGGGAAGTTGATTACTCTTGCATAATGTAGATAAAAAACATTTTGTAAGATATATGTAATTTAATTTGCAGCATAGCCAGTAACTAACGTGTGACAACTATTCCAAACTGAAAAAGAAAATGTGTGTTGTAATAGGAATACTCTCCAGTGAAAATCAGATTGATCCAGTCTTCTAAAGTGAACAACAACAGTCTTTCCACTGACATCAAAGGGCTTTTGATCGATGATTCAGAACCTAAGGCTAGGTAGCTAGTTACTGGGTTGCAATGGATCGGTAGATTCTTCCTCATAAATCTTCCCAGGAACAAAGAGTTTTCAGTCTTGAACATACTCGGTTGTAGATGTGTTCTAAAGTCTGAGAGGCTAACTAGGTAAAAAATATTTGGTTCAATTAAGAGAATCCAGGAGTAACTTCATTTTTTTAAATTGGATCGTGAACCACAATTTTACATCCCAAGATCCATATACATTAAACTACTAAGAACATGAATTTAATCTCCTAAGACCTGCTTCAATGAAAGCTCAACCCCACTTTGGCAAGATCAACTTTTCATTTGAATTGAGCTTCATTTGTGCCGGCTTTGGGAAGCAGATGCAGGATAGAGTTTTTAAATGATTTTATCCCTTAATATTTTAGAACACAGAAGAATATAGAACATATCTTTAGCTCTGTAACTGATAACAGAACAGAGGAAAAGTCTGTATCAACTGAAGAAACCTCGACTAGAGTACCTACCTAATTATCAGTCCATTCCCTGAAAATGAAGGATTTTCAGCTCAGGTAGTATAATGGCAGATGCTATTCTTTTTTCATCACGTGTTGTTTTTGAATCATAAAAATCATGCTATCAAAGTATGGTCAAGCAAATGCAATGCAGCCACAAGAACAGGAGAGTAGAAAATGCCATCCCTTCTTATGGAGCCTAATTTCTGGACTAGGTCTGGGTAATAAGGAATCACGGCAAAGCCCATTTCCCACGGTTAAATGTTGTTCAGTGCCTAGTAAAAAGGTCTCTCAGACTAGGCACAGAAATTACGCATAAACTGGTATACGTGATCGGAAACCAGCTCAAACCTGTAACATAACAGAAGTTCAGTCCACATAAACCACTTTCAAAATGGCTGAAACTGGTTTACAATAAACCTGGATGGATGTAGTATCGGACTTAATTGATTACAGTTAAATAAGTTTACTGAAATTCTGTCCCAGATCACCTCCAGATTTAAGCTGTCTGCTCCAGTCAAGCAGGGAGGTATGCTCTAGTGGTTTCTGGCTTGATCCACTGCAGGCATATAGCCGTATTGCCAGAATCAAAAGTAAGCATCTGTTCACCTGCTTATTGGTTCAATCTATGCAGCTTAAACTAACCTGTGAAGATTGAATCACTTCAGCCTGGGGCTTTTTGATTATTTGTACTTAGCCTTACAGAGGAGCTATAATAAGAACTAGGTGAAGGGAAATAAGGAACTCTGCTGTAGATTTCTTGAAGCATAGGATTGGACAAGAAAGTTTACAGGCAACCAACCAAACTGTTGGCCTGATCTCTCCTTCACTTATTTCCTTACCCTCTATCACAGGCAGTTTCATAGGAGTTAAAGAACTATTGCCTGCCTTTTTCCTTGGACCACACCAACCCACTTCCTTCTTCCTTGTCCATTAATACACCATGTGGAGTTACGTGATTATGCACCTGAGCAATTTTGTATGGAAAAGGCATGACTGCACATAATTGCATAATTTTGGGGGCTCTGTGCCTCCACCTCCATGATATGGAGGCACAGAGCCATGCAGCTGGACATCTGGGTAAGTGGGGAAGGGAGCAGGGGGGAGGGGCTGTGGGTGGGTATGGTTCATGTGCCATCAGGCTGGGCCAACCAGCTCTGTGCCTCCATGTGGGGCTTCCAGTAATCCAACGGGAAGCCGCGTATGGAGGCACAGAGCCTGCCCAGCCAATGACGTGCAATTCTGTGCCTCCACGTGCGGCTTCCTGCTGAAGTGCTGGAAGCCCCATGTGGAGGGCAAGCCCCACCGAATGGCATGTGGACCAGGAGCCATGCACCATCAGGCTGGGTGGAAAGCTGCACAGGGGGGCATGGAATTGCATACCATTGGGCAGGTAGGCTCCTTCTTGCCTCCACATGCAGCTTGCCTCTGGAGCGCTGGGAGAACCACACGGAGACACAAAGCCCACCTGGCCTGATGGCGCGTAGTTCTCAATCCACACATCACGGAGCCAGACCAGCCAACTCTGTGCCTCTACTTAGGACTTTCAGCACTTCAGCAGAAAGCTGCCCATCAAGGCACAGAGCCTGCCTAGCCTGACGGCAAGTGGCTTCCACCTGCAGTGCCCAAGCCCCATGTGCTGGCACAGAGCCAGCCCAGTCTGGTCCCAAGGTGCATGCCACCAGCCCTGGCTGGCTCTGCGCCAGCATGTGCAGGCCCTGGGACTCAGCCAGAGGCATGCACTGCCAGGGGCTCTGCCTGCTTTGGCTATGAGTGCCCTGAGGGCCTGCTGCCGAACCCCTGATTGGGGGGTGGGGGGGCTGTGCACCATGGGGAAGGGGGGAGTGTAGTGGGGTCGCCCACACCCACCTACAACACCCATTCCACACACACACACACCCCTTTTCAACCCCCTACCCACAACCCCCCATGTAATCCCATACCCACAGCCTCACAAACCCCAAACTTTCACAAATTTCCCCAACCATACAAAGTACCTGCATGTATTTCTAAAAAAGGTTCAAATACTGTTATATTTAGTTTAATTTGTAAAACAAATAAAAGTAATTAATTTAGCATAATTTTGCCTTTTTCTGTGCATAATTCCCTGGGGTATAATTAATGACTCCACATCTTTCCCCTTGAATTCTTCCTAGCCATGGCTCATTACTGAACATGGAGCGTACCTATTGCTCAGGAGTGCCAAAGCAAGTAATGATTCAAGGCAAAGGGCTTGGACCTAGCAAGTTCCCCAGAAGAAGAGATCTGAAATGAAGATGAGAAACACCACCAGGGTTGTGAGAAGGTGCCACTCCTACTAGAGGTAGGTGTAAGCCTCTGCCACCAAGCCCCATCTTTCACTGCAAGATTAAGAAGCATTTGCAAAAAGCTCAAGGAAAGCATCATAAAATACTGGCAGTTTGATCTGTAAGCATCCTTCTCTGTTTCCTCCCTCAGTTGTTTCCCCTCCCCCCTACACCTTCTCAGCTCTCATGTTATATAACTTCAAGCCTCTTCTCCACAACAGCGGATCCCCCACTTTCCTACAAAGAAGCATCTGACCATAGATTGTTCCCCCAGACTCTCCACTTATCTCAAATGGGAGTTGGCAAAATGGGGAGATGCCTCCTTGCTGCAGGAGGACGAAAGAAACATTGCAGTCCTTTCTCTGAGTCATGCTCCAGGCGTCTGGTGTTTGGGCTCTCTTCTGCTGGTAATGAGTTTCTACTTGGCACTACAGATCCAGGAAAACAGATAAGATTGGACAAAATGACCAAAAGGCAAAAAATAGCGGTGGAAGGAAGAGAAGGGTTTCATTATCTCTTCAGTTCATAATCATCACTTGTTAGCTGGGTGCTGGATTCCAGTTAAGCCAGCTGAGAGCAAAACACAAGCCAGGCTTTAGAGAGAGCTTTAGTACTTCCACTGGAACAGTGCAAATCATGTGTTAATGAAAACAGGATTATAAATATTAAGTAGATTATTAACTTTCACAGATAACAAGTAGGCAGCTCACAAGCCTCATGAAATATACAGTTAAAAGAATACCTAATGTTTCCTACTGGGCAATAGAAGAATGCTACCTGGAGCTGACAAATGAAACAACCAGAACTGGGTAGAATGATTTGGAATTCAGAGTCCTTCCATAAGAACAATGATCCCCCAGTGTTATGGAGCAACAACTAATGGCAATTCATGTTCAAGCAATATATATATATATATATATATTTTTAAAGGCAGAAATATAACAGTGCAACTCCTGCATCCTCAGGTCACCACTTCCTGCATGCAGGTGGAATTCTTTGTTGATGGATCTCCCTTATTGTTCTTGGAATAGAGGTTTGGCTACCATCATAGCATCATCTCCACTTCTACCTAGTGCCCTAGAGGGTATATCAAGGATGAGTGGAGCCACAAGTGGGTAAAGGGTAGAGGCTAGGCAGGCAATGAGCAGAAAAGAGTGGGAAGGGACAAGAATGCTGATGGACAGATGGTTACAGTTCTTTTCTGTGGTCCCACCACTATATCATGCTTACTGTAGAGCTTCCTACCAGGGGTTTCCAAAGCCACATGTGGTTCTGATGAAACCATACTTCCCAAAAGCAGAAGGAAATGATGGAGTCTAACAGGTTCAGAGGCAGGTCCTGTGGCTTCTCAGAGGGGGTGATAAACTGTCAATCAAATGGGCAGAACAAAAGAAACCACATGAAGGTTATGTCCCCTCCTTCATCTTGTAAGGTTTTTCACAGGAGGGTATGAAAACAAATGTCAGTTGTGAGTAGATACGAAGCACTGTTTAAAGGGTAGAACTCAGGAAAACTAGATGAATTCCTTTTATCTAGCACTACCTAGCAAGTATTATGTAGATTTAAGCAAATGACTTAATTCTCTTGTGTCTCAACTTTCTGGTCTGTAAAATAAGGATAATTCTATCTCCTCACACTGGGTAGTAAGGTGGTGAGGATGAATACTTGTGAGGTGCTCAGCCATGTGGCAAGTGACATTTAAATTACCTAGATAGATGGATAGTTCCTGCACTGGTCTGGTACCCAAGCTGAAATGGATTTAAATGGCAGTAGAGGGCGAACCCTGGTCCAAATGCAGACAAGACCCTCCACAAAAGCCTCCAAATTAGTTTCCTGCTGTCCAGTTTCCAATGGGAGGATCTCGGCTACATGTCTACTTTATGGTGACAGGGGACTCCCTCCCTAGCTTGCTCCTGCGGTTGTTGGCTGAGGGCAAGGAGAAACTCGGGGACATCCGAACTGTAGGATGCCTACCAATGGATTTGGAAGTATCTGAAGGCCCAGGCTGAAAAATCTGGGAGGGAGGATACTTGCTGGTTGCAGTGCCACATATGACATTTGAACAATCAAGCTTAGTTCAGTCAAAAGGATTTGGACTTGATCTAGCTAATTTGACGTGGAACATGAAAAAATTTCCAAAACATAACCTCCCCCTCCCCCCCCAAAAAAACCAACCCAAAACAACAACAAAGCCCTAGATAGAACCTTGTCCATCCACCATAATTTCTCTCTGTGCCCTAATTTACACTGCCAGTTCCTTTGTTCAGGATCCATGCTCTGTCTACAAAGCACTATGAGTATTCACAGTGCTGTGTAAATAGCTAATCACAGACACACTGCTTTGAGGAATAAGCTCTTGTGATGGAGCAGTGCTTTTTAGCAGAAAGAAAAAAAATGAATGGACACAATTTGCCCTAAGTTACTCAATGTTGTGTTCAAACAAAGCAAACCTATTTAAACAATGGAAGTGAATCATTTGTAATCTGCTGTTGATGTTGTACTGATTAATGAAGAACAGCTCTCTATTAACAATAGTAATGAAAATGACTGCTAGATTAGTAGAGAATAAATGTGTGATTAGAAAGGAATACAAGTGTATTCAGAGAGGAAATAATTTAAACAATGAAAGATAACATCTCACAAAGATGGATAATATACTTCTAGTCAGAAAATATGACAGAAAAAAAGAACAGACAGTAGAAAGATATAATAGAAGTGGGTCCCTCTCTTTTCAAACAGGCACCCAGTCCCAATTCAGCCTAACCACTGTAGATAGTTTATAAAATCAGAGTCCCTGGGAGCTTGTAGTCATTAATAGATTGCTCTCACGCATGCCAGGTATGTAGGGAAGTGTTGTTATACCCATTTTACAGATGCAGAACTCAGATATTGCAAGATTGAGCTATTTGGATCATAAAGGCAGTTTATGACAGTACAGAGCCAAACTGGATTGCAGGGCATCTGGTCAGGCCAAACTGGTCCCAGGGCATCACTCTACCATTGGCCTTCCTGTCTGAAGTCACACTGCCTGAACACAGTATGGACATGTATCCAGACAGACAGTTCATTATCAGAGACATGTCTAGCCCAAACACAAGTAAAGACTGCACAGGGGCAAGCCTGACTTAAGCTACTGGTGTACAGCTGCTGTGAACAATCAAGTATAGAGAAATTTTGTCCTGTTCAAATTCTTCCCTACCCAGCCCTGAAGTGCCTCAAAACATGCTTTCTCCTCTGCATATGCTTTTGAAGTAGCAAAGCTAGCCTCATCAGACTCATACCAGCAGAAAGAGTTCCCCTCCACAGTAAGAATTCACCACTGGCCCTCTGCTAATGTACAGATGTTTTGCACCAAAGAAACTACGTCAAACCTCGATTAGCTGGGCAACTAACTCAGCTATTTCTCTTTGTAAATTCTGCACTAATGGCTTGATCTAGAAAAGGGCTAAGGGAGCAGTGTAAATTGGGGTGGGTAAGCAGGGCACATGACAGGCAAGGGATCACGACAGGGGAAACTCACCTCACTGCTGCCTTGCCTTGCTCAGCCAGTATTTTCCAGCTCTAGGAAGCACAGGAACCCAATGAAGGCATACTGAGAATCATTTTTGAAGAGCAGCAGTGGAATTTGCTGCTACTGGGGAGGACAACTGACCTCCATTTTTGCCCACCTAATTCAGCAATTTTTTTTGTCCTCTTGGTATAGGCTTTGACAGGAAAAACAATATAAAATTAAATTAAATTTGAAAAAGAGTGAAAGTTTCCCCTCTGGCAGCAATGAACTCCACTGTTAATCTAGAGAGCTATGATTCCTAGTATACCTTCCACACTCCCTAGCTCTCATTTCTGTTTCTGTACCTAGAAAAGATGGAAGAGGGTGCTGTTCAGGGTTCATTTTTTCATACTATGCCTCTTAGCCAAGCACAGCATACAAGCTTAAAGTAATAGGAGCTATAGACACCTGTGACAAATACCTCCCTATACCAGGACACCAATGCCTAGTAACTACCTGTTTTACAGATTTAAGTGCATGACTTTAGGCACAGAAGTTTGAAAATAAATCACAAACACAAAAGGTTTAAAAAGTATGACACAGAAAAAGTGTTAAAAAGTACCTACACTGTTGCCTGCCTTAGATTAGTGTGTTTATAGTTAACTCAATATCTCAGAGCAATAATCACTTGAGAGCAAGTCAGAGAATAAACCTGTGAATCAGGTAAATGTTACTGCCAGGTATAGTAACAGAGCAGGTTCTTAAGGCTTAAAACATGAAATGAAAGGGAAACATGAAATCAAGTGGAATAAAAGCAAAGGCAAACAAGAGAGATATTAAATGGGGATTTAGCAAGATGATCCGGATAAGGGAAGCTGTGCTATGGATACAGATCGAAGGGAAACATTCCTGAACCTGCATTCAGCAGGCAGGAAAGGGCTACAAAAAAAAAAAAAAAAAAAAAAAAAAAGCGTGCTTACAGGGTTCAAAACAGTACCGATTTCATTAGTAAGTCCTGAATTTCTCCACTCACTCCTTTTCTCAGTAGTGCTTCTCATCCCTCCTCCTCTACCAATTTATTTTTAAACACGGCAGAGCATAAAAACCACAAGTGGGTAAATAAGAGTTAAACAGCCAGGTGGAATCTTTATACTCATCTAGCAGCTCTCAATCTGCATTGTTTTCTCGCAGTTATAAAATGCCTGGGGTCCCTGCCAATACCAAGTCTTTAGATAGCAATTTTTAATTCAGTAAGTTATGCATGAATAGGTTGTTAAGCAAAATAGTTCATAGCACAAATAAACCATACAGAAAAAAACTGCTATGGGGTAAAATTTTCAAAAATGTCTTTGTAGCAAGAGATTAAAACACTTCCACTTAGCGCCTCCGAAGGTTGGCACCACCAACATCCTCAAAGCCACTATTCAGCTGTTGCCTAAACATGCTGAGCCTACCTAAATGTTGAAGTACCCTATAGCCAAAAAGGGGCAAAACTCTAGTGGGAGTCCCAAAGCAGAGTGCTTCAAACTAGATATAGATATTCCCCGTGATTACCTTGCCAGTGCAACTTGCTCCTCCTATAAGCATGCTTTGAAGAAACTGAAACCAGAAGCAATCTGCATAAAATAGAACATGGCTGGCAGCAGGTTACCCACATGCAAGCAGTTAATAGATTAGCATAATGGAAAAGGGAAAACAGATGATCAGAGTAGGCTATCCATTTTGCAAGGGCACAAGCCAGGATCCCAGAGCTAGGGATCACAAGCTGAGGTTAAACACCAGTCATGGTTGACTAGGAACCTAAGCAGACCAAGGGCACAGCAAAGCACTCTGCTGTCTAGACCAGTGGTCTCTAAAGTGGGGTGCATGCACGATGATCCACTGGGGTGTGGGAAGAAAACATTAGAACTTCCATTTCAATTTATATATATATATTGGGTGTGCATGCTCACAATTTTTTTACTGATAGGGGTGCACAATCAAAAAAGTTTGAAGACCACTGGTCTAGACAGCTTACTGCTGCCTGCTCAGAGCTTATAAAAGCCAGCAGAGGCCTTCTTCCTGACTGATGGCCATGGCTTAGCCTCAGCCTTATTACTTCCAGCTGGGACTTGGGACCAGCTCTGCCCAGGTAGGTCTCAGCTCATTATGTTGATCGGTGAATAGCTGAAAGCACATGCTGAGGTGGGGAAGACTTAGGTCACAGGCAGACATTTCATTTGTGCTGGAAGACAGGCTGGTACACAAAAAGAGAGAGTACAGCCATTTGAGGGATTTCCTGCAGAAGAGAATTAGCTCTTCTACAAGAAATTAGACTGGATACCTACCAGAAAGATCTCCCTCCTTCTGATCTAACTTGAACATCTGTATGCTTCTCAGACAGGCATGGCCAATAAGCCAGTCTACACCCTCTCACTCTAAAGCCAAGTGGGGAGCAGAAGCACTGGCTCCACCCACAGATAAGCTGTCAGGGGACTTTGCCTTGAAAAATCCCCAACTTCCCTGCAAATCATCTGATCAGGGACATTTTCCTGCAGTAGGAACTGATCCAGGGCCCCAGGAAGATTATCACAGGTGAAAATACCCTTCCCAGCCTCCCCCACCACCCTCCCTGCACTCTTCTGCTTTGAGCTGAAGGAGCGTGGGGTGGAGGGAAGAATGAGAGAGCTGCATCACAGCAGCAAGGCTCCCAGAGCTGTGGCTTTAAGATCTGGGAAACACAGATGGCCATGTGAAGCCAGGGACTCAGTAAGAACCTGGCCAAGCTCAGGTCCCAACTCCACCAGCTTTTAAAACATAATGCTGCCTAGCTGGGCAGTGATTTAAAAGCCAAAAAGGGGCAAGAAGCATGCTTGGATTTAGCCTGATTCAGCCATAGAGACAGCTTTATATGTTTTTTCTATGTAACTCAAGGTACGTAGAAAAAGCATATAAAGCTGTCTCTATGGCTGAATAATTGAATCTCTCTGGATCGAATCAGAGGCTTCCGATTTGATTTGGAGAGATTAGTGGGTCTCCTGATTCGATTTGGATTTGGAGATTCGGCCGCAAAATCGGGCAGAATCTTCTCCGAACTGAATCAGGAAGCGAAGCTTCACACAGCTCTAATATAAAGCACACTTATGTGCTCCTCCCATGCGTTCCAAGAAATAATCAAGAGCAGACAGAAGTTGCTCCTGCTCCCATCAAGTCCAAGCAGCTGATACAGCAGCCTGGCATCCTGCAAGCATAAGTTCACCAAGACCTCTGGCCAGGTTCTAAGTAACTAAGTGGCAGGAAGTTGGAGCAAGGATTATGTGCTGGCTTTATGTCACCCCCTACCACACTGACCCAGTAGTATGCCATATTTATATATGTTCTGTACCCTCACTGAGATACAAACCAGATATACCACAGTGCACAGGCTATTCTTAATGGCTGCAACCTACTTTTCCTCTGGTCCAGTTGTAATGGGATGTGAACACATTACATCCTATGCTGCCACTCGGGATCCTAAATCTCTTCTTAGGGCACTGCCAGTTTAAAGCCCTGCTAAACTCTATAGGAACTCCTTTTAGATATCTTGTAATTCCAGCAGAGAAATCTAGCATTTCAGAAATTAGACTTTCACCTAAACTACTTCCTCCTTCAGGTGAGATGTGCCTTGGGTTTGCAAAATTAAAATCCAGTTTGGAAAATACATTACATAAAAGTGCTTGATATTGAAACCATTTATGTTGTTAGGGGTATGACGCTTGATTTACCCAGAAATGGTAAGAAAATTCAGTATTATAGTCTTTGAAATGGGAATTGATTTAAAAAAAATTAGGAAGGATTTTTGGTTGGTAGGATTGTATCAGGAGTAAATTCTATTGCACTTTATGGGAAAACTCTATTAACAGGCAATGAGATCTATAGTAAATGAGTTACCAGTGATTGCTATAGTTTTACTATGCACTTTGCTGACTTCTAAAAAGCATGCGACAAAAAATGATCAAAAAGGTCCCCCAGAGAGCACTGCATGACTCAATGGACTGGCAATATATGGGTATGGTTCCTTTCATCTCTGCAGTAAGTCACTGACTCAAGTCTAACTCTCATCGATGTGGACTGAAAATAATGAATATTGTGTGGCTATATTATAGTGGTCTACATACTACTATCCATTCATCTTTATTATGTCCTGAATAGTGATGCTTTAGCAACGTGAACTTAGGGGGCTGAGGAGAGCTCTCAGGGGCCAGATATTCATAGTGCAAATGTCACTAATTTGTTGTCTTGCTCACTTTATTAGGAACTGAATGCACTAGAGATAAGCTATGGATATTTAATGTCCTATACCTCTGTGGGAATGTCTCTACATCTAGCCAATGAGTCTCAACCAGGGTACCACAGCACCCCAAGGTGCCTTGAAATACTGTCAAGGGTACCTCAGGTGCCACACAATGTTAACACTGTTAGGTGTGCAAACATGATTCACAAGATAAACCCAGAGATTTCAAATAGGAATCCATAGTGTTAAAAACATTCTGACCTGCTGTGGTTTTCCCGAGTTCCTTGCAACAGCAGAATCATTTAATTCCTTTGTGCCTCAATTGATCTGTTACTTTTCTATAGTCAAAAAATGAGTGCTTTAAGTCTAAAAAAAAGGCTGAGAACCACTGATCTAACCAACAGTTTGTCCAGGGTATAAAACCTTGTACACAGTGCCTGTTTTATGGGTAAGCAGAAGCCTGTTGGTCTGCAGGCCTAAGCTTCTGCACCAGATTCACAGAACCTTTAGACCGAATTACAGAGCTCAGAAATTGCACTGCTGTAGGTGGAAACTTTTTATGTCTTCTGCCTTCGTGCAGAGGCTCCTGTCACCACAGGTTTTCCAATCTATACAAAACTGACAGACTTCCCGAGCTGCACTCGTAACACAGTCCCGTGCTGTTCTTGTAGGGTTCTCCAGTCTCTAATGCAACATCCAAGTGTTTTGGGGAGAAGATTGCAAGCTCTAAACAGGAGTGATCTTTGTGTTCTGTGGTTGTACAGCACCTAGGACAATGGAGTCCTGGTCTAGGTCTAGAGTTTATTGCTGCGATTCACATACCAAATTTAAAAAAAAATCCAGGGATCAAAAAAAATCCGGTTCAATCATCAAAATGATTTGTGAAATGAAAAATCCTCTAATAATAAAGTGTTCTTCTCATTTTAAAGAAAAATAAATACTACTGTAATTGAATAATTATTAAGAGATAGCAATTTTGGTAATCAAATGTTTTGGGGTAAAATACTCCTCTGGTGCAAAGGAGGTACAGCAGGAGAAATGACTTACTATATTAAAATGTTAAAAGCAAACACCCACAAACACCTGAAGTTCTTTTATTTTGCCTTTTGGTTTCTGAGTTTTTTGGGTGCACTAAGATCACATTTTCAAGTTTTTCACTGCAAGGACAAAGGGCTAGAAACTTCCCTTTTTGATGGAATGGAGAATTTCACAGAAATAATTTCCAGGAGCAGGTGCTGGAAGAAAAAAAAACACTTAGTATCACAACACCACAGAAAGAATGTGAGAGCTGGCAACTGCGGTGCAAGCTTTAGTGGAGTTTTCCCCATTAATACCAGCAAAGAATTTGGCCCCTGGATGTTTCAAGCCTCCTTTTGCAGATAGCAGCCTCCACAGCCGCTGGCCCAATGAATGCAGGCTTCTATTTCCTATTCAGCAAGGCTAGCTCCTAATGAATTTTCATACCTGCAAATTCTACAGCCAAGGTTTGTATTCTTTACAGGTGAGGTCTGAAAGGGCACTGTGCAACAGCTTGGCATGCTGCCTAACGGAAGGATTTTCAAAAGCTCTCTGAACTGACCTAACCATGTTCCCATTCAAGTTAACGGTAACAACTCCCACTAGAGCAGAGTGAGGCCAACGTTGTGGTATATCCTTCAAAATGGACCTGATAAAAAAGAAAACAGATTTATTTTCCAATCTCAAAGGCCCAGGAATAGCAATGTTCTCACAGCTCCAAATACTTCTGTGTATGCAAAAATTAATATCCCAGTACAATTATAGCTAACACAGAAAACATCTTGTATTTCACTTTCAACATGCTGTTTATGTAAGATACGTACGCTTTCTTTATAGAACAGAGAAAACCAGGGAAAACTAATTACATATCCTTGATGTTGTAATTATATTATTTGTTTTTTAATTTATGTAACGGCAAGCAGGTAAACATGAAATAACTAGGCAATTAGTATCAGTAATTTAGGTGAGGTTTAGGTTAATTAGAACTTAAATACATTCAAAGATTTATCAGGGACTAGGTATCTTCTCATTGCACTGAGCAAACAAAAATCTGACTTTATCTAGAGGGAGTAATTGTTCAAAAACAACAGTGTGTTAGAGAGTTTACTGAAAACACTCTAAACAAATTAAACATTATTCTCAAAGCTGCCTACAAAGGAGTATATGCTTCCATATGTTAAGCGCCAATAAACGTTGGCCTTCCAGGAGTCACACTTACATACAACAGTTACTTTTTGGCTTGAAAACAATTTATTAAATGTTCAGATGCATAAAGAACAAGCTCAATTCTTGTTCAAGTCATAGCAATATAAAACGAGATTTGCCCCGGTGTACCAGTGAACAAAAGATGGTTCGGTGAGTGAAAGCAACTGTACGGTAGAAATAAATAGCAAAAGATAAAAAGGCCATAGTTTCCAAGATTCTTCAAAAATACCTATGTGAAAGGAATGAATGGGAAATACTTCTTAGAGATCTATCTCTGCGTCTATGCCAGACCCGAGGTATCTTTATGATAAATAGTTTAGGTACAGATAAAATGGCTGTGGCATCATGGATTCAGTAAACAAAACCAACATCAGACCCTGCATGAATATTTGCGCTGCCAGCCCACCCTGACCAGTACATTACTGTAATACCATTGTTAATGGTACCTGCACTAACTACGAGCTCCGATCCCACCTTTGCAGTGTAGATATCCCTGAACGTAACCCACCAGTTACAGGTCTTTGGATTGACGAAGGATAGAAACGTGCTACAACCCCACCTGGGAACCTTTACTGCAAACTTTTTATGTCTTCAGGCCCCTTTTACAGTCCTCAGTGTGTCAGCCATGATGGCTAGCCATCACCTGGGAAAGAGGTTTTCAAACTTCCTGAAGTCACAGAACCTTTCTGTATCATTTCTGTCATGGCACCCCTATCCCATGTCCTAAAATCTGATGTGAAGCCAAGCAACCCAGCCAGCAATGGCAGCACACTGCCTCCTGGCCTGCTCTGCCGTTACCCCAATCTATTTGCAGAACCCCAAAGTCCCCTGAGGTATAGTTTAAAAACCAGTAACATAGGGGCTGATGCACTGCTAAGCGCATAAATGGTGCAAGCATGTCAATAGTCCAGCATCAGGACTATGTACATCTCTATCAGCAGCAGAGGCCTAAACATGCCCTAAACTTTTAGGGTGCAGGGCAGGCATTTCCAGATGCACTAACTTTTGTGCTTTACTTAAAATGCTTTAGGTACCGTGCCTTAAAACTTAATAGACATTCCCTGGGTTGGTGCCAGTTCGGTCCTTTACTGTAGTTCTGTAGAGTAGGAGGCAGGAAGCACCGGACGCTGCACAATGCACGCAATTGCTAGAGGCGTGCTGATACCACGCTCCAGAGCTAGCTAGACTTGGTGATAGAAATCAGTAATTACCACTTTGAAAAGCCCCAGTTAAATACATGTGCAATAAAGGTGAAGAAGGTTGGCTGAGGAGACCCACTGCTGCAGTTTGCCTTACATTTAAAACACATACAATGAGGTTTAATTAAGGTAACTTCTGCCATTTTAAAAACAGTCTAAAGTTGCCCGCATGTATTAAGCAACAGCTGTAGAACACTTCAAGTGGCAAAAATCATCAGGTGTATGGACACCCTTGGTGCTTATGGGAAACTTGCTACAGAGCACCCTGTGTTCTGCCTATGGAGGGGCGATCTTGTGCTCCTGGTAAAGTTACGGGGACTTTACCACATAAGAACTGCAGGATTTAATCTTCAATGTGGAAAACTCCTTTTGACAACATCAGGAATTTGGTGAACAAAATGAATGTCCTGAAGATTTTTTTTTAAACCAGTTTCCATAAAACTACCATAAATATGTAGGCCCATCATATTTAACTAGTTGCAACATGCTGTTCAAATGGAGGTTAAGGAATAAAGTAACAAACAATTAATAAATTCCCAGTATCACACTTAATATTTAATCTGACTTTGCAGTTCCCTGATTTAGCAGTCATTTTAAGATGAATACAAAGAGCAACTTCAGGCTTAAACCCCTGAAGGAATAATCAGAAGTCCAAGTGGCTCCTGACAACATGTCATCATGCTAATTTTTTTTGATAAATATTTATATGCGATTTCAGAGTCAATGGCTTTTCCTTCTCTTTATTAAATAGTCTGAGTGGGAAGGGGGAGAAAAACCTATTGTAATACAATTTCTAATGCTTTCCATTTAATGGCAATAATACAGTCAGAGAATAAATCATAGGACCACATTTTAATATTTCTTCCTATACAATATACAACTGTTTTTGTTATTAGTATTAGTAATTCATGCTCACTTATATTCAAGATGCAAATTAAATGGGTCCTCTAGCATTCTAGAGGGAAATAAGGCATTCAGAGCATTAGCAATGAAAAAACAGAGGAACAAAGAAACTACATTTGTTTAAAGAGTTGCATTCCGAAGAATCTAAGGGTGCCTGTACACGTGCTCTGGGGTGGGGGAGGGCATTTCAGTGTCCTGAATTTCAAAATGAAATGGAGTTTCAGTTAAAGTGCCCCTGCCACCATTTTGAAACATGGGATGCTGAATAAACGAGACACTGCAGTAAACTGGAGTATTCTAATAATCAAGTCTACTTCAACACGTTCTAATCAGAATGCATCAGAGCAAATGTATAGGCACCTAGGAATTGCAAGGAGTTACCTTTAAAGGAAATTTGATGTTCTCTGCCAACATAATATGGCAACAAGTTAGAGTCTGAAAAGTATGAATGAGGGAATGGATAATTGATGAGCGATACATGAATTGCCATATATGAGTGGTATCTCGACTGGCAGAAATATATGTAAACTGGTTAACACAATAGTCTACAGTCTCCAGTGCAATCAAAAGAAAACGTCTACCTATACTGTAAAATAAATCACTACCAAAGAATGTAATGATTTACATTCCACCACCACCACTGATTTACAATGGTCCACCACCACCAAATTGTGAACAAGTTCATCTAGCTAAATACAAGGAAGCAGTCGGAGATAAAATGCATTTTCTTTATGTCATCCTTCTGTCCTATTTTTTTTTCAGTGACCATGGCTGAACCAATTTAATGATGAACCAATAAAAGCAAATTTTGCAGCCAGATATTTTGAGTTACTAAAGATCATTGTAAGACCATTCATTTACTTTTCAGGATTACTGGGCCCTGCTTCTTCTTCATCAATATGCTAATTTGGAAGTAAAATCAACAGCAGGCCAAGCTTTAAACAAGTCTTCAGTTCAGGACTGTGTTTAATTGAATACTTCTTTTTGGGCTTATTCTTAAATTTCACTTAATCTATGGGGTCTTAACACATGCTTAAATTAATGTTTTTTAAATTCTGCCCTACAAAGGAAAGTTCTACCTATTGCAACTGGTTATATAGGATCTGTTTTGCCATTATGATATGCCTCTGTTCAACCCCATTAAAGCTTTCATTAGGTTTGGTAGAGGCGCAGAAGCACACTGTCGACTGCAGGACAAGGAATATGCATAATTAAGAATACAAAGTGCAAAATGCAAAACCTGTATTTATGCTCTGTTGAGATTTCTCTTCCTTACATCAGTGGACAATACATTTCTCTAAGCTAGTACCAAGGCCCAGTATTAATTATGGTGTCCATCTAGTCTGACTACATTTACATTTAAAATTGCCTGTTGCTCACAAAGACAGTAAGATGTTATACAGGCTCAGGATTTCTTCATATCCTGATATTCCAGGGATGTACATATTAAAAAATCATCCTTGCTTCTTTTTAAGTTTCCAGTAAGTTACCAAGCCTCATAAGAAATGAAAAAGCTAACAAAACAGGACGCAACTGTTGAAGAGGGGATAAAGCAATGGAAAGTGTTGCAATTATGTCCACAGACCTCAGTCACTATTCCCTTTTAGAGGCTCTAAATTTGGTTACAAGGGTCTTGTCATCTTGGCTCAGCCAGGAACTAGTTGAGTCAATCACTTTTGTCTCCGAAATAATTTATCGTTTAAGGGGACAATAACGAAAATGTTTTGGATCATGTGACTTTCTCGGTTAATTGGATTGTATCTTTCTATAGAGACAGACATACATTTCCCATAGGCAGTACAGAATAGCTGGGGCCCACAGACTTCAAAAGATGTTACGCAAGTGAGTAAAATAGGCACCAAATACTTCAAATGCAAGTCTATGGGTTAATATATTTAAAAGTAGCAATAATTTTACCAAGCACTATGTCCTACTGCCTGTAGGTTAATCTGTTTAGTATTAATCCAAGGACATTTGGTGCAACTGATATTAACCGTTTTCCATTTAGGTTCTTGGGAAGTAACATTCTACTTGTAGAATTATAGTGCAAAATTAGTAACTGGCTTTAAAGGAAGCTTTAAACAGAACATTGTAATAAAAGCTGTTTAAGAGAGGAGTAGAAGGAATTCAGAAAGCAATAGACTCATTACGCTATGCAAGAATCTTCTCTAGGGAAAATGACGTTATGTCTTCACCGGTCCCAGTCACGCATTTTCATATGCTGAGCAGTTCAGACAAAACAAATTATACAATAACATTTTCCATTGAGAAGTTGCTGCTGCATTGCCTTGACGGACACTCGGTGTCCATTAGCGTTTTCTATCTGCTTCAGTGTTCTGAATCCACATGCTAATGATACTTATCAAAATGGTTCTAGCAAAAAAGAGTGGATTGTCAGATACAATTTTTTTTAAGCTGTGCTGGCTCCTTGATGACCCAATCTTCCCTGTGCTTGCCTGACTGCAAAGCTAATATTTGTTCTGTTGATGCATTTGATAATTGAATACCCTGCGTGGTGAGAAGAGTTCCAAAATCTGTGCATAGAGCTTTCTATACACTAAGCACTCTTCCCTAGTCTAAACAAGGTCAAATAACCAATGTAGAGACATCTAAACCATGGCACAGCAAAACTTCCTCGCAATTATGTACCCAGAAAGCAAAAACACACACAACTCAGTTTCTACCTGACTGTCTTGTAGACAACCTACTGACAAGCCTATGTTTCATAGACTTGAGTATAATGTGAGGATTAAGGAAAGGGTCTCTTTCAGCAAGGGGTACTGCTGGTGGATGTTTCTACCTTATCTTCTTGACTAAATGTTTTATGAAGTTTTGGAGTCCCCCTTTTCCACTGGCTCCCTGTTTTCCTATGCGACTAGGTTCCACAATGGAAAAACAATGTATTTGAGGTGCACATACTTTTAAAATACTCCTGACCTAGATAATTTTATAAGCAGGAGAGCACTGTGGGCCAGCAGCTGGTCACACTGCATTTCACATGGAAAAAACCTGTGTGTTTTTTTAACACTTCAGTGTAAAATGCAGAATATCACACGTGATATAGCTAGGTATAGATGTTATATTTATTGTGTGGTAGGTGCACAAAAAGTGTTCTATAGCCATAATCGAACAGACAGTCAGGGCACTGAAAAATGAACGATTCTGCTCCAAAATAACCCTCGATGGATACGGTATCAGACTTCAGTACTGTAGGTTAGAGCATCATAATGAACATCTATACTAGATCCCATTATGACTCATGGTCGGTTGCATTTTGCTGACATCTTATGGACCATTGCAGCAACCCACTTGCAGGGAGGTGGTCTGGCTTAGGCCAAAGCTCATCTCCTCTGCCCAAGTACTGGGCCAGCCCTGTCCCTGGGCTCTCAGTGACCAGAGGCAGTGATGCCCCTGTTTCCAACCCCTACCCCCCAATCCTTGTTCCCTCCAGCCAGCTATGAGCCATTGTCTGGTATTATTGCTCAATGTGCAGATTCTATCTTTCCCATCTGGGCATTTGTAAAGATTACAGCTTTTGATTAAGTGACATGCTGTCTGCTGGACAACGCACTGACACAGGGGGCTGCCCAAGAGGTTCATCTTGTACACTGTTATTCTGAAGCGTCCATATCCAGATCTTAGTCTGTTCAGCTTGACCTATGTTTCTCTGTCAAAGTTGTGCCCAATGGGGGACTCATTTGGTGATGCTATAAAATGCTCAGGAGTAAATTTCAGATCAGATGACCTGAAAAATCATTTCATTTCCATTCGCTTCACCCCATTCCTAAATTTAGCACAACACATAAGGCTACAGTACCAAGTCTTCTGGGCTCTCCATGACCCCAGAAACCTGGCAGTAGGGGAGTGGATAGGGTCTGTCTTCTTATGTCACTTGGTCTAACACCTGAGAGTGCATGGCATGCATCTGTGTGCCAGTTGTGTAGCCTGTTATGAGTCTTGGATCACTTTAAGTACAGTGTCACACTTTTTAGTGTGCCAACTTCTGGACCATACAGGTGCACAGTAATCTGCAAGAGTAGCAGTCCTGAGAACTTTGAATTTGGCACCCATGTCATGGTGGTTAAATGTCTTAAGGAAGCTATCTATGAGGAAACCTTACTGCTGACCTGCTGCACATGATGTTTATAGGTGAGGGAATAGTCTAATGCAACTCCTTGGCAAGGATATAGTTGCCAACTTTGATATTCAAAATGCTTTTGGCTTGCCAAATGTCCACGTGGAAGACTGATGACACTGATTTATTGATGCTCGTTACTGACCCCTTCCTTCTCAAACAAGCCCCCCTTCCCTCCCCCAAAACCCAAGCCACTGGCCTGAAACAAAGGTACAGTGCCAGGTACCTCCTCCCTACTGTTGTTGGGGGCTTATCAGTCTGTGCTACATTGAGTGGAGCCATAAATCTGGGTAATTGACAACTGACCACCCCAGCCCTCAAGGTCACTTGCTTTCCTGAGAGAGGCTAGTGTGTTTACCAGGATCCACCTGACACAAACCCTAATCCAAACAGGCCCTGATATACACTGAAAGTTTTTGAGCCCCACAGCTAAGATGTAACCAAAAGGTAAAACTGCACATTTTTGCTGGCAATCCTCCAGGTGCCATTTGGCAGAGCAGCTACGAATGAGCACTGCTACAGGGAAGCCGCAGCAGGAAACGGGAAATCTTCCTAGAAATGCACCCTCTTTCCTCCTGTCCACTCCCTTCCTCCCTTTCTTGTTGGAGAATCAGAGAAGGCTCATCCCTCCAGGTCCTGACGCTGGGGTTTCCCAGCCCTCCTGGCTCCCACAGAAGGAAGATGGGACTCAGGTGTCCAGGTTTTCCCAGCTGAGAAGCAGAATGCAGACTTTTCTGTGCCATGGTCAGCACTGGGTTGTGAGGAGCTTTGCTGCTTCTGGCCCTCGGTGAGGGAAAGGGCCCAGACAGAGAACTCAGAGGTTCCTTGCTGTCTCCCTTATCTGCCAGCTCTGCATTTGTGCACGGGAGGTCTGGACATGGAGCCCAAGATGCTGGATCCGGGATGTTTGCCTGGATACCTGCAGAGTGCCAGAGACATGTGCACAGATGGCACCAGTGAAACTCAAAAGTTAGGGCGCTTCTGCCACTGGCTTCTTGAATGCTTGTACTTAGCCTTTGTGTGTAACTTGCATTAACCAGAGCTGAGAAAAGAAACATAACACCATATATAATAAATAAATCATATTTGAAAACTTCTAAATCCAAGAAAGAGATTTCCAACACCATACCAACCCCTGCAAATTAAAAGGAAGTAATTAAAAGCACAACCAAAGATAATGCTTACCATATGGATTTATAAGTTATTCTATCCCTAACTGCCCAAACTGGCTGTTCAGAAGAATGGAGTACAGCTGGAGAAGTAATTAACTAATACAAATAATATATGTTTAAATGTCAACAGTGGTCCAGAGAGGTAACATGAGATAAACTAGGCAAAGATGGTCTTTCTTTGCATGTCTCACCTGCATGGTCTATAGTACCTCCAACAGATGTATAATACTGAGAAAGAGGCAACTTTGCCTTTTTTGTCCTGAATGATCTCAGTGCAAGCACTGACACTTTCTTCACCACTCTTAGGAAGGACCCACTGCTGTGAGAGAAACATAAAAGACAGCCATGGAGGTCACGTCCCGATGAGCAGGAACATGTGGTCTGCAGCGCCTCAAAGCCTTTTGAAGTGCTGTGAAACACACGTGGTACTCGTGATTCCATTTGCCATGCTGCAGATATGCAGCACAGCACCAAAATTAGATACTGGGAAATCCCAGTATCTAAAAAGCCCGTGACACAAAAAAATGGGGTGGCACATGTGGCTGCATTGTGTGCTGCCTGAAACCGGAGTCTGACCAGCCAAAACCACACTCCAGCTGCTGACCAGGCTCCATGTGCCAGGCTCACTGATGCTGTAGGCCTGGGAGGCCCCCAGATAAGGTCACTGGGGCCAGCACAGATGCTAGCCCCAGCTTTCCCTACCCACCTGGGGCAATCTGCTGTGTGCCAGAGCATGCATGCAGGAGCATGCCTGGGGACCATTAGCAGCAGCACAAATATATGCTGCTGCCAGTTGTCCCCAGGGAAAGACACCTTCCTGGTGACGGGCATTTGCCCAGAGAGGAATGCCTACCCTTGTTCCTCCACCTTCATGGGCAAATAAAGTGGAATTTAGAGTCATTAGAGGAGAGTGAGCCTGCCAAATCTAATTAATTATACAAGATGCCAGATTTAAGCTAAAACAATAAAAGCACCAAATTTTCTTGTCTCCCTTACTCTGCAGTTCTAGTCTTCAGCTCTCTGTCTTTCTTTTAAAAATCAGGAAATCATTTTAAAAGCTAGGTAATAAAAGGAGTTCCATAAATAGCTAATATTTATGTAGGTTATAGATTAGTGGGCTTTTTGTTTTTTGGGAGACTCTTTAGCTAGTCTTTACTTTAATCTATCTAAAACTTTAAGCAGATTAATATTTTAAAAACACACCAAATCTCAGCTTCATGGATATGTAACTTCTGAGCATTAAAATGAACTTTCTAATTCCTAGAAAAAAAGCTAGGATAATGTATGGGGAATATAAACCGAAACACAGCAGCCCAGAATAGAAGAGAGTGATGCAACTCTTAAAAATACATCACAGATGAAAAAACAATCCTTTAAAGTTTTATACAGGTCAGAATGTAAGACCTTCAAGATCTTTTAAAAAAAAAAGAATCTTCCTCTCTCTTTTAATGCCAGACACAGATGACCAGAAACTTTTTATTCTTTAAGGAAGAAGGAAGATGTATCCTAGGGAATAACAGAGAACAATGCTTTATTATCAAGTTAACAGATCTAGTAATAAACTAGGTCTTAGAAATGTGACAACATTGTTTATTTCGCACTGATTAGATTTGAGAATGTAAATCTCTGTGGGAGACAGTCAAAGAAAGACGACGTAGCATATATGCTCCAGATTAGCAGCAAGACAATAGCATGTAAATTTAAGTGATGAAACCCTTAGCAAAAAATGAGAGCATCTTAGATAAAATACCGGTCAAATCACCCAATATGATGTCTTATTTATATCTGATTTCAGGGACATGTCCTCACAAAATTAAAAACCTCGTTCAGACAAAACTGGCTAGCTCTTAGCTGAGTTGATTTCAGTGGGTACTGGGTATCCTTCTGGAAACACTCAACATAGGGAGGGTTCAAGCCTTTGATTCACAGTAAAATGAATTATCCTGAGACACTGAACAGACAAGTCACTTAAAGCTGAACATGACTGGATTTCTTTAGTTACCTAGATAATATCACAGAGTACAAAAGAATGACTTGCAGAGTATAACATGGACTGAGCTTTTGACAGTCCCTGTAAACGGTTATGAATATACCAATAAAAATGCTGTCAGTACCTTTTAATTTCAGTGGTAACAGAAGATACTTGCAATAAAAAAAATCACAACTGACAACATTTTAAAATATGAACTACGTTGTAGCTCCACTAAAAAAGCATTGGTGCAGGTATGAATCTTGTAAAATAATTAAGGAATATTACAAACCCATCCACTATATATATTCCACACACACACGTACATTATCTATATAGATAGATCTCTCTCCGTATGTATGTATGTATGTATGTATGTATGTGCGTATGTACATATACGTGCATATACGCTGGGGACTCAGACAGTAAAGTTTTGTCTTATGTCCAGCCTAAAATGGTCTTCACGGAGTTTATGACCATTAGACCTCATCTTCCCTTGGGGTGCCCTGGTGAACAGACGTTCTCCCAGCTCCTGATGCACACCCCTTATTTACTTATAGGCTGCCACCAAATCCCCCTGAGCCTGCGCATTCCCAGGCTGAAGAGTCCCATATCTCTCAGCCTTTCCTTATATAGTGTATAGAGTTTATGGCTCTCTCTCTCTCTTCTACTAAAATCTAATATATCATTCCTGTGTAAGGACTTGTTGGCATGCATAAAATAATTCGTTCGTTCACATTAAATCAGAGCCCTAAACTTCCAGTTTCTTTTCCAACTTTGCATATGCTTTGTTCTCTGTGTTATAAGTGACACTTTTTGGTGGGGGTAACGGCATTATAATAAGAGGAGGAGGAAATAATTGCTGGAGGAGGAAATAATTTTGATAAGGGAAGATGAGTAATCAAATTTAGCAAATTTAAAACGGCAAAATAAAGGTAATTAAATTTCAAATAACCAAATTCTACTCCAATTTACACTCATACAGACATATTGTCAGCACAATATGGAACATTTAATGCAGTTAAAAGAAATATCCCACTTAGACTTCTTAGCTTCCCTCATTCATAAAGTAATGATGCTGGCAAAATATTGTTATTTTTCAGTATCACTATAATCTACCACCACAAAAGGTAAAAACAGTGTATTTATTGAAAGGCTGAAGACCTGATCATGCAAGCTGATCCATGAAATGAGACAGTCTGTGCCTCTTGAGGACCCCGTTGACTTTGATATGGCTCCAGACAGGTGTAAAATTCTATCCCTGTGGGTGACATTGCAGGATCAAGGTCTCATCTTGTCAGTTTGTTCAATTTGATTTCATTTTTACAGTACACCACGGAAAATGATTTAAGGTAGGGAAAGACATGAAGTTGAAGGTTGTATATTTATTGTATAAACATGCCTAAAGTGAACTTTTAGGTCTCGGTTCTTAATAAAAAAAAGCAGAAATAGTATTCTTATTGAACTTTTCTGAGAAGTCTGCAACCTATACGAGTCATAGGAACTTGATCACTCATCTTTTAGTGGCTGCAAGAATTAATTTAGCAAAAGCCTGGCAAAGAACCGACACACCTAAAATCACTGAGTGTTTTCAAAGTATGAGAAGTTTTAGTAATGAAAAAAATTGTGCTATCAAGTCACTGTTCTACAAGGGCAAAGAAAAAAGGTACTTGCTTAGAAATTCAGTGGAAGTTACTGATATTTGCTGGAAAAAAATCTGCTCCGGCCTCCAAAGCAGAAAGTCTGAGATACTTTTTGAATACTGAAATAGAGTGCAAGTGATATGAGCTAACTGAACAAATTTGGAATGAATTTGAAATCTAAAAGCAGAGATGGGTAGGAGATAGTGAGCTTTGTATTATGCAGAGCTCTGAGGAAAAAGAGAATGTGAATTATTAAGAAGGTTACATATAGAGATGAAGAATCACAAAAGCTTAAGACTGACTATGTAATATACAGAAACTGTCACAGACTGAAAGGAAGAGAAGAAAAGAACACAAGGTGGATACTCTGTGGATACTGACTTAGGTCAGGGGAGCACTGCTGATGGAAGAGAAATATATGTCTTTATGTACATCATAGGGGACTAGATGCATCTTTAAATTTCTTGCTTACTAAGTTGCATTTACTAATAAATAAAGTTTAAAAAAGAAAAGAAGGCAAATTGCTAAGTGGTGGTTCCATTCACACATCTGGTGATGGAGGCCTTGGTGCATGGACACTGCTGAAATAGGACAGAAAAACTTTCAGGAACAAAAACACTCAGGATGTTCTTCTGATCCAGCAATCCCTGTTATCATAGTGATCAACTGAGGCCAAAAAGTAAAGCTGTGCAGTCCTGAAAGTTGCCATTACTTACAGTGGGGACAAATGTGTAGTCATCCAAGCTTCTGGCAGACATTACACTTAAGATGTGATTGGTCTCTTAATCACATCTTAAATAGTAACCCAGCCCTGGTGTTCAGGCAATTTAAGGCACCACAAAAAGGGAAACCAACCACAAAAATAGTACCCAAAACAAGTAACAGTTTTGTGGCTGGTTTCCACTAAACCTTAATTTGAATATGTGACAGGGTTAAGACCACAGCACACTAGACCTAGGTGGGCACCAGGGCTCAAACTAGCCCTAGTGTGGTCCCCATCAGTCAACAGTCGGCTTACTGTCAGCAGGATTCAGGACTGCATGAAGGCTCAGAATGGCTCCAATGTGGTCCCCACAAATCAGCTGATTGTCAAATACCTGGCATTCAACTTCCTCGTGCAGAGGGATCACAATCCCACCTCCCCCTGAGCTGGAAGCTAGGACACAACTGGGATCTCCAATCACAAAATCACATGCCCTATCATGTATGTGTGGCATAGCAGGAGGCACAGGTGTTGGGATTGGGGATCAGATTCCATCATGCCTTTAAACGAACGTCTGTCAGTGGCTCAAGTTAGGGAAGTACCAGTCACTTCTTTACATATTTCTAAATTAACATCCTGATGTCTACTGAGGAACATAGAACTAGACAGGACCTCCCAAGTAACCCAGTCCAGTCCCCTCTTATAATAGGCAGTGTGTCACGCAGTTCCTTTCATAAACTTGTTCCACATCATCTGCAAAGGATTTCTGTTTCTTGCCCCTCCTACTCCAGTGAAAGGCTGTTTCAGAACCCAGCTACTCTCGTGATGAGGAACCTTTTCCTAGTTTCCAGACTACATGTATTCAATTGTTCTTGAACCAATATTGTACTGTAGCATAAATGGTTCTTCTCCTGTCCTGGTACTTACCCCAACAGATTTATAAGGATCATATCCCCTCTTGGACTTTGTTTGGCTACGTAAAGCAATGCAAGCCGTCCTAGTCTCTTCCCATGTTTAATTATGAAGTTACAAGTTTAATCAACAAAATGAACTAAAAGAGGGCGGACACATAGGGACACATCCTGTTCCACCTAGCAGACATTTAATTGTTGCCAGCAGCCTAAGCTATAAAAGCTACCTTGTCATTCAGGGGAAGGAATCAAAAGTGCCTCACCGTGATGCTAACCACATTATTCTCTTGTGTGACATGTGAAACTGGAGGGCTTTATTCACACTTACTCAGTGCACTGTTAGGCTTGGGAGGACCCTCCTTCAGAGTCTCTGAAAAACTTAACACATAAGGTGGGGAGGTCTTCCTCCCACTTGCTGCTTTTTGTGCCTTGATTTTAAGGCTTAGATGAAAAAAGTTTCAAAGTATTAAAGCATTTTCAAAACATTAAAAAAGTAACAATGTTTCAGGGAATTAAGCAGGGCAAAATAGGATTGCATACAGGCAGCTGGATGCCTAAGTGTCATCTGATGTCTAATACATGGCCCCTGAAGTTCTGCAGAATAAACTATCTGCAGAGACCACAGAGAATCCTTCATATAATAGGCATGCACTGTACAGCCTGGATTATACAAAACCTCTTCCATTACAAAGACCAGCAAAAACGGGACTGATGCGGCTTTGAGTCAAGAAATAGATGGCTATAGGTATCTTAAGCTACAAAAAGGAAGTTGTATCACAGAGGACATGTTAATATAGAAAACAGGTGGTATATCCTTAGCTAGTATAAATTATCATAGCTCCTTTGAGCTGTGACTATGTATTCCAGCTGGGGATATGTCCCCAAGCATCTGATGGTGAAGTGTACCATGCAGTCCTTGATATTTGTATGGGAAGACATTTATTTTGATTAACAACCAGTCTTATAATATTGTGAGGGATTATGAAGAAAAACAATTTTCAGTTAACAAGGTACTTTGGAAATAAAATCTACTAAAACACAGTAAGGCAACCAGCAGTAAACCAGGGTAGACATAAAGATTAACTCTCTAGGCATGGAGATACACAGTGAAAAAGTGGTATTGCAAGCTTCAGAAAATTCAGGAGACCTTGGATAAATTCCTGGTTATACTGAAATGAGGGGTAAAGCTCTCCAAAATGTCAGTGGGGTCAGAAATTTTCCTTGATATTCTTTTAAGGTGAAGTTACACTTTACACTTAGACCATACTAAATCTGTTAAGCAGTGTTAAAGTCAGAATGTGCAGTGAGCAGTGGCACATTAAGGGCTAATACAGTTGTTTGCCTACACAGCTCTGACTTGTCACTACAGGGCTGGCGAGCAGGGGTATGGCTAAGAGCCAGGACACCTGGGCTCTATTTCTGCTCAGGGGAGAGGGGAAGGTGGAAACAGCACATCCTTGGATGCTGGAAGACTGCAGATTGCTTGTTTCATCTCTGTGAAGCAGACTGAATTACTCTAAGATGAGCTAGGTAGCATGGCCCAGAGTTAACCCTCTTCTGAAGTGGTGCAACTCAGAGATGCTCAAATGGTACTTAGCACAAGCGTTAATGTGAAAATGCTCATATTTTAAGTGCCATTAGTATGGTCTAAGTATAACGTGCAGCTTTATCCTTAGTCATGTGGTATGGAGGCATTTTTTCCCCTGGATTCAATTCTTTATCCAGCAAGGACTGTATTTCTGTTCTGGTTTTGTTGTTGTTGTTGTTGGGGTTTTTTTATGATATCTATTGTAATGCAACTGGAACTTCTAGGTGTTCCTGCCTTATAAATAAAAATGTTTTGTGTGTGTCTTCATGGTAAATTGTGGGTGGTTTACACACATTCATTGTTTCCCTGTTGACAGAAGGAAGAAAGTCTAGCAGAAAACCAATGCTGGACAAACCTGCTCTCAGTTTCATCTCAAAATGAAATTCAGAATTCCACAAGGCTTTTATGAGGCCAGCCCCAGGCGTAACTTAATCCTGATTTAAGCCGATTTAAATTAGCGCATGATTTTTAAAAGCACTCTGTATCTGTGAAAACACCACACATTGGATTCAAACTTTCCGAGAACACGTCTAATTTTAGGTGTTTCCATGTCTTGTTCTTCTAGCTTGAGACACCTGGGCCTGATATTCCAAAAGGCTGAATGCTCCACGTTCCCCAGATTGCTAAGAACAGTGCATCCCTAATTAGAAGTCTTTTTTGATACTTTCAACTTGCATAGGATCTCTGCACTGGGATGATTTTACCTACTACGTTCTTAGCAGTAGCGTGCCCAATTCTCTTAATTTTATTTGGAATCTCAAACATTTCATGTTTTATTACTGCCTTAGGTCCTAGGGTTATGTAATTACCACAGTATCTCATCTCTTTTTTTCTTTTCTTTTTTAACTAAGTTTCTAGCTGTCATGATAACTGAGAGACGCTTGAGGATAGGACTTGAGTGTAACCCAACAGTTTGGAAGCAAACAGATACAAATAACTTCTTTTTTTTAAATGTCTTGGCTTTTAAAATGATTTCGTGGTATGGCTGGGGAGAAAGACTCGCTCATGATTTCTGAATGGCATAGTCTGGACACTGCTGAGGTAATGATCGTTTCCTGCATTTACCAAGGATTAAGATATGATGAAAAGACAATGTTTCTTAATGTATGTAGCTGTTTTGTTACCCGCTTGCTCACATCTGACTGGAAGATGGTATTTTTGCTTTTTATGGGACTTGAGCAATGTTTGGAAATCTGTGGGTTATTATAGAACAGTGATTCTCAAGCAGGCACCATGGGGTGCCTTGAGTTCCTTTCGGGGTGCTGCAGGATACCACACGATATTAGCATAGTTAGGGGTGAAAACGTGATACACAAGATAAACCCTGTGATTTCAAATAAGAATCCATAGTGTTAAAACCATTCTGACCTGCTGTGGTCCGAGTTCTTTGCCAAGAGAAAGATTGCTGTATTGTTTCTCCATAGTCAAAACAGTGAGTGAAAACAAAGAACTGGCATTTTCCAAGGGGTGCCTTGAGTATAATGAGGGTGCTATGAGTCTAAAAATGTTGAGAACCACTAATAATAAATCCTGCAGGTTGTGAAAAAGCATTCTTAACTACTAGGTAGGAGAACTGAGTAATTCCAATTCAATCAAGGAACCACAGAACTATAGCAAATAATACTGTCAGTTATTGGACACTAGTTTGATTAAGCTTGCAGTGTCCATTTTGTTTAATCACTTTGTATCCTCACAATTTCCTTTAATTTCCTTTCTCCTTAAAATGTATATGAATGCATCATCAGTATCTTAATATTAAAGCAGGAGAACTCATCACGGATAAACATGCAACTGAGCCAAATGCTTATTAAAAGAAAATTGGCATATGCAAGAAGATGAACCAAAAGACCTGGCCTGCAGACTGGTCTTATAATGGAGATTAGTCTGTTCATTACTGCCAGTACAGATTATTACTAGCATGTAGATTTAAGCTCCCTGCTATGCAGATTCAGGGTAAGCAAACAGTTTGTTTAAAACCTAGGAGCTGAAACAGAAGACAGGAAAAAGACCCAAATCAAAGAGGTGGTAGTTTTAAGGATAACACTGAAATACATCTTTTCATAGAGTTCCTCATCCAAAATGGAAGGAAACAATGAGCAAGAGGAAAAAGGAACTGTCAACATTCAACCCTTCACAATCCTTTCAGGATCAGAAGCTCGACACCAGTCACAGCATGAGTCACAGAACCTCATCGCAAGTCTGCTGGACCCTGCAGGTCTAGCTTCTTCAGACAACCCAGCAGGCCGAGTCACCCATGATAATGGATCCATCTCCCTGCTTCTTTATGCTGTCTGCTGCTATGGACAGGAAGTGAATAGCACCAAAGCGTCTCAGAACTGCCTCTGAGATGCCTGCACTTTGACAGGTTTGAAACAGCCAGCAGGGAGCTTATCAGAACATAAAGCTTATCATCCCATCAAGCCCTACAAAAAAAAACAAAAGCATGTCTCATTAGTTTCAAGCTCTTACCTACAGGGTGCATATGCATTTGCAAGCCACTGGCTTCTTGCTCAGGAAGCAGCAGCCTAGCTGTAGCCCTGATTAGTTCCAGAAAGCCCTAAACCAACACTGTTCTGTCTGCCTCTGTTCCAGTGAAATCGGAGACGCAAAAACATAGACACCTCTCAGCATTAGCTAGAATGGGAGGGGGGAGAGCAGATGGCCCCTGGGGTCCCTACTGTTGGAGTTGGGGGGGAATCTCTGTTTGAGTAGCAGGCATTGAGGGGGTAGGGTGGGGTGGGGAGCCTGGAAGACACTACTGTGCTCCTGCCATCCAGACCCCAGCTACAGTACCCCACCCCCTTCTCAGCCAGCCAGAGCAGTGATAGTGCTCTGGCTAGAGGGAACAGTGGTGGAGTCAGCCCTGCTCTCTGGAGCAGACAGCCCAATCCAGGACTGAAAAGCATGCTGGGATGCTGGGGGATTCTGATTTAACTTAATCAGGAAGGGATCTGAGACAGAAGTTCCATAAACCAGTTTGACCTTACTCAGTTAAGTCTGGTTTATCTTAAACCAGTTTTGGCCATTTTGAAACTGGTTTATATGCACTGACCTTCTGTTCTGTTACAGGTTTAAACCAGTTTCTGATCACTTAAGCCAGCTGGTGTGTAACTGCTGTCCCTAACCCATGAGTTTTCTTAACCTGCTGGTGTCTGTGTGGTCAAACAAATGTTGCAACTTGTCTGGAGCTTGGAGATCAAACCTTTCCCATCCAGCAACTTGGACATTCTTTCTTAACCCTGATATATTGTGGGTGGATTATCTCAAGCCCTTGTTTCATTTCCTGCTTGTTTTTCTAACATCCTTGTTGAATTGAGTCATGCAATAAACCTCCTCCAAACCAGGTTACAATGTAATACTCACACATTACAACACAGTAGCTCCATGTCCATCACATAGAACATGGAAAGATACTCAAGAAACTAATAGCTGGGATTTTAACCAAGAATTTCTAGGAAGTATAGTTAACATCTTAGTGATTTCTGGAATGGAGTGGGAAGGGGAAAGAGAAGCTTTAGGAATAACACTGTCGGCCTTATTAAATAAAGTCCTTGTTCAGTGGTATTAAATAAATCAATTTTACTATTGTTATATATATAACTAGTATCTTTCTGCCCCTGAAAAAAATCAGTTCTGTTTTACTAATGGAAGCACAGTACAATAGTTCTGTTGTTTTTACCTTCAAGAAAGGTAGCAGTTGAACCTTTTACACAACACCTCATGCAGGTTCAATATTAACCCATCAATATTGCATTGTAGATCCACCAACAGTTCTCAGAGGGCTCCTTTATTTGGAAAGAGGGCTACTGTAAGCATAGGGGAACCACTGTGTTAACATTTCCCATCTTAGAATGAGGTGAATAGGTCTTATCCCCTGAAGGACTTTAGAGGTCATGTCTGGTGGCCAGGATATATCCACTGGAATGAAAAATGTAAAAACAGGAAACTAGGTTTTATTATGTAGATGTAAACTTAAGGTATATTCCCTTTGGATGCATCCAGATGAACATGGCTGTGTAGCATGTGGTGCCGCAAACAAGTTTGCAATGCCACATACCACACAATCTGGTGTTTTCTGTGCTGTAAGGGAGCGCTGTCCGAGCACACGCTGTGCGGGTTTTTTTTCCCATGTTTTTTTTTGACCCCTGGATAACACCTCCCCCCAATAAATAAATAAATAAAACAAACCAGAGCAGCACACACTCAGCCACCACGTGCTGCTGTAAAGCGGAGCCAGCTGCTTGAAGCTATGCTGTGGCTGCCAGCCAGGCTCTGCCCAACAGGATCGCCACAGCTGCAGTCCTGGGAGGCCCCCAGCACCCCAGACAAGGCTGCTGGGGGGGGCCAATACAGCCTCCCCTACTGTCCCCAGGGTAACTTGCTACCTGCCAAAGCATGTGTGGCCTGGGCATAGCTGTGGCGCAAGATGCATCGCTGCTACTTGTCCTTGGGGAAACAAACGTCCACACATGTCTGGATGTGCTCTTTGAGTTCAATACATAATGTACCGAGTTCAATAAGTATCAGGTTCCTAGCATACAAAACAGCTAAGGTAAAATCATTAGCCAGAGATCCCGCGTTAAAGGAGAGTGAGTATCTTACTCCTCTTTTGAAATGAGTTGCATTCAGCATTTTAATCTGCCCTCTAGTTACTGCTTCTAACACTGCTTTAGGAATTACTCAACACTGGACCTCCTGTGGGTGCTGGCTCCCAAGATGCCAAACAAGAAGGATGCCAAGAGCTCAATCACTATGTGAATGAGCTGCACTGTATGTTTTATTGAAGAGAAAATATAAAGCAGTTGGCACCCTGAAACCCACTATGCAGTGTTTACAAAGGGATAAACCTCTATGGGAATTGCCAACAGGAACTGAGCGCAAGTTCAACAAATCTCCTTCAAAGTGGCACTGTGACACAACGTTGTCAAAAACCAATTTCCCCTCTCATTGCACGCACTGCATTATCTGATATTTGTTACAGGCGGCGAGGTGGGGGGGGAAGTATTTTTAAAAGATGGGAACACTGGGAAGTTCAAGGAAACAATTGGAAGAAAAGAGCAAGAGAGCTCAAAGTGAATTTATAGAGGGTGAAATCTTCTTGTCCTCTCTCAGACAAAACCCCTATTGAAAGTAATAAGAGCACTTTTGGCAACAGGAAAGTTGCCTGTGCAAAACCTAAAAAGATCTGGCTCCACAGGTCTCCTGTAGTGCTCATGGAAGCCTGATTTCAAGTCTGTACTGAAGCAGGAGCTTTCTTAGGAAGGGTAAAGATTTCCATGGCCATATTAATTATACCTTGTCAAAACTGATGGGCAAGCAGATGAGATTGGTTAAAAGTAATTATTTTTGCATTATTCTGAGAAAGGCAAGAGCAGAATTATACTGATATCGCTGTTTACACAAGTAAGAACAAAATGGAATCGTGTATTTAAATAAGTCAGAATTAAATAAGTCAGAATTAATGAAGTTGAACTGGCAGTACCATGGCTAATATTTTTACCTTTTTCTGGTGGAAGCTGAATGCATTAAGGAATGGTTGGGGGGCTCAGCTACTGTTGTTCTTATAGGGTTACCTGCAAGCAAATCCAACATCACTCTCTTCAGCACTCAATGTCTCTAAAGTGATGGGGAGAGGGGGTGACGTTACACTTGAAACAAGTAGCAAAGACCAGAAGACAGCGTAAGTAATAATGAAATGTGGCAAATCTCACAAGGAAGTTGAATCCCATTTGAAAGATAATCATGACCTTACAATGAATTTGTTATCTTATAGAAACTTGCATTTTTGAGAGCCTCAACCTATATAACATTTACATAATTAGTGACTATTAAACAAGATGCCAAGGATTTAGACCTTTACACAGAGATACAAACACACATATAGAGAACCAGTTAGTATCTAACAGGCAGGAAAATGTATCATTTCAAGCATACTTTTCAGACTTCAAGTTCAATGTCCCACTCATTGTCCATATTGCCTCCCTGGCAGACACAGGATAAGAGTATTGGAATTGAAAATTTTGAAGGAGATTCTGTTCTTCTAAATACCACCCTCATTAGGAAGTATGGGAGATGAGGTACTCTGAAAACAAAGATCACTAAGCTGTTGGGTTTTTTTGTCACCTAAAGCAACTGGTATGATGACAGAAAGAAATCAAGAGGACACTAATTCTCCAAAGGAATTTCAAATTAGAAGAATTAGTTTAAAGTACCACGGTTACACAGATCTGTTTCCTAAGAGCAAACCCTTTGAAAAGATACATGTAAAGGCAGCTTAATAGAGAGAGGATGGAGGCCTGGCCTTCTAAAGAAATTTAGCTTAATCCCTTGCGGAGACCACCCAAAGTGAGTGAGAAGCTATCTGTGATCAGTTGAGCCCAAGGCCTATATGTCTGCTAAAAGTACTCCAAATTTGTCACATTCCCTAGCTATGTGAGTATCTGATATCACCCACTGGTAGTCTCCACCTTGCAGAAGACTGAAACTCTCAGGTTCCAAAGCAAGCCACTCTTGAATGTATAAGCTGCCTTAACAAGCATCTTGCTGAAACCAGAAACTTCCAAAAGCCATAGTCTGTGCAGCAAATAACGTATGAGACTTATGGAATCTGTGTCCAAGCAGGTTTGGAGCCACTCAGAATGGACGAAATAAAGGAAACTTATTAATAGAGCTATGCACAAAAATGAAAAATAGTTTATCAACATGCATGGCCAATGGATTTCAGTGTAAAGGAAATCAGGAATAGTGAAATGGCTGGCCATGTACCACCAGGCTTTACATACACACACACAAATGCTCAAAGTCAAATTAATTTGTTTCCTGAAAGGGCTATGTGACACAGCTGTCTGAAATATTAGGGGAGTAGACTCCAAGACCTAGGACTCCCTTCCAGTCCTACGTCTTTCCTATTCTTGTACAAGTATAAATCCAGGCACAGGATCTTTAAACAGCCCTAAAATGAAAGTCAGATTACTGGAAATTCAATTTGAGATCCACAGCAGCTTATGACAACCATACAAAAACCAAGCTGGAAGGGAACTCTAGAAGTCATCTAATCCAACCTGCTGCCCAAGGCAGTATCGTCCTTGTCAAACCCATCTCATCCGAGTAATTTTCATCTTCCCAAGATTTCTGCATTATAGAGAGTAAATGAGACTGACATTACTTTCTCATATGGAAGGGGAAGGAGGTCACGTGTAACACTGTAGTAGTCCAGCAGGTGGAGCCTGAGTTCAAAGTAGGAGAGAAAAATGCTCAAGGTGCATCTGTTGCTGTGGGATTAGCTCCAACACCGCTGTGTAATATATGTAATTGGCCTGAGAACTAATAAATGTATTTATTTATTAGATTGATATGCCACCCTTCTCAAATCAAGCCTGACATAAAAGAATGTAGGCTGAACTGTGAAACTAAAATACTACCTCTTAGCATGTTCCCTTTGCTGACACTAGATGAAATTATGGCACCTGGTAAACCACAAATTCCTTTTAATTAGAACTTAAAAAAAATATAGCAACTGTGAAACATTACCTCTCAGGAAATGCTGATTTTGAATGATGACTGGCAGTGTGCACGTATGTACAAGCACACAGGCACACTTTGTATGGTATAGTTATGAATGCAGGTGCATACAGCCAGAGAAAAAAGTGGTCAAGGTAAATCACTTAGGTTATGTTATTCAAAGAGCTGTGTTTGGAAAGGGAAAACACACCACCCTCCACTCCCCACCAGGCTATAAAAGAGGTATTCTGTCCTGTTATTTTAGACGACGAGCTGCAAAATTGTTAGAAAAATACGCATTTCTACACGGCTCAAAATGTCCATTGTAAATCACCAGCAAGGTTTCCCTGCATTTCCAGTGAATCTTGAGTGAGGTGGTGAATTGGAAAGGTAAGGGGCCTTATAAGGGATCAGTATATCACTTAAAACCCTTCCCTCCCTCCTCAACGCCCCCTGCCCAATCTAACCAGGTCTTGGCTTGGAGAAGTGGGTGGAACTTTGGCTTCTGCCCCCTTCCTATGGCACCAGCGGGTACAGGGTGGCGCAGCAACTGCATTATTTAGCGGCAGTACAGGCAAATAGCAAATGACTACACTCACAGGCAAGGAGGGAGCAAGGGTCCTACATGATGCCACTGAGGCACCCTGCCTCCTGGGGCTGCTCCTGAGGTAGTGAGGCTTATGCTCCATCTATTCCCCAGAACGCTGGCTGACAGCATAGCTTGGCTCTCAGAAGGCAGGGAGTCTCATAAGACTTCTCACCCTCATTTTAACAAGCAAGCAAATGCACGGACATCTGATGATTTGGGAATTTTTCACAGGCTTCTGCTTTTTATTAACTTTAAAATATGTAAAAAAATATCTCATGCCATTTAATCACTCTTACAAGAACATAATATGAGACAAGCATCCCTGGTGCTGATTTTTCATCTTAATAAATAGGGATTTTTCATCCCTATTATGGTATACATTTTCAGCTGAGGGAGACCTATTAGGCTCAATAATAACCAGCTTATGTCATCAAAGATGACCATTTAAAATTCAAACAACAACAGAGACATCATTCAAAACTCTTCTATACTCACAAGAATTTTACACATGAAAGGAGAAAAAAGCAAGACAGGCAAATGTATTTATTTGGAATAGGGCATTAATGAGTCCTCATCATAACACAAAGTCTTTCCCAGTTTTGTACCATGACAAAAATCCAAACAAATAAATACATTTTTTGGCTCCCCCCTCCCAAAAAAGGCAGCTTATAGGAATGGCATTGCTCCTCGAAATCTGTAGCTACAATATAAGCTACACAGGTAAAATAAGTCATAATATGGATGGAGTAAAGGGGGTCCTGGTATGGTAGTTGTTATAGGGCCAATTTAACAGCAGCTTTAGGTTTTTACCCACTGAAAAAAAGAACAGGTTACATGGACATGCATACATTTGAAGCTATTTCAAAAGGGGAATATTTCACAAGGGCAGCAGCTGATACATCCTAATTGTTACCTGTGGATGAGCTAGCAACAATATAAATGTAGAAAGACCCCTCCAACTTTAGCATTGCTTTATCCCAGGTTAAAGTCGGAGCAGTTTTGCAACATTCGCATAATGCCCGGTTTGTCCATACTTAAATGAAGTACAACAGTATAACAGTAAGTGAGTTAGCAGACACCAGCCCCAGGAGCCAATACGGATGGGGCACCAGAATGGCTGCCCTTGAAAAGCCCGCACAGTGGGGGCAGCAAGAACAGCTGCCAGTGTTGGGAAGGCCTATGCAGTGACAGCAGCAGCCAGGGTCTTTTGAGTTTCTGTATCCCCCATGCAGGGTGGCCAAATTCCCCCTTATACCTCTGTTACAATGTATCAGCTTCTCTCCTTGTGAATATTCTCTTTTGAAATACCTCCAAACATACAAAACAATTACAAAGTGCTCAACTCAAGTCCCTGCATTAAAAAAATGCTATGCATCGAGGGGCAGAGGGGGGTGTTCAACATCTTGATTCACGCCTAACAATGATCACATCCTTGCAATACAATATGGACCTTTTCCTCTTCAGTTTGCTAAAATTTCTAACTTCTAGGCTTCTATTTTTACTTAGGTAAGAGTTCCCGCTGCCAAACTATGTCTGTATGTTTTAGAAGAGAGCTGTTCATAGATGCAAGCACCTTATTTGTCTCTAGTGGTGTGCTAACTCAGTAATTAGGCTGCCACCTTTCACTTCCTCCCAGTTTTCTAAACAATGCATCTACCGGCTTGCTCCCAAGCACATCAGCCACTTAACTATACAAAGTGATTTTTTCCCTCCCTATAGAAAAAAGTAGTCAGCTCTACTAAATGTTTAGAAAGAGGTATAATTACCAACCATTAGTAACATGTACAAAAAAAAAGTTCAGGACTAATGTTCATTAAAGAGTTTTCAAAGCTCTTTGGTATAAATATCTGACAGAGGTGCAAAGAAAAAACCCCCATATAAACAGCATGAAGTCTTTTTGCTGAATGTGGCATTAAAAGATCTGTATTTTCTGAGCAGTTTGTTCCAGAAACCTAACTCCTGCTAAGCAAAAGGAATGACCTTCTTCCCCACCCCACCAAAGCATGTAGACTGGGCAGCATTGTATGCCACTGTACTCTGCTCACTGTCTTACTGGCACTGTACGTGTCTACATTTGTAATTAATGTGAAGCAATAAACTCTGGCACATATTGTGTTAGACTTTATTACTCCTGGTCTCCATATTTACATGTCCACCCGGGACCTCAGTACACCGAGTTGGGTTTGAACAGCCCCAGCTGGCAGTAGGTCTGGGGGTGGTCAGCTCAACATGCTGCAGAGTGGCTGGCTGAGGCGCAAGGGAGTTCCAGTGTGGGGTGCCTCAGCCAGCCCTGTCAGCATCTACAGGTATCCTGCTTTGCAGTAAATAACTATACCATAAGATAGTACTTGTATTTACAAGTACTAAGCTACAGTGGAGTTAATTAATTTACTGTGATCTAATAGAACTGCATGTGTAGACATGGAGACTTTACCGTGGAGCTAATTAGGCAGCTCTGCAGTAAACATCTCACGTAGATCCACCCACTATCAGTAAGGGCGCTGACAGAAGTGATATTTGTTACACTATCAGCTTCCTGAAAGTGCTCTACAGATGTGCCCTGACAGAAGTGCATAGCTGCAGAGCACTTTAAAAGTGCCTGATCATGTGATAATTAATCCTCATTTAATGAGGGTTCAGATGAAGATCCTCCAAAGTGGAGCATCTTTCTTAACTTCATTAACTTTGGGGGAGCTCCAATCCACCCACTACCTCCCACAAGTGCAGGCTGGGCAAACCCCAACCGGAGCTCCCTCCCCTGCCTTCTCTTCCCCTCCTATCCTGAACACAGTCCTGGGGCTCGGAGAGGCAGACAAGGCTAGGGGAGAGAGGCTGTAGACATGCAGCCTCTCTCTGCTGAACCAGCTCCAAAACAGAGCTCAATCCTCGTCACCCCCCAACCAAACAATGAACGTCTTTTGGGTTGGGGGAGAGAGGTTCTTGTAACTCATGGCACTTTCTGCAAAGTGCCATGAGGTACAACAGGGAGGTGCACGTCTGTCAGCAACCTCTCATGGAGGAGGACACAAAAGCTCTTCTTTACTCTCCTGGTATTGCCAGCAAGAGTTTGGGGAAACACAACTTGCAACTGTTGCCAATACGCTGATCCGAGGGAATAAAATATAAAATATATAAAAGATAAAAAGGTAGATTATCCTGGAAAATCACAGAAAGTCCAAAGAAAGTCTTGTAATAAGAGAGCTTGTGTTGTGATAGGTGATGGAACAAAATTCAAGGCAAAGACATTTGATCATCTGTTCTGTCTGCAGCCTACTGAATGTTGAGGTGTGATATATGGAGAAATGGCACCATATTAATCCATTGCAAACCAATTGTGATCCTAAGGCCTTTAGCCAGCTCTGAAAATCCGCCCCTGAAAGGAAAGCAACAACAACAACTGTGATTTTCAAGCTATTATTCTATCATCAGAAAGGTCCAGTGCCACCCCCTCATTCTCTCAAAGCTGGTTGCTCTTCTCTCTGAATTGTATTTGCTGCTGCATACACAGCCCCAGCCCCAGCCCCATCATTATATCTTTGTAATTTTCTCTTTAACTCCATCCATGATGGAGAAGACCTATGTGGTAGCTATCTACAACATTTGGTGTCTAGTTCTATCTAAGCTAGACTGTGTGGATATGATGCGGCTTTGGGGTACAATCTTGCCAAAGGCAAGGCAGTGAACTACAGTCAAATGCTCCTTAATTTAGTTACATCCAGTGCCCATTTTCACCAATGAAATTATTTCTGAATAACAGTGGGAAGGATTTGCCTCATTCTTGAAAACTATTTTAACAAGAAAAACTCAAGAAAACTCAAGAAAAACTGCCGTCTTTATGCTTTTAGAAGCCATCTTTACACCTGTGTGTAAAAATGTCTTCTAAGCAACAGAAAACTGTACCAGTTTAGACAGAAACTAAGAAGTTTTAAGATCCACAGAACCCGACTATTTGGAACATACTGCAAACTTTGTACCTGACACACCTGCTAAGTACAATGCAGTCCTTCTGAAAACATTCTTGAAATGAAAGGCATTTATGCCAGTGGGGTTGAGCCAATTTATTCATAGACTATAAGGCCAAGAAACACCATCATGAATATCTAGTATGGCACCATGGAAATCTCAGGGCAGAGATTTTCATCCACTAGTTTCTGCATCATGCCCATAACCTCTGGCTAAGCTAAACTAAATCCACTGAGATCCTAATTCAATTTAAAAAAAAAAAGTTCATATAAGCAGTTTTTTAACAAAGAGATACTGCAGCACAGAAAGAGCCTACGGCTTTGCCGGAAAACTTTTATGATAGCAGAACGCAAGCAAGAATATTCCTATGCTACACAAAGCATTTTTATGGAAGAATATTCACACTTCTCCCCTTTATACAGATACAATGGGCTGAATTCTAATATTAATTCCCTACCTTCCTTACTATGGGTAAGGTGTCCAGGATTTACCTTTATGCTCAATCTGTTCTATTTTTTAAAGTATTTATCTATGAATAGTTCTAGTTGAAAACAGCTTTCCTCTCTGTAAAATAGGATAATGATTCTGATCTCCTCTGAAAAACATTTGGAGATCTACTGATAAAGAGCTAATTAGGAGCTAAACAACAACAACGACAAACCAAGGAACATTCAGAGTTCAAAATCTGTAAACAAGTGATTAACAAAAAACAGAAGAATAGTTATGGTGCAGTGGCTGAAAACAAGATAATTGAGACCCCATTCCAACAAGAATTCTTACACATGAGCAAACTTAAGCATGAATACGGTATACTGCACTTAAAGTACATACTTTGTTTACCTGTATAAAACAAATATACTCCTGATATTTTGCCTATTATGTAAATTCTACACAAAATCTGTTATCCGCAATTCAATCCATAAACCACTTAAGTACATCGCATCTTTCATCCTCACTGTCTAGTTGCATAGTAAGTAGGGTCAGAAGGGACCTGAGCAAATCATCAAGTCCAACCCACTGCCATGGGCAGGAAAGGATGCTGGGGTCAAATGACCTTGGCTAGGTGATTATCCAGCCTCCTTTTGAAGACCCCCAGGGTAGTAGTCAGTATCACTTCCCTTGAAAGTTGGTTCCAGATCCTAGGCACCCTGACTCTATTCCATTTAGTTGGATAATGACCAACGCCAAAAAATGGTGAAGAGCTGCTGTTAGCAGCCTTCGAATTGATGGGAGCTAGTCAGAGTCACAGCTTCCAGCCTTGAAAATGCTCATAGCTAGTTCTCCAGAAAGTGATCATCTCCCCCTGTTTTCAAGTTTTCTAAGGGCAGCTGTGAAAATATTTCTAAATGTTTTCAAGGTCTGAAACTATTAGAAGCTTTGAAAATTTCAGGATTTCTTATACCATGGCACTGATCATATAGTGTACTTAATGAGCACTGCTTATGTTAATTTAGGATAAGTACATATCCCAGGTAAGTGCATAGTCTTTGCTTCAGTTCTAAGGCTCTGCCCTTAAACAGAGTAAGAGTACAATCCCGCTATGATGTTAGGCTTGTATAAATCCCTGTATGATATTAGGCTAGTATAAATTCTTTATTTAATAAGACCTAGTAGATTAAGATATGTGTTGAGATGAGATTCCAACACCCTTTGAAATCAAGGGAAAGTCGTATTGACAACAATGGGCCCTGTCATTTTGGTACATTGATCTTTTTGTCACAATATTAAAAACAAATTTATATCTGAAAGTTCCTTTTTTGTATGAATTGATACTGAAAACATTCATTTAGTTGCCTAATATTATAGACACCGACATTCCCTACACGAACAGAAACATGTAACTGTGCCATAAGAGGCAACACATGGCACACTGTATAAATAACCCAATGACTACCATCTGTTAGCATTTGCTATAGTCATAATAAATAAATCCATGCCCATGCTCTTATAAACTGCACAAAACTTTTTCAATTATCTTAAATGATTAGAGAAGTCCCAAACATAAGCATACTATGTAAGTTTTTTATAAAAGGACATCCTTACAATTTATTACCTCCCTGTTCTTATTTTGTTATAATTTCAGTTACACAGGACATGACTTACTTTCCAATAACCCTGAATTGTTACTATTTTCATAATTCAGCTCAGTATCTGATACTGTTTATTTCTGCAAAATTTTACTGGACATCTGAGTAAAGGTATAATCCCTAAGGCTAGGGACAGGAGTTGCACATAAACTAATTTAAGTGATCAGAAACTGGTTTAAACCTTTAACAGAACAGAAGTTCAGTGCACATAAACCAGTTTCAAAATGGCTCAAACTGGTTTAAGATAAACCTGGTTGAATGCAGTCTCAGAAAAATGATTTAGGTCAAACTGGTTCATGAAATTTCTGTCCCAGACCCCTTCTTGGTTCAAGTTAAATCACGGTCCCTGAGAATAATTTGCAGCCCTGGGCTGTGCTGTCTGCTCCAGAGAGCAGGGCTAGCCCTGCCCCTGCCCCTGCCCCTGCCCCTCTGCCGCCTAGCTACAGCAGTGGGGGCTGGCTCACTGTCCTCACTGTCTCGCTTACTGCCCCCCTCCCTGCCAGTACAGAGGCCTGGGGCCAGGGAGGGAGGTTAAACTCACAGCCCCCCCGAGTACAGAGCTGCCTTGCCCTGCTGGTTTATTTAGTGCTGGCTGCAACTGTGGACTATACATCCCAGAGGTACCTGGAAGCAGGAGGAGGAAATGAAGAGCCAGTCTGCAGAGCATTCCTGCTGTGACTGTGGACTGCAAATCCCAGAGAAGGAAGCGAACACACAGCCCATGCTGGCCATGTGCCAGAGAGCCGTGCTCTAGCACCCCCTGGCTTCTGGCTTGAACCACTGCAGACATGTGGTTGCATTTCCTAAATCAAAAGTGAATGTCTGTTCATTTGCTTACTGGTTCAAACTTTGCAGCTTAGACTAACCTGCAAAGACTGAATCTATTCAGCCTTGGGCTATTTGACTGGGTGTACTTAGCCCAAGTGTTTCAACAAAGGTCCAGAGTGTGTATTTTTCCCCAGTAGACCATTTAAGTGTAACCCCCTTGAGCACCCTCATTTGTGGTGCCTTCTCTTCAGTGGGACCCCTCCCTTCAATTCCCATGGACCACATTGCCTAAATACCGCCAAATAGCAAAGACCAGTTCCTTTCCCATTCCACAAAATGAGGAACACTTCCCTCCCATTCTCAGTCATGTGGCCATCACTGCAGTAGTATATTGTCTCCATGGCAACTAACAATTGCCTCTAGCAGAAAGTGAGCGTAGGCAAGTTTGTATGCAAGGTCGCCTGCTTTATCGAGAGAAGTGTTTTATCATTTTTGAAAGAGTGGGTCAGATTTTCAAAAGGACATTAATGACTTAGCAGCAAAAGTTCCAGTGACCCCCAATGGCAACTGTTCTTGACAGGTACCAAAGTATCCTTGAAAATCTGATACACTTTTTCAAACATGTCAAACTTCTCACATAGAAGGAAATACCACTGCACTATTTTTGAAAGTCCTACCTAGAATCTACTATTGTTCTTCATTTCACTTCCTCTCTTCTCCAGTTCTCTCAGGTGAAAGGAAAGAGAGCCAATATCACCTGGCAAGACAGATCTCTACAAACCAGCAGTGCATCCTAGATTACAGTTTCAGAAGTACAGTATTACACAGGATTAAAAAATGTTCACCATCCACAATTCCCACTGAAGTCTATGTTAGCTTTGGATGGTTCATTCATTTGCAAATCTCATTCTGTGAATTTTAAATGGGAAAGGAATCATTCCTACATGTTGCAATTGTATAATTGCTTTTACTTGGGATGATTTTTTTTTAAATGCCTGAGTATACTTTTTCAAGAATGGCATGGCTTGTGAGATAAAGTAATATTTTTTAACCATACTTCGAGATAAAACATGTCTTCTTTATGCCCCAAAACACAGATCATCCAAACAGGATGGGGAAGACAAATGGAGAATGCAGGCAGAAAGATAAAATTAAGATAAAAACAAAATGAAACTGAGGCCATTTGAATAGTTAGGAATCAAATAGCTACAATCAACCTCTGAATTCATTTGCCATGCTGTTCAGTAACCATATACATAAAAATAGTTGTTAGCAATAATGCACACCATCTCAAAAGACACAAAACATCTTCCAAAAAACTCAAAACTAGTATGTCAAGTAAATGTTTGTGTTGTTTTTACTATAATATTAAACAGAGAAAGATAATTACATTGATCTGAGCCACAGGACTGGTTATATTTAGATCAGAAAGCTTTGTTAGACTAAAGGAGAGCTGACAGTTTTGCTTACTCAAAACCTTCAGATCCACTGAGTTTTAAAGTATGCGTCTCATCCAGTTATAGTGGAAGCCAGCATTTTTTGGAACTTGTTTCTATTTCTGGCACACAATGGAATACAGATGGCAAATATGGGTTATTGCTTTATTCTTACTCCACTAACAGGTTAGTCAATGCTCTTTTTTGTTTTGTTTTGTTTTTTTCGATCTTTGCTTATTAACTGAAGCAAGGCAAAATGCAACGGTTGTTCAGACAAAGGGACAGCAAGATCTGATGGCTAGAAATTGAAGGTAGATAGCTTTTAAAATTAGAAGAGAGGAATACATTTTACTAATGAAGGCAATTAACTGTTGGAACAATTGGCACTGGGATGGTACAGATTCTCACTTAAAGACCCTAAAAATCAAGACTTGATACCTGCCTGGAAAAATATACTGGAGCCGAAACACAAGTTACTGGGTTCCATGTAGGTAACTGTTAGGTCAAATTATATGGCCTGTGCCATGCAGTTGTGACCTGACAGTCATAACACATCTTATTTTTAAGGTCTATGATGTTAATGTGTTAATATAACAGTTTTAGCATCAAAATTGAGCTAAATTGAGAAAGCCATACAATATTTTCAAGTCCACTAAAAGTTTCAAAGCAGTAGTGCTTGACTGCTTGGCCAGAGAGAAAGATCTCTTCCCCTGTGCAAGAAAATACAGTATAAGAACACCAAGACACAAAACTCTCAGGGTATAAAGTGCAATAATAATATTTTAAGGGTAGTGACTGTTAGTACACTTTTTCTTGTTCCCTACATATTTGTTTAAGAAATTCATTGGTAAAATAGGTTGCTTTATGCTTTCTTTTTACAGAGCTTACTGTGTCTAAAGTAGTGGCAATGGGAAACCCTGAGGAGAAACGTGAAGAAACAGAATTTAAGAACAGAAATAGATTACAAATTTCCTCTATTTCCAACATACACCATCCAGCAACATACAGAATAAAGGATACAAAAAAAATCAGAGTTCTGAACATGCAGCTGCAGGTCAGGTCTTCCTTCTGAATTAAGTGAATTATATGCTGCCTTACTTTTACTGGTTTGGAACGGGATTACTCAAAAAAGCTAGATAGAATAGCCAATACCTAAATGAGGATCATGCTTGTTACTTGCATCAAAAACATCACCACCTCCAACAACTTTATGAAATGAGATTATCTGTTACTGACTGCACACAGTATACCATGCAAACAAAGGAGGTAAAAAAAAAGTGTCTTTAGAAAATAAACAGAATTTCTAAAACCTATTTTACAGCAAGAAAACATGCTGTTACTTCCAGAGCCAATTAAAAGAATAATAATTAAAACTAGGACAAACGTGGCACCTATTTCTCTGGCAATTAGTGAAGCAGTGAATAGAACGGGATTGGAAAAAAAACCCCATTTAGCAAGAGCTTTCAGCTCCAGCAGAAAGCACTATTGCTTTTAGGTTATGAAAAAAATCCAGATAAATTCATCTAGACACAGTTTTCTAGTAATAGTTGTTTACGGATGTCATCTATGCCAGCCTGCTTGCTTACTGCACAATAACATCTGTGCATCTTGAAAATGGATCCTGTCATACTGGTTAATACAAAATCCACAACATTTACTAACTAAAGTAACCTTGGAAGATCAGCATTCTTTTCCATGGAGCCATCACAAGGATTATGTGCTAATTTTAATGAACATGGAAATACACTTTGCTGCCTCCTTCCTTCACTCCCCTCCCCAACACAGGGCCGGATTCAGCTCTCACTGCTCAGGAGTAAGTTCCTTGCTTCAGAAGTTACTGTACATCCTCATAGTATGAAATGCTATTGAGTATATGCAAAGGTATCAGAATCTGGCCCACAAGGGAAAATAGCTCCCTTAGATGCATATATGTGTAAAGTCCTTAGGCCAGATCCGCAAACTGGCTGCACTGATGGGACTCCATGGCAGTAGAATTATACCAGCTCACATCCAGCTAAGGTTTTAGCCCTTCGTCTCGTCTCTAGAACAGCTAGAATTCCCTTGTCTTTGTGGCTTTCTGCAAATTGCACCTGCAATAACGCCAAGAGAGGAGGACTCATCTCTCAATCTTACCTTCAGCTAGTCATGGCAGGTATGCAATGCTATTTTTATCTATATTCATCTACATTATTCATTTACTGATTTCAGCTGGAAAAAATATTGGATTGCATACAAAAGAGATGTAAAGGCAAGACCAATATTGAGTTTATGCCTACTAATATTGCAGGAACAATTAACCAAGGCAAGAAACATTAGACATCTTGCTCACATTTGCCGTTAAAAGCATTTCAGATCACTAGTGACATTCCTCTGAACTGCATGACAATTGCCAGATAGATTCCATTCTTATTGCTTCTAAATTTCTACAAATATTTGCATAAAATATGAGTCAGAATAATTCAGATTGACAAAAAATTATCAAAATAATTTCCTACATCAAAATGGCAAAGGACACGTTAGTCAGGGAAAAGCTGGCCCTGGAGAACACATGTCCATTTCTAACGCTTAGTTACATTAAATAAAACTGCATGGTAATTTTAGATTTACTTTATCATATGGAGACCTTCTTGCTTGCTTTCTATTACGAGCTTTAAGGAACAAAAGAGAAATTCTCCTCTGCACTACTCCAACCAACCCCTCTGCACTAACAATCACTTCTCAAGCAGGATGTGCAGAATTCAGGTCTCTCCCTATACAGGCAGATGTAACAACTGTTTTGCTATCACAGCACGTTGATACAAGTACTGTAGCAAGACCACAAACACTTTAACTCTGTTTCAGTCAAGGTCAAAGTTAGGGAAACGCAGCAGATTCAGCAGATATAACATCATAACAGATGATGTGTGCCCACGATGAGCAGTTCCCCCTACCCTTTGAAAGCAATTAAAAGGTACCATTGTCCATAACCTCAACCCAAAGAGACTGGGTCAAGTCATTTTTCTTCACAAGATAAAGTCTTAGATTTTGACATCAGGTTCTATTACTTTGACATTAAAAAAAAAACACATTTTGATGCTTTTATTCACAGACGTTTTTGAGGAACAGGTGAGTAACTGAAGTTTAATTTAATTAATTTGATAATAAATAGAAGACAGGTATACAATGACTATTTATGTCAGATTTTGCCTTCAAAGAGAAATTGGTAAAGGGCCCAACTCAGCGGAGCACGCCATCATGTGCATAACTTGAAATATATCAGCATGCCATTGAAGCTGTGTGCTTAACACTGCACACACACACACAAGCACTGCACAGAATCAGGGCCTAAGAGAATACTCAACAGATCCCATACTGATGGAAGGTATATAGTTCAGGGAAAGTCTCTTGAAACAGATGTCAATGGAAGTTGTGCACACAGCTTTTGGATATCATCTGCCCCTTAGAAATGATGAGTAGCCCTGCATAATAAAACAGATGACTAATATGAATTACATTTTTAACATGCAAAACAGTGCCATGCCAGTCTGAGATGATTAAAAAATAACAATAGATTGAAAGTAATTAATTAATTACTAAAGCAGTCCTGTTTAATTACTTAAAGCCATAAAAGCTGCAGGGTATTTCAGCATTGCCAGAGCTAGCTGAGCATTCTTTGGGCCAGCAAAAGACTTTTTACCACCCACCCTCATGTAGACAGCTCTTCTCTACCATGGCTATACCATTATTGCACAAAGGTGCCTGAGGGATTAGCAGATAGCTTTCAAGAAGATTTTTTTTGAGACACCTTCAATGTGACTGATCACTGCCACCTGCACCTGCAACATCTGGCTACCAAAGAAGCAATACCCAATATATGTTCTTGAGTCCAAAAGCTTTTGCTAAAAATTGAAATGAGCTTCATCATAGAAAACCATAAAAAGAAACTGAAGATCTTGAGACCACTGAGCTCAATGACTGGTGGGGCATATGCACTTCTGGGGAATTTTAAACATTCATGTAATAGTGTTGGGAGGAGTGGGACTTTGCAGTAACATGACCTGTACTTTTAGGTGGCAGACCAGATGCAGGCCTTCTGCAAAACTATTCAGTACAGACATGAGGCAGCTCTTAGCCTTTGGTCAGCCTGCGGAGAGTACCACATTAATGCATACCACCACTATACACAATCAGGGCAAGCACTGCACACTTTTTGAGTCCTTGATGCTCGATGCCAAAAAACCCTTGCTTCCTACTCTAATACAATGTAGATGAATTTCTCTCTGGGTGTTCATGTCCTTTACATTTGTTATGCTGCCTGTAGTCTTGTTTAGCCATGCCACTTATTGATAGGCAAATACTTGCCTCTCTTTCTCCATAAATCAACCACTCCAACCCGTTTACAATGTGTATTGCTCTTCCTTGAATTCTTTCCAGTTTGCTCTATGCCTATGTCTATATCAATATCACTGCTTTCTTTACCACTCCCTGCTACTGAATACTTTGGGTTTTCAAATAATGTAATTTTTCAGGTTAAAAAGTAATATTAATATTAAGTAATAAAAATATTACATGCAATTAAATTCCCAAGCAGAAATATGATTATATTAAGTTAAACTAGCGGTTTAGAGCTCATGTTGATGCTTATATAAATCCCTGCCCAAGTGAGAAGCAGCTATTTTTTCTCCACTTTAAAACAGACGCTCACTATGTATAATTTGTGTGATACTAGCATAGGAAAGTATTGTGTAAGAGTGTCTGCAAATGCCCATCCTTCCTTTGAAGATAAGCTAGTGAAAATTTTGTGCTCAGGACCCACTTCATACATTGTACCTCATTATTCTTGGCTTGATGAATGTAGCAGTATAACCCAAGGGAAACTAGTCAAATGATAACGAAACTCTTCCAAGTTTAATGATTTATAAAATAAGCCAAAAATGTCACTGTGCAATGAAGTCCTCTGAATGCCTTAATCTTTTCGCATGGGAGGTTTGTGGTTCATCTGTGAATAAAATATATATAAATATAAAATATATTCTCATAGCTGTGCCATGAGAGCTGTGCATCCTGGGCAAAGATCCTGGGGTGGTCTCATTGACTTGCAGATGCTCAGAGCTACTAGCAAGTGGAGCAGAGAAGAGCTGAACAGTCAGGACTGCAAAAGAAGTCTAGCACACACCCCTCTCAAACAAAGGCATGAATTTGAGGAACTTTCTGGCTGCAGTCTGTTGGAATGCAAACCTGGAGCTTTTGTCTCTACAGGCTTTTCCTCTGAGAGACAAACAAATTGTTTTATTCTACGAAATTGAAAATCTAATTTCTAAGAACATTTAAATCATGGTGCTGTGGCATAGTACCCCTATCTGCAGCAAGCAAGGAAATGCTGGTTCTCCTCCTTGGTAGCCAGGCACAATACTAACACTGATGGTACTGGGTAGTATGTCTCTGTCTACGTGTCCCAGACAGAGGCTCTGTGCACATGTATGTCCAGCCATGATTGCCTGCCTTGCACTGTGAGATTCTATTGAAAAGAGCATCGAACACCATGGCAAGTGCATGGCAAGTTCAACAGACATTCTAGTAATTTTATTTTGTCACCTAAAATTACTTTTAGCACTTTCCATTTTGGTAGAAAGTGTTCTTAACCTCACTGTCTGCAGCTGCTTGTGGACTGTAGCTGGATTAGACTTAAATGTTCAAGATGCTAGCATGTAGAGTGCTTGTATTGTGACACTCACTTCTTAGCCAATTCATGGGAAACAACTGTGGATCTCTTTGGCTGAAAGCATGAGCTGATGTAGCTTAACATAAAGCTCTATAGCTGGGGGTTGCAACAACTATCCCCTGTGGACTGGACACTGAAATGGACTTTTCAATGTAACTCAGGGGTGCCAAACTCACTGTGGGCCATGGCTGGACCATACAGACTGCACCAGGGCTGGATATAGAATAAGCCAAAACTGTGGTGGGCCTAGGGCTGGGTGACAGCACGAAGTAATTTTTGGGAGGCAACATGGAGTCATACTTGGGAGGCAACACAAGTCCAGGGACATGCAGTGGCATGGAGCTGTGTTTGGGTGACAGCATGGGTCCCTGGGGCTGCTAGTGATGGCCATGTCTATCAGGGCCCAAGGATACCGTATTCTGTGGCAGGCCACATCCCCCAACTTCTGTTATCCTACTGAAATACTGGCAGGACAGCTGAAAATCTGACCCATAACAGCCCTGATGTAACACTGGTGTTGAGTGTGTGACATCTCAATTGCCAGCTTTGGGACTATGTGTTGGGGACATCATGCTAGAGGCCACTGCTTTTATTCAAAATTCCCATGAGGATGGCCAAGGGTAGAATTTTTCCTGAAAATTTTGCTATCACAAGAAAATAAAGTTTTTATATTGTATGCCCAGAAATATACAAACAATAAATTCTGCCATTATATTTCTTTGTTTCTAAAGGCAAGCACATTTTTAATATCCAGAGCCATATTTTGAAAAATAAAAGTCCAAATGTAAGTACCTAAGTCTATATCCAGACACCTAAGTAGCTGGATGTTCAAAAGCATGATCACCCAAGAGCTCTCACTGACATCGATTTTGTATTGGTTTCCTAAACTTATTTTAGAATACTTTAAATTTAAATATCTAAGTTTCTACAGCTCAAGGTGTATAAGCTTCCTTATCTACTCAGACTTGCACTTGACTCTCACTCTTTCCCTTTTGCTCCAAAGGAGCTAAAACGCTAGTGATCTAGCTATATAGATTTCAGAGATGTCAGGCTTGCAGCTTTCTTAGACAAGGATCTTATTTCCTTAAACCAGCAAACTTCATTAAACTGTTGAGAAAGCAACAGATGTATTGAAGCAAAAATTGCCATTGGGCCAGCCACATAATCCCTTCAATTCAAGGTTCATAGATGCATAGTTTTTTCTCAATGGCCAAACTCCAACAAGGAAGTGTAACCTTGGGAAGGATCAACTGTTGTGTTCACTAACTCTCATATATAAACACATTTTCTTGGTGTTTTGACAGTTTCAGTCTAATTTGTCTCTAATTTGTCCTGAGTCTTAACTAAACCACAAAAACTGCATTTTAGAGTTGCTTAAAACTAAACGATATGGTTTCCAAAAGAAGAAACGTCATTTTCCAGCTGCCTGAAAGAGACAGAATTTAAAGGAACTTTTTAAATTAATTTAGAGGATTGATGAGGTATGCTTATCAGGAGGACTGTTAAGATCCAGAGTACCTTCTGCTTATAAAAATAATAATAAAGTGGGTGCTGCCTGGAAAACTTGGAATATCTGTAACTACAGTAAGCCTTATAGAATGAAACAGACTACAGAAAAAAAAAAACAATATTTTTTCTGCTCAAGGACAAGTACTTTTAGATGTATTCTGGCCCCCTGAAGAGTAAAACATCTGCCAAATGTTTTGTAATGTCTGGGTCTTGGGATACGGGTCCTTAAAGCTGTCAACTGCCCAAAATAAAAAGAGCACTGTATTGGCTGTGTTATTTAATGCAAACACCTTAGAACTTCTCTCTACTTTCACAACACTTCCAGAAATGTTCCCATTTGTACTTGTGCAGTTCCACTCTTCTGTGACATTTGAAGGCTATTTGGTCTAATGCACGTTTCCTTTTTCACAAACAAATGGAATTGCCCAGACCCAGCAAAGTCAAATGGAGAAATGATTGAACTGAAAAAGATAACCGGCCAAGGATTTTCTCCACCTAATTTTACCTACGTGGTCTAAAATGCAGATGAGGGAACTGTTTAATGGTAAACAATTTCAAAATCTGCAATGTGCATTTTTCTTATCCTGTAGTTTTTCTATGGGGCAAAACCAAAATCTTCCATCTTAGATGCTTCAATTCTGGCAGCTTGATGAAGCAAATTAAAGGGACCTGATTTTATGAAAGTGCTGAGCATGTTCCTTCTGAAAACCAGGTGTCTCGGGGCCCTAAAACATTAGGCTACCAAAACTGCTTTTGCTAATCTTGGCTCAGCAGCAGGTATTGTTCTTTATTTATATTGGGACCCAGGCATCTAAGCACATCAAGAGAACATCTGTTTTCATGCATATAATAGGGACCTGAAGGATTCATCTGCAGAGAGACTACCTTCTCAGAGGCTTTTTAGTCTTAAATTCCAATGCATCATTCAAGTTGTCAGGATCTTTTGTTAATCAGTCAGAATGGCTGTACAGCTACAACAAAGACAGACTGAACAAGACTGTATATCTAAATTGCAAGTTACAGTAATCACATTTGGTACAATTGATGATATTCAGGTCCAAATTTTTAGCTGGTGTATACAAGCATTCTCCAGCAAAGCTTCCACTATTTACACTAGTTGAGAATTTGATAGCTTGCTGTTCAATTTCAGTGTCCTAAAATGGCAGTGAGATGCAGTATAATGGGATAGAATAAAACTGTGAATTATTCCACAGGCAGGTAAATCAAATATTTTTCAGCCTTTTTCATTTACACACACAAAAAAAAGTTTTTGTAGGTTTTGGCTCTCTTCCTCTTGCCCTAAATATTTTACTTTGAAAGTGACAGGATGCTACAAGGAAACTGTTTTCAGTTCTTGAATCCTCTTGCCCCCAGGCTAATTATACAAATAGATCTTCCTGGGCTTAATTAGTACTTTGTCTACCCCCACTGGATGGTTAAAATTTACTTCAATCTCATCACTAACATAGGTATTTTAAGTCCAGTCCAGATGAAGGAATTGCAAGTACACAATTACCATTTAGTGCATAAGCCACAAATTTAACTAAGGCTGGAACATATTTTACTCATAAATTTGATTTCTGCGTCTCAAATCCATTAGTCCACATTGATGGGGAAAACCGTCTTTATGAAATGACAGCCACAATAAATCAGAAACTTATTTTTTGGTAATTGGAGACTAATTATTGTTCCCTATTGCCCTGCTCTTGCAAATGACTGATCCATACCTAAGGCATGGGCCTTGCCTTCATGGAAAAGGGTTTGCTGGGATATATTGCCAAATCCTCTAAGTAGAGTGTTCTTTTTGCCATGCTAATTTAAATAAAATCAACTAGGCTGATAACTGGACTATTTTGTCAGTCTAACTGCATGGCATAGCTATGACAGTTAGCAGACTGCCCACTCACACTCAGAGCAGATGCATCTATATCACCAAAATGTTGAAATGATGCCAGGCTGCAGCTGGGAAGAACAAACTCAACTTTATCCCTATCTTCCCTTAAAAAGCAAAATACTAAAGGAAAGTCATTTGGCTGATGGCTGTGAAAGTCCAAAGAGGAATCTTCTTGAAGTACAGAACAATAAATATAGTGTTATGTGCTCACTGCTCAGAAACTCCCAGGTGGCAGAAATAACGATTTTACACAAGACTACCTGATACCTAAAAATACATGTAAATTCCTACACTTGAAGTGACAACAATTACTCTGTCCTTCCAATGGAAATGGTAGTGTAAATGGACACGAAAACAATTCAATAAAAATCATGTGAATTTTCTAAAAGGTATTAAAAAATAAAGAAAAAAAAAATCACAAAACTGGGAAGGATAAATTCACTGATTTAGAACCCATGGCACTCCTGAACAACCCTGGATTCATTTCCTAATTTCTCAATACACCAAATGTCAATTTAACTTGTACCTTAAAGCCCCAGAACCAGGCTTTAGGAGGGTGTTAAGGCTATATCTATATCTTAACTGGAAGTGCGAGCTGCAGCATGTGCAGCTAGCTCTGAGTTAGCTTTAAACTAGTAGGCTCAGTGTCAAGAGCCATGAAGCTGTAACAGGGAAAAAAAATGCAACAGTCAAACCTAACCTGGCCACCTGACCAAGGGTATGTCCATGCTACAGCAACAGAAAGCAAAATCGTTCCACCAAGAAAATAAGCTCCACCAATCCTCTCCGAACCTGCAAACACCAGCCCCAGAAAGGGAGCAGGAAGAATGTATTGAAGGTCCTTTGTGCCTCCACTCAGGCACCTTCCAGCTCAGATCATGAGTGCAGTGTCGGGGGCACAGCTCAGAGCAGAGAGTCTAACCACTTTATTACCAGGGTTGACAAAGCACTCCACTTCTGCAGTACAGATACACTCCAAAGGTACCCAGTAGCATTTTGTAGCCAGCAGTGAAGCCTGAGCTACCACATCTTTAAGGCTGATCATTCTCAAGTCAGTTAGATGAAAGCTAATCTAGGTACATCTACACGTGGTGCAATTTCACAGCCTAACTGCAGCACAACCCAGTGCTTGTGTGGTACATGGGAGAGGAATAATGGAACCTCACTTCATAGCAAATCACAGGGCTTGTATTATAGCTTCTTCAGGGGTATGGGCTAGAATGGTGGTTGATACCTCTTTATGCACACTATGTTGGGGTTACTGTGCCCTGGATCTATTTGACCACAAGCTCAGTAGTCCCCTTTCCCATAATGTCCCATCTTTCTTACCCATAAACGGAGGTTATCTCCCCACCTCCTCTTCCTTCCACACTCTCCCCCTTGCAGGGAACATAGTACCATAGAGGACCTAGGGTAAACCCTCTGCCATGGCATGAAGCTACACCTGCTACCAAAATCAAATGTTACCAGCAATTGCTCCTATGAAACAGAATAAGGCTAAAAATTACTTTGAATTTCACACCATTATGTCATATTCTACCTTAGTATAAATCCACAGAAACCAACAGAGTTGTGCCTGTTCATATCAGAGCTAAGTTTGGGCTAAGTAGTTTTACATTCACATAACTGCACACTTTACATTTCCAAGCAAGATAGAAATAAGAGGATCTTGAATCATACTAGTATACTGAAATAGACTGTACATATATCTTCAAAAATAAATATACTTGCATAATGGGATACATATGCAGATACAGACATGACAAACAAGCTCATTCTACAACACAGTCAGGCTTTTAATCAGTTCCACAGTTATTTTCCTGCCAACATCCGAGTTTGGTGTTTTCTGTACAAGAGCGGACGACCTCTCTAATCTCCGACGTGTTTTCAGTAATGTAGTAGCTTGCTGAGCTGATCACATGCGGATGTTGTCAGCAGCTGCTGTAGAACCAATACTAAATCCCCAGGAGCTCAACTCTGGACTCAAAATGCAGAAGTATATCAGTTCCCCTATAAAAGGCAATTATTTAGAAAATGCATAAGTTCTTATGTGAGTTCTCTTAGAGTTAAAACCTGCCAGTCTCACTCAGATAAAACTCCCATGTGGTTGGACTTGAGAATTGTGCCTGTTAAGACAGGAGTTCTCTCTTTGTGTCTTAGGGTACAAAAAGGATTTTACTGTTTTTGTTATAAAAACAACTGTATCGAGGTTTTCAGTTCACCTGTAAGTCCTAAAACTAGTAGCCCCTTCTGGACATCAGGAGAGAAGTAATAAATGTGTTGGCACACATGTAGATAATCACAAAAAAGTTTATTTGGCAAAGAGTAAAATGATTGATAAAAATTATTTTATTCATTACCAACAAGACTTCAAATCCCACAGTACAAATGTGATTGCTTAACACATCACCTGCACAATCAGAAACTGGGGAGGGGAACAGGATACAGTTCTACAGTAGATAAGAAGCAGGAAATAAAAATGGGAAAACAGGCAGTAAATAAATAGCTGTAAAATATATTAATGGGGGGAAAGGTGAAGAACGTAGGACTGAAAAAAAAAAGAGTCTACTACAAGACTAACCTCCTATAAAATATAATATTTGTCAAAAGCAAGCTATCAAACTCTACTCATAACATATTTACCTTAAATCTTATAAATGTATAAAAAATTCTAGGTACTGCTTCTAGAAACCACTGAAGAGAAATCTATGGAGATCAGAGCAGGTGCAAGGGAACAGCAGTGACTTCAATACTGAGCAACAGACAATTAAATGGTAATTATTAGTCCTACTCATTAAATGTAGAATATGCACGCCTAACTATCACAACTATTGCCATGCTAAAGTATGTGCTTAAATGTGTGCATTTCAGGGGTCTCATAGAAGTCACTAGAATGCATGAAGATAAAATTAAGCATGTCTAAATTCTTCTGGAATAGGGGCCCAGAATGATTCTGGCTGTGCATAAAAAGGGGGTCCTTATGACAATTCACTTAAAAATCCAACTGCCTACTTAACACCATTTAGTGGTGGGAAATGAGTAAAATATCCCTGGTATAAAGCATATATAAATTTTAACTCCTTTGAACTACTTAGTCCTAAAATAACTACAGCAAGTTCAATCTACTTTTCTCACATATTAAATATCAAAAGACTATTAAAGACAGAGAGAAAGACAGAGAGAGCACACATGGAAGTACTGGTTTAGTTTAACATGTCTCGAACAAGTAATACTGTATTAAGCGTTCACTTTGAGTTGGAAAGTCACTTTAAAAAAAGCTGTAAAATCTAATTTTCTATTTGGCACCTTATTTTTATTTAGTGACTTCTATAAACAGTAACCTCAAAGTTTCAGATCCAAACCTACTGAAGCTATTAAGGGCTAGTTTGCAAAAAGTATTTGGTGCCTGGCTGCCTAAACTTCCATTGGTTTCAGTGGGGAGTAAAATTCCTCAACAAGAACAAGTGAATAAGTAAAAAAACTGGCTGATGGGGCACATCCACAGAATAGATGTGCATACCACTATACAAATCCATGGTGTATGCACATCTTGAATACTATACGCAGTTCTGGTCCCCACATCTCAAAAACAAATGTTGTACATCAAAATGATTGGGGGCCTAGAGTAGTTGTCACACCAGGAGAAACTAAAAAACCTAGGAAATTTCATTTGGAAAGGAGAAAGCTTGGCAGCAAGCATTGGGGGGGAAGCAATGATAGAAGTCTATAAAATCAGAAAGGGTGTGGACCAAGTGAACAGGGAACAGTTGTTCACCAAGTCTCAGAATACTAGAACTGGGGGGCACCCACTAAAATTTGTAGGTGACAAGTTTAAAATTAACAAGAAAAAATACTTTATTATGTAACATGTAGTTAATGCGTAGAATTCATTGCCACAGGAGGGGGTGCAGGCAGATGGCAAAGCCAGGTTAAAATAGTAACTGGATAAATTTATGAATGAGAGATCTGTTAATGCCTCTTTAACAGAATGTCTGAAGTTGTATCCTCTGGCATCTCTAACCCAACAAACAGCGGATGCCAGGGAAGGGTATTAAACAGGGGATAAATCAGCCTAGAGGGATGTGGTCCAGTGCTGTTGCTGACATAAGTGGATGCTGTTCACTGTCACAGACAGGCTATTGGGCTAGATGGACCATTAGTCTGACCAGCAAGGAACTTCCTGTGGTCTTATGTTTAAGAGGAAAGGCCCCTAGCTACCTTTTTGGATCAGGTCTTAAAATACTTCAATGGGCTTTTGATCGGGCCCAATGAGCATCTTTACACATGCTTCTAGGTGGGGACAGGCACTTCAATTATTGTGGCTCTCTAGAGCCTCTCTACTTAAAGCGCCCGCAGCATCTCGTGTATTCAGTGTCCCGCACTTCAAAATGGCGGCGGGGGCATTTTAGCTAACCTTTGTTCAACAAGCTTTAGTTAAAGTACCCTAATCACCCATTTTGAAGAGTAGGGATGCTGAATATACATAACAGTGAGGCTGTCGAAGTGTGCTAATTAGCGTGTTGGGCACGTGTGTAGGCGTCCAATGTTCTTATTAGATGAGACTTGTAAAACACTAGAACAATATCAAGGGGTACAAGACAGCAGGCATTCTACATCACCAGAAATGAACAAGGTTGTCAAGTGGGGATGAACACATGCCATCTTTTGTAGACTCCATTGTGGGAACTTGAGAAGGGAATTGTTTTAGAATTGACTCAAACAAAATACCATTGCCTACTAAACTGCCGAACAACTTCTTGAACCACCCAGCTATTCCTTGATCTATCTTGACTAAGCTCTGATCAGCCCTGCATTATACTTCAGTTACAAACCACGCGCTACTTTTTCCCTCCAGATTCAAGGTTCTGTTCTTGAGCAAGAGGCCAAAACCAGGTGCGTATACATTGGCAGCCGGTGTGGCCCCAGATAAAGCCCTGAACCATCTAACATCCTCAAAATTCAATGATATTTGAGAGATTTGTTTGAGGTAACTTTTTAGTAGAAGGCTCCTATGATAAGAGTAAGAAAACCTAGCAGGGAGAGGGTACAAGTACTTTTTCATTACTATCAAACCAAGCTGCATCAAGGCATTAACTGATGAGGCTCATGGCCACTTGAAATTACTGAAAAAACCTACTTAATGCATCTCTTGCTTCACACTACAAATGTTCTTAAATGTATCCACTCATGTGGCATAACTTCTTGCTTTTGATAGTTCAATTAATGGCCTTTATTACAGATGTTGCTTTTAGCACAGACCACTATTTTTAACACGTCAAAAATACATCATTAAAATGATACTGTAATCTCTGCTTAATTCTTTGTAAAACTATCAAATACTTACTCTGTACTTGCAAAATCATTTTCTTTCAAGGTTTATCACCTTGTGCCTGTTTCACAAGGTGATAATGTGCAGTACTACATAGCTTAAATTGTTTGGGTCTTCCTTCAGTGCACAAATCATATATCAATCATCTTTGTGGAAGTTAGAAAATAAAACTGCAGCATCTATTTTAGCTGGGGCTACTCAGAACCTCATCTTGCAAGACACCAAGACTTCCTCTGTAGATCTGGACAACCTCAAAGCCCACTGACTTAAAATTATTTAATATAAGCAGAGAGCTGTATTTTAATACTCACAATAAATCCAGAATAACTCATCATTGGTTATTTGTCAACTGGATCTTGAAAAATCCAAATGCCTCAATTGCCTTCTTAAACACAGTCATGATAGCAGACTAAATGTTAAACTGAAAACTCTGAACACTAACATTGCTGTTCATATTTCCAAGAATTCTCCTTAATTGTACAATATCTTAATAATCTGCTTATAGTTTGCCTGTTTTTGTTTATCTGGAGCAAAGCAGCTTGCATGAGTTAGATAATTCAATTTAAAAAATGCCTTCCCTGTAGATGTCTCCAATATGCACATCTTTAGTGACTGATATTTTTTTATATAGGTTGGGTTCCTTTTTTAGCAATGAAATTTGTCCTTAAATTTTGAATACTGCACTTATAAAATGCATGAATAAGGGTGTGTGTGTGTGTGTGTGTGTGTGAATACTGTATATTTAGATTTCTTTGGCCTTTTTTGTGTGTGAAAATCTTTCCCACAAAAAAATTAGTTGTGCTCTGATTTCTGTTAAGTGCTTCTGATGAGCTAAATTCCACCAGCTGACAAAGTAGTTTTGCAAAACATGAGGCTGATTTGTAGGTATTAATGTTATCTAGTGTCTCGTAGCTTATTTGCTAGTATAGCCTTATCCAAACATCTAAAGCAAACTAAACGCTTTGACTACTTGCTTGCAAATCGCAAATCAGGGGAAAGTAGTTTTCATTGAAGTACAAAGCCTTAAATTAAAATCAATCCAGTGGGGAAAAAATGAAGGAAAATACCCTGTCCAGAAAATAACAACAATAATAAGAACTGTTCATTCCACCAGCAATACACTGATTTAGAAGTAGTTTAGTAATACCCAAAAATCTAGAGTTTGAGGAACAGCAGGCAATAGTTATGTTCTGAAACTGAAAAACTAATGGAGAATGGCAATTAAGGATGAAAATCTTGCATATACTGAAGTTAATGGGATTCTGTCTCAATTCCTCTTTAGATGCACATTAACGCAACTCCACTGACTCCAGTGATATTGCTCATTATTTAATTCCATGTGTAAGAAACAGAAGCCTGTAATTCTATATGCTTTTCTTAGAAGTCAGCAACTTTGAGTAGTACCACCTCCAGGGGAAGCAACAGTTTTAAACACCTTCCTTTTATTCTCTGATTCTGTAAATCAAATCTCCACATGCAATCTCTCAGTCTCTCCCATTCCTGATAACCAAGCTGTCAGGCTGCACTTCTAGATGACTTCTACCTGTGCCAGAAATACATCCTTATACCACGTGTTCCTCTGGGTCCACTCCACTGAAGTTATTTCCCTCCCAATTAACACATAGCTCTGCTGCAGAATTTCTAATCAAGTCCATCCTCATTGACAGGCAGTTCAATGACTTCCCTCCATGGAGACTCAGACGCAGATGAGGACCAGCAGAGACCCACGCTGCCTGGCTCCTATACAGTATGCGGGAGCTAATACGTCTACTTGCCATTTCCACCTCCTATAGTTCTGGATTCACTTCTCTCCAAACTTTTTGCTTTCAGGTGCTCTCTCAGTGGCTTTATGGCCCCTTTTCATCATCCTGCTTGGAAAGTATTACCTAAGCCAAGCAGACTTTAACTGGCCATGCAAGGAAGAGAAGGACTGCTCGACTGGGATGCCTTTAGGACATTCCTTAAAGGCATCTAAACAAAGTACCACCTTAGGCTCCTTGGTGCAGAGATTCTCTTTTGCCCCGTGCTGTGGATTTACTAATACAAAAGAGTCTTGGTCCATAACTGAGTTTGCTATGTGCTATTATAATACAAAGGGATTGATGATAATAATAATGACAAGAATGGTAATAACAATGATGATTATTATGACTGCACCATTGACTAATCACAGAATCTTGTAGCTCAGTGGGTCCCCAGTTTAGCTCTCTCTTCAGTGTCTGGCAGTAAATCTCTTCTGTTTAAAACTCCTAGTTTCACTTGTTTACCACTGTTTTCTATAAACTCATTGGACTTCTGGATTCTCTTAGCCTCTCTTTTCTAAATAGAGAAATAAATATTTCTATTTTAAGATTATTTGCTTCATGATCTTCAAATAGAATTCCTTTCATCCCATACACAGGGATAAAAGAGCAAAGAACAGCATATCAAGAATATAGAAGATATGTGAAATCAAAAGCAAATAATCATCTTGGGTGTATTTGGTGCTGTTCTTCTTTGAAAAAACATTTAAAGCTGTGTCTATGTCCAAATTGCTGATTCGCTGAATCACCATTCAATCTTCAGATCTGGCCAAATGGAATTGGGGACAGTGATCTGAATCAGCAAATTAAAGAGCACTAAAAACACTGAAGGCCAAGTGTGGTGGAAGTCTGTTATCATTTCTTCTTCAATTGTACATTTAAGGCCAAATCCTGTTTTGCCTTTACAGGCCTCAATGGCAATTATTTTTGCCTGTATGCTGTTTAGATTCCAACCACACTTGCACATTACCAAAGAACACATGATTGAAGTGGGCCACAAGTTAACGCTCTGCTGTTTATGTATTTCATCAAATTACTTTTAAATGCAAAGGTGCAGAAACTGGGTCCAAAACCTAGGGCACCCTCCCTTCCAAACCACTGCCACCCTCAGGTACACTCCCCTAGGCTGGTTTCCCTCTCTCCTGGCCTCAAACACTTTGCCTCCTTTAATGCCCAGTGAGTCAGCTTCAGAAGGAGAGCTGGAGAATGCTGGGCAACATCTAACCTGTGATCTGGTAGTTAATGCATGTTCAAACCCACTCTGGGTAAGGAGGGGCCTAAAACATGAGTCTCCCATTCCCTACTTCAGTGCTATTGGCTTGAAAGGTGGAAAGGTAGATGGGGCCTTCTCATGTGCAGTTATGTGCATACATGGGTAACACTATTATAACCAAGTAGAAATCTAATCTAGAAGTTGTGTAAGTGCCATTCATACACAAAGGTGAAGCAGCATTGGCTTTACAGTGCACTTGAAGGAAGAGAGCTGGGCTTATATAAAAATATTGTTGAGTCAACAATATTATATTTTATATATGCATATACATAGATATAGTCCAGTTCTCTTACTTTGTTGAGTGCACCACACACACAGGAGATTTATATACATCTCCTATCATCTCTATCAGCTTCTTTACATACTCCATATTATTTCAGGAGGTAAAGCAGAACACCAATGAAAAGTTACAGGAACTAAAGACAAAGAAACAATAGCAACTGGTGGTGAAATTACTTCAATGTTACCAATTTGAGTGATAATAGGGTGTTTTTCTTCATACCCAAGTTCCTAGAATCAGAAGATCACATGAAAATCCTTTAAAATTTAAAAAAAAAAATCATAGAGAATTCTAGAGGCTCAGAAATTATGAGGGGCAGAGGAAAAGAAACAGAAAGAATGTAAAATATATTTGTAAGTTTCATGATTGCTAAGCTTGCTGGATGATTTTTGCAAGACTGCTTCATAGTTTGGGGTTTTGTTTTGTTGTTTTTTATGGCGGTGGGGGTGGCTATATGGAAATGGCTACAACTTTCTATTCATTTACACCTGATTTGGACCCTTAGAAGAATAAGGGTAATATTCTGGTTTGGTATTGTATGCGACTTTAGCTTGTAAAAGGTACAAATTACAACATAAAATTCAGAGCAGTAGAGAATCAGATCCAGTGAGTCTCCTTGCCTGTTATTTATTCACTCTTCTGTACTGCTTGATGGCTGCTTTGGGTCTCAGATGTGCAGTAATGCTATCTGTTGAGGTTCCATGGATATAGATGATTCTATCACCCTCATCTAATGGGACTGCTGCCAATAACATATAGATGGTATGCTGCTAAATGAGGCAATTTTAGACATAAATGTAGGGGAAATGCCATCAGCAACACCACCAAACATCTCATCTTTTCATTAACTGCTTAAAAAAAAAAAAGATGTAGAAAACCTAATCCCAAATATTTTCAATAGTAGCTTCATCTATACAATGTACTATGTATAAACTTCAGGTTCAATGCTGACTGATGTCCACTAGAACCCAGACTCTGAATTAGATGAAAATGAATGGGAAAGAGGAGGATTTGCTGCATTCTATCTTTTCCAGGGAAAAAGGGCCTTGATTCAGGGAAAAAAAAGTGATGGTGTAAAACATCATAGTTCCTCTGGCCCTCAGACAATGTTAGCTCCAAATTCAGCATGTTAGATTTTAGCTCAAGGAACAACTTTTCTAGACAAGTTCCTTCCTACAAAAGACTCCTTGATAAGCCATCAGTTAATTAGGCAAAGAAAGCCAGAGTCAAGCTAATCAACAGCAATCATTCAGTTACAGCAGTTACGTATCTTTCTTTGAGCAATCTGCCTTTTGGGAAAGATATCAATTGTCAGCTGTTCATTTTCATATGCTGTAGAAGCTGTATACTGAAGGACAGCATCTTTAAAACTGGTTTTTGATAAGAGTTTCTGTTCCTTTTTCAAAGCAGTTTTAGAAATGTTTTAATAGTGTGTTTGGTGTTTCCCCGATTACAATCTTTATCAATAAAATCTATTGTTCCAAGAAAACTATTTGACCAGAGGTACATAGTTAGATTACCTTATACTAGTTTGACATTTTTTTTTAAATGGCATGCAAGTTGAATGTGAAGGTCCTGCGAGGGTTTTTATCCCAGACTTCTGAGAACGGATGACATGATGTGAATTCTCTGCTGTTAATTCTTCATCTTTTAAACTACACTTTTAGGTCATCAGTTTAAGGCATGTGTCGTTTCAGTCTTGCATTTTTGTTATACATTTACAAACCAATGTTTCCTCCTATATCCTACTGTTGTGGGAGAGAAACAGTTTTGTGTTTTTTTAAACAAAAAACCTTTCACTTCTAAAAATAGTCTTCAGCGAGCTTGGGTGGAAAGAGAGAAGCATGCATATCAAAAGAACTTTAATATGAACATTGTTATAAATGCTGTTGCTCATGCTTAAAATACCAAAAAATTCCCAGTTCATGATAAACAAACAAACAAAAAAAGAACATGCTTT
>NW_017728943.1:28447726-28453782 GCF_001723895.1 Crocodylus porosus | reverse complement strand
TAGCCATGCAGTTTCCTATTCTTAACAATGTAAGCGGCATGTCTGCTATTTTTATCATTGTTCAAAGGTCAGAAGTTCAGCATTTTCATCTAAGGGTCAGAAAGTGATTACCAGAATGTCAATTGCTGACTTCTCAACCTCCTTGAAGCATTCTGGGAGTTTTAGTGCATTGTTTCTAATGCTAGGCCTTGCTTAGCATAAGCACTCTTCTCACAATCCCAGTTAACGTTATTTCATTATTACATCGCTGATCTATTAGACAACATAGTCGTTCAAAGTCATGCAATATTTGGTTATAACGTTGTTTGGCCGCCTCCTGCTAGTAGGTAGCTACTGTGAGGTAACTGGATTTGCTTAACTTCGTTTCGCTTGAAGTCGCATCTTTCAAGAACATAACTACGATGTTAAGTGAGGAGTTTTGGTACCAATATTATACAGAAGTCTACTGGAGGAAGTGGCAGCCACACGGCCAATTTGGATCCGTCTTCCTACTTAGCTGATGCTTGAACTGTGTACTTTCTGCTGAAAAGGGTTAATGGATTGCTAGTTGTCATTTCTGCAGGACACTTTGGACAGTACTCTGACCTGAAGGCCTTTTTTCATCTCTCCATTAATAAAAACATGGGGTAGATTTCTAGGGTTAGACAAATTTGATTTTATCTCTCCAATAACAAGTGTACTGTCAAACATAATTTATTCTTCCAAGAAACACACTATAGACAAAAGGAATGGAACTGTAACTAGATTACAGACTTTACTTAAACTGATTATAGATTAATGCGTGATCCTAACCAAAGATATGTGGCATGCTGAGTCCATATCTCCTGAATCCAATTACTGTACTGTAGTAGATTTTACAAGTGAATGCACAGAGTGAAAATGCATTTCCACTTTTCAAAGGATAAGATAGAATATGAAATCCGTTTAAAAAGAAAAAGAAAAAAACCCCTAAAATACAGCAGGCTCTGCTAACAAGGCATTTCAGTTGCCACAAGAATTTCCTAATCTAAATATAACTACTTAGAGAAAGTTAGGCAGGTAAAATAGGTAGGCTGGTAGAACTATAAACCCATCACTGGATTTCTTTATGTAGCTTTTTCACATCATTTCAAACAAACAAGTAAATGCCTGCTTAAAGATACAATTAGCAACAAGAGTAAAAGAGTGGAAGAAAAAAAGTGTCTACAATATAAACAGATATCAGTTCCATTTCTAGCTGGATTGTGCCGCAGTTTTTTATTACTCTACCTTTTTTTTTTTATGGGGCCTGTCAATAATAAACAAAGCACTACCATGATGCCACATGGTGTGCTGTTCCTCTGACCTTTGTACATTCTCTCTGGGTGTGTTCCCTTGTTAGTACCAAGCAAAGCCTCTACTTTTTATGAATACAAGCTTTACAGCTTTGCCCCCTTGAGATTAGGTACCCGACCTCAGAACCTCTGTTTCTGTCATGAAGGCTCCTCTAACAGGTCCAAAATTAACGGTGAGCTCTGAAAGGAGATATGCCACTAGCACAGGTTCACAGAATCACAGGACAGCCTTTGCAAACCTGAAAAGTTTAGGATAGCCAACTGGAACAAAGTGTTTTGGGTCTTTAAGTTACAGAGCAAAAGCAAAGCTCAACACCCAGGTCCACACTGGCAGCACACCCTGGCTCCCTGGTCCCAAGGTATACACCATTCATGCTATCCCTCCCAATGAATGGGAGCAGAGTTTATCACAACTTCCTGGCACTTCAGCACTTAACTGCAAGCTTTATTCATGCTGCTTTCACGTGTTCACCTTTTCCACCTCGTGACAAGCAGTCATTAAAAGTGAATGTTTGACTACTATTCTTCTAGGCTAGGGACAAGCATTACACATAAACTGATTTAAAGTGATCAGAAACTGGTTTAAACCTGTAACAGAACAGACATTCAATGCACATAAACCAGTTTGAAAATGGTTTGAATGGTTGAAGTATGGTTGAATGTAGTATCACAATTAACTGATTTGGCTCAAACCAGTTTATGCAATGTCTGTCCCAGACCCCTTGCTTTTTTAAGTTAAGTCAGATTCCCCCAGTGTCCTGGCGTGCTCTCTGGGCTGGGTGCAGCTCTGCTCTCTGCTCCAGTGAGCTAGGCTGCCCGCCCCCCGCTCTCTAGTCAGAGCAGGGGCAGGATGTGGCCAGATACTGGCTTCCTGTAGCCCCGAGGCAAATTCCTCCCTCTGTCCCTCTCCCCTTCCCCCACCCTCTGACAAACCCTGGGGACCACAGCTGGGGTTTGCCAGCCCCAGCTGCACCTCCACAGCTTGCCTACAGCCAGGCAGGGACAGAATTAATTCTTTCCTTTGCCCCATCTCTCCCCAGGAACCTCTGTGCTTTTGGCTATAGTCTCTGCAGCTTGCCTGCAGCCAGACAGGAATGCAGCGGTGAGCCCAGAGCTAAGACCTGCAGGACCAGGCAGAGGTGGGAAGTGTTGACCAAGACTTGACAATTATCACACCTGCTGGAGTTAAGGGAAGTTGCAGACAGCTTCACCAAAGAATGCAGAGAGCTACATTTACATTAGAAAGCAGAATGTGTAAAAGCTAGGAATACCTAAACAAAGCTTTTCTGAATGCCTGGCTGTAAGGAGAAACTCTGCCCCCAGGATTAGTAAAACCAATTCCAGTCTTCCTGGTTTACATGTTAAGTTAGACTAAGTTGTGAATGCTGTTTTACTGGGCTGCATCTTAGCTTAGGCAAAGATTTTTGGTAGTTCCCTGTTGTATCCTTTGCAAATTGCTGTGTTCAATACATGCTTGCTTCAGAGAAAGGACTTTTTCTCCATTTCCACTCCTCAGTCTGACCACAGCTGGTCCAACCCCCCTCCCCCATGCAGCTGGGGGCTGGCATCCTGTGTGTCCTGTTAGCCCTGGCTGGTGCCTGGCCATACCCCATCAGGGAGGAGTGAGAGGGCGTTTCTCTTCCCTCCCCTTTGGTAGTGGCCAGCAGGCATGCTCTTGTGCCCCCAGATTCTGGCTTGAGCCACTGCAGGCATGCGGCTGCATTTCCTGATTTAACAGAGAATGTCTGTCCAGGTATTAATCAGTTTAAGCTGCACAGCTTAGACTAACCTGCAAAAGGTGAATCAATTCAAGCTTGGGCTTTTTGAATTCTCTAGCCCTAATGATGAGAAGACCAACTTAACTTAATCCAAGTTAAGTCTCATCGTATGTTGACAGTACTCAGTAGCTTACTGGTATGAACCCACACATATCTAATGTGACCCATACCTATTTTGCATTCCCCATCCTAAAGAAGAAATTAACCTCTTTAGATGTAGTAGGTTACAAAATGAAATCAAGAAGGGCAAGGAAGTCATACACGTTTGCATAAAAACAGAAATTTCCCACATTCGCCACAAACGATAATTCAGATACTGTTGTTCACTCACCATCCAAAACAATCTTCATTTTTTAAATTCCCAACATTTTATCTTGATCTAAACTGGTTCCATAAAAGAGAGAGAGAGAGAGAGAGAGAAATCCCACCCTTACAAACATGCACACAACTACTTTAGGACAGAATTTGATCCTTGATGTGGACAGGAGCAGATGTTTTCCACACAACAAGCAAGCAAATAAGTGAAACAAATTAAAACTTCCCTTTAAAATAATCAGCTTACATTTCTCATTTGTTTAAATGAAGGAACTTTTCCCTGGATGTCACACTTGATTGAAATGTTTGTTTTTTGTTTTGTTTTTTTACTAACTCTGAAGGACATAAGGCATTTTTAAGGAAATACAATTATCAATTTATTGTACATCTGTTTAAAAAATGCCGTTCAGTGGTTCCTAATTAAACAATTTATAAATCCATGGAAATCAGGGCACATAGATTAGCCATACTGAGAAATATTGCTGAATTATTAATAAAACTCGTTGAGCTCTGGAAGCCTAGAAGGCATTTTTGCCTTAATACACCAGTACACCAATGACTGTAACATTCTTTAAACCAAATTTCAGCAGACATTTGTCTACACATCATCTCTCTCCATGTCAAGGCTGCAAGTCTTTTCAGGTGAACCTAGACATATTTCTTTTTCCCCCTTAGCTCTGGTTTCATATACAAGGTTTTTAAAAGGATTTTATTTTATGCAAATTAAGAGTTAGGTCACCTGTTTGCAATGCATCAAGGTTTATTTCGATCACATCTTGGAGGCAGTTTATCATCAGGAATAAGCTGTTTTTAAAAAAGCTGCATACCAGGGAAACACAGGGGATGGGATCAGATGGTAGTTTGTAGGCAAGGAGTTTTGTATCTGGCACACTGGAAGAAGGAAGGTGTGGGGGAGGAGAGGAGGTGAAATGAAGTGGGTGGAAATGGAGAACATTTTGACTGGCTATCTTGCCACATCAAGCACAAAAGACTGTATGTGGGCTGGCTTCATACACCTCTCTCATACAAAAAAAGAGGGGGAACACATGCTGTTTCTGTAAGCACAAAGCCCTAGAAGTTTCAGTCTGCAAGAAGCAGGTTTACAAACCCTGAAGTATTCTAGAATAAGAAGTTAGGCCTCTAAATAATGAAAAATGGCTTAAAATATTCAGTTTTTAAAAAAGCATTGTGATAAATTTATTTACCTGACAAGCTTTGAACCTGTAGGTTTAGCCCATGCTTTCAAACTTTTGTACAGTCACAACTAGAAATTTACTTTAAAATGTTAAATGAAAGCTGAGACCTTCCAGTAATCACCTAACTCCAGCAGATGAAGCTTTAAGAAAAGTCACTGCTATTGCAACTAAAATCATGAGAAGTGCTAATACTGAGGAAGACCCTGTCTTTGGGAATGATAGTTTGACTCCTGATGCAGAATCCCAACTACATTAATCCTCTCCTTTAAAAAAAGAAATCCCCACGCTCTCAAAACTGCAATCAGATGTTAATGTAAGAAAGGAAAAAGGAAAGCAATTTATAGCAAGAGAAGCATTAGAATGCTTGTGTGGCCTCACACTTGTAGCGAGGATGGAAGATATTTATTCATTCGTTTTGGGGTGGACTCATATGACCATTAAGGAAACTGAAAAACACATGGCGAATGCAGATAACAAAGAGCTCTATAAATAGCTTCTAGTTTACTGGCTGTTACAGGAAACCTGATTTATGACAACTAAAATAATATTATATTCCACTCTTAAAGTGTCCTGGAATGCACCAGGGTAAAAACATAGCTTGCTACAGAAAGTCTAGTCTATATGAGACAAGCAAAAATGAAATTCATTTCCTAAGCTGGGCTCAGGCCTCTGGGTTAGAACTATGGGCACATCCCCTTTGTGGCATTTGCATGGGATGTTGAAACCACAGGACCCACATTAAACACACAGGTGACGTTCACTGTCTCACCCCATCACTGTCCCCTACACCAGACCCAGGTGCATACCAGTGTGGACATTCCAGATTGTATGAAGGATCTGTTCACCGGCATTGCTAGACTTAGATGGTTAATAAGGTTACTCTAGCATCTGACTGATGTGCTTTTCAGGAAGTCCAAATTATGTAAATAATTAACTGTTCATACCTCAGCTACTGTAGCTGAAGCACCACCTACAAAAACTGGGAATGAAGTTTTCCCAGTGGAACATGAATGCCAATTGTGAGTGCATGCATACTGAACCATGCACATCAAAGGATCCAGATAAATTGAACAGTGTTTTAAATATGAACTGTACAATTTGTTTAAACCAGAACATTTCAAACTCATTGTTCATGTGGATTCAGTAAACCCAAAGCTTGTACCCACTATCTGTACTTCTAACCCTGCTTGAAGCTATTGCTATACAAAAAGAAAGTAATGTAATAACTGCACAAATTGTTCCTCTTCCATTGCTCAGCACTGAAACATCATCTTTTTGATGGAAATAGCTTCTGTGAGCTCCTCAGAGGGCAATTTTCCAGGTCTTCAATTTGGTACAATTTCAGAAAGCCCTATCAGATTCCTTCTTTTCTGTTTGCTTTTCTGGTCTTTAAAAAAAAAGTTGTCTTAGAAGTTATAAAGAAGCTCCACTAAAAAAAAAAAACAAAAAAAAAA
>NW_017728943.1:28431822-28447590 GCF_001723895.1 Crocodylus porosus | reverse complement strand
GCTAGGTCTCAGCATCAGCCAAATTTTCCTAATGAAGCTGTTGCCTGCCCATGGTACAGATAGCTGCCATGGGACAAGGATTTCAGAATCCTGACCCATGGCTTGTGCCAGGGACCAAGAAAAAAAAAAGATCAGACACTAAATGACATCCATGTTACAGAGGAAATGAGAATGTAAGTGAAACTTAAATTATGGCCAACAGCTGATATGCTTAAAAGCTATCTAGCTCCTTGATTTTCTGATGAAGCAAAAGGTTTAGACAAAGCAGGATTTACTGTACCAAATGAGACTACTTCTTCCTGGAATTCAGTACCCTTCTTCAAATAGTGAACAATACTTTGTACTTCAGAGGAAGTACATGCAAATGACTAATAATAATAATGAGGAAAACATTCCCTGCTGTCCCTATTGTTATTATAGCCCACACAAGAAGAAAAAATGATAATGCTATAGACTTAGCTGCTTTATGTAATTTTAAAAAGTTTTATATAAAAAAAAATTGACCTGCATTAGAACCAAGGGAGAAATCATCTGAATTTGCTCTTTCCCCACTTATCATCCAAACAGCCTTAAATTGATGCCATTAGGCCAAAATGTGTGAATACAGGCAAGCTTGTATGTCTTTTGGGATGGGGCTGTTCACCCCATTGAGCCAGTGCTCCTTGAATTCTCAACTTCCAGCTTCATTTTAGATCCCTTCTTGACAGAAATCCTTTTCTACTCCACTGCCCCTTCCACAAAATCATTTCTGATCTTCATCCCTGCCCCAACTACAGCACTTGGTTACATACAAAGGAAATACTAAGTCATCTATACCTTTATCAACAAAGCACTTACCCACAATGCGCATGTCATGTGCTTTGCTTAACTGGCGTTTAAAAGTCAACATGATGAAAACAGTCTCTCTTTATTGCAGTGCACATGGCTGCTCGCTCACTCATCTAATCCCAACTTAAACAAATTTGTGTCGGTCCTTGTTACTTCCTATTCAAAACCAAAATTTACGCTGGAAATTAAATGGGGGGGGGTGAAGGTTATTAACAATTTGCCATTTCATCCACTGCGTCACTGTGGACCCTGCTGTTTTAACCTGTGGGGTCTTTTTATAGTTCGGTTCTGCCTTCATGCTTCCTACCCTCTCCAGCCATCATGCCATCTGCAAATATACCAGGGGTTGATCAGAACGGTGGAAGCTATGAAGCAGTCATGGGGGGAAAGAAAACACACTTAGGTTGTTTATGTGCGTTTCCCAAAATACTTTCTGGAAATCTTAATTGGGTGTTGGGGTCAAATTCAGGATAAAACTGCAAGGGAACACAAGTCACAACTCCCTTTGAGGTGCACTAGTTGAATAAGATATGGTACATTTCCTGTCAGGCCAGGCCTCTTGTGGTCTGCTATCTGGTGCCATGTAAACCAGTACAGCCTGTTTCATGACCAGGTTGTCGGCAACCAAATCAGCACCGCCACCTTGACTAGTTTGAGTGAGGAAGGTGTGTGGATCCGCAGCAGGACTAAAAAGTAGACCTACTGAAGGGCATATGGGCTTCCTGTAAGCCATCAATCATCCAGGCTTGGAGAGAAGATGGGCATCAGCAGGTCACTTTGCCCAAAGAATTACCAATTATACGCAGCATCTAAGGTTCCCCAACAGGCATAACATCTTGGGACTGATTTGACTTGATGGTGAATCTGTGCATCAGAGTGACAGAACCCACTCCACACACCAAACTTTTAGTGTGCTGAATGACACTACTAGCAACCTGTGCAACAAACATATTATTTATTTTCTTATTGCCTTATTTTCTCCTACTTTGAGAGTGGATACATACGTGTTCATTTAGTGAAGAGACTAACCTCAGCTTGGCTGAGCTGAGCAGAAAACCAAGTTCATTTGAGAAGTACAGTATTCATATGCTCTTCTGACTAAAACATGCACGATTTCCTATGAGGCTTTTTTTTTTTCTCTTTCCTCACCACAATCTTTGTAGCAGAAGGGTTGAGGTTACAAAGATTTTTGTATCTAATCCTTACTGCTGTACCTTTTTGGAAAAATCTTCAGTTTTGATTTCAGTGTGGGAACGAGGTTAACCAAACAGTATGGACGACTGCATCTTTGAGACTCAAATTACTGAACATATATGGATTCTCTCAGACATTGCAAATGAATCATCATGTTGCAGTGCAATGATATCAAATGTCCATCTACATTTTGCTGCTTCCCAGGACAGCCTCCTTGCAAACAAAGTAGGTTGTCTCACCATCAGTCTTTCAGCACTGTAACATAAGACAAAGATAGATTCTTTGCCACTAGACCAAGCAAGACTGAGTTTCTTTGGCATTTGCAGGTAACACCAAGAAGCAGTAAATTACCCTATTGTTTGTAATTCAAATTTTAAAACGTAGAAGTCAAATAACTACAGGAGTTGTGTAACTTTCTTTCCCTTTTTCACATAGATTAAAACTTCTCTCAGTGAACGAAGATAAGGATTGCCACTTATTTGGACAAAATAAGCTACTACTTAATAACAGGTATCTTAAACATGAGGCATTTCTAATAATTACATAACCCACAGGGGTAGCATTGCAATTCATCATATCAACTGATTAGAAAACTTCATCTATGCTTTGAAAGAAGTCACTTTTACCATAAGCCTACTGAAAATGCCAAAGATAGTCAGGATCTGACTATAGCAGTCTTAATGTTTTCCTTTCTTATCACATAATTACTAAAATACTCCTCTTCCCCCTGAAGTCACTTAGAGCTTTGCTGATGACTTCAAAGACAGGATTAGGACCAAAAGGCAAGATATTTAATTCTCCCAATAGGGTGACTGATATCAACTTCTTAAAAATAAACCAAATCATATTCAATATGCTTCCTCCAACAATATATAAAAGTAGTAGTTCCTCTGGATCATGTAGAAGAATCACCATAATTGATAATAGAAACTTATCCTCATCATGGTTCACTTAATAATATGCTTATTATTAGGATTTTCAACAATGCAAAAAGCAATAGCTTTGTCAAAAGCTTATGGTACCACATCCATGGGTCTGATACTTTCATAGGACATCTATACATGTGCTTCAGGGTGAGGGGATGGGTTTGGGGGAAGAGGTGTTTTAAAACTAGAGAGACTCTCAGGAGCTGCTCTAATTAAAACACCCACCACATCTCATCCCACACTTCAAAATGGTAATGGGGCACTAACTAAAGCTCATCAACTGAGCTTTAGTTAAAGCACCCTTGCTGCCATTTTGAAATGTGGAGACCCTGAATATACATGATACTGAGGCTGCTGGAGCATTCCAATTAGAATGTTCTAATTAATCTAATAAGAACATGTCTGAGCAGGCATCCCGCATGTGCATGGGCACCCATAAGTGCTAGGTGAATTTAAGGAAGCTATTTTATTTGCAGTTGCTATGGTGCAACTCCATCAATACTGGATAGAGCTTTGGGTTTATACAAGTATGACTGAATCAGACCACAGATTCTGAGACCAGAATCTGGCCCACAGGCTCTGATCATAAGAACGGAGGCTACCCTTTTTCTATAGAACTGGAGCCACCTTCATCCTGGTGCATTCTAGTAAAACTTGGCTTTTCAGGGTCAGCTATGCCTAATCTGGCAGAGCTGCATAGAGTGTTATGCATAAGGAAAATACAATAGCAATCATGCAAACAAAAAGAAAAAAGAAACAGCTTCTTTTAATTTCTGGAAAATAAAGATATGGATCAGAACATGCAAAGGATGTGGGAAAGAGAAAACAGAATCCCAGAAACCTTGGATTGCATGGAAAATACCATATTTTGTTCACTTCTAACACACACACACACACACACACACACACACACACACACACACACACACACACACACACACACACACACCCCTACAACATAAATCCATGAACAGCCATCCTGAGCCAGCCAGGCACTGCACATCTTTTCCATGCATATGAGTATGAACAGACAGGCTCTAAAATACACTTTTCATCAACACTAGAAAATAGGTGATCTGGAAGCTTTTAGAAAAGACAACATGCTCATGTTCCATAAATGCTGCAAACACAAGGCCATACTGTGACATAGGCTAAGTCCAGGAAAATAGACCTGAGCTGCAAGGTGCCCTCTTCTACTGTACCACACCGCTACTTAAGTATGTGGTGGAAGGGAAGCAAATACTACAATATTAAAGAGACGGACAGAAAGGGAGGAGAAAGCAGAGGGAGGAAGCAGCACTGTGACTCCAGCCCATCTCATATCTTGCAAATGTGATGGTGTACTGGGAAATCTAGGTGGCAGATCCAGATGTGCAGCAGTTTGCTTTGTACCTAGACCAAGGGGGTACAAAGTAGATGGGGAGAAGTCTGGAGCGGGACTCTGCTCTGTCAGCAAAAATATGTATTCCCAATTGCCTGGGACTGTGTTATACCAGCAACTGATGACTACAAAGGAAGTATCAGAATGAATTTGTTGTTATGGAGAGCAAAGTTAAGGTTGAAGTTGTCTCCTGTGTCCTGAGCTACTGCAGCAGGAAAGAATGGATGCAATTCCCAAAGGACATTTCACTGGCTTTTCTTGGCGGTGGGGGTGGGGCGGGGTGTCAGACAGCACCCAGCTTGAACACAAAATGCAAACAGGACATTACCACAACAGCCAGAAAAGAAAAGCACTGACTGAAGTCAGCAGACCCCAACAAAAGGAGGAGCAAATGAATGTCAGGTGTTCATTTCTCAAACAGAAAATTAGATGAACCGTGGTGGAGGGGAGGGGTCAAAGTGCTTTGAGAAGCAACTAAAAGGCGCCAAATCAAGAAAAATGTGTTTTACTTCTTTCATTACAGAAGAATTTTTCTGCCTGAACCTGAATTGATTCAGCCTCTGCAGATTAGTCTAGCCTGGCTACGCTAAATTGGTTTGTAACCTCACAGACATTCTCTCTGGACTGAAGAAATGCAGGCACATGCTTGCTGTGGCTCAGGCCAAAAGCTTGGGGGGGGAGGGCAGCTACAGCAGCCCTCCCTCCCCTTTCAGAGTGCTGAGATGAGGAGGGTGTGGCCAGGCCCCAGCAGGACACTTTGATTAGGAAGGTCTGCCTGCACCATCCCCACTGGCTGCTTAAGGGGCAGGAGTGTTGCCAGACCCCAGCCTGAGGCTAGCACTCTGAGACAAGGGAGTTCTTTAATCTCCCTCCCTGTTTCTTTATACTGTCTGCAGCAAACTGACAGGCAAACAAGCCAGCAGGGGGCTGATAACAGTGTTTATCACCCCATCAGCAAAACAATAGCCTCTCTCCATTAGTTCAAGCTTTTCTTAAATACCTTTATCCAAGGAAGGAATTACCAGCTGATCTGTTGTTTAGCTCCAAATAGTCTTAAGTGGACACTGTTCTGTCTGGCAGTCCCAGTGAAATTGGAACACACGCACAGACACCTCTCAGCATTAGCCAACATACCACATGTCTGGGGCCATAGGGCTGAAATCCATGCTGTGGAAGATGGGAGGGAGGGGGGATCCCTGCTTGAGCAGCAAAGGAGGTGGGGCAGGGGGAAGCCAGGCAGACCCTGCTGTACCTGCAGTCTCTGCCAGAGCTTTGGTCAGGGAGCAGGGGATGGGGCCAGCTCTGAAGTCTGAAGCAGACAGCTCAGCCCAGAGAGCATACTGAGATGCTGGGGGAGTCTGGTTTAACTTGAAATCAGGAAGGGTTCTGGGACAGACATTGCATAAACCGGTTTGACCCAAATCAGTTAAGTCTGATACTACATTCAACCAGGTTTATCTTAAACAGGTTTCAGCCATTTTGAAACTGGTTTATATGCACTAAATTTATGTTCTATTATAGTTTTAACACAGTTTCTGATCGCTTAAACCAGTTTGTGTGTAATGTCTGTCCCTAGCCTACAGGGTTACCTATTTTTCTTTGGTTGAGTTTTGCCATTGGCCCAACAAAGCAGAACAGAAGGTGATCTTGGCAGATTCAGCCCCTCTGCTGCTTTGGAGGTAAACCAGGAGATCTTAGCATTCTCTTCCCTTTTAAAACTGCCAAGATGGGAGCCAATTAGTATTAATGCAGCAGTTAGCTTTAGTAACACAAGCAACGTCCACCAACAATTGAAACCATCTTTCATTCCATGTAAGTTTCAGCAAAAGAGCTATCAGCTGCACTGACCAGCTAGATCCAGATACAAAGCCATCAGAAGAAAGGCTTCCAGTTTTTTCAGTGCAAGCTAATTAAGCCTTTAGGTCATGGCCAACTTAGAATGGCTGAATGTGTAATAGGGAAAAACTCCCGTCTCTACCCCTGGTTCTCTCATAACAAATCTCCCCATCTGATATTCAGTTACTCTTTATTAAACATTGTTTTCTCTCAAAAGTGATGGTATCTACATCCTATGGTATCATGGGAGAGTAACAGGAGAGTAATTCTTGCTTCATTGATCATTTCCAGTGATATGCTCAATTTTAGGCCACAAAATCCATTAAAAGAGGTTCATGCTACCTATACAGGATTTTGAAGCAGGCCCAGTCAGCGTATTCAGTATTTTGATTGCAAAATCAGTTCCTATACAACTTCACCAGTGCAAAACCTTCCTGGCCCTATATTTCAGCCACTTGGAAAACTTCAACAAATTTACCTAGCCTAAAAGGTAACATATTTCCCATAAAGAAGGAAAACATTTATGCTCACCAAATTACAAACAAGCAACCCAAAACCCTTCTCCCCAACAGATAAAATGGACCAATAAAACCAGAAAAAGTAATTTTTCTTCAGATACTACTGAAAAATAACTTTACATGTCATGAATTGCATCTATTCTTTCCTACTGCAGTAGTTCAGGACATGGGAGACAACTTCAGCCCCTCTCACCACACACACACACACACATACCCTGGCCTATACTGTTGCTAGAGGGCTGACAAGCAGAGCAGGAATGGAGCAGACTTGCAGTCCCTAATCATGCCCCTGTCAACGAGCCTTCTAGGCTAGGTACAGATAGTCAAAAAGCCTGAGGCCAAATCAATTCAGTCTTTGCAGGTTAGTCTAAGCTTCATAGATTAAATTGAAACAGAAGTGATCAGACATTTACCTTTGATTCAAGAAATGTAGCCACATGCCTGCAGTGGCCCAGGTCAGAAGCCAGGGGGTATGAGCACAGCTCCCTGGCTGTGTGTTCACTTCTTCTTCCTGCTGCCCCTGAGATTTGCAGTCCAGAATTACAACAGCAGGACTATGCAGGGTTGCTCATTATTTCCTCTTTCTGCTTCCAGGTGCCTCTGGGACTTGTAGTCCCCAGTTGCAGTCAGCAGTAAGTTTGAGCAGGGGAAGGGGGGTTTAACCCCCTTCCTTGGCCCCTGGTCCCAGACCGCTCCCCCCACATCCCCTGGAAACTGGGTTGCATCCCCAGCCAGGCTTGCCTCCTTATCATCCAGTCCTCACTGCTCCAGCTATGGAGTAGAGGGGTCTACAGCAGACATCTCAGCCCAGCCCAGGGCTGCAAAGCATCCTGGGATGCTGGGGGGGCTATGATTTAACTTGAACCAGGAAGGGGTCTGGGACAGAAGTTTCATAAACTGGTTTGATCCAGATCAGTTAAATCTGATACTACATTCAACCCAGTTTATCTTAAACCAGTTTCAGCCATTTTGAAACTGGTTTATGTTCACTGAGTTTATGTTGTTACAGGTTAAACCAGTTTCTCATCACTTAAATCAGGTTTGTGTGTCACTTTTGTCCCTAAATCTAGTGGCAGGTCTGAGCTGTGCACATTAAAGAGGGTATTAAGTGTGTGACTGATCACTAGCACTTGTTAATCCTAACACAGATTTAACATTGCTTAGAATTAGCACCTGCTAACTTTAACATGTAATCTCACCCCCATTTAAAGGCAACAGTCTTCAAGTCATTTGGAAAGACCTAAGAATTCTACTGCCCAACTCCCCACTTCCCAGTGCCAGCTAATCATTACTGGATTTGAGTATTTCTTCCCCCCCCGCCATCTCCCTCCATTTAGCATACCCTGCTGAACTACTCTAGACAAAGTATAAGGAATACTTTTGGTCTAATACTTTCCTACGACTCAATCCGTAAAGTTGCTGAATATCTGACTTCACTGGTGGTAGCTTGCCAGAAACAGCATCACTGCAAAACTGGGCACTTATTTCATATTTTGACATACAGTTCTGTCAGCTACGCTGAAATGAAATAACCGCTCAAACTGACACTATCTGCAGTACACCCTTCAAAGAGTCTATTGCAATTGACTTGAAAAATGATTACTAAGAGACTACTCTTTTTTTACATCTCTAACAACATGCAAATCCATATCTTTATTTCTGTGATAAAGTTGATTACCTTTTTTTCCTTCTGTTAGAACTATGTCTGATTTAACTGATATTCTCTTGCTATCTTCATTTGTAAAACACTGCTCCAAAATAGTTTCTAAGGATGCTATCTCAGATGAGCTGACAAACAGCTTCTTGTCCTCATACAGTTTTCTTTTGTATTTCGAGCAAGCTCAAAGGAAAGAGGTGAATTCTCAGTGAATTCAGCTACTGCCTTACCTCATGCTCTCATTTACAATAGCCCTCAAAGACACAGGACTCTGAGCTGATGTGAACTGTTAGAACCAGTAACATGAGTTTATACCACCTGAGGATCTAGGTATCTGCTCTTCACATGATTTTACCTTTTCATTTAATTTAGATTGTTTGCTCCTAGGGAATGTGAATAAATAAGTTATTAAACCTAAAAAAGCAGGCCGTTGTTTTTGTTTTTTTAAAAAACTATGTTTTTTTAAAAAGCTATGTTTGGATCATTTTGTTACAAGTTAGGGATTTAAACCCAGCCCACTGAAGCTGAAAGTCTCACCACTGACTTGAAATGGAGTGGAGCACGTCTTCTAGAGGAGACAAAAATAGGTTCTTGATTCCTGAAACATGGAGCTTTGATTCAGCAAGGAATTACAGTATAGGCTCAAGTCCCACTGAAATATGAGAGACGCTGGCATGTACCTGAAGATAAATATATATGTAAACTTCATGCAGATTCAGGGCCTTAAGTCATTTTAAAGGAGTTACACCCTACCACATGAAGACACTGAGGCTAGGAAATTTGCAAGATCCAAAGGGTGACTATACAGTTACTTGGGTAATGAGTTAAAATAGTTAAGGCTGGGGAAGATAAAGAAAATAAATTGTCATATTTCAAAGATTAACCCAAACTCTATCCACCATGCAAAATCTGAATGAGATCTTTTCAATGGGGTAAGCTATTATTTCAACTAACAACTAGGGATGAGTATAAGAGGATTGCTCAAGCATGCAGGAATGAAATCAGGAAGGCCAAAGGACAACTAGACTTGCAGCTAGCAAAAGACATGAAGGGAAACAAGGGTTTCTACAAGTACGTCAGGAACAAGAGGAGGATCAAGGAAAGTGTGGGTCTCTTACCGAATGAAGGAGGCAACCTAATGCTGAGGATGCAGAAATGGCTGAAGTACTCAATACCGTTTTCACCTCAGTCTTCACAGGCAAGACCAGTTCCCAGACTACTGCACTTGGCAGCACAGCTTGGGGAGGAGGTGAACAGTCAACAGCAGCAAAAGAACAGGTTAGTGACTATTTAGAAAAGCTGGATGTGTACAAGTCCATGGGGCCGGATGAGATGCACCCAAGAGTGCTGTGGGAGTCAGCCAATGTGATTGCAGAGCTGCTGGCCATTATCTTTGAAAACTCATAGCAATTGGGAGAGGTCCCAGATGACTGGAAAAGGACAAGGTATAATGCCCATCTTTAAGAAAGGGAAAAAGGAGGATCCAGGAAATTAATGACCTGTCAGCCATACCTCAGTCCCTGGAAAAATCATGGAGCAGGTCCTCAAGGAATCCATTTCTAAGCACTTGGAGCAGAAAAAGTGATTAGGAATAGTCAGCATGGGTTTGCTAAGGGGAAGTCATGCATAAGCAACCCGATTGCCTTCTTTGATAAGATGACTGGCTCAGTGGATGCAGGGAGACCAGTGGATGTGATAAAAGAAAATATCCCTCTAAAACAAGCAGGAAGTTTGCAGCATTTTGCAACACGGAGCTTGCATGTCAATAAGGAGAGAAGTGACTTGCAACATTAGGTTTTGGCTCCAAATCACCACACTCTATCAAAGCCACAAGACATTTTCTTCCGGAGCCAACTTTTAGGTGCCTGTCCATAACTTGACAGAGTAGCTTGGCTCTCTTTTAAGCATATATTTTAGAGGGAACAAACAAAAAAACCAAACAAACAAGCCTTTCCTGGGAAGACCCAGTATATAATAGACTTTTGAGATTGGCGTTTCATCGCAAACTTGCATTGGATTCAGAACATGTTTGCACTGTGAAAAGGACAGCTTATAGGGATACAGGCTGACTAAGGAGCACAGTCTCAGCCTTGCCAGCTCTACCAATTAAAAAATATTCAGCTGGACCCCAAATATCATACCATGTCATGAGTTATTAAAAAAAATAAATGTGGTGAGCCCTCTCTCCCACTCAGGCAAAATCCATGGCCATGCCCAAATTTCTTTCAAGTCTTTTCTCATCGCATGTTTTATGAACTCAAAAAACAAGTCTTACAAAAAAATGCACCACTTTGGATCAGAAAAACTTGCAGGGCCCTGGATGCATTTTCATTTCTGACACGCTAACCATTTCCTCATTGATCCACCCTACTACAGCTGGGGCTTTCTACTTGTTTTCACATGCTGGACTGTTTAAGGTTCATTGTTTTCAGGCCTTTTTTTGAAAAAAAATTAGAGCCAAAAATTTATTCTCTCCCCCTGAGCTCCCACACAAAAATGGAAGCTGAAATTGTCAGGTAATAACAACCTAAAAACCCAAATTTAATGAGAATCGTTATTAAAAAAACGTCACAAACATTGGTACCACTACCTTCAGTGTTTGGCCGCCAACTAGAACTTGCTTCCCTTGGACTAATGTTTTTGTCCTCTAATTCAGTCAACAAACCACAACTCATTTTATACTGGTCAGGACTGGACTGGACAGGACAGTTCAAAAAGAGACATTATATTTCTGCTGTAGGGGGAAAAGAGAAATAAAAATACAACTGCAATGTCGGCCTGTATATATATATATATATTTCCCCCCCCCCCCCTTGCAATGTTGGCCAACTGCAAGCTAACTCATTGCCTTCTGGTTGGCAGCTAGCCACCGACCAACAGCAAAGAATCCAGCTTGCCTTGACAAACGTAGGTGTCCTTTATCAGAGATGCTGACTCAATTGCAGCAATGCTGGGATTCATGTAACTCAAATTATTGTGTTAGCATTTCCATATTATATCGTATACCTCCTTGAGGACGGATCCTTTATAGAAATAAGGAGGTAAAATGAAGCTTTATTTACAAAAATGACAAGAACTATGGATAGTAAAAGTTAGTAAAATTTTCTATCCTGGCAAGCCTCTGAAAAATCTCTGGCTATGAATCAGAAGCAGCATAATCCTGGCATATGAAATAAATTAATAATGCTGAAATGTCAAAGTCAAATACCAGCAACCAGCTCTCTTTTACATCTGGATCAGTTTCTAAATTGTCTCTGCTATTTTCAGAGTCATTCTGATTCCAAACCACACAAGAGAAATTGAGCATCTTAAAATAAAAAAAAAAAAAAAAATTACATGACAACTCTTGGCAACAGAATTTCCACTAGTTCCAAACTAATTTCCCCCACCTATGCTCACACCAACCAAACTTGGCAACGTAACTCAGGAGTTAACTAACACACACCATGTGGAATCAGCACTAAAGGTATGATCCTTTACTTTCTCAGGCTACTGTACTTTATAGTAACATGCCCCGAATTTTTTTATGTTTGTTTTGCTTTTAAAAGGACCAGCAGGAATGTATTTTCTGCCTAAAAACAAAACAAACCTCAGCCTGCTTTAAGATCAGCATTAAATCTGGCCTAAAATTTTTCTTTATAACATTTCCCAACCTTGATCAGGACATTTGATAATAAGTAACCTGTGATGTCTAATGATGATATCTCTGCCCTTGAGACAAACCTGTCACTATTTGTGCATGAAGATTAAGTGCAGTACATGACTCTAAGAAGCATTAAAGCCATAATATCTCAGAACAGATGTGAAATTCCGATGGGACCACTTTATTCAGACTGGAAAATACAAGCCCTAACTAATGCAAAAGCTAATGGACTAATCCCACTCTCAAATACACATACATTCAAATGACAGGTATTTACACTATGATTCTGCACACCTTCAAGAGAAACCCTTGAGGATATCTGGCTGCTCCATATCTGAGACTAATTCAACTGCATAAAATAGAGAACAATTGTATTCAGCAAGTAACCTAGGTTCAGCTCACATATTTCAGACCTTCAATGTAATGCAGTTCTATTCCACATGCAGCTATGCAAAATAAATTTACCTTATACCCAATTTAGCTACTTTCACTCTATTTCCAGAAGATCTTATTAAAAAAAACAAAAACCAAAAAAAACCAAACTCTACGCAGGAAAAATGACTTGGACACTTACGCTCAGAATTTCACAACCATTCCACCTCAGGAGACAGCAAATCCCCACTCAGGGTCAGATCTTGCAGCAAACATCTTCCAAGGGCAAAGAGATATCAGCAGCCCTGATACCCCAAAAATGAGCAGACAGAAATGGGGAGGAAGATGGGCCACAACCCCACATGCAGACTCCAAGCCAACCATGCAAGGGAGCTCACTCCGCAACAACTACACCTCGCTAAGCATGGAAGCAATACTTGTGTTGCTGTATGGGGAGAAGTATCAGGATACAGTGTGTCACTGGAAGAATTAACTTTCCTGAAACTGTTGCTCTGGGAGGCACTGCTACGGCAGTGCACTGGGCAATGCATGCCAGGTGTAACTGAATCCTTTATTTAAATTTGGCAAAAACTATAGAAACCAGTGTTCATTTGAGTTTTAAAAAAATGCAAGCAGTACTGGGTACCTGGAGAACTTTCCAGCATCCACACACTGACAGAATTCAAGTGTTCTCCGGTGCACACTCAGTTCAGCCAGGCTGATGTCAGTGGGCTTTCCTGTGCAATGCATATTAAACCCGCATTCCCCCTGGATGTCTCATTAAGGCCCAGTAAATGGAGCACAGCAGAGGAGTGTAGCAAAAGGCAAGGATCAAAATACTTGAGCAGCAACAATTGATAATTTTGTTTACTTAACTAGGATTTGGCTGCAGGCAGCTAAGCTGTGAAAGCCGGGAGACACGGAATTCATGCTGAATAAAGCTCCAAGGTATTTAGTTATCATCATGCAGATAATAAGACCGTGTATAAAAACCGGAGTTTGCACATGCCTTTCTTAACATCAGTGCATTTCTTTCCATAATTTTTACTGAAACATGCTGGCCAGATACAGACATTAAACTTTTACCAGTGTAAGTGATTGGAAACTGATCAGTACCTGAGATAGAACAGAAGTTCACCGCACAAAATCAGTTTACACTCATAACAGAACAGAAGTTTGGCATGCATAGACTGGTTTTAAAATGGCAGAATGCAGTCTATGATTTGGTCCCTCCACCAAAGGGCAAATGTGTGTTCTGTTCACTACCGATCTAAACTACACCACTTACAAAAAGCCATGCAACTTAGACTGATTCTGTCTTGGGCTTTTTGAATGTCTGTACCTAGCCCTACTGGTATGAACAAGAAAGGAAACAGGAATATATTCATGCCCAATCATCTGCACACCAGCTGGTTGAATACCATATTTACATGAGATAGGAGTCCTAGACTGATTATGAGACCTATGTGAACCTGTCCCCATAACAATGGGAGAACACTGGCCATCAATCTTGGTCCATAAAGAGTAACTAGTAGGGTTGTGTGAAATGGCTATGTCTCATTTCAATTTTGGATTCAGTGTTTGAGGCACAGTGATTCGTTTCAGTGTTTCGGATCACTGTCCCATTTCTATTCAGCCAAATCTGTTTCGGAGTTTCAACACTGTTTGGGTGTTTCGACCATAGGCTATAATAGGGAATCACTAAAATGCCTATAACTTCGTTGTTTCTTGCTGGATAAGAATTGCAGGGATGACAGCCCCTTCTGAAGGCATAAAGCCTCCCAAGTTTCAAGGAGATAGGTGCGGAGATTTTTGTGAAACTGCACCTCAAACTGTTCAAAGCAAAACTCGTATCTCTTGCCAGCAGCGGCAGCCTGATATCATCCTGCACGCAGATCCAGGAGCTACTCCCCCCAGGGAGATGTGAGCTGTGGGCTGTCTGGGTGCTGGGGTCGCTTGGGCTTAGCGCTGCCAGGCTCTGACTGACTGCTGGAGCCACCCCAGCTCTCAGACAGTGTCCAGCACCCTGCCAAGCTGCACCACACCCATGCCATAGGGCAGCTGCTGTGCGGGTGTCAGGTGGGAGGGGCAATCCCTGCTGCCCCCTCTCACTGCTCTGCATTGCATGGAGGGGCTTTGCCATGAATGCCCAGAGGCCCCAATTGCAGCTGCTGCAGCTAGTCAGTGCAGGGCTTTAAAAAGAAAAAAAAAAAATGCTCCTGGACAGCACACTGACATGCAGATGACAGCAGGCTGCCATTACCGGCTGGGCCACTACGGGCAGCATGCTGTCATCTCGCACACAGGTCCAGGGGCCCATGCCCCCCCAGGAAGTGTCTGACACAGCCCCGCAGCCCTCCCAGGGGGAACGGCCCCAAGAGCTGAGTGTGGGATGACAGCAGGCTGCTGTCCCTCCCCCAGAGCACTGGGATTGGGAGGGACCTCAGGGACAGACTGACATCTGTAGCTGGCCAGTGTCTGCATTCCCTCCTCCCTCTTCCTAGTGTGTTTCCATATAAGCCCGGCTCCAAAACTCCAAAATGTTCCAAAACATTTTGGATGGTTTCGTTTCATTTCAGAGATGTTTTGGAGCCTTCTGTTTCATTTCAGATTTGGTGTTTTGGGCACTGAAACACTTCCGAAATGAAACAGCTACTGAAATTTTGCACAGCCCTAATGAATATTCTCTAGTCTTAAATAGCTTCTCACTTCCAGTTTGACGATGCGAATTCTCCAGCCACTTAGTTAAGGAAATGACATTCTTATACAGTTTTGGAATCTACATAATAACCCTGTTTAAACTCCTCGTAAAGTGGATTTTGGCAGGATCTGAACTAGTAGGTTACTGTAATGTTACTTTGGAAGAGGAATAACCTATATTCAATCTAGAACTCGCCATGTCTTAATTCTGGTCAGTTAAAAAAAATCCTTATCTACCTCCGTGTGGTCCCATTTCAGATACTTATGAACTGCAATATCCTCCCACATAATATACCCTCTCCAAATAAAGTCCGAATTAAATAACATACTTAAAACCATGTGTGCTTAAGTCCTTAGCTTACAGCCTGAACTCCAGTCCATTGAAGTCATTGTGAATCTATCCATTAATTTCAATATGCCTTAAGTAAGGGTATGAAAGAGAACCTCTAGACATTCAGTCTATCACCACCCATGTTCCTTTATTAATACAGAAGAGGCAGGATTTGTATTTCCCTCTAGCGGCCAAGCATCTGTCTTCTGTATTTAAAATATGATTCCCCTAGTTGTGCTAATATTTATTTTGATATACAGGCATACCTCAGAGATATTGCGGGTTCGGTTCCAGACCACCGCAATAAAGCGAGTCACATGAATTTTTTGGTTTCCCAGTGCATATAAAAGTTATGTTTACATTATACTGTAGTCTATTAAGT
>NW_017728943.1:28428591-28431722 GCF_001723895.1 Crocodylus porosus | reverse complement strand
TGAGCAAATGCTGTTGGAAAAATGGCGCCGATAGACTTGCTAGATGCAGGGTTGCCACAAACCTTCAATTTGTAAAAAACACAATATCTGCGAAGTCCAATAAAGCGAAGCGCAATAAAATGAGGTATGCCTGTATACCAACTTTGAGTTTCCACATTTTTTAATTGCCATTTTTATGGTACTACTAAGATAGGTCCCCAAGTTACCAGCACAAGGACTGTCCCTAGCCAAGATTTATATATACAAAATGTGGTCAGTCCTGTGCTGATGACTGATAATGAAGCTTGGATCTAAAAATCTTCAAGGGAGCTTTATATAATATTATATATGGCTGCCTTGAAGACTTTTAGGTCCAAGCTTCATTATTTTACATTACTTTCTATGGAAAAGTAAGATACGTATCTCTCTCCCTGAGGGCTATCTATGTCACTTACGGCAATAATTTTATATGTCTGATGTTGACGTTATGTCAGCAGGAAAGTATGCTACTCCCCCCGTACACATATGCTCTAGGACACTGACACACAAACTGAAAAGCCACATTGCCTCCAGGGAACATCCATTACAGCAGTGTAATTATTTTGTAAATAAGAGTTGCCCAAGCTACTGAATAATTACCTCTGTCTCTAGATTTTTAATTATTTTCTTAATGCCTCCCTTCCCCACCCCCCCATTCCAATGATGTCCATGTATGTGATAGGGAGGGTTAAGCAGTAATGTTAAATTAAGATCCAATTTATAACTGGTCATTAAAAGTGTGTTCACTAGGTACAACTAGAACAGTAAAAGAGGCAGTGAACTTGTCCTTGACATTCAAAGCTGCTCCAGCACATTTTTCAGCAAGTTTGAACAATTTCACTACCAAAGAAGCCTTCTTTGATAACCTCTCTAATTTTCAATCAGCTTCTAAGTCATAAGCCCGATCAAAGATTCTTTTGTACATGTTTGTAATCAAGAGCAAATTGTTTGGCTCCATTTGATTTATCTGAAAATTTTCAATCAGGTTTTGGGACATACCACAGTGCATAGGCTGTGCTGGTGGAAGTAGATAGAGGATGACTTATTGATTCTGATGACTTTCCATCCTTCCGACATCTTTTGAGCATCACCGGGCTTCCCATCAGTATTCTGCACCTTGTTCTTTTAAAGCATTTAGACTTCAGTATTGGGTGGAGGAGTTCAATGTTACATGGTTTGAAACCCACTTAGTACATCTGACAGTGTGGTTCAGCTTCTATTTCTTTCTGCTGTGACGGTCCGCAGGGATCCGTTTCAAAACTTCTCCTGTTTTTTACTCTTGTGCTGCTGTTTGGTACCACTTCAAGGATGTAGAGAATAGTCTGCCTCGTTTATGTTCAGATGATAATAAATATATGTAACCTTTCCATCTAATTAAAATGCTGCAGATTCAACTCTGACCAATTGTTTACAAGGCATCACTCTATGAGTGTTATATAAATTTACTAGGATGAATCCTAATAAAATGGGAATGTTTTTAATTATTTGCTGTGAGTGCCATCTGAAAAATGTACCTACGTTGGCATTTTCATCTGATCATGTGCTACTGATTCTTATCTTCAAGCATGCAAAGCAGGGGTCTGTTACACCATCACCCTACGTATCGATGGGCAAGTAGCTTTAAACTACAGCTAGAAGGATGTATTTTAATATTTATGAAATATTGTCAGGCTAAGAATATTGCTTAGCAAGAAGGATTTACGTGAGTTCATTACCTAATGTGTTTGTTTTGCCCATGGACCGATTATTGTAATTCTTTTATTTTCTTGCATTCTTGACAATTATTGAGAACATAGCACCATTTATCTTTAGAGGCAAGAAATACTATTGGTGAGTTTTTCTTTTAAACCTTAGTGCCTCATGCCTACATGCTCTTGCCATAAGCCAGGGTTACATTGCATTGGGCACTGTTATAGATACAGAAGAAAACAAAACACAAAAAAAGCAACCCCAGCCCCAGAAAGCTTACTATATCCCTATATGACAAGAGATAGTTATAGACAGATGGGAATACACTCTGCAACAATAAGACAGCACTGCACACCATGATGGTTTTAGGCAACTCCCATATTAAAATCCTGAAACTGGCTTCCTGAGTAATTTCACATTGACCTTTAAAAAAAAAAAAAAAAAAAAAAATCCATCCCATGACTTGAGAGGCTGTGGTTCACCACACTTGACTCAACTTTCATCATACTTTATAAGCCACTTGTTAAGCTCTGAATTAATTATCATTAAGGTCCGATTATATTGTCCTAGCTACAGGTACCTACTGCTTTGGGGAGGTGTCACTTTTAGTAATTACTTCTCTTAATTATAAACCTGTGGGCCAAGCAACCACTTTCAGCGTGTGCTTCCGTTAAATATACTTAACATAACAGATGACATCCAAAGGCTACTGAACATTGATTTGTCAGTCTCCGAGTATTATTCTCAAAAAAGCAATACAAATAAAAGAGAAATTATGGATCTTGCTTCATAGTATTGTTCAGACTATCCAAACTGTAATTGCATTTAAATATATGTTTAAATCCTACTTGTTGGCATTCTTAGCAACTTAGAAGTGTATAATATTTTAAAAGGGTAGGGTCCTGCTTCTCTCTCATTTAAATGGATTTAATTTATTGTTATGTATTTTGGCATCTGGCCATGAGACATACATTGAAACCAAAACAAAATGACAAATTAGAACTAAGCAACACATGAAATTATCCAAAGCAGACAGTGTAAACATCTCCCTCCCTATGCAACTGTTAGAAAGGGAGTATTGTTAGAAATGGAGTATCGTTAGAAATGGAGTATTGTTAAAAATGCACAGCTTGCATCTTGCACCCGATAAGAAAGAAACACTGCCAAGGACTTTGTTCCTTTCCTAGCCTTGCCACAGCTTTTCTTATACTAAATCGCAGACTCTCCCCCAGCTTCTCCCTAGCCTTTCTCATGCAGATTACACAAGCTGGAATTCAACTGACTGTGTCCTTGAAAGGGGGGGGGGTTGAACTCTTGGTGACCTATAGTAGTCTCTGAGCATGCTTAATTAGCTGATGCATATTTACCTCTCCGCCCTGCATATTTAAGTGGTTAATTATACTATACATGCAATGTATGTAGTG
>NW_017728943.1:28407275-28428476 GCF_001723895.1 Crocodylus porosus | reverse complement strand
CTCTGACCCTATTTGCAAATACACCTTTTGTGCCATCTAATGAGTGTGTGTCTGTGATTTTGGTGGCCTCCAGAGAAACGAACCGCTTTATGCATCACAACTACAGCTCACACATGAAAACTCAATCATTACCTACCTATAAAGTCTTGCCCAAACTACTGCTCTTTGCTTAAAGATGTAAATGTTAGTAAATACTGGTTCTAGCAGGCAAAGGAACTTCTAAAGACAATGGCTAGCCTCAGAAAATGTCTTGCCTCTGGTCTTCTGGGGAGCTTGGACTGCAAGCAAAGGCACCATAGCCAACTGCAGGTGGTACCCAGGGATCAGCTGCCCTCTAAGGTGGCCAGGTTCTAAGGCAGAGAAGAGCTTTGGCAATTAAAATCAACTCCTAAATTGTACCCAAAAGACAGCTGAAGAGTCAGTGCAGGCTGCAAATGGAGGTGTAAAGGTGACTGTGCTAACTGAAGGTCACACTGCTTTCAAGATGACAACCTGTGACAAAATACTGGCTAGATGGCCAACTTACAAAGGCAGATAACACAAAAAAACTCCCTAGCAGAGCAGCTATTTTGTTCTCTAAATAAATGACACTACTTCAATAAGAGGCAGGTTCCACAGAGAGGGATGTCCTGCAGGAAGTGTACTTTGAGGAGAGACCTGAAAGAGGGAAGGGTAGCTATTTGAGAAAATATCTCATGGCAAGTCACATAGGAAGTGGGAGGCCCGAAGTGGGAGGTATGATAGGTTGCAGAAACAGGAGCATGAGCAGAATAAAAAACACCACCAGCAAAAGAATCAGCCATAAGGTGGTGACTCCAGCTGGTCTTACATATTGAATAGCTAGGAAATGATCCACAAGAGAAAAAGCTCAAGCAAGCCTGGACTCAGTCTGAATTCATCACTGTGTCACCGTGGAAACTCTCTGAGCAAGTACAAGTACAAGTCTTAAAGAGCAGTAGGAGCACAAATCCTACTGAAGATCAAAGGGCCTCTAGCCCAGTATATGTAAGATGAGTTTCCCAATAGATGGACTCGTTCCTGAGCAAATTAAACCTAGCCTTTCCTTTTTGGGGACCTTATTTAGGAAGTTACCAGCTGTCTTCAAATTCACACACTACCTCAGAGTGACTAGAAAAGTATTTGCCTCAAAGAATTAACAGGTACGAGGCGTTTTTATATCATCTTCTCCCAAGGATACCTCCCTCTAGGCAAACTTCTTATCCATTGTCCGCCCAGGTCAGCTAGTGGTTGTTGCACTCCAGTTACTTCACCACCCACCTTATGTAACTGTGACTTTGGCAGCTGACTTCCAGGTGCTACACAACTATCTTGGTAGATGACCCCAACTTGCAGCAAAGTCTGCACTAAATCTGCCTTGCTCGTGCTTAAAAATCAATGTCTCAGATAAATATACCCAGCGCTATGCATATCAGACTTACTGCAGCAGGGAGGAGGGGAAGTCCTTGACATCTTTATTTTGCTTTTGGTTTTTTGGTTTGTTGTTGGGTTTTTTGTTTTGTTTTGTTATTTTTAAAGATGGCTCATCTTATGTTCTAAAAAACAAACAAACAGAAAAGCCTATAGCTTTCTTTATTGTTAATGTGAAATCAAACCGCTATGCAGAAAAAGAACAAACAGTTCTTTGAATAGATGGCACCGTTGTATTTAAAGAGTGGGAATTCAAATAAGCCTCAGTGAAAAGAAGGTGAGCAGTGTGCACATTCTGTTTTTATTTATTGTTGGCAGAAATAGAGCATTACTTAGGTGTAATTTACATAAGAGTTTCTAATTTAACGCCAAGGTTGTTGAAGGGAAAAATGACATGCATTTATCAAGGGATAAAAATAGCAGCTATGCCAACATTTGAAACGGGCAGAGCCACAGAAACCTCGCTGTGCTGCAAAGCAAAGGACTGATCCAGTGAAAGCAGAGTAGGTGGCTAACTTTTCTAGGGGGTTTATAGAGTGGAAGAAAAAAAAAGTCTACGCACCATTTCCCACATGCTGTCTTATCAGGAAGGCTATTAAGCACGGTATAATTGCCCTGGTTCAGGCTTGATCATAAAGAAATGAACAACCACTCAGGTTTCAAGTGTGATAAAAACAACAAAAGCCTTTTTTGTTCTACTGATAAAAAAATAACTTGATCATGAAATAATCCAAGGTCCATATGGAAACCAAATGGCCCAGTTATATTTACTATTGAAATGGGTTCTTGTAATTCCCTTTGTGTCATGTATATCAGAAGTCAAGGCTTTATCCAAAAGTTAAATTAACCATGTGTTAACTGTTATTTATTTATTTATGCATTTTCTGAATGGATTTGAGGGAGAGCTTCAATAGCCTAACTTTATATTCAGAAAAGGTTAAAAAACAAAGGGAGATTGAAAGAAAATCTTAGTATCTAATAGGCCTGATACCTTTTCATTTTTACAAGTTTCAAAGCAATTTCACTGGCCCCAAAACAGACTACAGTAGAGAATTTGAGGCAGTAGAACTGGGCTCTTGTTAACCCCAAGCATTCAAAAATCATTAGTCAGAACCTGAAAAAAAAAAAAAATCACAAGATGTAAAAATTAATAAATTTAAAGTGTTCCTTTGTTCATCTTCTGGGTTTTGAACCTTCTGGGTTCATCTTTTTAGACCCTTCTACAAAGACCCTACGGCTAGAAAAGTCCTTTAAAAAATCCTGAAACCAGGGATTCTCTCCAAAAATCACCCAACTCCGGGAGCTATAGATTTTAGGGGCAAAAATATCTAAGACTGCAAGACTTAGAATAAAACTGAGAGAGCTGAACACTGTCAGAAATTTAGAAAGGCAGAATTGTTGTTTCTAGTAAAACAATACCACGTTACATCTGAAAATGTGTTTGTGTTGCTGAAGATGTTTTTAAACACTAAGGACTGTGCTATTTATTTTAGTTTTCAGAACAGATCACTTTATTTATTATTTAATATTTGAAATTTCTCCACCATGTATCACTTAAAAGTACTGTATTTTCTCAATTACAACATGCACATTTTTGTCCAAAAAGGAGCACAAAAGTAAATGAACAACGAGCAGGCTCAACTGAGCAGACTCAACTCCCCAGTTGCTGCTACTCAATTACTTACCACAAAGAAAGATCTTTTTTCTTCATTCTTCTTTCAAAAACAAGATCCGTATTTTAGTCTGTGGTGTGTTGTGTACAAGAAAATATGGTAATTAACTCCCTGTTGAATTGTTTATAGATGGTACCAATGGGGGAAAAAAATCATCAAATGCATCAAAAGTTGTAAATGTGAACATTTGCCATAGGGGTTCTTTCTTATCCCTACCAACTCATCCTGATATTTCAGCCTGAAACTAAAAGTGTTATACAGTTATATAAAGAGTTTAGTTTCCATAGAAACTGTTGTTATTGTCTAAAGAATTTAAAAATGGTTTTAAAAAGTGTGCATTTTACAGTCCCATTTGCATACTGCAGATGCAAAATCTTCAACGATTTATAATTTTACCAGTATTTATACCTTAGACCATTTTAGATGACATTCCTAGATTTAAGAACTTCTATATTATTGGCATAACTACATCACATGGAAACATTAAATACATTTAGAGCCATTTTTGTGTTTTACTACACTACTTATGTTCACAGAACGTGTACAAGTCTAGATATAGACAGACACAGACCTCTATCTAGAGATACTATCTCTAGATAGCTGTAATATAATTTCTTATATTTTATTCTCATGCACACAGAACATGCCAAGCTAGAGAAACAAAAGCAGCCTGGACCAGTTTGCACAGCAGAATAGGAGTGGAGGGAGTGGTGCCCGGTAGAGGAAAGGCTAAGAGGAAATTACAAAGGAAGTTCCTTCATTGCAAGTATCAATTTACAAACTTGCTTCAGCATTTTTAAACCAAACAGTCTAGGGCCCCCAAGGTCCTGAAGTCCTAATCTATTTGACGTCAGGGGGAGTTCCGATTTAGGGAGGGCTATGGAATAAGGCTCTGAGGACTACATGTTTCAAAACTGCTCAAATTAATCTGTACATAAACAGTTTTTTCCTTCTGATTTAAAGATGAATTGCTTATTAATCTCCTCTCAAAATTACTTCTTCCTTCTTAAATGATTCTAATAACTTATTAAAAAGCAGAGGTTATGATAATTATCTTATAATTCCCTCAGCCCTGTATAGCTCTCATTATATTTGGAATGAAGACACTTCTCTTCATACACAATTATAAAGGTCTCTCCTCGTTTTCTCCAGACCATTAGCTCCATTTATCTTCTCATTTGCATATTCACCTCAATGCTCCTGTAGCTTGATATTTGCCCTCTCTTACAATTACCATTCTCCCCCATTGCAAGATTTAGCACAAACATCACATTTTGGATGGAAAATGCTCTTGCAACTTCTGAGTAAGAAAACTGAACAAATCCCTGAACAAGTTGGGGGGACAGGAAAGATGATTTTGTATTTAAATCTCTTGGCTAGAACAGAGGAAGTCTCGGATACATTCCCAGGGACTTTCAACGTATCACTGTGGGGGTTGACATTTTAAAAGTTATGTAGGTGCCTTGAGATGCAAAAGAGCCTAGGGATTTTCAAAAGCACCTCACTCCCACTGAAAGATTCTCTGCCTCATATATTGCTTTTAAATACCATTACAATTCTGGTGTTTGATCTATCTGTGCCTCAGTTCCCCCATCTGTAAGATGGTTCTGATTCTTTGTTTTCTCTGCCTACAAGGTAATATCTCTGGGGCAGGGATTTATTATTGAATTGCCATGATCGATGGGGCCAAAAATATAATGATATAATCAGTGGGTCAATGTAGTTCTCATTTCCATATTAGCAGACCCTTGAGCTTCATTTATTAGGGACATTCAGTGCGCATTAGTATAAATCTACTGACCCATTCTAAACAGATGAACAAAGATGACTTTGACCAGTCTTCCCATGTAAAGAAATTTAACAACAATTTAGCCCCACTGATTAGAGGAGATACCAGCAGTGGGGAGCCAGAAATAGGATGCAGTGGATGGGAGTGCAAGTAAGTATGGGGCCAATTACTACCACCAGTAGTTTTCATGACCCCGGCTATAAGAAGGATGTGGTGGTGGGCAGGACACCAGATCAGCATGCAGGAAACCAAGTTCCAATTCCTAGTTCTGAGGAAGACTTCATGTGAAATCTGCATCAAGTCATTTAAGCTACCTTGTGCCTCAGTTTACCATTTGAATGGAAGAGTACTTCTATGCCTCACAGGAGTGCTGTGAGGACAAAAAAATATGAAGGACTATGAAGTGACTCTGATCCTATGCTGAGGCAGCCCTTGTAGGTACAGAGAGGTAGAATGTCATTCTTATAGCACTGGCAAGGGAGTATACAGGGGAGTATTTGGGTATTGCTACACCTTACCAAGGGTTGTGTCAATAGACACCACACACTGTGGTCTTGGTTATGGTATTATAAGCTTTCACATTCATAATACTTCCTCTCTATTCCTTGCATTCTGGCAGCATTTCACAGCATGTAAATGTATAGCTTAGTTTAAATGCTTGCCCCAAGAGCAAAACATGATGTTTGTTTATGTCTAACAATGTGTCTGTCACAGGGTGGGGTGCAGGAGCGGCCGTGATCTCCCCTTGTGCCCCTACCGTGCCTAGTTGGGTCTCGAACGCACCCTCTTTCTCACCTGCCACGACTTTGATGGTTCTAATATGAATGGGAGGCTGCCTTACTGTCCCCTTGGACACAGTGTTACCTTTTGTATTGGTCCCTATCCTATAAGGAGTACCCTGGTGCATCTCAGCCTTATGGGCTACGCATGCCTCCAGCCGCCCCTGTAGCACGCCCCAAGCCTCGCTGGTGTACTGGACGTTCTTATGTCTCTGGGTGTGCTCTAAGTACGCACCCTTACACAGGGACCTCTCTGATAAGGGCCCTCTCTGAGCTTCCTAATGTTCATGCACCTTCCCTGGGCTCTATCCCGTGCGCCCCGCCCTACCCGGGGTTCCCCCTTGTGCGCACCTTCTATACGTGTGTTCACCCCCCTCAGGCTTGTACTCGCACGCTTGACTGGCACCCTGTTGCTCCTGGTGCAAGCCCTGTCTTGCACTTTCCGGGCTCCTACGACTGGCACCCTGTTGCTCCTGGTGCAAGCCCTGTCTCGTCCTTTCCGGGCTTCTACTCATGTGATCACCCTTCTTCAGGCTCTTGCCCGCACACTCGCCCTGCCTCAGGCCTCCAACCTCACGCTCGCCCTACTTGAGCCGGAAGAAAGGCGACCACACATGTAGACACCCTTGACCACACGCTTGCCCTGCCTCGGGTTTCCAACCACGCGCTTCTCGCCCTCTCTGGGGCCTGTCCCGCGCTTCTCGCCTTCTCTCACCCTCACTGGGGCCTCGTAAAATACCGCCCCGTAGAGCCGGGATCACCAGGAACCCCCACACTATTGTGTAGCTCCCCTGAAATTATCCCGATAGCCACCCCCACTGTGGTTGGGGTCAAAGCACCCCGAAACACAGCGCTCTCTACCACGCTCATTATCCCAATAGTCCCCCTACTGGGGTTGGGGTCGAGTCACCCCAAAATGCAGCGCTCTCTACCATGCCAATTATCCCAATAGTCACCCCCACTGGGGTTGGGGTCGGGATACCCCAAATGCAGCACTCTCAACCGCACTAGGAGCACCCCCACCCTACTGGGGAGCTCCTAATGAGGCCTCCTCCTTCCCCTACAGCCTCACCCAGTCCTCCGGTTGTATAATAACAAAACCAAAGTCTCCCCCTCCGGGGCCACAACTTCAAAACCACAACAGAACGCAGAGCCTCCCGGCTGTAACATAAACCTTAAGCCAACCTGGCTAACCTTCCGTCATATCCTTATCAGGGTCCTCTCCACCCCGTATCCGCATGCCGATGCTCAGGCTGCTCGGCTCCTAGTCGGCTCCTCAGCAGAGCTCCTGCCGCTCAGCCTGTCAGAGGGGAACTGCCTCAGGCCTCAGCCTTGTGTGTTTATATAGGCCAGGCCCTGCCCCCTGGTGGTCAGCTGACCCACTCAGTTGCTTTGGCAACCCCTGGCTGTGCTGCCCTATTGATTGGCAGCTAAGCCCGCATCGCCATTACTAGTAGCAAGCACCCTAGTGCTCCGCTACAGTGTCCAAGTGGGACAGATCAGCAAAAAGACTAACTAAGAGTAAAGAAATTCAATATTTTTCCCTTTGGCTAAAAGTGACCTAAACTGCTTCCTACAGTGATGAAGGGACTTTGTCATATCACTAATAATGTGCTAGAACACCGTCATCTTGTTTGTTATTATTTCAAGCAAAATAATTACATGAAAATGAACATTAGAAAAGCATGTCTTGATCCAAAGACCTCTAGATACTGTGGCAAGACTCCCATTAATTTCTACAAGTTTTGGATCAGACCCTGAAAACACAGGCCTGTTCACTAGTTCTTTGTAATTTTTAATGCACTTAGAAACAAAATAGCTTCCTCAAACTGGCAGAAAGCAAAGAGTTACCGAATTAGATACCAAATGTTGTCATAAACTAGAGGAATGCAAGGACCACATGATCACTTCTAGTTATGTGATAGACTACCCAGCCAATTCCTCATCTGCAAAAGATGGGTCTTGTGCTCAGATCTGAAGAACACCAGGGTGCAGCAAGACTAATGAGACAGATGAGTTTCATCATGAATTATGTTCCTACCAGCCTATAAAATATTACATTTGGGAACTTATTCATCCCTGTTAACTGGCATCAAGGAAGCATAATGCGCATGAGGGAACCAGGGGCTTCAAACTAACCACCTGTCCACAGTCCACAGATTGTTTAAACATTTCTTGAAGTCCAGATCCTCAGATGTTGTGAAGCAGCAGCAATGAAGCTTTGACAGTTTATGCAAGGTGAGTCTCTGGATCATATTTTATACCAGAATACTTTAGGATGAACAGATTGTGGACAGCCTACATGTGGGTGCAAAGAGCAAGAGATTTTCCACCCCATACAGACTCCTTTCAAGAGTCACAGTCCTTGTCCTCACTACGACTGGTGCCACTAGCGACTAGAGAGGAAGTGAAAACATGGGTAAGACATTCTACACCCTATTCACAAGCGTAGCAGTTGAGACATACCTCTGCATTTGGTAGCTCCAGGGGCAAGTCTACACGAGATGTTTACTGCAAGTTGACTAATCAGCTGTGCATTAAACATCTCAGCTTCTACACGTGTGCCCTTACTAGGCTGGAGTAAACCAATTTACTCCCCAGCAGGAAAGTACTTGTACTTACTCTGCAACAGCACACATGTAGACACTGCCTGGCTGGCTGGGGCATGAGGGTGCTTCAGTTTGGGGCCTTCCTGCTGGCTAGCCCCATGCTGAAGCATCCTTATGACCCATACACAACACACTGAGCTGAGGGGAGCAGCCCTGGGCTGGCAGGCTGACTGCTGGGGCCCCCTGCCAGCCAGGGCTGCTCCACCTGGCTTCATGTGCTGTGCCTGAATAAATTGTGGAACTCATTGCCCTGGAGTTAATTGCTCCAGAGCACACATGCAAATGGCATGCCCAGGAGCAATTAACTCTGGAGCGATAAGCTCTGCAGTTTGTTCAGGTGCTGTAACTGCATGTGTAGATGCACTCCAGCCACCACAATCTCTCTATGATAGCTACCATCTTGCCCAACACATCAGGGTGACTACCAGCGCTCAAACCAGGAGCTGTTGCAGTTTGAGCTGAAGAGCCAACCCTTCCTTCAGCTGCAAAAGACTTGCACTGTCCTGTGGGGCTCTGGCAGAGGAATCCCTATAAACAAAGCATATGCTCATTTAAGGGCTGTATCTACTTGCCCACAATGCCCCTAATATGTGACTGTGTATAATATAGATATGGCTGACCCCCAGCAAGCATTTTGCTTCACGTGTTAAATAGCATTTCATCCAAAGTCAACCCAGGTGCCATTTTTGTTCTGCTCCCACACATTCGTTGACAAAAGGCAACCTGATTCACTCAGGTGGTACATTACACCACCCTGGAAGTCAGGGTTTTCTCATACCCTTCAATTAATGCCACTGCAGTCACGTTGCACGATAACAAAAACAGCCTTTATGTAACCTAATAAATAAAAGTCACCAAGGTAATAGCTGTGCATAAATCTTAGCTAAAAATGTTTTGGTAGAAGAACACAAATGTCTTCTGTAAAGCAGGTGGCACTTTAAAATAATGTTCTAGCCATTGTTAATGTTTTATTGCTATTCATCGTAAAGCCATTAATCACGGAGAACTAATTTGATATTAATGTGGATGTCATAAAGCGATTCAGTAGCATTCCACTTGTAATTCAGCATTTCAAACGCTACCAGCACTCCACAGAAAGCTTTGAAAACCAAATGTAAATGGAGTATTTTTGAGATATACCTCAGATAGCTCCAGGTCCATGGAACCTGCTAACATGTATTGTCACAAAGCCCAATCATGGGACAGTGTCCTGCAACACAGCAGGTTAGAGGAAAGAAGGAAGGGAAGGGAGTATAGGAGAGGGAGTATAGGAGGAAAGACGGCGAACAAATGGAGACGGTGTCAATCCACCATCCATTTCCTCCCCTGAGGTTAGGGTATGAATGGCATCTCAAGAGGCCACTTCAGCCTTGAAGCTTCAGCCACAGCTGTGAAGCTGTGCAGCTGTACTTTCAGAACCCTGGAGAGATTTCCTTCCCTCCTTTAACCTCTGGATTTCCCCAAGGCACAGCCCAGTTACCAGAGTTGTGCGCTAGAGATTTTCCTTTCATATTAAATTCTCCGTCCAAAAATAACAATACAGGCACACAAAAAACGTATTTCTATTACTGACTTTCTCAGAAGACAATAGAAGGGAATTCCAAACATAACTGGGCTTCCTAGGACTAATACAAATGTGAACTGAAATCAGTTCAAAAGACTCTTGCTGGCCTCAACAGGCATCAGATCAGGATAACTGAAGCAGGAGACCTTCCTGTACAAAATGCAACAAAGAACTAAATGCTGAACCTAAGGGGAAGGAAAATCTTTAATTCTGTTGTTTGCATTTTAGAAATAACTCTCAGGTTTCAAGTTTTTTATTCTTTATCCACCATAAATACAACTTTCACCAGAACAGGACCAAATGCCACAGGTCTACATAGACTTGGTAAAGTGAAAATCCAAATATTTTTCTTTGTCTTGGAGAAATTCTCTCATGCCTGCCTATCATTTCCATGAGACCGTATCAAAATAATCAATGTGACATCTTGTAGGTGTACAGCAAAATAGCCTACCTTGGGAGCTCTGGCATGTTTTCCACATCTGGCATCTTTGACGAGGCTGGTATCAAGCAGCTCTGTCTCCTATGTGGAAAAGTGGAAAATATATTGTCATCACACATGTCAAAAATATACTTATATGTGCAAGTTACAAAATACTGCCACCAGAGAGAGACGGTCTTGCAGTGAATATGGTGCAGGCTGCAGAGTTTACAAAAAAACTACTTTTCAAATGTGCTCTAATTACAATTTTGGAGCCTTAGTCAAATAGCCTGATTGTTTCCTCATGAGTCTGCTCTTATGTGTGTTATTTCTCTAACTCTTTGATCTTTGGATTGCTAACCATGATGATCCAAAACTATTTAGCCTGTTTTTTTAGATTGCCAAGTACCCCTACTGAACCACATGATTTTTTTTTTTAGGCAGAACATCCATTTGCTGGTATTTATATATAGTTTCCCCTTCAATAATTAGTTTCTCGCTCCAGTAGGAAAAAGAGAACTCTGCTTCACACAAAATCTGCCCTCTGCAATAGAAAATCTACTTGATCACAGACAGAATGCTTTGAAAAGCATGCATGAAAAAGAGGGATGTTATACATTTGGTGATAACATGCTCCATCAATTTTATGGAGACTTATTTTCCTTACTGCTCAGGAAAAGTCATGTACTTTTGACAAGCCTTTCATAGTTCATGACACTTCCCAGCCCCCAAGAACACGCTGTATTTGGTAACCACAAGAACAAAAGCAACATACAATAGGCTATCCTCTATAGAGGGAAATATCTTAAAGGAAAACGTTGCAGTGGATTTTCTCTGGTTTTTAGTTTTTAATATCAACTCAGCTTTCAAAAATATATGTTTGCATATTTAGGGCCAGACTGTCCTGTCTGGTGCCCCCTTTCAGAAGAACAAGGCATGGCAGATGCCTCCCCACTCCCTTCCATTCCATGTTCAGCAGAGAAGAACGGGAATTGCTTTCCAAGGGGCTGCTACTAATTTGCACTGTGCATGTGAGTACAAGGGGTGGGCACACACAGTACAAATGGCTCGAGTCTCAGTACTTCTCACATCTAGCTTGGCAGCCCAGCAGCACTGGTGTCTAGAGGGTTACACTTGCACCAGCTTTAGAGTATTCTACTCTCTCTGGAGTTGGGGGGGGTGGCAACCAGGAAGCAAATCTGTAACTTTGAGTCAACATCTTTCCCTTAGATATTCCTTAGATAGCAACATATTCCTTAGATAGCCCAAGTTTTTTGGAAGAAATGCCTGTATATAGGTACAGAACTAGTATGGAAGGAATAACAATGGTACAGTTTGAAAAGGCCCAGATGTCTGCTCATGTACCTTTCCCATGCACTCAGACCCAGGCATCAGGCACATATTTTTTCCCCAGAGGCAACAAAAATTATCTCGTGAGATGAAGGGAAACAGGTTTAATTTGACATGGCATTGATTAAACATGTTAAAGCACATCCTACTCCTGTCTTCCTCATTTGCATCATAATACAGACTAACTGTCCACAGTAGCAAGTTCACATTCAAATACACATTAAATATAAGCAATTACAGTTATAGTGTTGAAGTAGGAATGTGACCACAGTGCATACAGCCTAATTTAATGCATTTTCAGCATTCAAGTAATTACTTCACTGATTCTCAGAGATTCTGAAATTTAAATGGAGTGAAAAGGAGCTGTATTTTGAAAAGCAAACACCAAGTTCCCAAAACAAAACATAGGTATTTTTAAGTGACATAATGATCTCGCCATGGGTTATTCTGTACACTGATTTCTTTCTATTTTTATGAATCAAATCCTGCACCAACCTTGTCCCAACCCCCAAACACTTACCATCCTACCCTGAAAGCAGTTCCTATTCTGAGAACACTACCTATTCTGTTCCCAAATAGCTGTTGTGCATGTGTGTACGTGTGTGTGACCCAGCAGATCTAGGATTTGGAAAAGAAGGTGCAGGAGCAGGGACTTGGACTGCAGAGAGGCTGCACACCAGTTCCCAGCCTCCTCCATCATCAGGGCAGGCAAACTTCACCACAAGAGCAGCAACCAGGGACTATTTTTGAAGTCCCTCAAGCAGTTACAAATCTTCCCTACTCCCTCCCTTCCGCTCTGTGCACAGTGCACAGTGGCACATCCCCTTCCCTTGCCTTCCCTCTCCCACCCACTGCTGTACCCAGCTGATCCAGAGGCAGGCTGGGATGACAGCTTCATAGCCACTCTTTCCCCACTCCAGCCAGGCTCTGCAAGGAGTCATGCTCAGTTGGAGACAGGAATGGCAGCAGCCAGGTTCTCTTCCCACACATCTACTTCCAGGCTGGCAGGAAAAGCCAGGGCTGAGTACAGACAGTCAGAAAGCCTGAGGCTGAATTGATTCAATCTTTGCAAGTTAGTCTAAGCTGCATAAATACAACTGATAAGCAAGTGAACAGACATTTACTTTTGATTCTGGAAATGCAGCCACAGGCCTGCGGTGGCTCAGGCCAGAAGATGGTAGGCACTAGAGAATGCCTCCCTGCTCGGCTGAAGCAGACAGCTTGGGGCAAGGCTAGCCCACACACCCTGCAAGGGGGGAGTTCACAGAGGAGGTGCAAAGTATCTTGGGATGCTGGGCAACTGTGAGTTCATTTGAATCTCAAGGGGATCTGGGACAGCAGTTCAATAAAGCAATTTTACCTAAATCAGTGAAGTCTGATACTACATCCATCCTCACAGATTTCATAGATTGCTAAGGGCTGGAAGGGATCTTGTAGATCATCAGGTCAAGGTTCATCTTAAACCAGTTTCAGCCATTTTGAAAGTGCACTGAACTTCTGTGGTGTTACAGATTTGAACCAATTCCCAACCATATATACTAGTTTATGTGCAATTTCTGTCCCTAGCCCAGAGGACCAGGAAGGGAGGAGGGATCCACCTGCTAGTGCCACTGTCCCGGCTCCACACAGAGCCTTGCTGGAGCAGACAGGAGTGACTCTGGAACTCCCCCACCCCCTGCCCCAGAGGCAACTGCGGGTGAGGGAGGAGGGGGAGGTGCTGCTGCTGAGCCCAGAGGGGAGTGGAGAATTCTAACTTGCTTTGAGGACTTAAAAAAATAAGCCCCTACAGCTGCTCATAAGGCATGGTTGACTGAAAGGAGCTATGTCCATAGCACTGCACCTCCCACCCCAGATCTGTGCGTGTTTGCGTGCATGTTCACTTGTCCCTCTCAGTACCCAAGAGTAACTGTTTCTTAATAAAATGACTATTATCTATCTAAAGGTTCAGTTCTCAGCTGAAAATGCACACACACATGCCCATGCTCCTCACAAGTCCCACTTCCCCACACTGCATCCCCTGTTTCACCCAACATACTATGGCAATTGAGGTGGATATAAATGTTTGGATCAGGACAAGATCTGTAACCCAAGCTCTGGTGGGTATAGAAAGGCAGTGAAAGCCATAGAGCCCTGGGATACCCAGCTCATATGCATGAAATTCCAGCATTTTCCAAGCAGGAATAAACAAATGAATCATGGAAACAAAATGGGATAGGAATGGGATGAAGTCATCCCCTAGATTTCACTGGGTGAAACCCAACCCTTCTTCAGCAGCACCTGGTGATAAACTGCTGCTCCTGTGCTTTCTTCACCAGATCAAAGTCTAGATGGAGGAGCTCCTCATCTTAACCATCCCCAGCCTCTTAAAGCCAACCGAGAACCCACCTTCAATGTAAAGGCAATGCTCAAGACCACCTGCATGAAGCCTTCCTGATATGATGTCTAATATGGGATCTCTATTGAGAAGCAGATTTCATTTATAGTACCCAAAAACTGTGATGTGTACCGGGCACTTTGTCCCTCCAGAACCCAACATGACTGGTTCCCAGATTGGGAAGGGAGGCATGACTCTCAGCTGTGCCAAATTTATCCTGCTCCAAAATCTTTGAAGCAGCAAAGGTTTGTGTGCCCCTGCTAAAGATCTGACCCTTGGCCTTACTGTAACATTTCTACTATATTCATTTCATATCTATAGTCCATCTCTGAGCAGAATTTCTTCTAAGACCCCAGGGATGTCAGATTAGTGCAAGAATGTCTCACACATGTTTTTATTTCTTCTATAATTTATTTCATGCTGTATTTGCATGCCACTGTATATGCATCTCCAAATGCAGCCTAATATTAGTGCAGACACTAGGCTATTCTTTGACAACAAAAGAGGGATTTAAAGACGGAAAAAATTAAGGAAGTTATTTATTCTTTCAAACTCTTCTGAAACACCACAGTACTGGTTACGATGAGGTCCCATTTGGAATACATCAAAACCAAAAGGCAGGCTCAGTGTTAGAGGTATGAAGGAAAACATCTGAAACAAAACAGCCAACTACAACTCTCTATTAAATGGCTGGTAGTGAGCACAACTTCAAATAAAACAAAATAAGCACACAGTGTGGAGTTCTTTGATTTAGTGCATCTGGGATGCTTGAATATTGGCAGGAATTAAAATAATGAAATATGGCAGAGTTGCATTAGTGTTTATCACACTGAGACTGAGGTTTAGGATGGGATGAGAAGGTCTAGATATAATTAAGGAAAGAAGGAGAACAGAGGACATTTAACAAAAGGGAGATAAGGGAGGAAAGAAACCGAGAAGAGAGGCAGAGATAAGGCACTCAAAAACACTTGGAGAAACTAAGATAGAGGAGAAACGCAATGAAATTGAACAGAGTAAAAATACCACCCACAAGAAACCATGCAGATACCTGCTATTAGAAAATAAAGGCTCACTGTGTCCTTAACTGCAATAAAATCAGCATACTTCAATTTCTTGCCTTTCAACCCTCTAGGCCCCTGCTGGCTTGAAGTGTGACTGCTCCAAACCCAAGCTGGCACTACCACCCATCAACATTTGTGCAGCTTACAGCTTAAGGAGTAACAAGGTCCTGAGCAGAACTTTCTTGCTCACCCTGAGGTGATGCGACTCATCTCACAAGCAATCTCCACCAATCAAAGGGCCTCATTAGATTTTAAATTTAGGTGGCTCCTGGAGCTCTTAACCCCTGGACTGTCCACATATTAACACCTGAAACTTAATTTTCAGTACACTTTAGGCAGCTTAAAATTAAGCCACTCCAGGACAGGTTTCTCTCTCATCAATGCTACCCAGCTCCTGTTCTATTAATGTGTGGCCACTCCCCACAGAGAAGGTGCCCAAGTTGCAGTCCTTCATCATCAACTGTGTGGACAAACCTATTGCCCAGGGAGCAGTTCTGACACCAAGCCAACTCTCTGTCCCACTCCCAGGGGTGCAACCTTCCCACCACCCAGGATGCAATCTTGTGTAAATAACCAGCAGAACACATACCAGCTAGCAAGCAGAAACTTTTCCTTGACCTCCAACTCGGCCATCTTCTTCAGCATGAGCTAAAAGATGCTCCTGATGGACCAGCAACCCCACATTCCAATTTCAAGTCCTAATTTATTGCAACATGAGACCTTCTTTAATTTATTTTCTCTTTATTTCTTTTTAAACTCTTTTTTCACTTCTTTTTAGTTTATCCTTTAGTGGCTGACTTCATTTAATAACTACCCCCCCACCCCATTTCCTTTCCACTTCTCATTTCATTACCCACCCCTATTGCATTAACTCTCCACCTCCCAGCTTCACGTTCCCACCCCCAACCCATCTATCCCCATACCCCAACCTAGAGCAGGAATAGAAGCCTGTCCTGACTCACTAACTCTATAGTGGCAACTCACACTGGTGGCTCCTAGCTAGGCCCCTGCTCCCCAACTATCCAGTGGCAGGTCACAGCTATGCAGGTCAGGAAGAGTCAGAGAAGGTTTTTAGTTTTAATGTGTGACTGCTCCAAACTCAAGCTAGAAGTAACACTGATCAACATTTGAGCAGCAAAAAGTATAAGGTCTAACAAGGTCCATAGCAAGACTATAATACATTTCTCAACATGCATATAGGTATTTCAACACCACTAACTCCACAAGACCAAAAAAATCAGGAATCAGGCTCAAAAATCATGATATTTTAAGCCATTAGAATCCTTTCGATTCTTTTTCATTTGGTTTCTGGTTATTGAGCCATTGGGGGAGCAGTCACATTTTTCAGCTTCTGAAAAATATGCCATTTTAAAATCACCAGACTGCAGAAGCAGGAGCTTTATAAGCACACCCCAGGAAAACAAGACCTGCAACAGAATCATGAGAAATGGTAATATTGTAATATTGTAGCAGTGCGGTTCTGAGAAAACTATGGACACATGGAAAGAAAGTATGCTAATCAAAGGATTCAGAACATTGAAAAGCTCAACAAATGCTATAAATAAATTACTTTATCAGCATTCACATGAGAGGAAAGAACGAATAAAATGTGAAAGAATAAAAGGATCACAAGTGAAGATGATGAACCACACACAGAGTGAATGTCAGATGCTTTTTACCATAGAACTGGCCTGGCATTTCATATGTTAAAAAAAGGCATGAATCCTTTATTGATTTTATGAAAGCATATCCAGACCTCTCCTAACAAAAATGGAAAAAAGGGTTTTCAGCAGGAATAATAGGCATTAGGAATAAACACAAAGCAAAAAACAGTCAACAAACACACAAACCATAAATGAAACCACACTATTTAATGGCACCTGTGCCCTGCTGGGCTCCCTCTAGAAGAGGAAGTGTAAAGAAGAATATAGGATGGAATGCAAAAAGCTTCAAAGACTGAGCTATGGGAGGACTGGGGTGAGAGGCCACCTCCTTTTAAAGAGAGTGGGCATACAGCAGTCTCACATGCATTATTACCATGTTCAAATGGACCGATGGGTGTAACAAGTTATCATCCCAGAGGTTTTGAGCTGGTGTGGTAAATTAGGTGGGAAGAAGCTAAGCAAAGCATTGAAACAGATGGCCCTACGTTCTTGGTAGTTAGCAGATTTCAGGAGGCGAGAGGTACATTTCTGTAATTTAATTTTACACCTGCATTTCAAACTGTGAAAATAGAGGCCTTTACAGCCTTGCAACACACCAGTGAAACTGAAGGCCAGAGAATGAGAAAGGCACGCCAATTGTACTGCCACTTCAGGCAGCATTCAGAGGCGTCCGGTTAAATAAGAATTCCTTGGGCAGTAACATTTTTCAAAAGTTCCAGGCCTTGGGAGCTTTGTGACCACTCACACTTGGCTTCATTGCCTAACGTCCACATGGAAGAGGGAGACGGTGATTTTTAATTGCTTTTAACAAATTCAGGGTTCACAGTAAAAAAAAACTGGCCACAGTAGTTGCTTCTTCTTTGTCTTTACTTCAGCAAAGTGAGGGTGGGGGAGTGGGCATAAGGGGAGGAGGCGAAAGCCTCAGTTCCCCTCCTGCAAAACTGACAGGCCAAATCCTTCTCCCACTGCTGTCAGTGGGAGTCTAAGCATTGATCTCAGCAGACCCAGGACTGGAACCATATTGTGTGCTAGATGAGCCATGAAAGCCTATGGCAACTGCAAAGCAAAAACAACAGAAGTTCAGCTTTGCACTGAGTAGACCTGTAACCATTGTTAATGGGACATATTAATCTTGCAACAGAATAATGTCTCTTAATTTATTATTACAAAAAAAGGAACAGTGATTTATAGTACAAAGATTTCTAAGAAGTGAAAAATTAATCCTGCTAGATTTGTTTCTAATTAGTAACTGAGACAGAAATCTAGTCCTATAGGACCAGATTGTGCAACTTACTTTTATATGAGAGTACAAATCCACAGGCACAAGAGATTGTGCAACCCTTACTGTGTTCTTGATTAATCCCCTTTGAATGAATGGAGCAACTCCAATTTATGCCAACTAGGATCTGGCCCACTCTTCTTTTCATGAATGGTTTTACACTACCAAAAATTGTGCTAAAGCCTGCTTACTGATTACATATCAGTGAGAAAGCAAGAGTCACCAGTGATGATACTAGAGAGCTCAGCTTAAAAACAGTTAATCAAATGTGTATGACCTAAAGTTAGAATCAAGCATCGTGCAGAACTTCAAAACCTGTCAGGATTACATAGCAAAGGTAGGTATATGGTGAAGCTCATGTGGGATGAGTCAGAATAGATATCTGCTTATTTTAGACATATATCCTCACAAAATAATGAATTCCTCTCTGTCACGCTTAATGCTAGCCTTTGAGTAACCATGGAATCATGTCGCTGTAATCTCTGTCCATCATTCCCTTCCAGTCTAGTACACCCTTCACAAAATCACGCCAAAGCTATATGCTATACTGTTGTCAGGGGCAGATCCATGGGGGTGCAGTGGTGCACCTGCATGCCCCTTTTATTTCTGCTCCACCCAAAGTTTAAAACCAAGTGCCTGGCAGTAGCAGTAGCATTTTTATTCAGGCAGCAGTGAGGGAGTCTATTAACTTCATGTCTCATTGTAATCTATCCAATTCCTTCAAACCTCTTCAGATAATCAACCAAGCCTTTCTTCTGTAATTCTGGTATCTGGTAGCTGCTCCTGGTAATGTAGCTCCTGTTTCATAGCCCTGCAGACTATTTTTAGCTCTAGTTACAAACATTAACAAACGTTTGGAAATAAGTTTCAGTGGATCACAGAATGCATTATTAAGATGCTCAGGAAGGCTAGAATTTGTTTTATGAATCTGAAATTAATGCACATTCCAATAAATGTATATGCATTTTTCATCACATCTTACATGGAATAATACAGCCCCAGACCACTAGCTCATTAGTAAAGCTTTTTTCAACTTGATAAAAATGTGATTTCTTATGTGTGATGATAAAACATGCCATATCCCCTTTCACAATTCTAGATCCCCGCATGACTGACATGCTGTATTTAGCACAGTACTAAGCAGGTTTGAATTCAAAACTGGTTGGCCAGTATGAATCTGAATCTGGCTAAGGATTCTGAATATGTAAGCACCATTACAAACAACTCCAGGTGATAAATTTCCAGTGAAAAATGTGCTCTTGGTGAAGCTGAAATTGCTCAAGGAATATGTAGAGTTAGTCAAGACTTAGCATGGGAGGAGAGGCAGTCAAAACAGTGTTTACATAATGTTAACTTCTACTTGTTCATTTTATAAGGGTTATTTCCGTTTCAGAAAACTCTTTTAATTTTCAAATTAATTTTGTATTAACAGTTTAATCTTAAAGTCAAAGTCAAAATTCAACCTTAGCTGACCCATCATTTTTTTACATTTTGTTTTGAAGAAATTTTCTGAGTTTGATATTCCATTCAGATTCATGTGTCACAAATTAGGCTGGCTGAGAATCTGACTCTTGACAAATAGGAAGTTGTGATTTACACCTATGTCCAGAACAAGAATTAAGGATATCAGTAGAAAACTTAGGGTCTCTGTAGATGTGCAGGACACCTACTCTGATGTGCTATAATTACAGAGCGTGGGAGCAGATTCAATTAATCAGTTATTTCAAAAGAGGTTGGTCAAGTGTGCTAATTAGCACACTCCAGCAGACTCGATTAAGATGCTCAAGATGGCTAGAATTTATTTTACGAATCTGAAAGAGATGTCCATTTAATTCTAATGACTGCAGGACTAATGAAACAAAAGAGGATTAATCAACTCTGCTGGAGCATGCTAATTAGCACATTCCAGCATCCTTAGTGTCTCGTGTATTCAGCATCCCTGTTTTTCAAAATGGTGGTGGGGGTGCTTTAACTAAAGCGTGTCGAACAAGCTTTAATTAAAGCACCCCTACAGCCATTTGAACTACAAGATGCTGAACGCATGAGACACTGCAGGTGCTTTAATTAGAGCAGCTCCCAAGAGCCGCTCTAGTTAAAGTGAGCCCCTTGACTATGGAGCATGTGTAAAGACACTCTTACATTCCAATTACGCTTGAACAATTTCAGGCATTGAAAACCCTAGAAGTGACCAGTGAATAGCAAGGTTTTAGTTAGAAAGGGCACTTTTAGAGACAATCCTATGTCATATATCAGTGATTCTCAACCAGGGTGCCAGCTCAACCAGGCAGGTCCAAGCTCAGGGGGCTCTGTACTCAGCTCACCTTCCCCGCCGCAAAAGGAGGAGGGTTGGAGGCATGTGCCTGGCAGCTAGTGATGGATGGTCCCCACTCAGCTGCACTCAGGTGCCCTTGGTAACGTCCATCACATGGAGAGACATGCAAGGGCACTCCCCACCTTCTAGCCTCAGCCAGTTCAGGCATCTGCTGGTCTTCCCCAATTAAAGACTGAACATGAGTTCCATTCATTAATGGTCCAGTCTATGAAGCCTAGTGAAACCTGGGAAGATTGGATCGATTCCCCCTTGGGCTTTCTGACCACCTGTACTTAACCTGAATTTATATTTGCACACCAGTCCGGACATACTGGGGATTACGGTAACATGGTGGGACGCAACGCACGATTGGGCGGTGAATGTCAAGGGCTATAGGCTGTACAGGAGGGACAGGATAGGAAAGAGAGGTGGGGGCGTGGCACTCTATGCTACGTTGGATAGCACTACAGAAGAAAGAGACTTGGGGGTCATCACTGACCACGAACTGAACATGAGCCTGCAATGCGATGCTGCAGCTAGTAAAGCGAGCAAAACGCTGGCTTGCATCCATAGATGCTTCTCGAGCAAATCCCGGGACATCATTCTCCCCTTGTACTCGGCCTTGGTGAGGCTGCAGCTGGATCAGGTCAGGAAAACAGACCTTACAATGATAGGCTGAGAGACATGGGACTCTTTAGCCTGGAAAAGCGTAGGCTCAGGGGTGATCTGATGAACACCTATAAGTTGATCGGGGTGACCACCAGGATCTGGGGGAACATTTGTTCACCAGAGCGCCCCAAGGAATGACTAGGTCGAACGGTCACAAACTCCTGCAAGACCGTTTCAGGCTGGACATAAGGAAGAATTTCTTTACTGTCCGAGCCCCCAAGGTCTGGAACAGT